>NC_058521.1:12139285-12782548 GCF_904849725.1 Hordeum vulgare subsp. vulgare
AAATTTTCCGACATCTCGATAGCTGTGCACACGGTTCATGGAGCATCAAAAATCGACTCGGGACCCCAAAACAATGCGCCATAGCCCATCAAACTGGCCCGGAACGACAAAAACAACGAGTTTTCGCGATTTCTCTATAGCCATGCACATGGTTCGTGGAGCATCAAAAAATCGACTCGTGACTCCAAAAAAGTGCGCTATAGCCCATGAAACTACCCTGAAAGACAAAAAACACCAAGTTTTCAGTTGTCTTGATAGTCGTGCACAGGGGTTCGTGGCATAAATATCAACCCGGGACCACAAAACAGTGCGCTATAGCCCACGAAACTGGCCCGAGAGGACAAAAGCGCCGAGTTTTTGGGACGTATCGATAGTCGTGCACACGGTTCATGTGGCATAAAATATCGACCCAAGACCCCAAAGAGTATGCAGTCCATGAAATTGGCTCGAAACGACAAAAACAACGAGTTTTTGCGACGTCTCGGAAGTCGTGCACATGGTTCATGGAGCATCAGAAATCAACCCAGGACCCCAACACAGTGCGTTATAGCTAAGAAACTCGCCCGAAACGACAAAAACACAGGGTTAATTGAGCATCAAAAATAGATCCGGGACCCCAAAATAGCCCACGAAAGTGGCCTAAAACGATGAAAACACCGAGTTCTTCCGACGTATCGATAGCTGTGCACTCGGTTCATGGAGCATCAAAAATTGACTCAGGGCCTCAAAACATTGCGCTATAGCCCATGAAACGGGTCCGAAACGACAAAAATAACGAGTTTTCGCGACATCTCAATAGTTGTGCACAACGTTCATACAGCTTCAAAAATCGACCCGGTACCCCAAAACAATGAGCTATAGCCCACGAAACTGGCCTGAAACGACAAAAGAACGAGTTTTTGCGACGTCCCGATAGCTGTGCACACGGTTCATGGAGCATCAAAAATCGATCCGGCACCCCAAAAGAGTGCTCTGGCCCGAAACGACAAAAACCACGAGTTTTTGCGATGTCTCGATAGCCTTGCACAGGGTTCATGAAGCATCAAATGATGGCCCGCAACGATCAAAACACCGAGTTTTTCAGACGTGTCGATAGTCGTGCACACAGTTCATGGAGCATCAAAAATCGACTCGGGACCCCAAAACATTGCGCTATAGCCCACGAAACTGCCCCGAAACAACAAAAACACCGAATTTTTGTGACATCTCGATAGCCGTGCACACGGTTCGTGGAGCATCAAAAATGATCCAGAACCCCAAAACATAGCGCGATAGCCCACGAAACTGGCACGAAACGACAGAAACAACCAGTTTTCCCGATGTCTCGATAGTCGTGCTCATTGTTCATGCATCATAAATAATCGACCCGGGATACCAAAACAGCGCGCTATTGCCCACGAAACTAGCGTGAAACGACAAAAACTTCAAGTTCAAGTTTTTGTGACATTGCGATAAACATGCACAGGGTTCATGGAGCATCAAAAATCGACCCGGGACTCCAAACAAGTGCGATATGGCCCACGAAATTGCACCGAAACCACAAAAACACCGAGTTTTTCCGACGTCTCGATAGCCATGCACATAGTTCATGGAGCATCGAAACTCGACTCGGGACCCCAAAACATTGCGCTATAGCCGATGAAACTAGCCCGAAAGAACAAAAACAACGAGTTTTTGTGACGTCACAATTGTCGTGCACAAGGTTCATGAAGCATCAAAAATCGACCCGCGACCACAAAACATTGCGCTATAGCCCATGAAACTGGCCCGAAACGACAAAAACAACGAGTTTTTACGACGCCTCGATAGCCGTGCACAGGGTTCGTGGAGCATCAAAAATAGACTCGGGACCCCTAACAGTGCGCTATGGCCCGCGAAACTCGGTTGATGGAGTATCAAAAATAGGCATGCACACGGTTGATGGAGTATCAAAAATCGATCCGGGACCCCAAAACAGTGTGTAGCCCACAAAAGTGGCCCGAAACGACAAAACACCGAGTTTTTCCGACGTTTCGATAGTCGTCCACACGGTTCATGGAGCATTAAAAATCAACTCGGGACCCCAAAACATTGCGCTATAGCCCACGAAACTGGCCCGAAACGTCGAAAATAACGAGTTTTTGCGATGTCTCGATGACTGTGCACAACGTTCATGGAGCAGCAAAAATCGACTCGGGACCCAAACCAATGCGATGTAGCCCACAAAGCTGGCCCGAAACGACAAAACAACGAGTTTTTGCAACGTCTCGATAGCCGTGCACATGGTTCATGGAGCATCAAAAATCTATCGGGGGCCCCATAAGAGTGAGCTATAGCCCACGAAACTGGCCCAAAACGACAAAAACACCGAGTTTTTGCGATGTCCATATAGCCGTGCACAGGGTTCATGGAGCATAAGAAATAGACTCGGGACTCCAAAACAGTGCGCCATACCCATGAAATTGGCGTGAAACAAAAAACACCGAGTTTTTCCGACATCTCGATAGTCGTGCACACGGTTCGTGGAGCACAAAAAATCGAAACAAGACCCCAAAGCAGTGCGTTATAGCTCACGAAACTAACCCGGAAGGACAAAAACACCGAGTTTTTGGGACGTTTCGATAGCCGCGCACATGGTTCATGCAGCATAAAAAATGGACTCGGGACCCCAAAGCAATGCGCCATAGCACATCAAACTCGCCCGAAACGACAAAACAACGAGTTTTTGCGATGACTTGATAATCGTGCACATGGTTCATGGAGCATTAGAAATCGATACGGAACCCAAAACAGTTCGTTATAGCCAAAGAAACTGGCCCGAAACGACAAAAACACCAAGTATTTGCGATGTCTTGATAGCCGTGCACAGGATAAATGAAGCATCAAAAAATCAACCCGGGACCCCAAAATAGCCCACGAAAGTGGCCCGAAGCGACAAAGACACCAAAATTTTCCGACATCTCGATAGCTGTGCACACGGTTCATGGAGCATCAAAAATCGACTCGGGACCCCAAAACAATGCGCCATAGCCCATCAAACTGGCCCGGAACGACAAAAACAACGAGTTTTCGCGATTTCTCTATAGCCATGCACATGGTTCGTGGAGCATCAAAAATCGACTCGTGACTCCAAAAAAGTGCGCTATAGCCCATGAAACTACCCTGAAAGACAAAAACACCGACTTTTCAGTTGTCTTGATAGTCGTGCACAGGGGTTCGTGGCATAAATATCGACCCGGGACCACAAAACAGTGCGCTATAGCCCATGAAACTGGCCCGAAATGACAAAAACGCCGAGTTTTTGGGACGTATCGATAGTCGTGCACACGGTTCATGTGGCATAAAATATCGACCCTAGACCCCAAAGAGTATGCAGTCCATTAAATTGGCTCGAAACGACAAAAACAACGAGTTTTTGCGACGTCTCGGTAGTCGTGCACATGGTTCATGGAGCATCAGAAATCAACCCAGGACCCCAACACAGTGCGTTATAGCTAAGAAACTCGCCCGAAACGACAAAAACACAGGGTTAATTGAGCATCAAAAATCGACCCGGGACCCCAAAATAGCCCACGAAAGTGGCCTGAAACGATAAAAACACCGAGTTCTTCCGACGTATCGATAGCCGTGCACTCGGTTCATGGAGCATCAAAAATTGACTCAGGGCCCCAAAACATTGCGCTATAGCCCATGAAACGGGTCTGAAACGACAAAAATAACGAGTTTTCGCAACATCTCAATAGTTGTGCACAACGTTCATACAGCTTCAAAAATCGACCTGGTACCCCAAAACAATGCGCTATAGCCCACGAAACTGGCCTGAAACGACAAAAGAACGAGTTTTTGCGACGTCCCGATAGCTGTGCACACGGTTCATGGAGCATCAAAAATCGATCCGGCACCCCAAAAGAGTGCTCTGGCCCGAATCGACAAAAACCACGAGTTTTTGCGATGTCTCGATAGCCTTGCACAGGGTTCATGAAGCATCAAATGATGGCCCGCAACGATCAAAACACCGAGTTTTTCAGACGTGTCGATAGTCGTGCACACAGTTCATGGAGCATCAAAAATCGACTTGGGACCCCAAAACATTGCGCTATAGCCCACGAAACTGCCCCGAAACAACAAAAACACCGAGTTTTTGTGACATCTCGATAGCCGTGCACACGGTTCGTGGAGCATCAAAAATGATCCAGAACCCCAAAACATAGCGCGATAGCCCACGAAACTGGCACGAAACGACAGAAACAACCAGTTTTCCCGATGTCTCGATAGTCGTGCTCATTGTTCATGCATCATAAATAATCGACCCGGGATACCAAAACAGCGCGCTATTGCCCTCGAAACTAGCGTGAAACGACAAAAACTTCAAGTTCAAGTTTTTGTGACTTTGCGATAGACATGCACAGGGTTCATGGAGCATCAAAAATCGACCCGGGACTCCAAACAAGTGCGATATGGCCCACGAAATTGCACCGAAACGACAAAAACACCGAGTTTTTCCGACGTCTCGATAGCCATGCACATAGTTCATGCAGCATCAAAACTCGACTCGGGACCCCAAAACATTGCGCTATAGCCGATGAAACTAGCCCGAAAGAACAAAAACAACGAGTTTTTGTGACGTCACAATTGTCGTGCACAAGGTTCATGAAGCATCAAAAATCGACCCGCGACCACAAAACATTGCGCTATAGCCCATGAAACTGGCCCGAAACGACAAAAACAACGAGTTTTTACGACGCCTCGATAGCCGTGCACAGGGTTCGTGGAGCATCAAAAATAGACTCGGGACCCTAAACAGTGCGCTATGGCCCTCGAAACTCGGTTGATGGAGTCTCAAAAATAGGCATGCACACGGTTGATGGAGTATCAAAATCGATCCGGGACCCCGAAACAGTGTGTAGCCCACAAAATTGGCTCGAAACGACAAAACACCGAGTTTTTCCGACGTTTCGATAGTCGTCCACACGGTTCATGGAGCATTAAAAATCAACTCGGGACCCCAAAACATTGCGCTATAGCCCACGAAACTGGCCCGAAACGTCGAAAATAACGAGTTTTTGCGATGTCTCGATGACTGTGCACAACGTTCATGGAGCAGCAAAAATCGACTCGGGACCCAAACCAATGCGATGTAGCCCACAAAGCTGGCCCGAAACGACAAAACAACGAGTTTTTTGCAACGTCTCGATAGCCGTGGACATGGTTCATGGAGCATCAAAAATCTATCGGGGACCCCATAAGAGTGAGCTATAGCCCACGAAACTGGCCCAAAACGACAAAAACACCGAGTTTTTGCGATGTCCAGATAGCCGTGCACAGGGTTCATGGAGCATAAGAAATAGACTCGGGACTCCAAAACAGTGCGCCATACCCATGAAATTGGCGTGAAACAAAAAACACCGAGTTTTTCCGACATCTCGATAGTCGTCCACACGGTTCGTGGAGCACAAAAAATCGAAACAAGACCCCAAAGCAGTGCGTTATAGCTCACGAAACTAACCCGGAAGGACAAAAACACCGAGATTTTGGGACGTTTCGATAGCCGCGCACATGGTTCATGCAGCATAAAAAATGGACTCGGGACCCCAAAGCAATGCGCCATAGCCCATCAAACTCGCCCGAAACGACAAAACAACGAGTTTTTGCGATGTCTTGATAATCGTGCACATGGTTCACGGAGCATTAGAAATCGATACGGAACCCAAAACAGTTCGTTATAGCCAAAGAAACTGGCCCGAAACGACAAAAACACCAAGTATTTGTGATGTCTTGATAGCCGTGCACAGGATAAATGAAGCATCAAAAAATCAACCCGGGACCCCAAAATAGCCCACGAAAGTGGCCCGAAACGACAAAGACACCGAAATTTTCCGACATCTCGATAGCTGTGCACACGGTTCATGGAGCATCAAAAATCGACTCGGGACCCCAAAACAATGTGCCATAGCCCATCAAACTGGCCCGGAACGACAAAAACAACGAGTTTTCGCGATTTCTCTATAGCCATGCACATGGTTCGTGGAGCATCAAAAATCGACTCGTGACTCCAAAAAAGTGCGCTATAGCCCATGTTACTACCCTGAAAGACAAAAACACCGAGTTTTCAGTTGTCTTGATAGTCGTGCACAGGGGTTCGTGGCATAAATATCGACCCGGGACCACAAAAGAGTGCGCTATAGCCCACGATACTGGCCCGAAATGACAAAAACGCCGAGTTTTTGGGACGTATCGATAGTCGTGCACACGGTTCATGTGGCATAAAATATCGACCCAAGACCCCAAAGAGTATGCAGTCCATGAAATTGGCTCGAAACGACAAAAACAACGAGTTTTTGCGACGTCTCGGTAGTCGTGCACATGGTTCATGGAGCATCAGAAATCAACCCAGGACCCCAACACAATGCGTTATAGCTAAGAAACTCGCCCGAAACGACAAAAACACAGGGTTAATTGAGCATCAAAAATCGACCCGGGACCCCAAAATAGCCCACGAAAGTGGCCTGAAACGATAAAAACACCGACTTCTTCCGACGTATCGATAGCCGTGCACTCGGTTCATGGAGCATCAAAAATTGACTCAGGGCCCCAAAACATTGCGCTATAGCCCATGAAACGGGTCCGAAACGACAAAAATAACGAGTTTTCGCGACATCTCAATAGTGGTGCACAACGTTCATACAGCTTCAAAAATCGACCCGGTACCCCAAAACAATGAGCTATAGCCCACGAAACTGCCCTGAAACGACAAAAGAACGAGTTTTTCCGACGTCCCGATAGCTGTGCACACGGTTCATGGAGCATCAAAAATCGATCCGGCACCCCAAAAGAGTGCTCTGGCCCGAAACGACAAAAACCACGAGTTTTTGCGATGTCTCGATAGCCTTGCACAGGGTTCATGAAGCATCAAATGATGGCCCGCAACGATCAAAACACCGAGTTTTTCAGACGTGTCGATAGTCGTGCACACAGTTCATGGAGCATCAAAAATCGACTCGGGACCCCAAAACATTGCGCTATAGCCCACGAAACTGCCCCGAAACAACAAAAACACCGAATTTTTGTGACATCTCGATAGCCGTGCACACGGTTCGTGGAGCATCAAAAATGATCCAGAACCCCAAAACATAGCGCGATAGCCCACGAAACTGGCACGAAACGACAGAAACAACCAGTTTTCCCGATGTCTCGATAGTCGTGCTCATTGTTCATGCATCATAAATAATCGACCCGGGATACCAAAACAGCGCGCTATTGCCCACGAAACTAGCGTGAAACGACAAAAACTTCAAGTTCAAGTTTTTGTGACATTGCGATAAACATGCACAGGGTTCATGGAGCATCAAAAATCGACCCGGGACTCCAAACAAGTGCGATATGGCCCACGAAATTGCACCGAAACCACAAAAACACCGAGTTTTTCCGACGTCTCGATAGCCATGCACATAGTTCATGGAGCATCAAAACTCGACTCGGGACCCCAAAACATTGCGCTATAGCCGATGAAACTAGCCCGAAAGAACAAAAACAACGAGTTTTTGTGACGTCACAATTGTCGTGCACAAGGTTCATGAAGCATCAAAAATCGACCCGCGACCACAAAACATTGCGCTATAGCCCATGAAACTGGCCCGAAACGACAAAAACAACGAGTTTTTACGACGCCTCGATAGCCGTGCACAGGGTTCGTGGAGCATCAAAAATAGACTCGGGACCCCTAAACAGTGCGCTATGGCCTGCGAAACTCGGTTGATGGAGTATCAAAAATAGGCACGCACACGGTTGATGGAGTATCAAAAATCGATCCGGGACCCCAAAACAGTGTGTAGCCCACAAAAGTGGCCCGAAACGACAAAACACCGAGTTTTTCCGACGTTTCGATAGTCGTCCACACGGTTCATGGAGCATTAAAAATCAACTCGGGACCCCAAAACATTGCGCTATAGCCCACGAAACTGGCCCGAAACGTCGAAAATAACGAGTTTTTGCGATGTCTCGATGACTGTGCACAACGTTCATGGAGCAGCAAAAATCGACTCGGGACCCAAACCAATGCGATGTAGCCCACAAAGCTGGCCCGAAACGACAAAACAACGAGTTTTTGCAACGTCTCGATAGCCGTGCACATGGTTCATGGAGCATCAAAAATCTATCGGGGGCCCCATAAGAGTGAGCTATAGCCCACGAAACTGGCCCAAAACGACAAAAACACCGAGTTTTTGCGATGTCCATATAGCCGTGCACAGGGTTCATGGAGCATAAGAAATAGACTCGGGACTCCAAAACAGTGCGCCATACCCATGAAATTGGCGTGAAACAAAAAACACCGAGTTTTTCCGACATCTCGATAGTCGTGCACACGGTTCGTGGAGCACAAAAAATCGAAACAAGACCCCAAAGCAGTGCGTTATAGCTCACGAAACTAACCCGGAAGGACAAAAACACCGAGTTTTTGGGACGTTTCGATAGCCGCGCACATGGTTCATGCAGCATAAAAAATGGACTCGGGACCCCAAAGCAATGCGCCATAGCACATCAAACTCGCCCGAAACGACAAAACAACGAGTTTTTGTGATGACTTGATAATCGTGCACATGGTTCATGGAGCATTAGAAATCGATACGGAACCCAAAACAGTTCGTTATAGCCAAAGAAACTGGCCCGAAACGACAAAAACACCAAGTATTTGCGATGTCTTGATAGCCGTGCACAGGATAAATGAAGCATCAAAAAATCAACCCGGGACCCCAAAATAGCCCACGAAAGTGGCCCGAAACGACAAAGACACCAAAATTTTCCGACATCTCGATAGCTGTGCACACGGTTCATGGAGCATCAAAAATCGACTCGGGACCCCAAAACAATGCGCCATAGCCCATCAAACTGGCCCGGAACGACAAAAACAACGAGTTTTCGCGATTTCTCTATAGCCATGCACATGGTTCGTGGAGCATCAAAAATCGACTCGTGACTCCAAAAAAGTGCGCTATAGCCCATGAAACTACCCTGAAAGACAAAAACACCGAGTTTTCAGTTGTCTTGATAGTCGTGCACAGGGGTTCGTGGCATAAATATCGACCCGGGACCACAAAACAGTGCGCTATAGCCCATGAAACTGGCCCGAAATGACAAAAACGCCGAGTTTTTGGGACGTATCGATAGTCGTGCACACGGTTCATGTGGCATAAAATATCGACCCTAGACCCCAAAGAGTATGCAGTCCATTAAATTGGCTCGAAACGACAAAAACAACGAGTTTTTGCGACGTCTCGGTAGTCGTGCACATGGTTCATGGAGCATCAGAAATCAACCCAGGACCCCAACACAGTGCGTAATAGCTAAGAAACTCGCCCGAAACGACAAAAACACAGGGTTAATTGAGCATCAAAAATCGACCCGGGACCCCAAAATAGCCCACGAAAGTGGCCTGAAACGATAAAAACACCGAGTTCTTCCGACGTATCGATAGCCGTGCACTCGGTTCATGGAGCATCAAAAATTGACTCAGGGCCCCAAAACATTGCGCTATAGCCCATGAAACGGGTCTGAAACGACAAAAATAACGAGTTTTCGCAACATCTCAATAGTTGTGCACAACGTTCATACAGCTTCAAAAATCGACCTGGTACCCCAAAACAATGCGCTATAGCCCACGAAACTGGCCTGAAACGACAAAAGAACGAGTTTTTGCGACGTCCCGATAGCTGTGCACACGGTTCATGGAGCATCAAAAATCGATCCGGCACCCCAAAAGAGTGCTCTGGCCCGAATCGACAAAAACCACGAGTTTTTGCGATGTCTCGATAGCCTTGCACAGGGTTCATGAAGCATCAAATGATGGCCCGCAACGATCAAAACACCGAGTTTTTCAGACGTGTCGATAGTCGTGCACACAGTTCATGGAGCATCAAAAATCGACTTGGGACCCCAAAACATTGCGCTATAGCCCACGAAACTGCCCCGAAACAACAAAAACACCGAGTTTTTGTGACATCTCGATAGCCGTGCACACGGTTCGTGGAGCATCAAAAATGATCCAGAACCCCAAAACATAGCGCGATAGCCCACGAAACTGGCACGAAACGACAGAAACAACCAGTTTTCCCGATGTCTCGATAGTCGTGCTCATTGTTCATGCATCATAAATAATCGACCCGGGATACCAAAACAGCGCGCTATTGCCCTCGAAACTAGCGTGAAACGACAAAAACTTCAAGTTCAAGTTTTTGTGACTTTGCGATAGACATGCACAGGGTTCATGGAGCATCAAAAATCGACCCGGGACTCCAAACAAGTGCGATATGGCCCACGAAATTGCACCGAAACGACAAAAACACCGAGTTTTTCCGACGTCTCGATAGCCATGCACATAGTTCATGGAGCATCAAAACTCGACTCGGGACCCCAAAATATTGCGCTATAGCCGATGAAACTGGCCCGAAAGAACAAAAACAACGAGTTTTTGTGACGTCACAATTGTCGTGCACAAGGTTCATGAAGCATCAAAAATCGACCCGCGACCACAAAACATTGCGCTATAGCCCATGAAACTGGCCCGAAACGACAAAAACAACGAGTTTTTACGACGCCTCGATAGCCCTGCACAGGGTTCGTGGAGCATCAAAAATAGACTCGGGACCCGTAAACAGTGCGCTATGGCCCGCGAAACTCGGTTGATGGAGTATCAAAAATAGGCATGCACACGGTTGATGGAGTATCAAAAATCGATCCGGGACCCCAAAACAGTGTGTAGCCCACAAAAGTGGCCCAAAACGACAAAACACCGAGTTTTTCCGACGTTTCGATAGTCGTCCACACGGTTCATGGAGCATTAAAAATCAACTCGGGAACCCAAAACATTGCGCTATAGCCCACGAAACTGGCCCGAAACGTCGAAAATAACGAGTTTTTCCGATGTCTCGATGACTGTGCACAACGTTCATGGAGCAGCAAAAATGGACTCGGGACCCAAACCAATGCGATGTAGCCCACAAAGCTGGCCCGAAACGACAAAACAACGAGTTTTTGCAACGTCTCGATAGCCGTGCACATGGTTCATGGAGCATCAAAAATCTATCGGGGACCCCATAAGAGTGAGCTATAGCCCACGAAACTGGCCCAAAACGACAAAAACACCGAGTTTTTGCGATGTCCAGATAGCCGTGCACAGGGTTCATGGAGCATAAGAAATAGACTCGGGACTCCAAAACAGTGCGCCATACCCATGAAATTGGCGTGAAACAAAAAACACCGAGTTTTTCCGACATCTCGATATTCGTGCACACGGTTCGTGGAGCACAAAAAATCGAAACAAGACCCCAAAGCAGTGCGTTATAGCTCACGAAACTAACCCGGAAGGAAAAAAACACCGAGTTTTTGGGACGTATCGATAGCCGCGCACATGGTTCATGCAGCATAAAAAATGGACTCGGGACCCCAAAGCAATGCGCCATAGCCCATCAAACTCGCCCGAAACGACAAATCAACGAGTTTTTGCGATGTCTTGATAATCGTGCACATGGTTCATGGAGCATTAGAAATCGATACGGAACCCAAAACAGTTCGTTATAGCCAAAGAAACTGGCCCGAAACGACAAAAACACCAAGTATTTGTGATGTCTTGATAGCCGTGCACAGGATAAATGAAGCATCAAAAAATCAACCCGGGACCCCAAAATAGCCCACGAAAGTGGCCCGAAACGACAAAGACACCGAAATTTTCCGACATCTCGATAGTTGTGCCCACGGTTCATGGAGCATCAAAAATCGACTCGGGACCCAAAACAATGCGCCATAGCCCATCAAACTGGCCCGGAACGACAAAAACAACGAGTTTTCGCGATTTCTCTATAGCCATGCACATGGTTCGTGGAGCATCAAAAATCGACTCGTGACTCCAAAAAAGTGCGCTATAGCCCATGAAACTACCCTGAAAGACAAAAACACCGAGTTTTCAGTTGTCTTGATAGTCGTGCACAGGGGTTCGTGGCATAAATATCGACCCGGGACCACAAAACAGTGCGCTATAGCCCACGATACTGGCCCTAAATGACAAAAACGCCGAGTTTTTGGGACGTATCGATAGTCGTGCACACGGTTCATGTGGCATAAAATATCGACCCAAGACCCCAAAGAGTATGCAGTCCATGAAATTGGCTCGAAACGACAAAAACAACGAGTTTTTGTGACGTCTCGGTAGTCGTGCACATGGTTCATGGAGCATCAGAAATCAACCCAGGACCCCAACACTGTGCGTTATAGCTAAGAAACTCGCCCGAAACGACAAAAACACAGGGTTAATTGAGCATCAAAAATCGACCCGGGACCCCAAAATAGCCCACGAAAGTGGCCTGAAACGACAAAAACACCGAGTTCTTCCGACGTATCGATAGCCGTGCACTCGGTTCATGGAGCATCAAAAATTGACTCAGGGCCCCAAAACATTGCGCTATAGCCCATGAAACGGGTCCGAAACGACAAAAATAACGAGTTTTCGCGACATCTCAATAGTTGTGCACAACGTTCATACAGCTTCAAAAATCGACCCGGTACCCCAAACCAATGAGCTATAGCCCACGAAACTGGCCTGAAACGACAAAAGAACGAGTTTTTGCGACGTCCCGATAGCTGTGCACACGGTTCATGGAGCATCAAAAATCGATCCGGCACCCCAAAAGAGTGCTCTGGCCCGAAACGACAAAAACCACGAGTTTTTGCGATGTCTCGATAGCCTTGCACAGGGTTCATGAAGCATCAAATGATGGCCCGCAACGATCAAAACACCGAGTTTTTCAGACGTGTCGATAGTCGTGCACACAGTTCATGGAGCATCAAAAATCGACTCGGGACCCCAAAACATTGCGCTATAGCCCACGAAACTGCCCCGAAACAACAAAAACACCGAGTTTTTGTGACATCTCGATAGCCGTGCACACGGTTCGTGGAGCATCAAAAATCGATCCAGAACCCCAAAACATAGCGCGATAGCCCACGAAACTGGCACGAAACGACAGAAACAACCAGTTTTCCCGATGTCTCGATAGTCGTGCTCATGGTTCATGCATCATAAATAATCGACCCAGGATACCAAAACAGCGCGCTATTGCCCACGAAATTAGCGTGAAACGACAAAAACTTCAAGTTCAAGTTTTTGTGACATTGCGATAGACATGCACAGGGTTCATGGAGCATCAAAAATCGACCCGGGACTCCAAACAAGTGCGATATGGCCCACGAAATTGGACCGAAACGTCGAAAATAACGAGTTTTTGCGATGTCTCGATGACTGTGCACAACGTTCATGGAGCAGCAAAAATCGACTCGGGACCCAAACCAATGCGATGTAGCCCACAAAGCTGGCCCGAAACGACAAAACAACGAGTTTTTGCAACGTCTCGATAGCCGTGCACATGGTTCATGGAGCATCAAAAATCTATCGGGGGCCCCATAAGAGTGAGCTATAGCCCACGAAACTGGCCCAAAACGACAAAAACACCGAGTTTTTGCGATGTCCATATAGCCGTGCACAGGGTTCATGGAGCATAAGAAATAGACTCGGGACTCCAAAACAGTGCGCCATACCCATGAAATTGGCGTGAAACAAAAAACACCGAGTTTTTCCGACATCTCGATAGTCGTGCACACGGTTCGTGGAGCACAAAAAATCGAAACAAGACCCCAAAGCAGTGCGTTATAGCTCACGAAACTAACCCGGAAGGACAAAAACACCGAGTTTTTGGGACGTTTCGATAGCCGCGCACATGGTTCATGCAGCATAAAAAATGGACTCGGGACCCCAAAGCAATGCGCCATAGCACATCAAACTCGCCCGAAACGACAAAACAACGAGTTTTTGTGATGACTTGATAATCGTGCACATGGTTCATGGAGCATTAGAAATCGATACGGAACCCAAAACAGTTCGTTATAGCCAAAGAAACTGGCCCGAAACGACAAAAACACCAAGTATTTGCGATGTCTTGATAGCCGTGCACAGGATAAATGAAGCATCAAAAAATCAACCCGGGACCCCAAAATAGCCCACGAAAGTGGCCCGAAACGACAAAGACACCAAAATTTTCCGACATCTCGATAGCTGTGCACACGGTTCATGGAGCATCAAAAATCGACTCGGGACCCCAAAACAATGCGCCATAGCCCATCAAACTGGCCCGGAACGACAAAAACAACGAGTTTTCGCGATTTCTCTATAGCCATGCACATGGTTCGTGGAGCATCAAAAATCGACTCGTGACTCCAAAAAAGTGCGCTATAGCCCATGAAACTACCCTGAAAGACAAAAACACCGAGTTTTCAGTTGTCTTGATAGTCGTGCACAGGGGTTCGTGGCATAAATATCGACCCGGGACCACAAAACAGTGCGCTATAGCCCATGAAACTGGCCCGAAATGACAAAAACGCCGAGTTTTTGGGACGTATCGATAGTCGTGCACACGGTTCATGTGGCATAAAATATCGACCCTAGACCCCAAAGAGTATGCAGTCCATTAAATTGGCTCGAAACGACAAAAACAACGAGTTTTTGCGACGTCTCGGTAGTCGTGCACATGGTTCATGGAGCATCAGAAATCAACCCAGGACCCCAACACAGTGCGTTATAGCTAAGAAACTCGCCCGAAACGACAAAAACACAGGGTTAATTGAGCATCAAAAATCGACCCGGGACCCCAAAATAGCCCACGAAAGTGGCCTGAAACGATAAAAACACCGAGTTCTTCCGACGTATCGATAGCCGTGCACTCGGTTCATGGAGCATCAAAAATTGACTCAGGGCCCCAAAACATTGCGCTATAGCCCATGAAACGGGTCTGAAACGACAAAAATAACGAGTTTTCGCAACATCTCAATAGTTGTGCACAACGTTCATACAGCTTCAAAAATCGACCTGGTACCCCAAAACAATGCGCTATAGCCCATGAAACTGGCCTGAAACGACAAAAGAACGAGTTTTTGCGACGTCCCGATAGCTGTGCACACGGTTCATGGAGCATCAAAAATCGATCCGGCACCCCAAAAGAGTGCTCTGGCCCGAATCGACAAAAACCACGAGTTTTTGCGATGTCTCGATAGCCTTGCACAGGGTTCATGAAGCATCAAATGATGGCCCGCAACGATCAAAACACCGAGTTTTTCAGACGTGTCGATAGTCGTGCACACAGTTCATGGAGCATCAAAAATCGACTTGGGACCCCAAAACATTGCGCTATAGCCCACGAAACTGCCCCGAAACAACAAAAACACCGAGTTTTTGTGACATCTCGATAGCCGTGCACACGGTTTGTGGAGCATCAAAAATGATCCAGAACCCCAAAACATAGCGCGATAGCCCACGAAACTGGCACGAAACGACAGAAACAACCAGTTTTCCCGATGTCTCGATAGTCGTGCTCATTGTTCATGCATCATAAATAATCGACCCGGGATACCAAAACAGCGCGCTATTGCCCTCGAAACTAGCGTGAAACGACAAAAACTTCAAGTTCAAGTTTTTGTGACTTTGCGATAGACATGCACAGGGTTCATGGAGCATCAAAAATCGACCCGGGACTCCAAACAAGTGCGATATGGCCCACGAAATTGCACCGAAACGACAAAAACACCGAGTTTTTCCGACGTCTCGATAGCCATGCACATAGTTCATGGAGCATCAAAACTCGACTCGGGACCCCAAAATATTGCGCTATAGCCGATGAAACTGGCCCGAAAGAACAAAAACAACGAGTTTTTGTGACGTCACAATTGTCGTGCACAAGGTTCATGAAGCATCAAAAATCGACCCGCGACCACAAAACATTGCGCTATAGCCCATGAAACTGGCTCGAAACGACAAAAACAACGAGTTTTTACGACGCCTCGATAGCCCTGCACAGGGTTCGTGGAGCATCAAAAATAGACTCGGGACCCGTAAACAGTGCGCTATGGCCCGCGAAACTCGGTTGATGGAGTATCAAAAATAGGCATGCACACGGTTGATGGAGTATCAAAAATCGATCCGGGACCCCAAAACAGTGTGTAGCCCACAAAAGTGGCCCGAAACGACAAAACACCGAGTTTTTCCGACGTTTCGATAGTCGTCCACACGGTTCGTGGAGCATTAAAAATCAACTTGGGAACCCAAAACATTGCGCTATAGCCCACGAAACTGGCCCGAAACGTCGAAAATAACGAGTTTTTCCGATGTCTCGATGACTGTGCACAACGTTCATGGAGCAGCAAAAATTGACTCGGGACCCAAACCAATGCGATGTAGCCCACAAAGCTGGCCCGAAACGACAAAACAACGAGTTTTTGCAACGTCTCGATAGCCGTGCACATGGTTCATGGAGCATCAAAAATCTATCGGGGACCCCATAAGAGTGAGCTATAGCCCACGAAACTGGCCCAAAACGACAAAAACACCGAGTTTTTGCGATGTCCAGATAGCCGTGCACAGGGTTCATGGAGCATAAGAAATAGACTCGGGACTCCAAAACAGTGCGCCATACCCATGAAATTGGCGTGAAACAAAAAACACCGAGTTTTTCCGACATCTCGATATTCGTGCACACGGTTCGTGGAGCACAAAAAATCGAAACAAGACCCCAAAGCAGTGCGTTATAGCTCACGAAACTAACCCGGAAGGAAAAAAACACCGAGTTTTTGGGACGTATCGATAGCCGCGCACATGGTTCATGCAGCATAAAAAATGGAATCGGGACCCCAAAGCAATGCGCCATAGCCCATCAAACTCGCCCGAAACGACAAATCAACGAGTTTTTGCGATGTCTTGATAATCGTGCACATGGTTCATGGAGCATTAGAAATCGATACGGAACCCAAAACAGTTCGTTATAGCCAAAGAAACTGGCCCGAAACGACAAAAACACCAAGTATTTGTGATGTCTTGATAGCCGTGCACAGGATAAATGAAGCATCAAAAAATCAACCCGGGACCCCAAAATAGCCCACGAAAGTGGCCCGAAACGACAAAGACACCGAAATTTTCCGACATCTCGATAGTTGTGCACACGGTTCATGGAGCATCAAAAATCGACTCGGGACCCAAAACAATGCGCCATAGCCCATCAAACTGGCCCGGAACGACAAAAACAACGAGTTTTCGCGATTTCTCTATAGCCATGCACATGGTTCGTGGAGCATCAAAAATCGACTCGTGACTCCAAAAAAGTGCGCTATAGCCCATGAAACTACCCTGAAAGACAAAAACACCGAGTTTTCAGTTGTCTTGATAGTCGTGCACAGGGGTTCGTGGCATAAATATCGACCCGGGACCACAAAACAGTGCGCTATAGCCCACGATACTGGCCCTAAATGACAAAAACGCCGAGTTTTTGGGACGTATCGATAGTCGTGCACACGGTTCATGTGGCATAAAATATCGACCCAAGACCCCAAAGAGTATGCAGTCCATGAAATTGGCTCGAAACGACAAAAACAACGAGTTTTTGCGACGTCTCGGTAGTCGTGCACATGGTTCACGGAGCATCAGAAATCAACCCAGGACCCCAACACAGTGCGTTATAGCTAAGAAACTCGCCCGAAACGACAAAAACACAGGGTTAATTGAGCATCAAAAATCGACCCGGGACCCCAAAATAGCCCACGAAAGTGGCCTGAAACGACAAAAACACCGAGTTCTTCCGACGTATCGATAGCCGTGCACTCGGTTCATGGAGCATCAAAAATTGACTCAGGGCCCCAAAACATTGCGCTATAGCCCATGAAACGGGTCCGAAACGACAAAAATAACGAGTTTTCGCGACATCTCAATAGTTGTGCACAACGTTCATACAGCTTCAAAAATCGACCCGGTACCCCAAACCAATGAGCTATAGCCCACGAAACTGGCCTGAAACGACAAAAGAACGAGTTTTTGCGACGTCCCGATAGCTGTGCACACGGTTCATGGAGCATCAAAAATCGATCCGGCACCCCAAAAGAGTGCTCTGGCCCGAAACGACAAAAACCACGAGTTTTTGCGATGTCTCGATAGCCTTGCACAGGGTTCATGAAGCATCAAATGATGGCCCGCAACGATCAAAACACCGAGTTTTTCAGACGTGTCGATAGTCGTGCACACAGTTCATGGAGCATCAAAAATCGACTCGGGACCCCAAAACATTGCGCTATAGCCCACGAAACTGCCCCGAAACAACAAAAACACCGAGTTTTTGTGACATCTCGATAGCCGTGCACACGGTTCGTGGAGCATCAAAAATCGATCCAGAACCCCAAAACATAGCGCGATAGCCCACGAAACTGGCACGAAACGACAGAAACAACCAGTTTTCCCGATGTCTCGATAGTCGTGCTCATGGTTCATGCATCATAAATAATCGACCCGGGATACCAAAACAGCGCGCTATTGCCCACGAAACTAGCATGAAACGACAAAAACTTCAAGTTCAAGTTTTTGTGACATTGCGATAGACATGCACAGGGTTCATGGAGCATCAAAAATCGACCCGGGACTCCAAACAAGTGCGATATGGCCCACGAAATTGGACCGAAACGACAAAAACACCGAGTTTTTCCGACGTCTCGATAGCCATGCACATAGTTCATGGAGCATCAAAACTCGACTCGGGACCCCAAAACATTGCGCTATAGCCGATGAAACTGGCCCGAAAGAACAAAAACAACGAGTTTTTGCAACGTCTCAATTGTCGTGCACAAGGTTCATGAAGCATCAAAAATCGACCCGCGACCCGAAAACATTGCGCTATAGCACATAAAACTGGCCCGAAACGACAAAAACAACGAGTTTTTACGACGCCTCGATAGCCGTGCACAGGGTTCGTGGAGCATCAAAAATAGACTCGGGACCCCTAAACAGTGCGCTATGGCCTGCGAAACTCGGTTGATGGAGTATCAAAAATAGGCATGCACACGGTTGATGGAGTATCAAAAATCGATCCGGGACCCCAAAACAGTGTGTAGCCCACAAAAGTGGCCCGAAACGACAAAACACCGAGTTTTTCCGACGTTTCGATAGTCGTCCACACGGTTCATGGAGCATTAAAAATCAACTCGGGACCCCAAAACATTGCGCTATAGCCCACGAAACTGGCCCGAAACGTCGAAAATAACGAGTTTTTGCGATGTCTCGATGACTGTGCACAACGTTCATGGAGCAGCAAAAATCGACTCGGGGCCCAAACCAATGCGATGTAGCCCACAAAGCTGGCCCGAAACGACAAAACAACGAGTTTTTGCAACGTCTCGATAGCCGTGCACATGGTTCATGGAGCATCAAAAATCTATCGGGGACCCCATAAGAGTGAGCTATAGCCCATGAAATTGGCCCAAAACGACAAAAACACCGAGTTTTTGCGATGTCCAGATAGCCGTGCACAGGGTTCATGGAGCATAAGAAATAGAATCGGGACTCCAAAACAGTACGCCATACCCATGAAATTTGCGTGAAACAAAAAACACCGAGTTTTTCCGACATCTCGATAGTCGTGCACACGGTTCGTGGAGCACAAAAAATCAAAACAAGACCCCAAAGCAGTGCGTTATAACTCACGAAACTAACCCGGAAGGACAAAAACACCGAGTTTTTGGGACGTATCGATAGCCGTGCACATGGTTCATGCAGCATAAAAAATGGACTCGGGACCCCAAAGCAATGCGCCATAGCCCATCAAACTCGCCCGAAACGACAAAACAACGAGTTTTTGCGATGTCTTGATAATCGTGCACATGGTTCATGGAGCATTAGAAATCGATACGGAACCCAAAACAGTTCGTTATACCCAAAGAAACTGGCCCGAAACGACAAAAACGCCAAGTATTTGCGATGTCTTGATAGCCGTGCACCGGATAATTGAATCATCAGAAAATCAACCCGGCACCCCAAAATAGCCCACGAAAGTGGCCCGAAACGACAAAAACACCGAAATTTTCCGACATCTCGATAGCTGTGCACACGGTTCATGGAGCATCAAAAATCGACTCGGGACCCCAAAACAATGCGCCATAGCACATCAAATTGGCCCGGAACAACAAAAACAACGAGTTTTCGCGATTTCTCTATAGCCATGCACATGGTTCGTGGAGCATCAAAAATCGACTCGTGACTCCAAAAAAGTGCGCTATAGCCCATGAAACTACCCTGAAAGACAAAAACACCGAGTTTTCAGTTGTCTTGATAGTCGTGCACAGGGGTTCGTGGCATAAATATCGACTCGGGACCACAAAACAGTGCGCTATAGCCCACGAAACTGGCCCGAAATGACAAAAACGCCGAGTTTTTGGGACGTATCGATAGTCGTGCACACGGTTCATGTGGCATAAAATATCGACCCAAGACCCCAAAGAGTATGCAGTCCATGAAATTGGCTCGAAACGACAAAAACAACGAGTTTTTGCGACGTCTCGATAGTCGTGCACATGGTTCACGGAGCATCAGAAATGAACCCAGGACCCCAACACAGTGCGTTATAGCTAAGAAACTCGCCCGAAACGACAAAAACACAGGGTTAATTGAGCATCGAAAATAGACCCGGGACCCCAAAATAGCCCACGAAAGTGGCCTAAAACGATGAAAACACCGAGTTCTTCCGACGTATCGATAGCTGTGCACTCGGTTCATGGAGCATCAAAAATTGACTCAGGGCCTCAAAACATTGCGCTATAGCCCATGAAACGGGTCCGAAACGACAAAAATAACGAGTTTTCGCGACATCTCAATAGTTGTGCACAACGTTCATACAGCTTCAAAAATCGACCCGGTACCCCAAAACAATGAGCTATAGCCCACGAAACTGGCCTGAAACGACAAAAGAACGAGTTTTTGCGACGTCCCGATAGCTGTGCACACGGTTCATGGAGCATCAAAAATCGATCCGGCACCCCAAAAGAGTGCTCTGGCCCGAAACGACAAAAACCACGAGTTTTTGCGATGTCTCGATAGCCTTGCACAGGGTTCATGAAGCAGCAAATGATGGCCCGCAACGATCAAAACACCGAGTTTTTCCGACGTGTCGATAGTCGTGCACACAGTTCATGGAGCATAAAAAATCGAATCGGGACCCCGAAACATTGCGCTATAGCCCCCGAAACTGCCCCGAAACAACAAAAACACCGAGTTTTTGTGACATCTCGATAGCCGTGCACACGGTTCGTGGAGCATCAAAAATCGATCCAGAACCCCAAAACATAGCGCGATAGCCCACGAAACTGGCACGAAACGAGAGAAACAACCAGTTTTCCCGATGTCTCGATAGTCGTGCTCATGGTTCATGCATCATAAATAATCGACCCGGGATACCAAAACAGCGCGCTATTGCCCACGAAACTAGCATGAAACGACAAAAACATCAAGTTCAAGTTTTTGTGACATTCCGATAGACATGCACAGGGTTCATGGAGCATCAAAAATCGACCCGGGACTCCAAACAAGTGCGATATGGCCCACGAAATTGGACCGAAACGACAAAAACACCGAGTTTTTCCGACGTCTCGATAGCCATGCACATAGTTCATGGAGCATCAAAACTCGACTCGGGACCCCAAAACATTGCGCTATAGCCGATGAAACTGGCCCGAAAGAACAAAAACAACGAGTTTTTGCGACGTCTCAATTGTCGTGCACAAGGTTCATGAAGCATCAAAAATCGACCCGCGACCCCAAAACATTGCGCTATAGCACATAAAACTGGCCCGAAACGACAAAAACAACGAGTTTTTACGACGCCTCGATAGCCGTGCACAGGGTTCGTGGAGCATCAAAAATAGACTCGGGACCCCTAAACAGTGCGCTATGGCCTGCGAAACTCGGTTGATGGAGTATCAAAAATAGGCATGCACACGGTTGATGGAGTATCAAAAATCGATCCGGGACCCCAAAACAGTGTGTAGCCCACAAAAGTGGCCCGAAACGACAAAACACCGAGTTTTTCCGACGTTTCGATAGTCGTCCACACGGTTCATGGAGCATTAAAAATCAACTCGGGACCCCAAAACATTGCGCTATAGCCCACGAAACTGGCCCGAAACGTCGAAAATAACGAGTTTTTGCGATGTCTCGATGACTGTGCACAACGTTCATGGAGCAGCAAAAATCGACTCGGGGCCCAAACCAATGCGATGTAGCCCACAAAGCTGGCCCGAAACGACAAAACAACGAGTTTTTGCAACGTCTCGATAGCCGTGCACATGGTTCATGGAGCATCAAAAATCTATCGGGGACCCCATAAGAGTGAGCTATAGCCCACGAAACTGGCCCAAAACGACAAAAACACCGAGTTTTTGCGATGTCCAGATAGCCGTGCACAGGGTTCATGGAGCATAAGAAATAGACTCGGGACTCCAAAACAGTGCGCCATACCCATGAAATTTGCGTGAAACAAAAAACACCGAGTTTTTCCGACATCTCGATAGTCGTGCACACGGTTCGTGGAGCACAAAAAATCGAAACAAGACCCCAAAGCAGTGCGTTATAGCTCACGAAACTAACCCGGAAAGACAAAATCACCGAGTTTTTGGGACGTATCGATAGCCATGCACATGGTTCATGCAGCATAAAAAAATGGACTCGGGACCCCAAAGCAATGCGCCATAGCCCATCAAACTCGCCCGAAACGACAAAACAACGAGTTTTTGCGATGTCTTGATAATCGTGCACATGGTTCATGGAGCATTAGAAATCGATACGGAACCCAAAACAGTTCGTTATAGCCAAAGAAACTGGCCCGAAACGACAAAAACACCAAGTATTTGCGATGTCTTGATAGCCGTGCACCGGATAAATGAATCATCAAAAAATCAACCCGGGACCCCAAAATAGCCGACGAAAGTGGCCCGAAACGACAAAAACACCGAAATTTTCCGACATCTCGATAGCTGTGCACACGGTTCATGGAGCATCAAAAATCGACTCGGGACCCCAAAACAATGCGCCATAGCCCATCAAACTGGCCCGGAACGACAAAAACAACGAGTTTTCGCGATTTCTCTATAGCCATGCACATGGTTCGTGGAGCATCAAAAATCGACTCGTGACTCCAAAAAAGTGCGCTATAGCCCATGAAACTACCCTGAAAGACAAAAACACCGAGTTTTCAGTTGTCTTGATAGTCGTGCACAGGGGTTCGTGGCATAAATATCGACCCGGGACCACAAAACAGTGCGCTATAGCCCACGAAACTGGCCCGAAATGACAAAAACGCCGAGTTTTTGGGACGTATCGATAGTCGTGCACACGGTTCATGTGGCATAAAATATCGACCCAAGACCCCAAAGAGTATGCAGTCCATGAAATTGGCTCGAAACGACAAAAACAACGAATTTTTGCGACGTCTCGATAGTCGTGCACATGGTTCATGGAGCATCAGAAATCAACCCAGGACCCCAACACAGTGCGTTATAGCTAAGAAACTCGCCCGAAACGACAAAAACACAGGGTTAATTGAGCATCAAAAATCGACCCGGGACCCCAAATAGCCCACGAAAGTGGCCTGAAACGATAAAAACACCGAGTTCTTCCGACGTATCGATAGCCGTGCACTCGGTTCATGGAGCATCAAAAATTGACTCAGGGCCCCAAAACATTGCGCTATAGCCCATGAAACGGGTCCGAAACGACAAAAATAACGAGTTTTCGCGACATCTCAATAGTTGTGCACAACGTTCATACAGCTTCAAAAATCGACCCGGTACCCCAAAACAATGCGTTATAGCCCACGAAACTGGCCTGAAACGACAAAAGAACGAGATTTTGCGACGTCCCGATAGCTGTGCACATGGTTCATGGAGCATCAAAAATCGATCCGGCACCCCAAAAGAGTGCTCTGGCCCGAAACGACAAAAACCACGAGTTTTTGCGATGTCTCGATAGCCTTGCACAGGGTTCATGAAGCATCAAATGGTGGCCCGCAAATATCAAAACACCGAGTTTTTCCGACGTGTCGATAGTCGTGCACACAGTTCATGGAGCATAAAAAATCGAATCGGGACCCCACAACATTGCGCTATAGCCCCCGAAACTGCCCCGAAACAACAAAAACACCGAGTTTTTGTGACATCTCGATAGCCGTGCACACGGTTCGTGGAGCATCAAAAATCGATCCAGAACCCCAAAACATAGCGCGATAGCCCACGAAACTGGCACGAAACGACAGAAACAACCAGTTTTCCCGATGTCTCGATAGTCGTGCTCATGGTTCATGCATCATAAATAATCGACCCGGGATACCAAAACAGCGCGCTATTGCCCACGAAACTAGCATGAAACGACAAAAACTTCAAGTTCAAGTTTTTGTGACATTGCGATAGACATGCACAGGGTTCATGTAGCATCAGAAATCGACCCGGGACTCGAAACAAGTGCGATATGGCCAACGAAATTGGACCGAAACGACAAAAACACCGAGTTTTTCCGACGTCTCGATAGCCATGCACATAGTTCATGGAGCATCAAAACTCGACTCGGGACCCCAAAACATTGCGCTATAGCCGATGAAACTGGCCCGAAAGAACAAAAACAACGAGTTTTTGCGACGTCTCAATTGTCGTGCACAAGGTTCATGAAGCATCAAAAATCGACCCGCGACCCCAAAACATTGCGCTATAGCCCATAAAACTGGCCCGAAACGACAAAAACAACGAGTTTTTACGACGCCTCGATACCCTTGCACAGGGTTCGGGGAGCATCAAAAATAGACTCGGGACCCCTAAACAGTGCGCTATGGCCCGCGAAACTCGGTTGATGGAGTATCAAGAATAGGCATGCACACGGTTGATGGAGTATCAAAAATCGATCCGGGACCCCAAAACAGTGTGTAGCCCACAAAAGTGGCCCGAAACGACAAAACATCGAGTTTTTCCGACGTTTCGATAGTCGTCCACACGGTTCATGGAGCATTAAAAATCAACTCGGGACCCCAAAACATTGCGCTATAGCCCACGAAACTGGCCCGAAACGTCGAAAATAACGAGTTTTTGCGATGTCTCGATGACTGTGCACAACGTTCATGGAGCAGCAAAAATCGACTCGGGGCCCAAACCAATGCGATGTAGCCCACAAAGCTGGCCCGAAACGACAAAACAACGAGTTTTTGCAACGTCTCGATAGCCGTGCACATGGTTCATGGAGCATCAAAAATCTATCGGGGACCCCATAAGAGTGAGCTATAGCCCACGAAACTGGCCCAAAACGACAAAAACACCGAGTTTTTGCGATGTCCAGATAGCCGCGCACAGGGTTCATGGAGCATAAGAAATAGACTCGGGACTCCAAAACAGTGCGCCAAACCCATGAAATTGGCGTGAAACAAAAGAACACCGAGTTTTTCCGACATCTCGATGGTCGTGCAGAGGGTTCGTGGAGCACCAAAAATCGAAACAAGACCCCAAAGCAGTGCGTTATAGCTCACGAAACTAACCCGGAAGGACAAAAACACCGAGTTTTTGGGACGTATCGATAGCCGTGCACATGGTTCATGCAGCATAAAAATGGACTCGGGACCCCAAAGCAATGCGCCATAGCCCATCAAACTCGCCCGAAACGACAAAACAACGTCTTTTTGCGATGTCTTGATAATCGTGCACATGGTTCATGGAGCATTCGAAATCGATCCGGAACCCAAAACAGTTCGTTATAGCCAAAGAAACTGGCCCGAAACGACAAAAACACCAAGTATTTGCGATGTCTTGATAGCCGTGCACAGGATAAATGAAGCATCAAAAAATCAACCCGGGACCCCAAAATAGCCCACGAAAGTGGCCCGAAACGACAAAAACACCGAAATTTTCCGACATCTCGATAGCTGTGCACACGGTTCATGGAGCATCAAAAATCGACTCGGGACCCCAAAACAATGCGCCATAGCCCATCAAACTGGCCCGGAACGACAAAAACAACGAGTTTTTGCGATTTCTCTATAGCCATGCACATGGTTCGTGGAGCATCAAAAATCGACTCGTGACTCCAAAAAAGTGCGCTATAGCCCATGAAACTACCGTGAAAGACAAAAACACCGAGTTTTCAGTTGTCTTGATAGTCGTGCACACGGTTCGTGGCATAAATATCGACCCGGGACCACAAAACAGTGCGCTATAGCCCACGATACTGGCCCGAAATGACAAAAACAACGAGTTTTTGCGACGTCTCGGTAGTCGTGCACTTGGTTGATGGAGCATCAGAAATCAACCCAGGACCCCAACACAGTGCGTTATGGCTAAGAAACTCGCCCGAAACGACAAAAACACAGGGTTAAATGAGCATCAAAAATCGACCCGTGACCCCAAAATAGCCCACGAAAGTGGCCTGAAACGATAAAAACACCGAGTTCTTCCGATGTCTCGATAGTCGTGCACTCGGTTCATGGAGCATCAAAAATTGACTCAGGGCCCCAAAACATTGCGCTATAGCCCATGAAACGGGTCCGAAACGACAAAAATAACGAGTTTTCGCAACATCTCAATAGTTGTGCACAACGTTCATACAGCTTCAAAAATCGACCCGGTACCCCAAAACAATGCGCTATAGCCCACGAAACTGGCCTGAAACGACAAAAGAACGAGTTTTTGCGACGTCCCGATAGCTGTGCACACGGTTCATGGAGCATCAAAAATCGATCCGGCACCCCAAAAGAGTGCTCTGGCCCGAAACGACAAAAACCACGAGTTTTTAAGATGTCTCGATAGCCTTGCACAGGGTTCTTGAAGCATCAAATGATGGCCCGCAACGATCAAAACACCGAATTTTCCGACGTGTCGATAGTCGTGCACACAGTTCATGGAGCATAAAAAATCGAATCGGGACCCCAAAACATTGCGCTATAGCCCCCGAAACTGCCCCGAAACAACAAAAACACCGAGTTTTTGTGACATCTCGATAGCCGTGCACACGGTTCGTGGAGCATCAAAAATCGATCCAGAACCCCAAAACATAGCGCGATAGCCCACGAAACTGGCACGAAACGACAGAAACAACCAGTTTTCCGATGTCTCGATAGTCGTGCTCATGGTTCATGCATCATAAATAATCGACCCGGGATACCAAAACAGCGCGCTATTGCCCACGAAACTAGCGTGAAACGACAAAAACTTCAAGTTCAAGTTTTTGTGACATTTCGATAGCCATGCACAGGGTTCATGGAGCATGAAAAATCGACCCGGGACTCCAAACAAGTGTGATATGGCCCACGAAATTGGCCCGAAACGACAAAAACACCGAGTTTTTCCGACGTCTCGATAGCCATGCACATAGTTCATGGAGCATCAAAACTCGACTCGGGACCCCAAAACATTGCGCTATAGCCGATGAAACTGGCCCGAAAGAACAAAACCAACGAGTTTTTGCGACGTCTCAATTCTCGTGCACAAGGTTCATGAAGCATCAAAAATCGACCCGCGACCCCAAAACATTGCGCTATAGCCCATGAAACTGGCCCGAAACGACAAAAACAACGAGTTTTTACGACGCCTCGATACCCGTGCACAAGGTTCGTGGAGCATCAAAAATAGACTCGGGACCCCTAAACAGTGCGCTATGGCCCGCGAAACTCGGTTGATGGAGTATCAAAAATAGGCATGCACACGGTTGATGGAGTATCAAAAATCGATCCGGGACCCCAAAACAGTGTGTAGCCCACAAAAGTGGCCCGAAACGACAAAACACCGAGTTTTTCCGACGTTTCGATAGTCGTCCAGACGGTTCATGGAGCATTAAAAATCAACTCGGGACCCCAAAACATTGCGCTATAGCCCACGAAACTGGCCCGAAATGTCGAAAATAACGAGTTTTTGCGATGTCTCGATGACTGTGCACAGCGTTCATGGAGCAGCAAAAATCGACTCGGGACCCAAACCAATGCGATGTAGCCCACAAAATTGGCCTGAAACGACAAAACAACGAGTTTTTGCGACGTCTCGATAGCCGTGCACAAGGTTCATGGAGCATCAAAAATCTATCCGGGACCCCATAAGAGTGAGCTATAGCCCACGAAACTGGCCCGAAACGACAAAAACACCGAGTTTTTGCGATGTCCAGATAGCCGTGCACAGGGTTCATGGAGCATAAGAAATAGACTCGGGACTCCAAAACAGTGCGCCATACCCATGAAATTGGCGTGAAACAAAAGAACACCGAGTTTTTCCGACATCTCGATGGTCGTGCACAGGGTTCGTGGAGCACCAAAAATCGAAACAAGACCCCAAAGCAGTGCGTTATAGCTCACGAAACTAACCCGGAGGGACAAAAACATCGAGTTTTTGGGACGTATCGATAGCCGAGCACATGGTTCATGCAGCATAAAAATGGACTCGGGACCCCAAAGCAATGCGCCATAGCCCATCAAACTCGCCCGAAACAACAAAACAACGAGTTTTTGCGATGTCTTGATAGTCGTGCACATGGTTCATGAAGCATTAGAAATCGATACGGAACCCAAAACAGTTCGTTATAGCCAAAGAAACTGGCCCGAAACGACAAAAACACCAAGTATTTGCGATGTCTTGATAGCCGTGCACAGGATAAATGAAGCATCAAAAAATCAACCCGGGACCCCAAAATTGCCCACGAAAGTGGCCCGAAACGACAAAAACACCGAAATTTTCCGACATCTCGATAGCTGTGCACACGGTTCATGGAGCATCAAAAATCAACTCGGGACCCCAAAACAGTGCGCTATAGCCCACGAAACTGGCCCGGAACGACAAAAACAACGAGTTTTTGCGATTTCTCTATAGCCATGCACATGGTTCGTGGAGCATCAAAAATCGACTCGTGACTCCAAAAAAGTGCGCTATAGCCCATGAAACTACCGTGAAAGACAAAAACACCGAGTTTTCAGTTGTCTTGATAGTCGTGCACAGGGTTCGTGGCATAAATATCGACCCGGGACCACAAAACAGTGCGCTATAGCCCACGAGCTGGCCCGAAATGACAAAAACGCCGAGTTTTTGGGACGTATCGATAGTCGTGCACACGGTTCATGTGGCATAAAATATCGACCCAAGACCCCAAAGAGTATGCAGTCCATGAAATTGGCTCGAAATGACAAAAACAACGAGTTTTTGCGACGTCTCGGTAATCGTGCACTTGGTTCATGGAGCATCAGAAATCAACCCAGGACCCCAACACAGTGCGTTATGGCTAAGAAACTCGCCCGAAACGACAAAAACACAGGGTTAATTGAGCATCAAAAATCGACCCGTGACCCCAAAATAGCCCACGAAAGTGGCCTGAAACGATAAAAACACCAAGTTCTTCCGATGTCTCGATAGTCGTGCACTCGGTTCATGGAGCATCAAAAATTGACTCAGGGCCCCAAAACATTGCGCTATAGCCCATGAAACGGGTCCGAAACGACAAAAATAACGAGTTTTCGCAACATCTCAATAGTTGTGCACAACGTTCATACAGCTTGAAAAATCGACCCAGTACCCCAAAACAATGCGCTATAGCCCACGAAACTGGCCTGAAACGACAAAAGAACGAGTTTTTGCGACGTCCCGATAGCTGTGCACACGGTTCATGGAGCATCAAAAATCGATCCGGCACCCCAAAAGACTGCTCTGCCCGAAACGACAAAAACCACGAGTTTTTGCGATGTCTCGATAACCTTGCACAGGGTTCATGACGCATCAAAAGATGGCCCGAAACGATCAAAACACCGAGTTTTTCTGACGTGTTGATAGTCGTGCACATAGTTCATGGAGCATCAAAAATCGACTCGGGACCCCAAAACATTGCGCTATAGCCCACGAAACTGGTCCGAAACAACAAAAACACCGAGTTTTTGTGACATCTCGACAGCCGTGCACACGGTTCGTGGAGCATCAAAAATCGATCCAGAACCCCAAAACATAGCGCGATAGCCCACGAAACTGGCACGAAACGACAGAAACAACCAGTTTTCTCGATGTCTCGATAGTCGTGCTCATGGTTCATGCATCATAAATAATCGACCCGGGATACCAAAACTGTGTGCTATTGCCCACGAAACTAGCGTGAAACGACAAAAACTTCAAGTTCAAGTTTTTGTGACATTTCGATAGCCATGCACAGGGTTCATGGAGCAGGAAAAATCGACCTGGGACTCCAAACAAGTGTGATATGGCCCACGAAATTGGCCCGAAACGACAAAAACACCGAGTTTTTCCGACGTCTCGATAGCCATGCACATAGTTCATGGAGCATCAAAACTCGACTCGGGACCCCAAAACATTGCGCTATAGCCGATGAAACTGGCCCGAAAGAACAAAAACAACGAGTTTTTGCGACGTCTCAATTGTCGTGCACAAGGTTCATGAAGCATCAAAAATCGACCCGCGACCCCAAAACATTGCGCTATAGCCCATGAAACTGGCCCGAAACGACAAAAACAACGAGTTTTTACGACGCCTCGATAGCCGTGCAAAGGGTTCGTGGAGCATCAAAAATAGACTCGGGACCCCAAAATAGTTCGCTATGGCCCGCGAAACTCGGTTGATGGAGTATCAAAAATAGGCATGCACACGGTTGATGGAGTATCAAAAATCGATCCAGGACCCCAAAACAGTGTGTAGCCCACAAAAGTGGCCCGAAACGACAAAACACTGAGTTTTTCCGACGTTTCGATAGTCGTCCACACGGTTCATGGAGCATTAAAAATCAACTCGGGACCCCAAAACATTGCGCTATAGGCCACAAAACTGGCCCGAAACGTCGAAAATAACGAGTTTTTGCGATGTCTCGATGACTGTGCACAGCGTTCATGGAGCAGCAAAAATCGACTCGGGACCCAAACCAATGCGATGTAGCCCACAAAACTGGCCCGAAACGACAAAACAACGAGTTTTTGCGACGTCTCGATAGCCGTGCACATGGTTCATGGAGCATCAAAAATCTATCCGGGACCCCATAAGAGTGAGCTATAGCCCACGAAACTGGCCCGAAAGGACAAAAACACCGAGTTTTTGCGATGTCCAGATAGCCGTGCACAGGGTTCATGGAGCATAAGAAATAGACTCGGGACTCCAAAACAGTGCGCCATACCCATGAAATTGGTGTGAAACAAAAAAAACACCGAGTTTCTCCGACATCTCGATAGTCGTGCACAGGGTTCGTGGAGCACAAAAAATCGAAGCAAGACCCCAAAGCAGTGCGTTATAGCTCACGGAACTAACCCGGAAGGACAAAAACACCGAGTTTTTGGGACGTATCGATAACCGTGCACATGGTTCATGCAGCATAAAAAATCAACTCGGGACCCCAAAGCAATGCGCCATAGCCCATCAAACTCGCCCGAAACAACAAAACAACGAGTTTTTGCGATGTCTTGATAGTCGTGCACATGGTTCATGGAGCATTAGAAATCGATCCGGAACCCAAAACAGTTCGTTATAGCCAAAGAAACTGGCCCGAAACGACAAAAACACCAAGTATTTGCGATGTCTTGATAGCCGTGCACAGGATAAATGAAGCATCAAAAAATCAACCCGGGACCCCAAAATAGCCCACGAAAGTGGCCCGAAGCGACAAAAACAACGAAATTTTCCGACATCTCGATAGCTGTGCACACGGTTCATGGAGCATCAAAAATCAACTCGGGACCCCAAAACAGTGCGCTATAGCCCACGAAACTGGCCCGGAACGACAAAAACAACGAGTTTTTGCGATTTCTCTATAGCCATGCACATGGTTCGTGGAGCATCAAAAATCGACTCGTGACTCCAAAAAAGTGCGCTATAGCCCATGAAACTACCCTGAAAGACAAAAACACCGAGTTTTTAGTTGTCTTCATAGTCGTGCACAGGGTTCGTGGAGCATAAATATCGACCCGGGACCACAAAACAGTGCGCTATAGCCCACGAAACTGGCCCGAAATGACAAAAACGCCGAGTTTTTGGGACGTATCGATAGTCGTGCACACGGTTCATGTGGCATAAAATATCGACCCAAGACCCCAAAGAGTATGCAGTCCATGAAATTGGCTCGAAACGACAAAAACAACGAGTTTTTGCGACGTCTCGGTAGTCGTGCACATGGTTCATGGAGCATCAGAAATCAACCCAGGACCCCAACACAGTGCGTTATAGCTAAGAAACTCGCCCGAAACGACAAAAACACAGCGTTAATTGAGCATCAAAAATCGACCCGGGACCCCAAAATAGCCTACGAAAGTGGCCTGAAACGATAAAAACACCATGTTCTTCCGATGTCTCGATAGCCGTGCACTCGGTTCATGGAGCATCAAAAATTGACTCACGACCCCAAAACATTGCGCTATAGCCCATGAACCGGGTCCGAAACGAAAAAAATAACGAGTTTTCGCGACATCTCAATAGTTGTGCACAACGTTCATAGAGCTTCAAAAATCGACCCGGTACCCCAAAACAATGCGCTATAGCCCACGAAACTGGCCTGAAACGACAACAGAACGAATTTTTGCGACGTCCCGATAGCTGTGCACACGGTTCATGGAGCATCAAAAATCGATCCGGCACCCGAAAAGAGTGCTCTGGCCCGAAACGACAAAAACCACGAGTTTTTGCGATGTCTCGATAGCCTTGCACAGGGTTCATGACGCATCAAAAGATGGCCCGAAACGATCAAAACACCGAGTTTTTCTGACGTGTTGATAGTCGTGCACATAGTTCATGGAGCATCAAAAATCGACTCGGGACCCCAAAACATTGCGCTATAGCCCACGAAACTGGTCCGAAACAACAAAAACACCGAGTTTTTGTGACATCTCGACAGCCGTGCACACGGTTCGTGGAGCATCAAAAATCGATCCAGAACCCCAAAACATAGCGCGATAGCCCACGAAACTGGCACGAAACGACAGAAACAACCAGTTTTCTCGATGTCTCGATAGTCGTGCTCATGGTTCATGCATCATAAATAATCGACCCGGGATACCAAAACTGTGTGCTATTGCCCACGAAACTAGCGTGAAACGACAAAAACTTCAAGTTCAAGTTTTTGTGACATTTCGATAGCCATGCACAGGGTTCATGGAGCAGGAAAAATCGACCTGGGACTCCAAACAAGTGTGATATGGCCCACGAAATTGGCCCGAAACGACAAAAACACCGAGTTTTTCCGACGTCTCGATAGCCATGCACATAGTTCATGGAGCATCAAAACTCGACTCGGGACCCCAAAACATTGCGCTATAGCCGATGAAACTGGCCCGAAAGAACAAAAACAACGAGTTTTTGCGACGTCTCAATTGTCGTGCACAAGGTTCATGAAGCATCAAAAATCGACCCGCGACCCCAAAACATTGCGCTATAGCCCATGAAACTGGCCCGAAACGACAAAAACAACGAGTTTTTACGACGCCTCGATAGCCGTGCAAAGGGTTCGTGGAGCATCAAAAATAGACTCGGGACCCCAAAATAGTTCGCTATGGCCCGCGAAACTCGGTTGATGGAGTATCAAAAATAGGCATGCACACGGTTGATGGAGTATCAAAAATCGATCCAGGACCCCAAAACAGTGTGTAGCCCACAAAAGTGGCCCGAAACGACAAAACACCGAGTTTTTCCGACGTTTCGATAGTCGTCCACACGGTTCATGGAGCATTAAAAATCAACTCGGGACCCCAAAACATTGCGCTATAGGCCACAAAACTGGCCCGAAACGTCGAAAATAACGAGTTTTTGCGATGTCTCGATGACTGTGCACAGCGTTCATGGAGCAGCAAAAATCGACTCGGGACCCAAACCAATGCGATGTAGCCCACAAAACTGGCCCGAAACGACAAAACAACGAGTTTTTGCAACGTCTCGATAGCCGTGCACATGGTTCATGGAGCATCAAAAATCTATCCGGGACCCCATAAGAGTGAGCTATAGCCCACGAAACTGGCCCGAAAGGACAAAAACACCGAGTTTTTGCGATGTCCAGATAGCCGTGCACAGGGTTCATGGAGCATAAGAAATAGACTCGGGACTCCAAAACAGTGCGCCATACCCATGAAATTGGTGTGAAACAAAAAAAACACCGAGTTTCTCCGACATCTCGATAGTCGTGCACAGGGTTCGTGGAGCACAAAAAATCGAAGCAAGACCCCAAAGCAGTGCGTTATAGCTCACGGAACTAACCCGGAAGGACAAAAACACCGAGTTTTTGGGACGTATCGATAACCGTGCACATGGTTCATGCAGCATAAAAAATCAACTCGGGACCCCAAAGCAATGCGCCATAGCCCATCAAACTCGCCCGAAACAACAAAACAACGAGTTTTTGCGATGTCTTGATAGTCGTGCACATGGTTCATGGAGCATTAGAAATCGATCCGGAACCCAAAACAGTTCGTTATAGCCAAAGAAACTGGCCCGAAACGACAAAAACACCAAGTATTTGCGATGTCTTGATAGCCGTGCACAGGATAAATGAAGCATCAAAAAATCAACCCGGGACCCCAAAATAGCCCACGAAAGTGGCCCGAAGCGACAAAAACAACGAAATTTTCCGACATCTCGATAGCTGTGCACACGGTTCATGGAGCATCAAAAATCAACTCGGGACCCCAAAACAGTGCGCTATAGCCCACGAAACTGGCCCGGAACGACAAAAACAACGAGTTTTTGCGATTTCTCTATAGCCATGCACATGGTTCGTGGAGCATCAAAAATCGACTCGTGACTCCAAAAAAGTGCGCTATAGCCCATGAAACTACCCTGAAAGACAAAAACACCGAGTTTTTAGTTGTCTTCATAGTCGTGCACAGGGTTCGTGGAGCATAAATATCGACCCGGGACCACAAAACAGTGCGCTATAGCCCACGAAACTGGCCCGAAATGACAAAAACGCCGAGTTTTTGGGACGTATCGATAGTCGTGCACACGGTTCATGTGGCATAAAATATCGACCCAAGACCCCAAAGAGTATGCAGTCCATGAAATTGGCTCGAAACGACAAAAACAACGAGTTTTTGCGACGTCTCGGTAGTCGTGCACATGGTTCATGGAGCATCAGAAATCAACCCAGGACCCCAACACAGTGCGTTATAGCTAAGAAACTCGCCCGAAACGACAAAAACACAGCGTTAATTGAGCATCAAAAATCGACCCGGGACCCCAAAATAGCCTACGAAAGTGGCCTGAAACGATAAAAACACCATGTTCTTCCGATGTCTCGATAGCCGTGCACTCGGTTCATGGAGCATCAAAAATTGACTCACGACCCCAAAACATTGCGCTATAGCCCATGAACCGGGTCCGAAACGAAAAAAATAACGAGTTTTCGCGACATCTCAATAGTTGTGCACAACGTTCATAGAGCTTCAAAAATCGACCCGGTACCCCAAAACAATGCGCTATAGCCCACGAAACTGGCCTGAAACGACAACAGAACGAATTTTTGCGACGTCCCGATAGCTGTGCACACGGTTCATGGAGCATCAAAAATCGATCCGGCACCCGAAAAGAGTGCTCTGGCCCGAAACGACAAAAACCACGAGTTTTTGCGATGTCTCGATAGCCTTGCACAGGGTTCATGAAGCATCAAAAGATGGCCCGAAACGCTCAAAACACCGAGTTTTTCCGACGTGTCGATAGTCGTGCACACAGTTCATGGAGCATCAAAAATCGACTCGGGACCCCAAAACATTGCGCTATAGTCCACGAAACTAGCCCGAAACAACAAAAACACCGAGTTTTTGCGACATCTCGACAGCCGTGCACACGGTTCGTGGAGCATCAAAAATCGATCCAGAACCCCAAAACATAGCGCGATAGCCCACGAAACTGGCACGAAACGACAGAAACAACCAGTTTTCTCGATGTCTCGATAGTCGTGCTCATGGTTCATGCATCATAAATAATCGACCCGGGATACCAAAACTGTGTGCTATTGCCCACGAAACTAGCGTGAAACGACAAAAACTTCAAGTTCAAGTTTTTGTGACATTTCGATAGCCATGCACAGGGTTCATGGAGCAGGAAAAATCGACCTGGGACTCCAAACAAGTGTGATATGGCCCACGAAATTGGCCCGAAACGACAAAAACACCGAGTTTTTCCGACGTCTCGATAGCCATGCACATAGTTCATGGAGCATCAAAACTCGACTCGGGACCCCAAAACATTGCGCTATAGCCGATGAAACTGGCCCGAAAGAACAAAAACAACGAGTTTTTGCGACGTCTCAATTGTCGTGCACAAGGTTCATGAAGCATCAAAAATCGACCCGCGACCCCAAAACATTGCGCTATAGCCCATGAAACTGGCCCGAAACGACAAAAACAACGAGTTTTTACGACGCCTCGATAGCCGTGCAAAGGGTTCGTGGAGCATCAAAAATAGACTCGGGACCCCAAAATAGTTCGCTATGGCCCGCGAAACTCGGTTGATGGAGTATCAAAAATAGGCATGCACACGGTTGATGGAGTATCAAAAATCGATCCAGGACCCCAAAACAGTGTGTAGCCCACAAAAGTGGCCCGAAACGACAAAACACCGAGTTTTTCCGACGTTTCGATAGTCGTCCACACGGTTCATGGAGCATTAAAAATCAACTCGGGACCCCAAAACATTGCGCTATAGGCCACAAAACTGGCCCGAAACGTCGAAAATAACGAGTTTTTGCGATGTCTCGATGACTGTGCACAGCGTTCATGGAGCAGCAAAAATCGACTCGGGACCCAAACCAATGCGATGTAGCCCACCAAACTGGCCCGAAACGACAAAACAACGAGTTTTTGCAACGTCTCGATAGCCGTGCACATGGTTCATGGAGCATCAAAAATCTATACGGGACCTCATAAGAGTGAGCTAAGGCCCACGAAACTGGCCCAAAACGACAAAAACACCGAGTTTTTGCGATGTCCACATAGCTGTGCACAGGGTTCATGGAGCATAAGAAAGAGACTCGGGACTCCAAAATAGTGCGCCATACCCATGAAATTGGCGTGAAAGAAAAAAAACACTGAGTTTTTCCGACATCCCGATAGTCGTGCACAGGGTTCGTGGAGCACAAAAAATCAAAACAAGACCCCAAAGCAGTGCGTTAGCTCACGAAACTAACCCGGAAGGACAGAAACTCCGAGTTTTTGGGACGTATCGATAGCCGTGCACATGGTTCATGCAGCATAAAACATCGACTCGGGACCCCAAAGCAATGCGCCATAGCCCATCAAACTCGCCCGAAACGACAAAACAACGAGTTTTTGTGATGTCTTGATAGTCGTGCACATGGTTCATGGAGCATTAGAAATCGATCCGAAACCCAAAATAGTTCGTTATAGCCAAAGAAATTGGCTCGAAACGACAAAAACACCAAGTATTTGCGATGTCTTGATAGCCGTGCACAGGATAAATGAAGCATCAAAAAATCAACCCGGGACCCCAAATAGCCCACGAAAGTGGCCCGAAACGACAAAAACACCGAAATTTTCCGACATCTCGATAGTTGTGCACACGGTTCACGGAGCATCAAAAATCGACTCGGGACCCCAAAACAGTGCGCTATAGCCCACGAAACTGGCCCGGAACGACAAAAACAACGAGTTTTTGCGATTTGTCTATAGCCATGCACAGGGTTCGTGGAGCATCAAAAATCGACTCGTGACTCCAAAAAAGTGCGCTATAGCCCATGAAACTGCCCCGGAAGACAAAAACACTAAGTTTTCAGTTGTCTTGATTGTCTTGCACAGGGTTCGTGGAGCATAAATATCGACCCGGGACCACAAAACAGTGCGCTATAGCCCACGAAACTGGCCCGAAATGACAATAACGCCGAGTTTTTGGGACGTATCGATAGCCGTGCAGACGGTTCATGTGGCATAAAATATCGACCCAGGACCCCAAAAGAGTATGCAGTCCATGAAATTGGCTCGAAACGACAAAAACAACGAGTTTTTACGACGTCACGGTAGTCGTGCACATGGTTCATGGAGCATCAGCAATCAACCCAGGACCCCAACACAGTGCGTTATAGCTAAGAAACTTGCCCGAAACGACAAAAACACACGGTTAATTCAGCATCAAAAATCGACCCGGGACCCCAAAATAGCCCACGAAAATGGCCCGACACGATAAAAACACCGAGTTCTTCCGACGTCTCGATAGTCGTGCACTCGGTTCATGGAGCATCCAAAATTGACTCGGGGCCCCAAAACAATGCGCTATAGCCCATGAAACGGGTCCGAAACGACAAAAATAACGAGTTTTCGCGACATCTCAATAGTTGTGCACAACGTTCATAGAGCTTCAAAAATCGACCCGGTACCCCGAAACAATGCGCTATGGCCCACGAAACTGGCCCGAAACGACAAAACAACAACATTTTGCGACGTCCCGATAGCTGTGCACACGGTTCATGGAGTATCAAAAAATGATCCGGGACCCCAAAAGAGTGCTCCGGCCCGAAACAACAAAAACCTTGAGTTTTTGCGATGTCTCGATAGCCTTGCACAGGGTTCATGAAGTATTAAAAGATGGCCCGAAACGATCAAATCACCGAGTTTTTCCGACGTGTCGATAGTCGTGCACACAGTTCATGGAGCATCAAAAATCGACTCACGACCCCAAAACATTGCACTATAGCCCATGAAACTGGCCCGAAACGACAAAAACAACGAGTTTTTGCGACCTCTTGATAGTCATGCACAAGGTTCGTGGAGCATCAAAAATCGACCCGGTACCCCAAAACAGCCCACTAAACTAGCCCGAAACGATAAAAACACCAAGTTTTTCTCACATCTCGGTAGTCGTGCACAAGGTTCGTGGAGCATCAAAAATTGACTCGGAACCCAAAAAATCGCGCTATAGCCCACGAAACTCGCTCGAAACGACAAATCAACGAGTTTTTCCAACGTCTCGATAGTCGTGCACAAGGTTCGTGGAGCATCAAACATCGACTTGGGACCCCAAAACACTGTGCTATAGCCCACGAAACTGTCCCGAAACAACAAAAACAACCAGTTCCCCCGATATCTCGATAGCCGTGCTCATGGTTCATGCATCATAAATAATCGATCCGGGACACCAAAACAGTGCGCTATTGCCCATGAAACTAGCGTGAAACGACAAAAACTTCAAGTTCAAGTTTTTGTGACATTTCGATAGCCTTGCACAGGGTTCATGGAGCATCAAAAATCGACCCGGGACTCCAAACAAGTGCGAAGCCCACGAAATTGGCCCGAAACGACAAAAACACCGAGTTTTTCTGACGTCTCGATAGTCGTGCACACGGCTTGTGGATCATAAAAAAATGACACGGGACCCCAAAGAAGTGCGTTATAGCCCACGAAACTGACCCGAAACGAGAAAACAACGAGTTTTTGTGACTTCTTTATGGCCATGCAGAGGGTTCGTGGAGTATAAAAAATCGACCCGGAACCCAAAACAACGCGCTATAGCCCATGAAACTGGCTCGAAAAGACAAAAACACCAAGTTTTTGCGATGTCTCGATAGCCGTGCACACGGTTCTAGGGGCATCAAAATTGACAGAGGACCCCAAAAGAGTGCGCTCTAGCCCACGAAACTGGCCCGAAAGGACAAAACACCAAGTTTTTTTATTGTCTCGATAACCCTGCACAGGGTTCATGAAGCATCAAAAATCAACCTGGAACCCCAAAACAGCCCACGAAAACGGCCCAAAACGACAAAAACACCGAGTTTTCCCATTGTCTTGATAGCCGTGCACACGGTTCATGGAGCATAAAAAATCGACCCGGGACCCCAAAGCAATGCGCTATAGCCTACGTTACTGGCCCGAAACAACAAAACAACAAGTTTTTACGACGTCTCAATAGTCATGCACATGGTTCATGGAGCATCAGAAATCGACCCGGGACCCCTAAAACAGTTCGTTATAGCCCAAGAAACTTGCCATAAACGACAAAAACACCGAATTTTTGTGACGTCTCGATAGCCATGCACAGGGTTCATCGAGCATCAAAAAACGTTCCGGGACCCAATACAATGCACTATAGCCCACGAAACTCGCCCGAACCGAAAAAAAACATCGAGTTTTTGTGATGTCTTGATAGCCGTGCACAGGGTTCATGAAGCATTAAAAAAACGACCCCAGACACCAAGACACTGTGTTATAGCCCACGAAATTGGCCCGAAACGACAAAAACGCCAAAAAAATTCAACGTCTCGATAGCCGTGCACACGGTTAATGGAGCATCAAAAATCGACTCGGGACCCCAAAACATTACGTTATAGCCCACGAACTGGCCCGAAACGACAAAAACAACGAGTTTTTGTGACTTCTTTACAGCCGTGCACAGGGTTCGTGGAGCATCAAAAATCGACCCGGACCCCAAAACAGTGCACTATAGCCCACGAAACTGACCCGATGCGACAAAAACAACAAGTTTTTTCGATGTCTCGATAGTCGTGCACATGGTTCGTGGAGCATCAAAAATCGAGCCGGGACCCCAAAATAGTGTGTTAGCCCACGAATCTGGCGTGAAACCACAAAAACACCGGGTTTTTCCGACATCTTGGTAGCCGTGCACAGGGTTTGTGGAGCATCAAAAATCGACTCGGGACCCCAAAAGATTGTGTAATAGCCCACGAAACTGGCCCGAAACGACAAAAACAACGAGTTTTTGCGACGTCTCGATAACCGTGCACAAGGTTCATGGAGCAGAAAAAATAGACCCGGACTCCAAAATTTTGCGCCATACCCATAAATTGGCCCGAAACAAAAAACATCGACTTTTTCCGACATCTCGATAGCCATGAACAAGGTTCGTGGAGCACAAAAAATCGAAACAAGACCCCAAAGAAGTGTGTTATAGCCCCACGAAACTAACCCGGAAGGACAAAACACCGAGTTTTCGGGACGTATCGATAGCCGTGCACATGGTTCATGCAGCATAAAAAATCGAGCCGGGACCCCAAAACAATGCGCCATAGCCCATCAAACTCGACCAAAACGACAAAACAACGAGTTTTTGCGATGTCTCGATAGTCGTTCACATGGTTCATCGAGCATTAGAAATCGATCCAGGGAACCTAAACAGTTTGTTATAGCCCAAGAAAATTGCTCAAAACGACGAAAACATCGAGTTTTTACGACGTCTCGATTGTCGTGCACACAGTTCATGGAGCATCAAAAATCGATCCGGGACACCAAAACAGTGCGATGTCTCTATAGCCCAAGAAACTCGCCCTAAATGACAAAAAACACCAAGTATTTGCGATGTCTTGATAGCCGTGCACAGGGTTCATGAAGTATCAAAAAATCGACCCAGGACCCCAAAACAGTGCCCTGTAGCCCAAGAAAATGGCTGGAAACGACAAAAACACCAAAATTTTCCAACGTCTCGATAGCTGTGCACACGGTTCATGGAGCATCAAAAATCCACTCGGGACCCCCAAAACATTGCGTTATAGCCCACGAAACTTGCCCGAAACGACAAAAACAACGAGTTTTTGCGACTTCTCTATAGCCGTGCACAGGCTTCGTGGAGCATCAAAAATCGACTGCGGACCCCGAAACAGTGCGTTATAGCCGAGGAAACTGCCACGAAGAGACAAAAACACCGAGTTTTTCAGTTGTCTTGATAGTCGTGCACAAGGTTCGTGGAGCATAAAAATCGACCCGGGACCACAAAACAGTGCGCTATAGCCCACGAAACTGGCGCGAAATGAAAAAAACGCCGAGTTTTTGCGGCGTATCCATAGCCGTGCACACGGTTCATGCGGCATAAAAAATTGACCCGGGACCCCAAAACAGTGTGCGGTCCATGAAATTGGCTCAAAACGACAAAAACTATGAGTTTTTGCGACGTCTCGGTAGTCGTGCACATGGTTCATGCAGCATCAAAAATCAACCCGGGACCCCAAAACTGTGCGTTATAGCCAACGAATCTCGCCCGAAACGACAAAAACACAGGGTTGATGGGGCATCAAAAATCGACCCGGGACCCCAAAATAGCCCACGAAAGTGGCCCGAAACGATAAAAACACCGAGTTTTTCCAACGTCTCGATAGTCATGCACTCGGTTCATGGAGCATCAAAAATTGACTCGGGCCCCAAAACATTGCGTCCCACGAAACGGGACCGAAACGGCAAACATAACGAGTTTCCAGGACGTCTCAATAGTTGTGCACAGCGTTCGTAGAGCGTCAAAAATCGACCCGGTACCCCAAAACAATGCGCTATAGCCCACGAAACTGGCCCGAACCGACAAAACAACGAGTTTTTGCGACGTCCCGATAGCCGTGCACACGGTTCATGGAGCATCGAAAATCGATCCAGGACCCCGAAAGAGTGCGCTATAGTCCACGAAACTGGCCCGAAACGACAAAAACCACGAGTTTTTGCGATGTCTCGATAGCCTTGCACAGGGTTCTTCAAACATCAAAGAACGACCCGGGACCCCGAAAGAGTGCGCTATACCCCACGAAACTGGCAAGAAACGATCAAAACACCGACTTTTTCCGACGTGTCGATAGTCGTGCACACAGTTCATGGAGCATCAAAAATCGACTCGGGACCCCAAAACATTGCGCTATAGCCCACGAAACTGGCCCGAAACGAAAAAAACAACGAGTTTTTGCGACGTCTCGATAGTCATGCACAAGGTTTGTGGAACATCAAAAATCAGCCCGTTACCCCAAAAAACCCCCACGAAACTAGCACGAAACGACAAAAACACCGAGTTTTTTGACATCTCGGTAATCGTTCACAAGGTTCGTGGAGCATCAAAAATCGACTCGGGAACCCAAAAAATTGCGCTATAACCCACGAAACTCGCCCGTGACGACAAAACAACGAGTTTTTACAACGTCTCGATAGTCGTGCACAAGGTTTGTGGAGCATCAAACATCGACTTGGGCAATAGCCCACGAAACTCGCCCAAAATAACAAAAACACCGAGATTTTGCGACATCTCGATAGTCGTGCACACGGTTCCTGGAGCATCAAAAATCGATCCGGAACAGCAAAACATAGCCATGCTCATGGTTCATGCATCATAAATAATCGACCTGGGCTATAGCCCACGAAACTGGCTCGAAAAGACAAAACACCGAGTTTTTCCGACGTCTCGATAGTCATGCACATGATTCATGGAGCATCAAAAATCGATCCGGGAGCCCAAAACAGTGTGGCCCCCGAAATTGGCCCGAAACGACAAAAACACCGAGTTTTTGTGATGTCTCGATAGTCGTGCACATGGTTCAAGGGGCATCAATATCGACCCAGGACCCCAAAAGAGTACGCTCTTGCCCACGAAACTGGCCCGAAACGACAAAAACACCGAGTTTTTTCGTTGTCTTGATAGTCGCGCACACGGTTCGTGGAGCATAAAAAATTGACCCGGGACCCCAAAACAATGCGCTAGCCCACGAAACTGGCCCGAAACAACAAAACAACAAGTTTTTACGACGTCTCGATAGTCATGCACACGGTTCATGGAGCATCAGAAATCGACTCGGTACCCCTAAAACAGTTCGTTATTGCCCAAGAAACTAGCCGGAAACGACAAAAACACTGAATTTTTGCGACGTCTCGATAGTCGTGCACAGGGTTCATGGAGCATCAAAAATCGATCCGGGACCCGATACAATGCACTATAGCCCACGAAACTCACATGAAATGCCAAAAAACATCAAGTTTTTGTGATGTCTCGAAAGCCGTGCACAGGGTTCATGAAGCATTAAAAAACGTCCCCCGACACCAAGACACTTTGTTATAGCCCATGAAATTGGCCCGAAACGACAAAAACACCGAATTTTTCCAGATCTCGATAGCCGTGCACACGGTTCATGGAGCATCAAAAGTCGACTTGGGACCCCAAAACATTACGCTGTAGCCCATGAAACTGGCCCGAAACGACAAAAACAATGAGTTTTTGTGACTTCTTTATAGCCATGCATAAGGTTCATGGAGCATCAAAAATCGACGCGGACCCCAAAACAGTGCGCTAGAGCCCACGAAACTAACCCGAAACGACAAAAACAACAAGTTTTTCGATATCTCGATAGTCGTGGACATGGTTCATGGAGCATCTAAAATCGAGCCTGGACCCCAAAAGAGTGTGTTATAGCCCACGAAACTGGCGTGAAACGACAAAAAACACCGAGTTTTTCCGACGTCTCGGTAGCCGCGCACAGGGTTCGTGGAGCATCAAAAATCGACTCGGGACCCCAAAAGATTGCGTAATAGCCCACGAAACTAGCCCGAAACGACAAAACAACGAGTTTTTGCGACATCTCGGTAGTCGTGCACAAGGTTCGTGGAGCATCAAAAATTGACTTGGGACCCCAAAACAGTGTGCTATAGAGCATGAAACTTGCCCGAAACGACAAAAACACCGAGTTTTTGCGATGCCTCGATAGCCGTGCACACGGTTCATAGAGCATAGAAAAATAACCGAGGATCCCCAAAACAGTGCGCTATAGACCACGAAACTTGCCCGAAACGACAAAAACATCGAGTTTTTCTCAAATCTCGATAGCTGTGCACACGTTTCATGGAGCACCAAAAATCGACTCGGGACCCCAAAACATTGCGCTATACCCACAAAACTTGACGGAAGTGATAAAACAACGAGTTTTTGTGACTTCTCGATAGTCGTGCACACGGTTCGTGGAGCATCAAAAATCGACTCGGGACCCCAAAATAGTGCGCTATAGCCCACGAAACTTGCGTGAAACGACAAAAACACCGAGTTTTTGCGATGTCTCGATAGTCATGCACACAGTTCATGAAGCATCAAAAATCGGCGTGGGACCCCAAAACTTGCGTGAAACGACAAAAACACCGAGTTTTTCTGACGTCTCGATTGTCGTGCACACTCTTAATGGAGTATCAAAAATCGACACGGGACCCCTAAGCAGTGCGTTATAGCCCACGAAACTGACCCAAAAAAAACACCGAATATTTGCGACGTATCGATAGCCGTGCACACGGTTCATGCGGCATAAAAAATCGACCCGGGATCCCAAAACAACGCGCTATAGCCCATGAAACTGGCTCGAAACGACAAAACACCCAGTTTTCCCGACGTCTCGATAGTCGTGCACATGGTTCATGGAACATTAAAAATCGATCCGGGAGCCCAAAACAGTGTGGCCCTGGAAATTGGCCCGAAACGACAAAAACACCGAGTTTTTGCGATGTCTCGATAGCCGTGCAAAGGGTTCAAAGGGCATCAAAATCTACCGAGGTGTCATAGCCCTAGATTGTGGCTTGTAGTTAGTTGCATCAGTGAGCATTCATACATGCATTCAAATCAACTTAATACAATGGGGATGACCTACAATTGGGAAGTGATCAAAACCCGAATGATTTGAAAAATTGACAACAAGGCAATAAAAATTAATACCTTAAAAGGGACTAATAAAATGTTCCACATACTTGGCAAAATAGTGACATCAAATAAATTTTTCAAACCAAAATTTTAAGTCACACAAACATTTTGAAATGGATTTTTGATTTGACCAAATAGCTATTTGGAATGGAATTATTTTGATTCCTTCTATTTTAAAGTTTCAAAAATGTTGAAACTTTTATGTGGCATTGGATATTATTATCTGTGTCACATAATAACATTTTAGGTTTTTATTTTTGGTCAAACAATTTATTTTAAAACCTAAATCTAAATGCCAGAAATAAATAAAAAGAGAAAAAGAAAAAGAGAGAGAGAACCTTACCTGTCGCCTGGCCCAGCCCACCAGGGGCTCAGGCGTCTTCTTCCTCTTGTCAGAAGGCAGAGGAGAAGCTCGCCACGGCGCATGGCCAGGGGCGCCACGCCTCCTGCCTGCCTGGCCTCCCCGCCGCCCTGGTGGCTAGGATAGGCTCGGGAGAGCCATCCCGATTTCCTCCCCCTCCTCTCCATTTCTCTCCCTCTCCTCTGCCCTGCTCTCTCTTTCTTCTGCCGCCATTGGTGAGCTCGGGCTCGAGCTCACCGCCGTGCCTCCGGCCCCTGCTAGTCCTATCCGAGCAGCCCAATCCCTCTGTCGTGACGTGATGCACCTCCCCGTCGAGAGAATCGAGCCGGAGCCCCCCCCCCCTGGCGCTGCCTTCGTCGTCGTCTTCATCTCCGGTCACCGAGATCCGCTGCCGTCGATCTCCTGCCACCGGGCTTCTTCGACCTCCCCGATGCCAAAAATGGAACCCCCGTGAGCCACTGCTTCTTTACCCTCTCTTTCCCCTCGTTCTCCCGCACCGTAGCCCCGTTCCCCACCATGGCCGAGAGCTTCTCGTCGCCGGCCATGTCGTCACCGTCGCTGTGGTGCCTCTCTCGCGCGCTCGGGCTGGGGATCGAGCTCCTAGAGCCGCCAGGAACGTGTTGAGCCCGTCAGCTGCCCTTCCCGTGCCCTGCAGCCTTCACCCGCACAAGGCCGAGCTTCGGCCGCCGCTTCGGCTCGTTGCCGGCACTCTCTCCGGCGACCCTAGCCTCTCCTGATGCCCCTGCAAGATCGGCTGCTTCACCAACTCTGTGTAGCCGTTAACCGCATGCAAAATGGGCCTCTGTAGCGTCGTTTAGTTTATCTCCGGCGAGCCTCCGCCGCGCCCGTGGTCGCCGCCGGCCAGGTTCCGGTAGCCCCGACGTGGCCAACGTATTAGCCTAACTAACCCCCCCCCCCCCCTAGAGCCACTGACAGAGGGCCCCACTGGTGAGTCAAACCTCACTTAGTGCGGGTCAGCGCGGGATTAGCACCTGGGTCACTGACCAGTGGACCCCACTGGTCAGGTTTGACCTGGCCCTGGCGTAGTTGACTGCGGACGCAGTGCTGACGCAGTAATTGATTTTCTATTATAAAATAATTCCAGAAATGTCTAAAACTTCTAAAAATCATAGAAAATAATCTGTAAGTCCAATGAAAATAATTTATATAAGAAAAAGGATCAGAAAAATCCAAAGAATCTTATTGTGGCATTTTCATGCTGGTTTGAGAAAGTTAACAACACCAAATAGGCAAAATGATGAAAAGGGTAAATTTAATAAATAGTTTGGAGATGGAATTTGATTCTTATTTGAATTCCACTTCAATTACTGTCGTGGTTTTGTCACGGCAGATGTCCTTGTGAGAGGACTTAGTACTGGAGCCATCGCACCTTGGTGGCGACTCAAAGGGGTTAAGCGGGAGAGACACGGCGATTTACCCAGGTTCGGCCCCTCGTGAGGAGGTAAAGGCCTACGTCCTGCTTTGGTTTGTATTGATGTGGTTTCGATTACAAAGAGGGCGTAACTCGCCGAACCTAGCACTCGATGATTTCTAACCTTCCCTCTCCTCCCGTGAGACTCGCCTTTATATACAGGTCGAACCCCTAGGGTTTACAAAGGTGCCTTCCTTCCTACAAATCGTGACCCCTGTGGTCTCTAAGTCGCCGTTTTTCCAAAGCTTGGAGACCTTCCAGAAATCATAAACCGTCATACGACCTTGATCCGGTCAGGACAAGGCCCAAATAATTGTTTGGGTGAATCTCCTGATTGGTAACCCGGCCCAACTAGGGCGGTCATTAACAGGTAATATCCCCAACATTAGGCCCCATATTGACATGAACTTCTTTTCACGCCAATACACCCGCTTAGTTGAAGGCGATTCATTCCTCATTTTTCTTCATACGTCAGAAATTGTAGCCCGCCATCTGGCACCGAAAAACTCTTTAAGTCGTCAAACCATTTCTTGTTGGCCTCTTCTTATCCCTCGATTTTCGGGAAGACTGACATAATCCCAACGGATCTCAGCGCATTGTTATCCCAAAATCTTTGGAACGCATTGATAGCGAATCATTTTATCCACCGGCGGTTCCCGCACGCGGCGCCTCGATTCCAGCGCCCGCCCTGATAAATAGACGGGGGGGACAGGACTGACGCTTCCCACCTACCAGTCTCGTCAATCTCCTCCCCATTATCACCGCGAGAAACTCTCATCGCCTCCCGAGGGCTCCGCCGCCGACCGTTCTTTCCGCCTTCGCCCGAGAAGCTTCGGCGCCGCCCATAGGCCTTCGCCGTCGTGAAGCTTCGCACCGCGGCCGATCCGTCCGCCGCCATTGACCACTGCACGTCGTCGACCATCTCGCCGTTCGCCACGAGCTCCACCACCGTCAAAGATCTCTTCGCTCGACGGGACCTCCGTGCTTCTCCAACAACCTTCGTTGCCGTCGGCCTTCTCTGACCAAGAGCATCAGGTTAGGCTACCGCCCATTTACGAATAGATCCAATCCTCGTTTGAAGCTCCAGCGCCGCCATGTTCTTGATGTTCTTCGCGAGCATATGTTGCCTGAACTGATTAGCACAAATGCCGACGAGATAACTAAATGCTTCGAATATCTTCATTTATCCGCTCTTACTTGCGAGCCTATTATAACGTTTCATCAAGCGAAGGGCGTCACCTCGTCCTAGTGATAAATTTGTTGCGCCCAGCCATTTTTCTCATGTTTTTCCATCTATCCAGTAGATCCATAATTTACCTACTGTTTTGCAAAAAGTTGTTTGTAGTCTTTACACTTTGACGTTTTGAACAAACATCTCCATCATCCTTAGAACGTAGCTCCCGAGAATAACCAGACTTCGTAAGTCGCCATAGCAACCCAACTCGGCTCTTGATATGGCGGGTCAAGTTTCCCTCTCCGTCCGTGAACAAATTACTTGGCGCGTTAGATGAACTTATTTCACCCCTTACAGTAGATGTTCAAGGCGTATAAATCCATACTTTACTTCTTTGTAGCATGGGCGCCGTCTTCAAAAGTGACTGGCTTCCTACCAAGGTCGATGACACCATACTAGCAGACTATGTGAAAACGGGCAACTTGGACCCTCTGAATGTTATCGGCTCGCGTACCGGGTTCGGAGAAGATCTCCCTAACCCCAAAGAAGGGGAAATAGTCGTTTTTGTTGAACACCTGGAGCGAGGCTTTAAGCCACCCGGATCAAAGTTTCTTAGAGACGCCATGGCTTTCATGAACGTCCGCCTCCAGGATTTGGGACCCAATTCCATAAGTAACTTATGCCAATTCCAAGTGTTCTGCGAGGCTTATCTGCGGATTGAGCCCTCTGTTCCTTTATTCTGGCACTTTTTCCATCTGAATCGCCAAACGGAATTCCACAAAGGCCCCAGCCTGGAACTCGGCGGTGTCAATGTCTAGCGCCGCAGGGATAGCCCATTTCCCTCACTCGCCATGCCCAGCCATCCCAAAGGTTGGGGCGAGTCTTGGTTCTACTGTCAAGAGACTTCTCCGAGGAGGAGGAATCAGAATTCATCCCAGTACTGTCCGAGTTAAGATCCTTGACAAACAACGGCCTTACTGGGGTTGACCTAATCCGCTGCTGGGTCGAATGGCGTATTCTCCCTCTGAGTCGCCGGGACTGTCTGATGTGCGAATTTGATGGCACCCTAGATCATCCTCAATGTTATTTCCATACGGCTTTAACAGAAAAGGACATCGTCACCATTATCAAGAAGCTGAGTGGCGAGCCTGCGGGAATATGCGGCCAAATCGGCCTCAAGCCTTTCTGCAAAATTAACCCGGCACCCAACGTGAACAAATCTAACCCGCCTTTGGTCTTTACTTCTTATGCTTCATTTGTATTGTGGTTTTTGTAACATATGCTATTTCAGAAAGGCGATAAGTTTTGGTCCAGGAAGCCCAAAAGGCCAGCCATGAAAAATGTTAAGCCACCTTCAAAGAAAACCAAGGGTAAGGGCAAAGCTGCTACGGCTGAGCCATCCGAAGTCGATGAATCTCAAGTCGGCGATGCACTTTCGGAGGTAAAAGTTCATCCTCTTTTTACTTGCCATTCACTACCGTTAATCTTTGTATTTATATCTCTGTCTCTCTTGAAATAGACTGAAGACAACGAAAGCCAGGAGGACTCTGTTGAGGTAATTTCTGTTTCCTCCGATTCATCTCCTTCTCCACCTAAGCCGGCCAGGCGAGTTTCTGGGAAAGTTCCCTTCTCACACCCAAATGCTTGTTTGGACCCAAATTTCCTACTGAAGAAAGCACAACATACTTCTAATCGGAAGACCCGAAGTCATTCCGGTGATCTGGTGTCCGACTTACCAGCAACGAACAAAAGGAAACTAAATGAGGTACTTATGAATAACAATTCTTCATGTTTCTTTGGATCACATCTGTAACCCGCCTATATCTTTGACGTATAATTCTTGTAGAAATCTCCTCCTACATCTGGCGACTCAGTGATGTCGACACTTCCGCCAATGATTCGAGTTCCTGGGTAAGTCTTTTGATAATCTTACTTTGAATTCTGAGGGTAATAGACTTCCAGTTCCTTAATGCGCTTGTCCCTTCTTTTAGGGCACAGGCCAAAAAAAGGAAAACCAACGGATCAACTCCTGTCACAACTTCAGAGCCCATCAAAGAATCAATGCCGACTCAGGACAACCCGGACCAAGGCGAGCCTGAAAATCAAATGGATCTTCCAGACTCGCCCAAGGAAGCAATGGATGCCCCTAAGTCGCCAAACCCATTGATGACAACAGAAGACCCGGATGCTGTAGTTATTACTGGTACCGGCTTCTCTAAGCCGGCGGCAACGGTTTTGTCAAGGCATGTGGCATCCTCCTCTCAAGCCATTCCCGAATCTGGACTCTCCAAGGCGAGGCTTTCTGAATATGAAAATCTCGAGTTCAAGGAACTCTGCTCTTGCTTTTCAAGTCGCCTGGAGGCGAGCTACGAGATGGAGAAAAGCCTGCTGCGGATGTTAAAAAACAAACATGAGGTAAGTTTGGTTATATTGTATTACTTCCTTTAACCCCCAAGGGCCGGGTCATCAGTAAAAAGATGAGCCGGGTCTTGATAAAAATTTAGAAAAAACTTTGCGACCAGTAACCCCCAAGGGCCGGGTCATCAGTAAAAAGATAAGCCGGGTCTTGAAAAATTTAGGAAAAACTTTGCGACCAGTAACCCCCAAGGGCCGGATCATCAGTAAAAAGATGAGCCGGGTCTTGAAAAATTTAGGAAAAACTTTGCGACCAGTAACCCCCAAGGGCCGGATCATCAATAAAAAGATGAGCCGGGTCTTGATATCGTATAATTTCATCTGAAAATAAAAAATTATACATTAGCCCCCAAGTGTGAGGGATATTTGCTTGCAATAGTTCTGAGACTTGCCCCTTTTTTGTACTTTCAACAGGAAACTCTTGCTCCGACTGAATCGGCGCTTGGCGATTTAAAGAAAAACTTATGTGGTCAGCAAGATCCCGAGCTAAGTCGGAGGAGAAATATCAATTGGCCTTGGCTGAGCAGGAAAAACTAAAAGTCGATCTGAATAGAGCTCAAGCTGACCAAGATGCTGCCATAAAAAGAGCAGAAATGGCTGAAGCCAGGCTGGATACTGTGCAACAAGAATTGTCCGGCTTAAAGCATCATATCTCAAACATGACGTAAGCCGTCTTTGGTAAGCTTACTTAAACTTTTGGTCTTTTCTGCCTCCTTTTTCCTTTTTATCGTAAGTCGCTGATTATCATGACCCCTTACTCAGGTCCGAGAGCCGCCAACCTTCAGGAAGATTGTGTGTTGATGCTAAAGGCGATTTACACGTTGACAGAACAACTGTACACCGGCAGTGTATTAACTGTTAAGGTTGTGATGGGTGCCAAAGAGCCAATAACTTCCATAAAGAAGGTGCTTGGCTTCCTATCCAAACTTCCCCCTCAAATTGGCGAGTTAACTCGGTCAGCCGCCCGAAGAGGTGTTCTAACTGCCTTGAGTCGCTGCTTGGCGTATGCTCCAGAGATCAACCCGGAAGAGGTAGCGGCAGGCTTTCCGCAACTCAAAGATGATGGGTCAGAATTCGTTGAAGAGGACTATCAACATGTTGTCAAGGACTCCCGACTGGCAGCAACCCAACTCGCAGCAAGTCTTGATTTATCAAAGTATCAGGCGGCTTATGACAGCAAAAACAAGAAGGTCAACCCGCCTGCCTTTGTGACGACCAATTTAACTCCTCGGCGACCCAAGAACCCTTTTGACTTGGAAGCAGACCTGGCATCCATCCTGACTGATGAAGAGGACTTCGCAGCTCTGGCTAAGTGCAACTGGGTATTGGGCGACTTGCAAATTGAGGTCGGCCAAAGCTCGCAGCCAAATGATCCTATGATAACAACAGAATAAACCTCATCGATTTGGCCTGAGAGCCATGTAATAGGTCTTTTTCATAAGTCGATACTGTTTTTGTGATACTCTTCGAAAGAATCTTTATATCGCCCTTAAGGCGATTCGAAATATTTGACCTGCCATTTGAGAATCCTTTATGATGCTTAATCCGTCATGGACGAAGTAATTCTGATCATCATCCTGACTTAAGCTTTGAAAACAACATATGTGAAATCAAATAAATGATAACAAATATTTTCAAGAAGAATCAGAAAGAAAGGTTAAAAACCCTCATGGCTATGCCAAAAAAAAGATAAAAACCGCAATTTCGTCGGCTCATAAGTTCGCGACAGAATGGGGCGAGTCAGAAAGCTCGAGCACACACCCAAAACGATGATTTCATCGGCTCATAAGGTCGCGACAGGACGGGGCGAGTCAGAAAGCTCGAGCACACACCCAAGAATGAAGGTTTCGTCGGCTCATAAGGTCGCGACGGGATGTGGCGAGTCAGAAAGCTCGAGCACACACCCTATAATGCAGGTTTCGTCGGCTCATAAGGTCGGGACAGGATGAGGCGAGTCAGAAAGCTCGAGCACACACCCTATAATGCAGGTTTCGTCGGCTCATAAGGTCGCGACAGGACGAGGCGAGTCAGAAAGCTCGAGCATGTTGGAAATATGCCCTAGAGGCAATAATAAATTAGTTATTATTATATTTCTTAGTTCATGATAATCGTTTATTATCCATGCTATAATTGTATTGATTGGAAACACAATACTTGTGTGGATACATAGACAAAACACTGTCCCTAGTAAGCCTCTAGTTGACTAGCTCGTTAATCAAAGATGGTCAAGGTTTCCTGGCCATAGGCAAGTGTTGTCACTTGATAACGGGATCACATCATTAGGAGAATCATGTGATGGACTAGACCCAAACTAATAGACGTAGCATGTTGATCGTGTCATTTTGTTGCTACTGTTTTCTGCGTGTCAAGTATTTATTCCTATGACCATGAGATCATATAACTCACTGACACCGGAGGAATGCTTTGTGTGTATCAAACGTCGCAACGTAACTGGGTGACTATAAAGATGCTCTACAGGTATCTCCGAAGGTGTTAGTTGAGTTAGTATGGATCAAGACTGGGATTTGTCACTCCGTGTGAACGGAGAGGTATCTCGGGGCCCACTCGGTAATACAACATCACACACAAGCCTTGCAAGCAATGTAACTTAGTGTAAGTTGCGGGATCTTGTATTACGGAACGAGTAAAGAGACTTGCCGGTAAACGAGATTGAAATAGGTATGCGGATACTGACGATCGAATCTCGGGCAAGTAACATACCGAAGGACAAAGGGAATGACATACGGGATTATATGAATCCTTGGCACTGAGGTTCAAACGATAAGATCTTCGTAGAATATGTAGGATCCAATATGGGCATCCAGGTCCCGCTATTGGATATTGACCGAGGAGTCTCTCGGGTCATGTCTACATAGTTCTCGAACCCGCAGGGTCTGCACACTTAAGGTTCGACGTTGTTTTATGCGTATTTGAGTTATATGGTTGGTTACCGAATGTTGTTCGGAGTCCCGGATGAGATCACGGACGTCACGAGGGTTTCCGGAATGGTCCGGAAACGAAGATTGATATATAGGATGACCTCATTTGGTTACCGGAAGGTTTTCGTGCATTACCGGAAAAGTTTCGGGCTCATCGGTAGTGTACCGGGAGTGCCGGGAGGGGTGCCGGGGACCATCGGGAGGGGTGTCACGCCCCAAGGGGTCTCATGGGCTATGGGAAGAGATAAACCAGCCCCTAGTGGGCTGGAATAAGTTCCCACTAAGGCCCATAAGGTTTGAGAAGGAAAAAACACAAGGTGGAAAGAGTTTCCAAGTGGGAAGGTGGAATCCTACTCCAAGTAGGATTGGAGTAGGACTCCTCCACCTCCAATTTCGGCCAAACCTTTAGGTTTTGAGGCTGCCTCCTCCCCTCCCTCCCACCTATATATACGGAGGTTTTAGGGCTGATTTGAGACGACTTTCTCACGGCTGCCCGACCACATACCTCCATAGTTTTTCCTCTAGATCGCGTTTCTGCGGAGCTCGGGCGGAGCCCTACTGAGACAAGATCATCACCAACCTCCGGAGCGCCGTCACGCTGCCGGAGAACTCTTCTACCTCTCCGTCTCTCTTGCTGGATCAAGAAGGCCGAGATCATCGTCGAGCTGTACGTGTGCTGAACGCGGAGGTGCCGTCCGTTCGGTACTAGATCGTGGGACTGATCGCGGGATTGTTCGCGGGGCGGATCGAGGGACGTGAGGACGTTCCACTACATCAACCGCGTTCACTAACGCTTCTGCTGTACGATCTACAAGGGTACGTAGATCACTCATCCCCTCTCGTAGATGGACATCACCATGATACGTCTTCGTGCGCGTAGGAAAATTTTTGTTTCCCTTGCGACGTTCCCCAACAGTGGCATCATGAGCTAGGTTCATGCGTAGATGTCTTCTCGAGTAGAACACAAAAGGTTTTGTGGGCGGTGATGTGCGTTTTGCTTCCCTCCTTAGTCTTTTCTTGATTCCGCGGTATTGTTGGATTGAAGCGGCTTGGACCGACATTACTCGTACGCTTACGAGAGACTGGTTTCATCGTCACGAGTAACCCCCTTTGCTCAAAGATGACTGGCAAGTGACGGTTTCTCCAACTTTAGTTGAATCGGATTTGACCGAGGAGGTCCTTGGATGAGGTTAAATAGCAACTCATATATCTCCGTTGTGGTGTTTGCGTAAGTAAGATGCGATCCTACTAGATACCCTTGGTCACCACGTAAAACATGCAACAACAAAATTAGAGGACGTCTAACTTGTTTTTGCAGGGTATGATTGTGATGTGATATGGCCAACGATGTGATGTGATATATTGGATGTATGAGATGATCATGTTGTAATAGAAATATCGACTTGCACGTCGATGGTACGGCAACCGGCAGGAGCCATAGGGTTGTCTTTATAACTAACATATGTGCTTGCAGATGCGTTTACTATTTTGCTAGGATGTAGCTTTAGTAGTAATAGCATAAGTAGCACGACAACCCCGATGGCAACACGTTGATGGATGATCATGGTGTGGCGCCGGTGACAAGAAGATCGTGCCGGTGCTTTGGTGATGGAGATCAAGAAGCACGTGATGATGGCCATATCATGTCACTTATGAATTGCATGTGATGTTAATCCTTTTACGCACCTTATTTTGCTTAGAACGACGGTAGCATTATGAGGTGATCTCTCACTAAAATTTCAAGACGAAATTGTGTTCTCCCCGACTGTGCACCGTTGCGACAGTTCTTCGTTTCGAGACACCACGTGATGATCGGGTGTGATAGACTCAACGTTCACATACAACGGGTGCAAAACAGTTGCACACGCGGAACACTCGGGTTAAGCTTGACGAGCCTAGCATGTGCAGACATGGCCTCGGAACACATGAGACCGAAAGGTCGAGCATGAATCGTATAGTTGATATGATTAGCATAGGGATGCTTACCACTGAAACTATTCTCGACTCACGTGATGATCGGACTTGAGATAGCGAATTTGGATCATGTACCACTCAAATGACTAGAGAGATGTACTTTTTGGGTGGGAGTTCTTAAGTAATATGATTAATTGAACTAATTGTCATGAACATAGTCTAATGGTCTTTGCGAATTATGATGTAGCTTGCGCTATAGCTCTATTGTTTTTATATGTTCCTAGAGAAAATTTAGTTGAAAATTGATAGTAGCAACCTTTGCAGACTGAGTCTGTAAAACCGAGGATTGTCCTCGTTGCTACGCAGAAGGCTTATGTCCTTAATGCACCACTCGGTGTGCTGCACCTCGAGCGTCGTCTGTGGATGCTATGAACATCCGACATACACGTTACTGATGACTACACGATAGTTCAGTGCAAGATACTTGATGGCTTAGAAGCAAGGCGCCGAAAACGTTGTAAAACGTCACGGAACATAAGTGATGTTCCGAAGAGATGAAATTGTGATTTCATGCTTGTGCCCTTGTTAAGAGGTACGAGACCTCCAAACAAGATTCTTTGTCCACAAAGTAAAGGAGAAAAGCTCAATCGTTGAGCATGTGCTCAGATTGTCTGAGTACGACAATCGCTTGAATCAAGTGGGAGTTAATCTTCCAGATGAGATAGTGATGGTTCTCCAAAGTCACTGCCACCAAGCTATGAGAGCTTCGTGATGAACTATAACATATCAAGGATAGATACTATGATCTTTTGAGTGATTCGCGATGTTTGACACTGCGAAAGTAGAAATCAAGAAGGAGCATCAATAGTTGATGGTTAGTAAAACCACTAAGTTTCAAGAAAGGCAAGGGCTAGAAGGGATACTTCGTGAAACAGCAAAACAGTTGCTGCACTAATGAAGAGACCCAAGATTAAACCCAAAACCCGAGACTAAGTGCTTCTGTAATAAGGGGAACAGTCACTGAGGCGGAGCAACTCTAGATACTTGGTGGATAAGAAGGCTGGCAAAAGTCGAGAGAAGTATATTTGATATACATAATGTTGATGTGTACTTTACTAGTACTCCTAGTAGCACAAGGGTATTGGATACCGGTTCGGTTGCTAAGTGATTAGTAACGCGAAATGAAAGCTACGACATAAACGGAGACTAGCTAAAGGCGAGGTGACGATACGTGTTGGAAGTGTTTCCAAGGTTGATATAATCAAACGTCGCACGCTCCCTCTACCTTCGGGATTGGTGTTGAACCTAAATAATTGTTATTTGGTGTTTGCGTTAAGCGTGAACATGATTGGATCGTGTTCATTGCGATACGATTATTCATTCAAAGAGAATAATGGTTACTCTATTTGCTTGAATGATCACCTTCAATGGTTTATTGAATCTCGATTGTAGTGTTACACATTGGTGCCAAAAGATACGAGTTAATAATGATAGTACCACTTACTTGTGGAACTGCCGCTTGAGTCATGTCAGTATAAATTGCATGAAGAGGCTCCATGCTGATGGATCTTTGTACTCACCTGATTTCGAATCACTAGTGACATGCAAATCATACCACGTGAGCAAGGCCTTGTTTTCATTGAGATGAAATAAGATAGTAACTTATTGGAAGTGATACATTTTGATGTATGCAGTCCAATGGGTGCTGAGGCACGCAGTGGATATCATTATGTTCTTACTTCACTGAAGATTTGAGTAGATACTAGAGTATTTACTTAATGAATCACAAGTCTGAAATATTGAAAGGTTCAATTCTGTTTCAGAGTGAAGTTCGTCGTAACAAGAGGATAAACTGTCAACGATATGATCATAGAAATGAATATCTGAGTTACGAGTTTTGGTACGCAGTTAAAACAATGTGGAAGTTGTTTCGCAGTTCATGCCACCTAGAACATCATAGTGTGATGATGTGTCTGAACATCATAGCCACGCACTATTTGGTATGATGCATACTATGATGTCTCTTATCGAATTACCACTATCGTTTATGGGTTATGCATTAGAGACAACCGCACTCACTTTAAATAGGGCACCGCGTATTTCCGTTGAGATGACACAGTATAGACTGAGGTTTGGAGAAATCTAAACTGTCGTTTCTTGAAAGTTTGGGGCTTCGACACTTATGTGAAAAAGTTTCAGTCTGATAAACTCGAACCCAAAGCGGATAAATGCATCTTCATAGGATATCCAAAACAGTTGGGTACATCTCCTATCTCAGATCCGAAAGCAAAGTGTTTGTTTATAGAAACGGATCCTTTCTCGAGGAAAGGTTTCTCTCGAAAGAATTGAGTGGGAGGGTAGTAGAACTTGATGAGGTTATTGAACCATCACTTCAACCAGTGTGTAGCAGGGCGCAGGAAGTTGTTCCTGTGGCGCCTACACCAATTGAAGTGGAAGCTGATGATGGTGATCATCAAGCATCGGATCAAGTTACTACAAGCCTCGTAGGTCGACAAGGTCGCGTACTGCTGCAGAGTAGTACGGTAACCCTGTCTTGGAGGTCATGTTGTTGAGAAACAGTGAACCTACGAGTTATGGAGAAAGCGATGGTGGGCCCAGATTCCGACAAATGGCTGCAAGCCATGAAATCCGAGAGAGGATCCATGTGTGAAAACAAAGTGTAGACTTTGGTAGAACTACTTGATGGTCATAGGACTATTGAGTAAAAATGGATCTTTAAAAGAAGACAGACAATGATGGTGATAAGTCACTATTAAGAAAAGCTCGACTTGTCGCAAAGATGTTTTCGACAAGATCAAACAGTTGACTATGATGATACTTTCTCACTCGTAGCGATGCTAAAGGTCTGTTGGAATTATGTTAGTAGTTGCTGCATTATTTATGAAATGTTGCACGTAGGATGTCAAAACATTGTTTCCTCGACGGTTTCCTTGAGCAAACATTGTATGAGATACAACCATGAGGTTTTGTCGATCCTAAGGATACTAACAAGTATGCAAACTCCAGCGATCCTTCAATGGACTGGTGCAAGCATCTCGGAGTTGGAATATACACTTTGATGAGATGATCAAGGATTTTGGGTTTGTACAAGGTTTATGAGAAACTTGTATTTCCAAAGAAGTGAGTGGAAGCACTATAGAATTTCTGATAGGTATATGTGGTTGACATATTGTGGATCAGAAGTAATGTAGAATTTCTGTAAAGCATACAAGGTTGTTTTGAAAGAAGTTTTCAAAGGAGTACCTGGATTACGCTACTTGAACGTTGAGCATCAAAGATCTATGGAGATAGATCGAAAAGCGCTTAATGGAAGTTTCAACAAGATGCATGCCTTGACAAGTTTTTGAAAGGAGTTCAAAATAGATCAGCAATGGACTAAGGAATTTTTCTCGATTATGGAGGTGGTTAAAGAGTTTGTCGTAAAGGGTTACGTCAATGCAAGCTTTGACACTAATCCGGATGACTATGAGTAGTGAAACGGATTCGTATAGTTGAGTAGATATTTGGAGCATTTCCGCATAGCACGTAGTAGCAGCATCTATAAGATGACATAAAGATTTGTAAAGGACGCACGGATCTGAAAGTTTCAGAACCGTTGACTAAAACCTCTCTCACGATCAAGACGTGATCAGACCCCATAACTATATGGGTGTTGGATTCGTTGGAATCACATGGTGATGTGAACTAGATTATTGACTCTAGTGCAAGTGGGAGACTGTTGGAAATATGCCCTAGAGGCAATAATAAATTAGTTATTATTATATTTCTTAGTTCATGATAATCGTTTATTATCCATGCTATAATTGTATTGATTGGAAACACAATACTTGTGTGGATACATAGACAAAACACTGTCCCTAGTAAGCCTCTAGTTGACTAGCTCGTTAATCAAAGATGGTCAAGGTTTCCTGGCCATAGGCAAGTGTTGTCACTTGATAACGGGATCACATCATTAGGAGAATCATGTGATGGACTAGACCCAAACTAATAGACGTAGCATGTTGATCGTGTCATTTTGTTGCTACTGTTTTCTGCGTGTCAAGTATTTATTCCTATGACCATGAGATCATATAACTCACTGACACCGGAGGAATGCTTTGTGTGTATCAAACATCGCAACGTAACTGGGTGACTATAAAGATGCTCTACAGGTATCTCCGAAGGTGTTAGTTGAGTTAGTATGGATCAAGACTGGGATTTGTCACTCCGTGTGAACGGAGAGGTATCTCGGGGCCCACTCGGTAATACAACATCACACACAAGCCTTGCAAGCAATGTAACTTAGTGTAAGTTGCGGGATCTTGTATTACGGAACGAGTAAAGAGACTTGCCGGTAAACGAGATTGAAATAGGTATGCGGATACTGACGATCGAATCTCGGGCAAGTAACATACCGAAGGACAAAGGGAATGACATACGGGATTATATGAATCCTTGGCACTGAGGTTCAAACGATAAGATCTTCGTAGAATATGTAGGATCCAATATGGGCATCCAGGTCCCGCTATTGGATATTGATCGAGGAGTCTCTCGGGTCATGTCTACATAGTTCTCGAACCCGCAGGGTCTGCACACTTAAGGTTCGACGTTGTTTTATGCGTATTTGAGTTATATGGTTGGTTACCGAATGTTGTTCGGAGTCCCGGATGAGATCACGGACGTCACGAGGGTTTCCGGAATGGTCCAGAAACGAAGATTGATATATAGGATGACCTCATTTGGTTACCGGAAGGTTTTCGTGCATTACCGGAAAAGTTTCGGGCTCATCGGTAGTGTACCGGGAGTGCCGGGAGGGGTGCCGGGGACCATCGGGAGGGGTGTCACGCCCCAAGGGGTCTCATGGGCTATGGGAAGAGATAAACCAGCCCCTAGTGGGCTGGAATAAGTTCCCACTAAGGCCCATAAGGTTTGAGAAGGAAAAAACACAAGGTGGAAAGAGTTTCCAAGTGGGAAGGTGGAATCCTACTCCAAGTAGGATTGGAGTAGGACTCCTCCACCTCCAATTTCGGCCAAACCTTTAGGTTTTGAGGCTGCCTCCTCCCCTCCCTCCCACCTATATATACGGAGGTTTTAGGGCTGATTTGAGACGACTTTCTCACGGCTGCCCGACCACATACCTCCATAGTTTTTCCTCTAGATCGCGTTTCTGCGGAGCTCGGGCGGAGCCCTACTGAGACAAGATCATCACCAACCTCCGGAGCGCCATCACGCTGCCGGAGAACTCTTCTACCTCTCCGTCTCTCTTGCTGGATCAAGAAGGCCGAGATCATCGTCGAGCTGTACGTGTGCTGAACGCGGAGGTGTCGTCCGTTCGGTACTAGATCGTGGGACTGATCGCGGGATTGTTCGCGGGGCGGATCGAGGGACGTGAGGACGTTCCACTACATCAACCGCGTTCACTAACGCTTCTGCTGTACGATCTACAAGGGTACGTAGATCACTCATCCCCTCTCGTAGATGGACATCACCATGATAGGTCTTCGTGCGCGTAGGAAAATTTTTGTTTCCCTTGCGACGTTCCCCAACAGAGCACACACCCTATAATGCAGGTTTCGTCGGCTCATAAGGTCGCGACAGGACGAGGCGAGTCAGAAAGCTCGAGCACACACCCTATAATGCAGATGATTTCGTCGGCTCATAAGGTCGCGACAGGATGGGGCGAGTCAGAAAGCTCAAGCAACACCCTAAAATGCAGGTTTCGTCAGCTCATAAGGTCGCGACAGGACGAGGCGAGTCAGAAAGCTCGAGCACACACCCTATAATGCAGATGATTTCGTCGGCTCATAAGGTCGCGACAGGATGAGGCGAGTGAGAAAGCTCGAGCACACACCCTATAATGCAGATGATTTCGTCGGCTCATAAGGTCGCGACAGGATGAGGCGAGTCAGAAAGCTCAAGCGCCACCCTAAAATGCAGGTTTCGTCGGCTCACAAGGTCGTGACAGGATGAGGCGAGTAAGAAAGCTCGAGCACACACCCTATAATGCAGATGATTTCGTCGGCTCATAAGGTCGCGACAGGATGGGGCGAGTCAGAAAGCTCAAGCGCCACCCTAAAATGTTGATTATGTCGGCTCATAAGGTCGCAACAGGATGACAAAAACTGTTCATTTAATGAAGAAGCCCCCAAGTCAGGGAGTATATTCAACTTTATTGCTTTATAATGAAACTGAAAAACTTACAAAATGTAGAGCTTAAGAGCTCAAGTGTAATAAGGCCGCAGGTGGGCAATATTCCAGGGGCGAATTGACTCAGCCTCCGTGGTTGGCCGGTTAGGCCGGAGATCCACCAAATAATAAGAGCCATTGCGGAGATTTTTACTGATGACGAACGATCCTTCCCAAGGTGGTGACAACTTATGCATGCCTGCACGATCTTGTATCAACCGAAGAACCAAGTCGCCTTCCTGAAAGGTCCGACTTTTAACCCGGCGGTTGTGATAACGCCGTAGAACCTGTTGATAGATAGCTGAACGGGCCGCAGCCAGGTCACGTGCCTCTTCTAAGGCGTCCAAAGAATCTTGACGCGCCAGCTCATTGTCTTGTTCCACATATGCGGCGACTCTAGGTGAATCATGCCTTATATCAGTGGGAAGGACAGCCTCCGCTCCGTAGACCAGGAAGAAAGGGGTGAAACCCGTGGACCTGTTCGGGGTAGTCCGGATACTCCACAATACTGAAGGCAATTCTTGAACCCAACACCGTGGGGTTTTTTCCAGGGGAACCATGAGTCGGGGCTTAATCCCTCGCAAAACCTCCTGATTCGCCCGTTCTGCCTGCCCGTTAGATTGCGGGTGAGCGACTGCAGAAACATCAAGCCGGATATGTTCTCGACGAGAAAACTCCTGCATCGCCCCTTGGGACAAGTTAGTACCATTATCGGTAATGATGCTGTGCGGGTATCCAAACCGGAAAATCAACTTTTTCAAGAATTTTACCGCTGTCTCCGCATCACAAGCTCCAATAGGTTCCGCCTCAACCCACTTGGTGAACTTATCAACCGCCACCAGCAGATGGGTCTTCTTGTTAGAGGACATTTTTAAAGGGCCGACCATGTCCAGCCCCCAGACTGCAAAAGGCCAAGTGATGGGGATCATCCATAATTCCTGAGCCGGCACATGAGCCTGCCGCCCATAACGTTGGCATCCTTCGCACCGACGAACTATATCTTCCGCATCTGCATGAGCCGTCAGCCAAAAGAAACGATGACGGAAAGCCTTTGACACCAAAGAGCGTGACCCGACATGATGCCCACAATCTCCGGAATGAATGTCATTTAAGATTATGCATCCTTCTTCGGAAGAAACGCATCGCTGAAAAACTCCAGAGGCGCTCCGCTTATATAACTCGCCATTGATGATGACCATGGATTTGCTGCGCCGAATGATTTGGCGAGCCAAAACTTCGTCTGCTGGTAACTCGCCCCGAGCGAGATAAGCCAGATAAGGAAGAACCCAATCCGGAGTGACATGGAGAGCCGCCACGAGCTGGGACTCAGGATGTGGTACTGCCAATTCCTCCTCTGATGGTAGAATCACGGACGGTTTATACAAGATATCCAGAAAAACATTAGGAGGAACCGGCTTTCTCTGGGAGCCAAGTCGCGAGAGGGCGTCAGCTGCCTCGTTGAGGCGCCGATCAACATGGTCCACCTGATAACCATGAAAATGACCCGCCACTTCAGACACAGCTCGTCTGTAAGCCGCCATCATGGGGTCCCGAGAATCCCAGGTACCTGAAACTTGTTGTGCCACCAAATCAGAGTCGCCAAAGCATCTGACTCGTGTTAGATTCATCTCCTTGGCGAGTCGCAAGCCTGAAGCAAAGCTTCGTATTCCGCCACATTGTTAGTGCACGGAAACATGAGTCGGAAAACGTAACAGAATGTATCTCCTTGAGGGGACACCAACACCACACCATCTCCCGAGCCTTCCAGCTGCCTAGATCCATCAAAATAAATAGTCCACTAAGTGAGATCAGGCCGGTCTTTCGGAGCCTGTAGCTCCGTCCAGTCATTGACGAAATCAACTAAGGCCTGGAACTTGATGGCTGTGCGGGGGGTATACTGTATGTGGTGGGGCCCATGTTCTATTGCCCACTTGGCGATCCGCCCTGTTGCCTCCCGATTCTGGATGATGTCCCCAAGGGGGGCAGAGCTAACCACTGTGATAGGGTGTTCTTGGAAATAATGCTTAAGTTTTTGACTCGCCATAAACACCCCCATATACCAACTTCTGCCAGTGTGGTACCGCTGCTTGGAAAGAGTTAGCACCTCGCTGATAAAATATACCGGGCGTTGCACTGGGTATTCCTTCCCTTCCTCCTTTCTCTCAACGACCACTGCCACACTTACTGCTTTGGAATTTGCCGCGAAATACAGAAGCATGGGCTCTTTTTCAGTCGGGGCGGCCAGGACCGGCAGGTTAACCAATTGGCGTTTCAGGGCTTCGAGCGCCTCGTCTGCCTCATTCGTCCAAACAAACCGATCGGATTTCCTCGATTAACTGATAAAGAGGGATCGCCTTCTCCCCCAGGCGACTCACAACACGTCTGAGGGCCGCAATGCGACCCGCCAGTCGTTGAACTTGATTAGCGTTTGCCGGCTTTCCAAGGGATGTAACTGCTTCGATCTTGTCCGGGTTAGCTTCAATGTCGCGCTCCGATACCAGAAAACCCAGCAATTTCCCTGCAGGCACACCAAAAACACACTTGGTGGGATTTAGCTTCATCTGATATACCCGTAGGTTATCGAACGTTTCCTTGAGGTCCTCTAGTAGCGTCTCCCCCTGGTGGGTTTTGATAACAATATCGTCGACATAGGCATGAACGTTGCGACCGATTTGGTTGCGGAGGCAATTCTGGATGCAGCGTTGATAAGTCGCCCCCGCACTCTTCAGTCCAAAGGGCATGGACACATAAAAAAAAGCCCCGAAGGGGGTTATGAAGGCTGTTTTCTCTTGATCCTCCACGGCCATCTTGATTTGGTGATATCCTGAGTAGGCGTCCAAAAAACACAATCGTTCACATCCCGCCACCGAGTCAATGATCTGGTCGATGCGGGGAAGAGCGAAGGGATCTTTTGGACAGGCTCTGTTGAGGTCTGTGTAGTCGATGCACATACGAAAAGTACCATTCTTCTTGAGTACCAAAACCGGGTTAGCCAGCCATTTGGGGTGAAAAACTTCCACGATGAAACCGGCGGCTAAAAGATGGGCAACCTCTCCCCAATCGCCTTGTGTCGCTCATTAAATCTGCGAAGGTACTGCTGGATGGGTTTGCACTTTGGGTCAACATTAAGATGGTGCTCAGCGAATTCTCTCGGCACACCAGGCATGTCAGAAGGTTTCCATGCGAAGATGTCCCGATTATCACGGATGAATTCGATGAGCGCGCTTTCCTATTTGGGGTCTAGACCCGTCCCGATGGTGAATTGCTTGGATGAATCGCCAGGCACGAAATCGATCGTCTTAGTGTCGTCCGTTGGCTTGAACTTGAGGGGCGACTCAGAATCTGTAGTCGGCTTTTTTAGGGGTGACATGTCCGCCGGGTCAACATTGGCCCGATGGTGTTTGAGCTCTTCCGCAGCACAGGCGGCTTCCGCATAAGCCGCGTCCCCTTCTTCACATTCCTTTGCAATCCTTCTATCTCCATCAACCGTGATGGGTCCTTTGGGACTAGGCATTTTGAGCTTGAGGTAGACATAGCACGGGCGAGCCATGAAGCGGGCGTAAGCCGGCCGCCCAAACAGCGCATGGTAGGAGCTTTTCAATTTGACCACCTCGAAGATCAGTGACTCCGACCTATAATTCTGCGCAGTTCCAAATGCCACTGTGATCCTGACTCGGCCTATGGGATAGGCTGACTTGCCTGGGACGATTCCGTGGAAAACCGTAGTTGAAGGCATCAGGTCTTTTTCCAGTAGGTTCATCCTTTGGAAAGTGTCAAAGTATAGGATATTGATGTTGCTGCCACCATCCATTAGCACTTTTGATAGGGTGTAACCCCCAACTTGGGGAGCCACGACCAACTCCAGATCGCCTGGGTTATCAACTCTCGGCGGGTGATCCTCCCTGCTCCACGTTATGGTTTGCTCACACCAATGGAGGTATCTAGGAAGCGCCGGTTCGGACACACTGTACGCCCGGTGACTCACCTTCTTATCACGCCTGCAAGCATTAGTGGTGAAAACATGATACTACCCATTGCTTAACTGTTTGGGGTTGCTGTGGAAGCCCCCATTATCGTCCTGACCCTGCGGAGCCCCCTGTGGGGGTGGCTGCTGGAAGGCTCCTGGCGGGTTATACCGCCGCTGGTGGTGCACCGGGTATTGGCCGCCGCCTGGCTGTGGGCCTCCCTGAGCCCCCTGTTCGGGAAGACCACCAAAGGGGTTCTGTCTCTGGTTGGGTGCGGCGAATTGCTCCTGGCGCTGGTCCGGGTCATCGTTTCGACTCTTCTTGATCGCCTCCGCCCGAAACTCTCGCATCACGAAGCAGTTTTCCCAAGAGTGAGTCGCCGGACCGTCTGCCGTGGCGTGGTGCGGGCAAGGGCCTTTGAGTAGCTCTTCGTAGTTACGCGGCCTCTTCCTGCTAAACCCCCTATTTTTCTTGTTGCCATTGTTGGTGTTGGTATTGGCGACTAAATCCGAGGGCTCTTCTTGTGGCCTTCGCTTGCTGTTGGTCCCTTGATTGTGTCGTTTATGTCCCTGGAAGCGGGTATGATTCTTGGATGACTCGCCCTTCTTGGGCGAATTAGCCTTACCGTCTTCACCAGGATCTTTGGTGTCATCAGCCTCAGCATACCTAGTGAGGGTGTCCATCAGTTCTCCCATGTCTTGGACCTTTCGCTTGAGTCGCCCTAATTTTTGCACCAAGGGTTCGTAATGGCAATTTTGCTCGAGGATCAGCACAGCCTGAGCCGCCGTAATGCCATCTGACGAATGGATAATTTCTGCGACCCGCCGTGACCAATGGTGAGCCGACTCATCCGGGCGCTGGACACAGTGCTGTAGATCGACGATCGTCATTGCGCGTTTGCAAGTTCCTCGGAAGTTTTTGATGAAACGCTCTTTTAACTCGGCCCATGTCTGGATGGAGTTGGGAGGTAAGTTTTTCAGCCAAGTACGTGCTGACCCCTCGAGCATCATCGTGAAGTATCTGGCGCAAACCGCCTCGTTTACATCGAGCATGTCCATGGCGATTTCATAACTCTCGATCCACGACGCCAGCTCAAGGTCTGGGGTGTAATTAGGCACCTTTCTTGGCCCCTTGAAGTCTCTGGGCATCCTTTCGTTACGAAGGGCGAGGGCCAAGCATGGTACTCCTACTCGCCCTCCGCCCCCGACGAGGGGGCCGGGGTGTTTTGGACGTTTGGGAGATCCCGGCCCGGCGGGTTCGGTTCAGGCGGGTTGTCCTGTGGGACGTGTCGTGGTCCGCTGTTTACTGCGGGCTGGTCCTCAGGCCGACTCCTGGTGTAACTTGCCTGGCGGGTGGAATGCAACCTCTCGAGGCTATGTGAGAACTGGGCGTTTTGAACCACCGTTGTCTTCAACATCTCGATGGCGTTCCTTGCTTCTATCTTAGCAGGGGTGTTGCCGTGAATCGGAAGAGACTCCAGATGGCGAGTTGCGGCCAGCACGTTATCCACCGGGTTGGAAAAGAGGCCTTGAGGCGTCCGGAATCGGGGAATGTGACCCTCAACTGGCTGAGCCGGCGGGTTAGGCGGGCGGGCCGGTCCTCCCCCCGGGGCGGCTCCCGCCCCGGGGGTTCGTGGAGTGTCGAACAGGTGGGTCGGGTTGAGATCATGGGGCAGGCGACCCTGGTGTCTCCGCTGATGGACGGTGTCGGATGCGCGCTGCCGTCTCTCGAGCCGCGAGTTGTCAGTGCTTAAACGCATCCTTTCGGCCGTAATTTGAGCTTGCCGAGTCTCGATCCTGGCGGACTCTATCTCGGCATCCCGATGAGCCTTTGCCACTGCCTCTCTGAGTTTCGCCAGTTCCGTGTTTATCTCCTCCTGGTTTTCTCGTGTGAGGGGAGTCGCCATTAGCCTCGTGATTTCCGCCGCTAAATCCACCAGGACTGCGGCCGGGCTCCTGGACGTCTCGCCGGTTCCATCACCTCTAGTAGGGTTTTGTGTGGGTTGAGTCACCCCTGCCATGTAGATGGCGATCTGGCGGCGGGTTCGGTCAAGGACTTCGGGGTCCATGGCCAGCGACAAGCCCCCAAGACAATCCCCATGCAGAGACCGGATTGAATCTGAGTCGCCCATGGATGATTCGTCATCAGAGTTGACCGGTGTAGTTTCCTGAGTCGCCGAGCGCTCTGGCTCCTCCGATCCCTGCGTGAACCCCACAAAGACCGGGCAGTCAGATTTGGCGTTATCACTGGGCGGACGTACCTGGCCGGCTCGACGATGTCGGTGGAGGTGTCCGGCTCAGGTGCGGATGATCCAATCATGTCGATGAAGATGTTGATCTTGCCGAAGGGGACCGTGTAACCAGATTCAATCGAATCCGCTTCAGGTCCCCATCGCTAGTTGTCGATGTAGGTTACCCCGCGGCGGCTCCGAGTCATGATCCCCATCGCGTAACTCCCAAACCCTGGTAGGGCTCCCTTTGAGAACTCAACTCCACCGTGCGTAGGCCCCACGGTGGGCGCCAACTATCGTGGTTTTATCACGGCAGATGTCCTCGTGAAAGAACTTAGTACTGGAGCCATCGCACCTTGGTGGCGACTCAAAGGGTTAAGCGGGACAGACACGGCGATTTACCCAGGTTCGGCCCCTCGTCAGGACAAGGCCCAAATAATTGTTTGGGTGAATCGCCTGATTGGTAACCCGGCCCAACTAGGGCGGGTCATTAACAGGTAATATCCCCAACAATTACTATGCTCAAACATTGGTCAATGCAAATTAGTACCTCAAATTACTAACTCCATACATGTTGGAACAATTTGTTATGAGCATCAGGTCGAATCAATTAAAAGGGTATCCGGAAAAATAACCGGCTTGAAGTGATGTTTGAATCCTAATTCAAACCAACTTCAACTTAAGAAATGATAGCCACATTAGCCCTGGCACCATTCATTCCATGTCTTGAGCATGCATCATAGTGTTGCATTTCCGTGAAGTAATTGTTGCTTGTTTGCCGGTGTTGTTCCCCCTCGGTAAACGATGTTTCCGACGATGTGATCGTTGACATTGATGAAGACTTATTGCTATCTTCAGACGTGTCAGGCAAGTAAACCCCCTTGAGCATATTGAAATAAACCCACTCTCTCGCTCATGCTCTCTTTTACTGCATTAGGACAAACATGATTCAACTGTACATGTTATCGGTAGTTGAACCCATTCCTCTGCATGACCTGATTTTGTCACAGTAAATAGTTGAAACCACTTAGCATGAGTAGCAACTGCTTGAGCCTTTTTGTGCTTACTCATCCATGCTTGTTACAATGCCTGCTATGCTTAGAGTCGTATCGGGTCTGATCCATTTGGATGATGAATCAGAATGGTTGTGTTCATGTCCTACAGTGTGAGAGTAAAAGTGTGAATCCGATTTGGTAAAGGTAGCGATGAGAGGCCATGTAGGAGTACATGGTGGGTTGTCTCATTGGGACCGTCCTTAAGAACTGAGTTCCGTGTGTGTTATCCAAGACAAGATACTACCACACATTGGGATACTTAATTGACCCTCTCGTCTTATTAATCGCCTAGATCTCTGTCCAGGAGTTACAATTAGTTTCTGGTGTTTGTAGGAAAAGTGTTGGTGGCCGTGTTTAGCTCTGCCCGATGGGGTAGGCTTCACTACGGTAGATACACAGTGGCACGGTGTACCAAGTGGCACCCAGATGGTGGGCTTGGGAACCCTGCGCACATCGTTTGGGGCCGTAGAGGAAACCTCGGTCGGACTTCCTTGTGGGTTCAGTCTCAAATAGGCGATAAACCTGGACTAGGGTCTTGTGTGGTTAACGGTCGTAGCGGACACCCACGCCAGTGCTTCCGCTTGAAGGTTGCCGAGATGCATGACGTGCACATGGTGATAAGTGGTGGGAGCGTGTGTGAAGAAGTATACCCCTGCAGGGTGATTTAATCTGTTCGAATAGCCGCGTCCTCTGATATGGACTACTTGGAAACATTTCGTGGTACATAGACAATTTAAATGGATACTCTAAAACATGCAAGATAAGTGTGAGTGCTATGGAAGGCCTTCTCATAGGGAGACGAGAGTGGATCCATAGTGGTGTATTGAATTGGTGAACATGTGGACTCGTGTGCGCTATCCCACCTCAAAGAAAGAACTTGTAGTCATAGTACAGGTTAGCCAAGAGTCAAAGCTGGCTTGCTGCAATCAAACCCCACAATCCTTTCATTGAAACATGATGCATATGTAGATAGTTCTGATGTAAGACTTGCTGAGTACCTTTGTACTCATGGTTGCTTTATTTATGTTTTTGCAGAGAAGACTTAGACTCATTTAAAGGTTCTACGCGATGTGTTCGATGTTGACCGGAATAGCTTGGGAATCCCAGACAGAGGTCTGGCTCCTTTGGTAGGGTCGTAGTAGCTTTTCATGCTCTTCCAGCCACTTTTAGTAGATGTCTGTACCCAGACATGATTTGCTTCCGCTTGTTGTTTGTATGACTTGAGTTTCGGGTCACGAGACCCATGTTTGTAATATCATACTATGTTAACTCTTATGAATCTTTAATAAATGCTTGAGTCATAGAGTTATGTTGTGATGCCATGTTGTATCTACACATATCGTGCATAATGTCTGTATGTTTGAAATGCATTATATGTGTGGGATTCGACACCTAGTTGTTTGCCTTTAGTTGTACTCTTTACAAGGAAATGCCTCTTTGTGCTTCCATCGGGCCTTGGTAGCTTGCTACTGCTCGGAACACATTGATTGACCGGCATGTATCCTTCTTTGCTGTTGTGTCTGTCCCCTCGGGGAAATGTCACGCTGTGTAATGGAGTCCTTGTAGCTTGCTACGACTCGTCTACACACGCTGATGAACGACACCTGCCTTGCTGGGTTATGTATGGCTGTCCCTGTACGGATGTACCACTTGGGTTTATAACTAGTCATGTCGACCCGGGTTCTTGTCGTTTGAACCCTAGCTACACATTCATATACGTGAGCCAAAAGACGCAAACGGTCCCGGCCAAGGTAAGGTGGCGGCCGTGGAGTTTACCGTGCGTGAGGCCGCAAAGTGATGTGATGTGTTACAGGCTGGGTTCTTATGACCTAGGATCTGGGTCCCGACAGCTTTGGTATCAGAGCTTGACTGCCTGTAGGATAACCAAGCCAAACTCGTCGATGTTGAGTCTAGCAACTCTTTAGTTATATAAGGGAATTGTTTGTGGAAGGGAACGTAAGCTCTTTTTACTCCTTTCCTTGTGTCATTCTTATTCTGAGTCACCCTCTTCTTTATTCTACGGGGTTTAAGAATTAGGCTTTCTCATCTATTCATTAGGATGACGAGTTACTATGTTGGAGATTTATAGAAAAGTTGTTGTCTTCCTGGATCAGTGTCTCCATAAGAATTCAATTGTTATGTTGTTAGTTTTCTTGCAGGTTGCCTCATATTTCATGCCCGTACAGCCGTTATGTTGTCCGAGTTTTCCAAAGTTCCCAAATAGTCTGATGCGATTGCAAATTCCTTCCTCTTTTTCCAATGTCTTTCGGCCGGACAAAGCACACTAATAATTGTGTTGAGGTACTCTATTACCCCGACGTTTTGTTGAAGTATTAGGAAAACATGTCACCTCGAAAGCTACCCAATAGTCTAGATGTGTGCTATGTCTTCCAGTGCGATAATTCTGGCCATCATTTTAGAAAAACATCTCGTGATGTTATTTAGTTTTTAGGTATTCGATTCTGGGTCATTGAATCCAAGGATCATTCTGCTCCTCTCTGTTGACAGTGTTGCTAGTTCCTTTGGAATGATTAGTAACCTTGTTGTAGCTCCCAAGGTTCATGGTATATCATTTTTCCAACACCATGAATCATCTTTGGCAGAAGTTCTCCGTGAACTAAAGATCATAACAAGAGTGCTTGTGATGAGTTCTCTACTCCATATTGTGATTCTGCCTACTTCCCCCTTCTGCATGGGTTATCTGGAAGAATTATGTTGAACTCGTTCGACATGCTAATCCATGCATCCACAACTCAAGAAACCACGTGCTCTTGAGTTGGCCCTATCTAGTGTATTCTGACCTTCATCCATGAGAGGATAGTCAATAATAGTTGTGCATTCGTGTCATTAATGTCCTTTATTTCGTGGTCTGTCAAGTTGTTCTATTCTCGAATGATTGGGAGAAGCAAACTCCAGTACCTCATCCATTTCTTGGATTGGGACAAAGTAGTTGTATTCCACAGATCGAAATGCTAACCCAGCTTTTGTTCCGTTCTATCTTGGAGTATTACCCTCTTGTTGTCAAGAATGTCGTGAGAATTGCACCATCTCTTATAAGCTCTTGATGTAGTGATACTTTTCGATATCATTGTTCATTCCTCGGTTTTCGTGTTGGTTGTAACCGGAATATCGACAAGTGAACCATGATGTGTGAAATGAATACTCCTAGCAATGTTATTGCTTGGTAGTTAATGGACAATAAATTCACTCTTATGGTGATGATGATTGAATCGTCATCCTAGTATTGACCGTGCTACCTAGTCCATGTTTCATGGTGCACTTTTCGATCAATGAGTTAGGATTTTGTCAATCCCTCGCTCTATTGATCACATCGTCTTGCCCTGAAAAGCGAGATTGTTCCCGAGCTTAATCAAATATTGGTGGTTCATGATTTCCGAATATCTTCTCGGAAGTATTACCAGGTTGTTTCCTGACTGTTATGATAGCGCTCGTGATCAAGTTGGTTTTTCTATAAACCAACCCCTTCTCCAAGAATCCATACTGTATACCCCGAGCTAGTTGGTTAAGCTAAACAACAACTTGGAGAGTTGGAAGATAAAAGCTTTGCCTAAACTTAGCTCATTTAAAAAGAATATTTTTCCTGTTGTGTGAGTCTGAAGAAAGATGATATTTTCATCGGTTGATTCGTGTGACCAATTGTTGCATATATTATCTTGTTCAATTTTGATTTGAGCATGGGCTATTGTCAAATCAAACTCAGAACCAAAGATTTTCGTAGCGGTGTCTTACTCAGGGTTTTCCTTGAGCCTACACCATTATATTCCTTGATCTGACCAATGCTATTATCCTGCTCACATAGTTGTGGAAATCCATTTATATGGGTATCTTGATGAATTGTTGTTGAGCCCATCGGCAACATTCTAATTTGTTCCATGATCTATGTTGACATTAAGCTAGTGCTAGAAACTTTGTAGACATTGTCTTCGTGTCTCGAGCACGAGGTATATGTTAGGTGTAAGAAGTGACTTCATTTGATGTAAGTTATCGCCGTGAATCCGAGATAAGTTGTTTTGTCTTCTCCGGAATCATCCCAAATCAGTCATGCATGTGCGAGGTATGTCGTGGTTTGATAGCCTTGCAACCTCTCCCTCCATGTGTATCTCCTAGCACACCAAGCCACTAATTGATTTGTTTAAGAAAAAGGAGTTCCTTCCTTAGATCTAATCATATGACTTGTGTAAGGACTTTGGTATTCTTAATGATGGTTTCATTCAGAACTCGGTAGTGTTTTGTTGTAAGATTTTTCATGTGGTCATCATTGTCTTGGGCAGTGTGTTCACATGTGTCTTGCAATCCAGCTCATGTTTTGGAGTTGGCTTTCGTAGTTCATTTCCTGAGAATCACGCAATGTTATCTCGTCGATTTGTGTTGCAAACTTTCTTTTCGGACATGCTGAGTCTGAAGCATCGTGTCACCAACCGGAGCTGAATCTCAGGCAGTTATAATGGTTGGAACTTTCCCCAAGAATTATTATATTGGTCTCTATGTAACCCGGTAAAGTGATGTAATGGCTAACACACCTAGCCGGAAGACTTGATATTATAATATCTTGTATCAGCAATCCTAGCCATCTCCCCGTGAGGACTATGTATGACTTATTTCGGAAGTTGTTCCTCATGGACCTTTTGAGTCCCAAAGTCCGACCTATACTTGATATGCTAAATATCAAGCATGATCTATAATTGGGTTGTGCTAGTACATCAAGGAGAACATTAGAAGCGGAGTGCTAAATGTCTCTCGGTCGATCAACCAGATTTCGTTCCCTTGGCACACCTAAGGTGAAATCTGAGGAAGTGTTGTCTTCTTTTGCATGTGCATCCTCCATCACTTTTCATCATGGTAGTATGTTGTGTCACCAGGATCCTTGGCACGGATGTTGGTAAAACTTGATGAATATGGAAATGCTCAAGTTCTTGAGAGCACGCTCAGACACTAGGTTATATCCTCGGTAATACTTGGAATGTGCCTTCCGTTCGCCAAGTTGTTCTGTAACTCTAGTTTCTTTCCAACTGAGTATGCCATTATTTCAAATTCCTCCAACAATTAATTGTGAATTGCCTTACTCTGGTATGGAGAGTTTCAATGATCTTAGGATCAAAAGTAATTCTTTTTGCCACTTAAGGGAATAACTCTTTGAGTCACCTTCCTAAGGTGCCCTGTTGTGGTATGAAGGGCAACTTAATCCTCGCTACTTTGAAACCTTGCCAGCATCTGTTTTAAGCCTGGATTTGTTGCCTACCAATTGAACCTCTGTCATATGTCTCATTTCCTCGTCCGTGTTATGTGTGTTGTGTCTCAGCTCAAGGGACGTTCCTACGTCTCATTCTATGAGTCGATCTTGAGTTGCTCGATCTTCGAGGAGATCGAATCTTATGTCGTCTCCCTGTTCTTTTGTCGTCAAGCTAGATGAAGACCTCAAGGACAAAGATGTCAAGATCAACATGGTGCGATGAATCAACGTCCTCGGTAGGAGCAAATGGATCGTGAAGATTGTGATAGTAGTGTCCCCTCTTCCTCTTCCCGACTACGCTTGAATCTCGGGACGAGATTCTTGTTTAGTGGGGGTGAGTTGTCACAACCCTAGATTGTAGCTTGTAGTTAGTTGCATCAGTGAGCATTCATGCATGCATTCAAATCAACTTAATACAATGGGGATGATCTACAATTGGGAAGTGATCAAAACCCCAATGATTTGAAAAATTGACAACAAGGCAATAAAAATTAATACCTTAAAAGGGACTAATAAAATGTTCTACATACTTGGCAAAATAGTGACATAAAATAAATTTGTCAAACCAAAATTTTAAGTCACAGAAACATTTTGAAATGGATTTTTGATTTGACCAAATAGCTATTTGGAATGGAATTATTTTGATTCCTTCTATTTTAAAGTTTCAAAAATGTTGAAACTTTTATGTGGCATTGGATATTATTATCTCTGTCACATAATAACATTTTAGGTTTTTATTTTTGGTCAAACAATTTATTTTAAAACCTAAATCTAAATGCTAGAAATAAGTAAAAAGAGAAAAAGGAAAAGAGAGAGAGAACCTTACCTGTCGCCTGGCCCAGCCCACCAGGGGCTCAGGCGTCTTCTTCCTCCTGCCAGAAGGCAGAGGAGAAGCTCGCCACGGCGCATGGCCAGGGGCGCCACGCCTCCTGCCTGCCTGGCCTCCCCGCCATCCTGGTGGCTAGGATAGGCTCGGGAGAGCCATCCCGATCTCCTCCCCCTCCTCTCCATTTCTCTCCCTCTCCTCTGCCCTGCTCTCTCTTTCTTCTGCCGCCATTGGTGAGCTCGGGCTCGAGCTCACCACCGTGCCTCCGGCCCCTGCTAGTCCTATCCGAGCAGCCCAATCCCTCTGTCGTGACGTGCTGCACCTCCCCGTCGAGAGAATCGAGCCGGAGCCCCCCCCCCCTTGCGCTGCCATCGTCGTCATCTTCATCTCCGGTCACCGAGATCCGCCGTCGTCGATCTGCTGCCACCGGGCTTCTCCGACCTCCCCGATGCCAAAAATGGAACCCCCGTGAGCCACTGCTTCTTTACCCTCTCTTTCCCCTCATTCTCCCGCACCGTAGCCCCGTTCCCCACCATGGCCGAGAGCTTCTCGTCGCCGGCCATGTCGTCGCCGTCGATGTGGTGCCTCTCTCGCGCGCTCGAGCTGGGGATCGAGCTCCTGGAGCCGCCAGGAACGTGTTGAGCCCGTCAGCTGCCCTTCCCATGCCCTGCAGCCATCACCCGCACAAGGCCAAGCTTCGGCTCATCGCCGGCACTCTCTCCGACGACCCTTGCCTCTCTTGATGCCCCTGCCAGATCGGCTGCTTCGCCAGCTCTCTGTAGCCGTCAACCGCGTGCAAAATGGGCCTCCGTAGCGTCGTTTAGCTTATCACCAACGAGCCTCCGCCGCGCCAGTGGTCGCCGCCGGCCAGGTTCCGGTAGCCCCGACGTGGCCAGCCTATTAGCCTAACTAACCCCCCCCCTAGAGCCACTGGCACAGGGCCCCACTGGTGAGTCAAACCTCACTTAGTGCGGGTCAGCGCGGGATTAGCACCTGGGTCACTGACCAGTGGACCCCACTGGTCAGGTTTGACCTGGTCCAGGCGTAGTTGACTCCTAACGCAGTAATTGATTTTCTATTATAAAATAATTCCAGAAATGTATAAAACTTCTAAAAAATCATAGAAAATAATCTGTAAGTCCAATGAAAATAATTTATATAAGAAAAAGGATCAGAAAAATCCAAAGAATCTGATTATGGCATTTTCATGCTAGTTTGAGAAAGTTAACAACACCAAATAGGCAAAATGATGAAAAGGGTAAATTTAATAAATAGTTTGGAGATGGAATTTGATTCCTATTTGAATTCCACTTCAATTACTATGCTCAAACATTGGTCAATGCAAATTAGTACCTCAAATTACTAACTCCATACATGTTGGAACAATTTGTTATGAGCATCAGGTCGAATCAATTAAAAGGGTATCCGGAAAAATAACCGGCTTGAAGTGATGTTTGAATCCTAATTCAAACCAACTTCAACTTAAGAAATGATAGCCACATTAGCCCTGGCACCTTTCATTCCATGTCTTGAGCATGCATCATAGTGTTGCATTTCCGTGAAGTAATTGTTGTTTTTTCTTGTTTGCCGGTGTTGTTCCCCCTCGGTAAACGATGTTTCCGACGATGTGATCGTTGACATTGATGAAGACTCATTGCTATCTTCACACGTGTCAGGCAAGCAAACCCCCTTGAGCATATTGAAATAAAACCACTCTCTCGCTCCTGCTCTCTTTTACTGCATTAGGACAAACACGTTTCAACTGTACATGTTATCGGTAGTTGAACCCATTCCTCTGCATGACCTGATTTTGTCACAGTAAATAGTTGAAACCACTTAGCATGAGTAGCAACTGCTTGAGCCTTGTTGTGCTTACTCATCCATGCTTGTTACAATGCCTGCTATGCTTAGAGTCGTGTCGGGTCTGATCCATCTCGATGATGAATCAGAATGGTTGTGTTCATGTCCTACAGTGTGAGAGTAAAAGTGTGAATCCGATTTGGTAAAGGTAGTGATGAGAGGTCATGTAGGAGTACATGGTGGGTTGTCTCATTGGGACCGTCCTTAAGAACTGAGTTCCGTGTGTGTTATCCAAGACAAGATACTACCACACATTGGGATACTTAATTGACCCTCTCGTCTTATTAATCGCCTAGATCTCTGTCCAGGAGTTGCAATTAGTTTCTAGTGTTTGTAGGAGAAGTGTTGGTGGCCGTGTTTAGCTCTGCCCGACGGGGTAGGCTTCACTACGGTAGATACACAGTGGCACGGTGTACCAAGTGGCACCCGGATGGTGGGCTTGGGAACCCTGCGCACATCGTTTGGGGCCGTAGAGGAAACCTCGACCGGACTTCCTTGCGGGTTCAGTCTCAAATAGGCGATAAACCTGGACTAGGGTCTTGTGTGGTTAACGGTCATGGCCGACACCCACGCCAGTGCTTCCGCCTGAAGGTTGCCGAGATGCATGACGTGCACATGGTGATAAGTGGTCGGAGCGTGTGTGAAGAAGTATACCACTGCAGGGTGATTTAATGTGTTCGAATAGCCGCGTCATCTGATATGGACTACTTGGAAACATTTCGTGGTACATAGACAATTTAAATGGATACTCTAAAACATGCAAGATAAGTCTGAGTGCTATGGAAGGCCTTCTCGTAGGGAGACGAGAGTGGATCCATAGTGGTGTATTGAATTGGTGAATATGTGGACTCGTGTGCGCTATCCCACCTCAGAGAAAGAACTTGTAGTCATAGTATAGGTTAGCAAAGAGTCAAAGCTGGCTTGCTGCAATCAAACCCCACAATCCTTTCATTGAAACATGATGCATATGTAGATAGTTCTGATGTAAGACTTGCTGAGTACCTTTGTACTCATGGTTGCTTTATTTATGTTTTTGCAGAGAAGACTTAGACTCATTTAAAGGTTCTACGCGATGTGTTCGATGTTGACCGGAATAGCTTGGGAATCCCAGACAGAGGTCTGGCTCCTTTGGTAGGGTCGTAGTAGCTTTTCAGGCTCTTCCAGCCACTTTTAGTAGATGACTGTACCCAGACATGATTTGCTTCCGCTTGTTGTTTGTATGACTTGAGTGTCGGGTCACGAGACCCCTGTTTGTAATATCATACTATGTTGACTCTTATGAGTCTTTAATAAATGCTTGAGTCATAGAGTTATGTTGTGATGCCATGTTGTATCTACACATATCGTGCATAATGTGTGTATGTTTGAAATGCATTATATGTGTGGGATTCGACACCTAGTTGTTTGCCTTTAGTAGTACTCTTTACAGGGAAATGCCTCTTTGTGTTTCCATCGGGCCTTGGTAGCGTGCTACTGCTCGGAACACATTGATTGACCGGCATGTATCCTTCTTTGTTGTTGTGTCTGTCCCCTTGGGGAATTGTCACGCGGTGTAATGGAGTCCTTGTAGCTTGCTACGACTCGTCTACACACGCTGATGACCGACACCTGCCTTGCTGGGTTATGTATGCTTGTCCCTGTACGGATGTACCGCTTGGGTTTATAACTAGTCATGTCGACCCGGGTTCTTGTCGTTTGAACCCTAGCGACACATTCATATACGTGAGCCAAAACACGCAAATGGTCCCGGCCAAGGTAAGGTGGCGGCCGTGGAGTTTACCGTGCGTGAGGCCGCAAAGTGATATGATGTATTACAGGCTGGGTTCTTATGACCTAGGATCTGGGTCCCGACATGAGGACCCCAAAAGAGTGCGTTGTAGCCCACGAAACTGGCCCGAAACGATAAAACACCAAGTTTTTGCGATGTCTCGATAACAGGGTTCATGAAGCAACAAAAATCGACCTGGAACCCCAAAACAGCCCACGAAACTGGCTCAAAACGACAAAACACCGAGTTTTTCCGTTGTCTTGATAGCCGTGCACACGGTTCGTGGAGCATAAAAAATCGACCCGGGACCCCAAAACAATGCGCTGCTATAGCCCACGAAACTGGCTCGAAACAACAAAACAACAAGTTTTTATGACGTCTCGATAGTCATGCACAGGGTTTATGGAGCATCATAAATCGACCCGGGACCCCTAAAATAGTTCGTTATAGCCCAAGAAACTTGCCGGAAACGACAAAACACCAAATTTTTGCGACGTCTCGATAGCCATGCACAGGGTTCATGGAGCATCAAAAATCGATCCGGGACGCAATACAATGCACTATAGCCCACGAAACTCGCCCGAACCAACAAAAAAACTCGAGTTTTTGTGATGTCTGAGTAGCCGTGCACAGGGTTCATGAAGCATCAAAAAACGACCCCACACAACAAGACCTTGTGTTATAGCCCACGAAATTGGCCCGAAACGACAAAAACACCGAATTTTTCCAACGTCTCGATAGCCGTGCACACGGTTCATGGAGCATCAAAAATTGACTCGGGATCCCAAAACATTACGCTATAGCCCACGAACTGGCCCGAAACGACGAAAACAACGAGTTTCTGTGACTTCTTTATAGCCGTGCACAGGGTTCGTGGAGCATCAAAAATCGACCCGGACCCCAAAATAGTGCACTAGAGCCCATGAAACTGACCCGATACGACAAAAACAACAAGTTTTTCAATGTCTCGATAGCCGTGCACATGGTTCATGGAGTATCAAAAATCGAGCCGGGACCCCAAAATAGTGTGTTAGCCCATGAATCAAGCGTGAAACCACAAAAAACTCCGAGTTTTTCTGACTTCTTGGTAGCCGTGCACAGGGTTCGTGAAGCATCAAAAATCGACTCGGGACCCCAAAAGATTACGCAATAGCCCACGAAACTGGCCCGAAACGACAAAAACAACGAGTTTTTGCGACGTCTCGATAACCGTGCACAGGGTTCATGGAACATAAAAAATAGACCCGGGACTCCAAAATAGTGCGCCATACCCATGAAATTGGCCCGAAACGAAAAAACATCGAGTTTTTCCGACATCTCGATAGCCGTGCACAGGATTCATGGAGCACAAAAAATCAAAACAAGACCCCAAAGCAGTGCGTTATAGCCCACGAAACTAACCCGGAAGGAGAAAAACACCGAGTTTTTGGGACGTATCGATAGCCGTGCACACGGTTCATGCAGCATAGAAAATCGAGTCGAGGCCCCAAAACAATGCGCCATAGCCCATCAAACTCGCCCGAAATGACAAAACAACGAGTTTTTGCGATGTCTCAATAGTCGTGCACATGGTTCATGGAGCATTAGAAATCGATCCGGGAACCCAAAATAGTTTGTTATAGCCAAAGAAAATGGCCCGAAACGACAAAACACCGAGTTTTTATGATGTCTCAATAGCCGTGCACACAGATCATGCAGCATCAAAAATCGATCCGGTACACCAAAACAGTGCACTATAGCCCAAGAAACTTGCCCGAAATGACAAAACACCAAGTATTTGCGATGTCTTGATAGTCGTGCACAAAGTTCGTGGAGTATAAAAATCTACTCGGGACCACAAAATTGTGCGCTATAGCCCACGAAACTGGCCCGAAATGACAAAAACGCCGAAGTTTTTGCGACGTATCGATAGTCGTGCACACGGTTCAAGCGGCATACAAAATCGACCCGGAACCCCAAAACAGTGTGCAGTCCATGAAATTGGCTCGAAACAACAAAAACAACGAGTTTTTGCGACTTCTCGCTAGTCGCGCACATGGTTCATTGAGTATCAAAAATTAACCCGGGACCCCAAAACAGTGTGTTATCGCCAACAAAACTCGCCCGAAACGATAAAAACACAAGGTTGATGGGGCATCAAAAATCGACCCGGGACCCCAAAATAGCCCACGAAAGTGGCCCGAAACGATAAAAACACCGAGTTTTTCCGATGTCTCGATAGTCGTGCAATCGGTACATGGAGCATCAAAAATTGACTCGGGGGCCCAAAACATTGCGCTATAGCCCACGAAACGGGCCCGAAATGGCAAAAATAACGAGTTTTCGCGACGTCTCAATAGTTTTGCACAGCGTTCGTAGAGCGTCAAATATCGACCCAGTACCGCAAAACAATGCGCTATAGCCCACGAAACTGCCCGAAACGACTAAACAACGAGTTTTTGCGACGTCCCGATATTCGTGCACAGGGTTCATGGAGCATCAAAAATCAATCCAGGACCCCAAAAGAGTGCGCTATATAGCCCACGAAACTGGCCCGAAACGACAAAAACCACGAGTTTTTGCGATGTATCGATAGCCTTGTATAGGGTTCATGAAGCATCAAAAAACGACACGGGACCCCAAGACATTGTGTTATAGCCCACGAAACTGGCAAGAAACGATCAAATCACCGAGTTTTTCCGACGTGTTGATAGTCGTGCACATAGTTCATGGAGCATCAAAAATCGACTCACGACCCCAAAACATTGCACTATAGCCCATGAAACTGGCCCGAAACGACAAAAACAACGAGTTTTTGCGACCTCTCGATAGTCATGCACAAGGTTCGTGGAGCATCAAAAATTGACCCGGTACCCCAAAACAGCCCACGAAACTAGCCCGAAACGATAAAAACACCAAGTTTTTCTGACATCTCGGTAGTCGTGCACAAGGTTCGTGGAGCATCAAAAAACGACATAACAACGAGTTTTTACAACGTCCCGATAGTCGTGCACAAGGTTCGTGGAGCATCAAACATCGACTTGGGACCCCAAAATAGTGTGCTATAGCCCACGAAACTGGCCCGAAACAACAAAAACAACCAGTTCTCCTGATGTCTCGATAGCCGTGCTCATGGTTCATGCATCATAAATACTCGACCCGGGACACCAAAACAGTGCGCTATTGCCCACGAAACTAGCGTGGAACGACAAAAACTTCAAGTTCAAGTTTTTGTGACATTTCGATAGCCTTGCACAGGGTTCATGGAGCATCAAAAATCGACCCGGGACTCCAAACAAGTGTGAAGCCCACGAAATTGGCCTGAAACGACAAAAACACCGAGTTTTTCCGACGTCTCGATAGTCGTGCACACGGTTCGTGGATCATAAAAAATCGACACGGGACCCCAAAGAAGTGTGTTATAACCCACGAAACTGAGCCGAAAGGACAAAAACACCAAATTTTTGCGACGTATCAATAGTCGTGCACACGGTTCATGCAGCATAAAAAATTGACCCGGAACCCAAAACAACGCGCTATAGCCCATGAAACTGGCTCAAAAAGACAAAACACCGAGTTTTTCCGATGTCTCGATAGTCGTGCACATGGTTCATGGAGCATCAAAAATTGATCCGGGAGCCCAAAACAGTGCGGCCCCTGAAATTGGCCCGAAACGACAAAAACACCGAGTTTTTGCGATATCTCGATAGCCATGCACACGGTTCAAGGGGCATCAAAATTGACCCAGGACCCCAAAAGAGTGCGCTCTAGCCCACGAACTGGCCCGAAACGACAAAACACCAAGTTTATGTATTGTCTCGAAAACCCTGCACGGGGTTCATGAAGCATCAAAAATCGACCTGGAACCCCAAAACAGCCCACGAAAACGGCCCAAATCGACAAAAACAATGAGGTTTTCCGTTGTCTTGATAGTCGTGCACACGGTTCGTGGAGCATAAAAAATCGACCCGAGAACCCAAAATAATGCGCTATAGCCAACGAAACTGGCCTGAAACAACAAAACAATACGTCTCGATAGTCATGCACATGGTTCATGGAGCATCAGAAATCGACCCGGGACCCCTAAAACAGTTCGTTATAGCCCAAGAAACTTGCCGGAAACGACAAAAACACCGAATTTTTGCGACGTCTCGATAGCCGTGCAGAGGGTTCATGGAGCATCAAAAATCGATCCGGGACCCCAAAAGAGTGTTGTGGCCCGAAACTCGCTCAAACCGAAAAAACATCAAGTTTTTGTGATGTCTCGATAGCCGTGCAGAAGGTTCACGAAGCATCAAAAAACGACGCCACACACCAAGACACCGTGTTATAGCCCATGAAATTGGCCCGAAACAACAAAAACGCCAAATTTTTCCAACGTCTCGCTTAGCCATGCACACGGTTAATGGAGCATCAAAAATCGACTCGGGACCCCAAAACATTACGTTATAGCCCACGAAGTGGCCCGAAACGACAAAAACAACGAGTTTCTGTGACTTCTTTATGGCCATGCACAGGGTTCGTAGTGCATCAAAAATTGACCCGGGCCCCAAAACAGTGCACTATAGACCACGAAACTGACCCGATACGACAAAAACAACAAAAAAAATGATGTCTCGATAGCCATGCACATGGTTCATGGAGCATCAAAAATCGAGCCGGGACCCCAAAATAGTGTGTTAGCCCACATATTTGGCGTGAAACCACAAAAAAAACTGGGTTTTTCCGACGTCTTGGTAGCCGTGCACAAGGTTTGTGGAGAATCAAAAATCGACTCGGGACCCCAAAAGATTGCGTAATAGCCCACGAAACTGGCCCGAAACGACAAAAACAACGAGTTTTTGCGACGTCTCGATAACCGTGCACGGGGTTCATGGAGCATAAAGAATAGACCCGGGACTCCAAAATATTGTGCCATACCCATAAATTGGCCCGAAACAAAAAAAACATCAACTTTTTCCGACATCTCGATAGCCGTGCACAGGGTTCGTGGAGCACAAAAAATCGAAACAAGACCCCAAAGCAGTACGTTATAGCCCACGAAACTAACCCGGAAGGAGAAAAACACCGAGTTTTCGGGACGTATCGATAGCCGTGCACATGGTTCACGCAGCATAAAAAATCTAGCCGGGACCCCAAAACAATGCGCGCCCATCAAACTCACCCGAAACGACAAAACAACGAGTTTTCGCGATCTCTCGATAGTCGTGCACATGGTTCATGGAGCATTACAAATCGATCCGGGAAACCAAAACAGTTTGTTATAGCCCAAGAAAATGGCTCGAAACGACAAAAACACCGAGTTTTTACGACGTCTCGATAGTCGTGCACACAGTTCATGCAACATCAAAAATCGATACGGGACACCAAAACAGTGCGCTATAGCCCAAAAAACTCGCCCGAAATGACAAAAAACACCAAGTATTTGTGATGTCTTGATAGTCGTGCACAAGGCTCATGAAGTATCAAAAAATCGACCCAGGACCCCAAAACATTGTATTATAGCCCACGAAAGTGGCCCGAAACGACAAAAACACCGAAATTTTCCAACGTCTCGAAAGCTGTGCTCACGGTTCATGGAGCATCAAAAATCGACTCGGGACCCCAAAACATTGCGCTATAGCCCACGAAACTTGCCCGAAACGACAAAACAACGAGTTTTTGCGACTTCTCTATAGCCGTGCACGGGGTTCGTGGACCATAAAAAATCGACTCGGGACTCCGAAACAGTGCGTTATAGCCGAGGAAACTGCCCCGAAACAACAAAAACACAAGGGTGATGGGCCATCAAAAATCGACCCGGGACCCCAAAATAGCCCACGAAAGTGGCCCGAAACGATAAAAACACCGAGTTTTTCCGACGTCTCGATAGTCGTGCACTCGGTTCATGGAGCATTAAAAATTGACTCGGGGCCCCAAAACATTGCATTATAGCCCACGAAACGGGCCCGAAACGGCAAAAATAACGAGTTTTCGCGACGTCTCAATAGTTGTCACAGCGTTCGTAGAGCGTCAAAAATCGACCCGGTACCCCAAAACAATGCGCTATAGCCCACGAAACTGGACCGAAACGACAAAACAACGAGTTTTTGCGACGTTCCGATAGACGTGCACAGGGTTCATGGAGCATCAAAAATCGATCCAGGACCCCAAACGAGTGCGCTATAGCCCACGAAACTGGCCCGAAACGACAAAAACCACGAGTTTTTGCGATGTCTCGATAGCCTTACACAGGGTTCATGAAGCATCAAAAAATGACCCGGGACCCAACTGGCAAGAAACGATCAAAACATCGAGTTTTTCCGACGTGTCGATAGTCGTGCACACAGTTCATGGAGCATCAAAAATCGACTCGGGACCCCAAAACATTGCGCTATATCCCACGAAACTGGCCCGAAACAACAAAAACAACGAGTTTTTGCGATGTCTCGATAGTCATGCACAAGGTTCGTGGAGCATCAAAAATCGACCCGGTACCGCAAAACAGCCCACGAAACTAGCCCAAAACGACAAAAACACCAAGTTTTTTTGACGTCTCGGTAGTCGTGCACTAGGTTCTTGGAGCATCAAAAATCGACTCGGGAACCCAAAAAATTGCGCTATAGCCCACGAAACTCGCCCGAAACGACAAAACAACGAGTTTTTGCAACGTCTCGATAGTCGTGCACAAGGTTTGTGAAGCATCAAACATCGACTTGGGCTATAGCCCGCGAAACTGGCCCTAAACAACAAAAACACCGAGTTTTTGCGACATCTCGATAGTCGTGCACACGGTTCGTGGAGCATCATAAGTCGATCTAGAACACCAAAACATAGCGCGATAGCCCACAAAACTGGCCCGAAACGACAAAAACAACCAGTTTTTCCTATGTCTCGATAGCCGTGCTCATGGTTCATGCATCATAAATAATCGACCCGGGACGACAAAAGAGTGCGCTATTGCCCACGAAACTAGCATCAAACGACAAAAACTTCAAGTTCAAGTTTTTGCGACATTTCGATAGCCGTGCACTGGGTTCATGGAGGATCAAAAATCGACCCGGGACTCCAAACAAGTTCGATAGGGCCCACGAAATTGGCCCGAAACGACAAAAACACCGAGTTTTTCCGACGTCTCGATAGTCGTGCACATGGTTCGTGGATCATAAAAACTCGACACGGGACCCCAAAGCAGTGCGTTATAGCCCACGAAACTGACCCGAAAGGACAAAAACACCGAATTTTTGCGACGTATCAATAGCCGTGCACACGGTTCATGCAGCATAAAAAATCGACCCGGGACCCTAAAACAATGCGTCATAGCCCACGAAACTGGCTCGAAAATACAAAACACCGAGTTTTCTCGACGTCTTGATAGTCGTGCACATGGTTCATGGAGCATCAAAAATTGATCCGGGAGCCCAAAACAGTGCGGCCCCTGAAATTGGCCCGAAACAACAAAAACACTGAGTTTTTGCGATGTCTCGATAGCCGTGCACACGGTTCAAGGGGCATCAAAATTGACCGAGGACCCCAAAAGAGTGCGCTCTAGCCCATGATACTGGCCCGAAACAACAAAACACCAAGTTTTTGTGATGTCTTGATAACCCTGCACAGGGTTCATGAAGCATCAAAAATAGACCAGGAACCCCAAAACAGCCCACGAAACCGGCCCAAAACGACAAAAACACCGAGTTTTCCCGTTGTCTTGATAGCCGTGCACACGGTTCATGGAGCATAAAAAATCGACCCGGGACCCCAAAGCAATGCGCTATAGCCTACGTTACTCGCCCGAAACAACAAAACAACAAGTTTTTACGACGTCTCGATAGTCATGCACATGGTTCATGGAGCATCATAAATCGACCCGGGACCCCTAAAACAGTTCGTTATAGCCCAAGAAACTTGCCGGAAATGACAAAAACACCGAATTTTTGCGATGTCTCGATAGCCGTGCACAGGGTTCATGGAGCATCGAAAAAGATTCGGGACCCAATACAATGCACTATAGCCCACGAAACTCGCCCGAACCGAAAAAACATCGAGTTTTTGTGATGTCTCGATAGCCGTGCACAGGGTTCATGAAGCATTCAAAAACGACCCCAGACACCAAGACACTGTGTTATAGCCCACGAAAATGGCCCGAAACGACAAAAACGCCAAAAAATTTCAACGTCTCGATAGCCGTGCACACGGTTAATGGAGCATCAAAAATCGACTCGGGACCCCAAAAGATTACGTTATAGCCCACGAACCGGTCCGAGACGACAAAACAACGAGTTTTTGTGACTTCTTTATAGTCGTGCACAGGGTTCGTGGAGCATTAAAAATCGACCCGGACCCCAAAACAGTGCACTATAGCCCACGAAACTGACCCGATACGACAAAAACAACAAGTTTTTTCGATGTCTTGATAGCCGTGCACATGGTTCATGGAGCATCAAAAATCGAGCCGGGACCCCAAAATAGTGTGTTAGCCCACGAATCTGGCGTGAAACCACAAAAAACACCGGGTTTTTCCGACATCTTGGTAGCCGTGCACAGGGTTTGTGGAGCATCAAAAATCAACTCGGGACCCCAAAAGATTGCGTAATAGCCCACGAAACTGGCCCGAAACGACAAAAACAACGAGTTTTTGCGACGTCTCGATAACCGTGCACAGGGTTCATGGAGCAGAAAAAATAGACCCGGGACTCCAAAATATTGCGCCATACCCATAAATTGGCCCGAAACAAAAAAAAACATTGACTTTTTCCGATATCTCGATAGCCATGAACAGGGTTCGTGGAGCACAAAAAATCGAAACAAGACCCCAAAGCAGTGTGTTATAGCCCCACAAAACTAACCCGGAAGGACAAAAACACCGAGTTTTCGGGACGTATCGATAGCCGTGCACATGGTTCATGCAGCATAAAAATCGAGCCGGGACCCCAAAACAATGCGCCATAGCCAATCAAACTCGCCCGAAACGACAAAACAACGAGTTTTTGTGATGTCTCGATAGTCGTGCACATGGTTCATGGAGCATTAGAAATCGATCCGGGAAAACCAAAACAGTTTGTTATAGCCCAAGAAAATAGCTCGAAACGACAAAAACACCGAGTTTTTACGACGTCTCGATAGTCGTGCACACAGTTCATGCAGCATCAAAAATCGATCTGGGACACCAAAACAGTGCGCTATAGCCCAAGAAACTCGCCCTAAATGACAAAAAACACCAAGTATTTGCGATGTCTTGATAGCCGTGCACAAGGTTCATGAAGTATCAAAAAATTGACCCAGGACCCCAAAACAGTGCGCTATAGCCCAAGAAAATGGCTCGAAACGACAAAAACACCGAAATTTTCCAACGTCTCGATAGGTGTGCACACGGTTCATGGAGCATCAAAAATCGACTCGGGACCCCAAAACATTGCGCTATAGCCCACGAAACTTGCCCGAAACGACAAAAACAACGAGCTTTTGCGACTTCTCTATAGCCGTGCACAGGCTTCGTGGAGCATCAAAAATCGACTGGGGACCCCGAAATAGTGCGTTATAGCCGAGGAAACTGCCCGGAAACGACAAAAACACCGAGTTTTTCAGTTGTCTTGATAGTCGTGCACAAGGTTCGTGGAGCATAAAAATCGACCCGGGACCACAAAACAGTGCACTATAGCCCACGAAACTGGCGCGAAATGAAAAAAACGCCGAGTTTTTGCGACGTATCGATAGTCGTGCACACGGTTCATGCGGCATAAAAAATCGACCCGGGACCCCAAAACAGTGTGCGGTCCATGAAATTGGCTCGAAACGACAAAAACTATGAGTTTTTGCGACGTCTCGATAGTCGTGCACATGGTTCATGCAGCATCAAAAATCAACCCGGGACCCCAACACAGTGCGTTATAGCCAACGAATCTCGCCCGAAACGACAAAAACACAGGGTTGATGGGGCATCAAAAATCGACCCGGGACCCCGAAATTGCCCACGAAAGTGGACCGAAACGATAAAAACACCGAGTTTTTCCAACGTCTCGATAGGCGTGCACTCGGTTCATGGAGCATCAAAAATTGACTCGGGGACCCCAAAACATTGCGTCCCACGAAACGGGCCCGAAACGGCAAACATAACGAGTTTCCGCGACGTCTCAATAGTTGTGCACAACGTTCGTAGAGCGTCAAAAATCGACCCGGTACCCCAAAACAATGCGCTATAGCCCAAGAAACTAGCCCGAAACGACAAAACAACGAGTTTTTGCGACGTCCCGATAGCCGTGCACAGGGTTCATGGAGCATCCAAAATCGATCCACGACCCCAAAAGAGTGCGCTATAGCCCACGAAACTGGCCCGAAACGACAAAAACCACGAGTTTTTGCAATGTCTCGATAGCCTTGCACAGGGTTCTTGAAGCATTAAAACACGACCCAGGACCCCAAGACAGTGTGTTATAGCCCACGAAACTAGCAAGAAACGATCAAAACACCGAGTTTTTCCGACGTGTCAATAGTCGTGCACACAGTTCATGGAGCATCAAAAATCGACTCGGGACCCCAAAACATTGCGCTATAGCCCACGAAACTGGCCCGAAACGAAAAAACAACGAGTTTTTGCGACGTCTCGATAGTCATGCACAAGGTTCGTCGAACATCAAAAATCAACCCGTTACCCCAAAAAAACCATGAAACTAGCACGAAACGACAAAAACACCGAGTTTTTTTTACGTCTCGGTGGTCGTTCACAAGGTTCGTGGAGCATCAAAAATCAACTCGGGAACCCAAAAAATTGCGCTATAACCCACGAAACTCGCCCGTGACGACAAAACAACGAGTTTTTGCAACATCTCGATAATCGTGCACAAGGTTTGTGGAGCATCAAACATCGACTTGGGCTATAGCCCACGAAACTCGGCCGAAATAACAAAAACACCGACATTTTGTGACATCAAGATAGTCGTGCACACGGTTCGTGGAGCATCAAAAATCGATCCGGAACAGCAAAACATAGCCGTGCTCCTGGTTCATGCATCATAAATAATCGACTTGGGCTATAGCCCACGAAACTGGCTCGAAAAGACAAAACACCGAGTTTTTCCAACGTCTCGATAGTCATGCACATGATTCATGGAGCATCAAAAATCGATCCGGGAGCCCAAAACAGTGCGGCCCCCGAAATTGGCCCGAAACGACAAAAACACCGAGTTTTTGCGATGTCTCGATACTCGTGCACATGGTTCAAGGGGCATCAATATCGACCCAGGACCCCAAAAGAGTGCGCTCTAGCCCACGAAACTGGCCCGAAACGACAAAAACACCGAGTTTTTTCGTTGTCTTGATAGTCGTGCACACGGTTCGTGGAGCATAAAAAATCGACCCGGGACCCCAAAATAATGCGCTAGCCCACGAAACTGGCCCGAAAAAACAAAATAACAAGTTTTTACGACGTCTCGATAGTCATGCACACGGTTCATGGAGCATCAGAAATCGACTCGGTACCCCAAAAACAGTTCATTATAGCCCAAGAAACTGGCCGAAAACGACAAAAACACTGAATTTTTGCGACGTCTCGATAGTCGTGCACAGGGTTCATGGAGCATCAAAAATCATTCCGGGACCCAATACAATGCACTATAGCCCACGAAACTCGCATGAAACGACAAAAAACATCAAGTTTTTGTGATGTCTCGATAGCCGTGCACAGGGTTCATGAAGCTTCAAAAAACGTCCCCGGACACCAAGACACTTTGTTATAGCCCACGAAATTGGCCCGAAACGACAAAAACACCGAATTTTTCCAGATCTCGATAGCCGTGCACACGGTTCATGGAGCATCAAAAATCAACTTGGGACCCCAAAACATTACGCTATAGCCCATGAAACTAGCCCGAAACGACAAAAACAATGAGTTATTATGACTTCTTTATAGCCATGCATAAGGTTCATGGAGCATCAAAAATCGACGCGGACCCCAAAACAGTGCGCTAGAGCCCACGAAACTAACCCGAAACGACAAAAACAACAAGTTTTTCGATATCTCGATAGTCGTGCACATGGTTCATGGAGCATCTAAAATCGAGCCCGGACCCCAAAACAGTGTGTTATAGCCCACAAAACTGGCGTGAAACGAAAAAAAACACCGAGTTTTTCCGACGTCTCGGTAGCCGTGCACAGGGTTCGTGGAGAATCAAAAATCGACTCGGGACCCCAAAAGATTGCGCAATAGCCCACGAAACTGGCCCGAAACGACAAAACAACGAGTTTTTGCGACATCTCAGTAGTCGTGCACAAGGTTCGTGGAGCATCAAAAATTGACTTGGGACCTCAAAACAGTGTGCTATAGAGCATGAAACTTGCCCGAAACGACAAAAACACCGAGGTTTTGCGATGTCTCGATAGCCGTGCACACGGTTCATAGAGCATAAAAAATTACCGAGGATCCCCAAAACAGTGCACTATAGCCCACGAAACTTGCCCGAAACGACAAAAACATCGAGTTTTTCTCAAATCTCGATAGGTGTGCACACGTTTCATGGAGCACCAAAAATCGACTCGGGACCCCAAAACATTGCGCTATACCCACAAAACTTGACCGAAGTGATAAAACAACGAGTTTTTGTGACTTCTCGATAGTCGTGCACACGGTTCGTGGAACATCAAAAATCGACTCGGGCCCCCAAAATAGTGCGCTATAGCCCACGAAACTTGCGTGAAACGACAAAAACACCAAGTTTTTGCGATGTCTCGATAGTCATGCACACGGTTCATGAAGCATCAAAAATCGACGTGGGACCCCAAAACAGTACGTTATATCCCACGAAACTGCCCCAAAACGACAAAAACACCGAGTTTTTCTGACGTCTCGATTGTCGTGCACACTGTTAATGGAGCATCAAAAATCGACTCGGGACCCCAAAACATTGCGGAATAGCCCACGAAACTGGCCCGAAACTATAAAAACAACGAGTTTTTTCCATGTCTCTATAGTGGTGCACATGGTTCGTGGAGCATCAAAAATCGACCCGGGACCCCAATACAAAGCTCTATTGCCCGCGGAACTCGCACGAAACGATAAAAACAACGAGTTTTTGCGACATTTCGATAGCCGTGCACAGGGTTCACGGAGCATCAAAAATTGATCCGGGACTTCAAAACACTGCGCTATGGCCCATGAAATTGGCCCGAAAAACAAAAACACCGAGTTTTTCCGACGTCTCAATAGCCGTGCACACGGTTCGTGAAGCATAAAAATCGACACGGGACATGTAGCGACGTCTCGGTAGCCGTGCGTAGGGTTCATGTAGCATCAAAAATCGACCCGGGAGTTCAAAACAGTGCGTTATGGTTCACAAAATTGGTCCGAAACAATAAAAACATCGAGTTTTTGCAACATATCGATAGCCGTGTACAGGGTTCATGCAGCATAAAAGGTCGACCCAAGACCCCCAAAACTTTATGTTGTAAATCACTGTCCGATACCTAGTGCGGCGCCTAAGACAAAGGCACCACACTGCACTGTATGACGTCGAAAGCAATGACATCACATAGTACAGTGTGGTGCTTGACTGTCGCACGCCACACAAAAAGGTCTCGTGAGTGATTTTTTTCAAACACAATTGAGTGTGTGAATTTATTTCGTGTTTAATTCGCCGGACTATCCTTAATCCCTGGACAGATGAGGGAGCAAATTTACAAATTATTATTGGAGACGCCCCTACAAGAGTCATCAATAAAAGTAGTATCAACATTTGTTTGAGGACGGTTTGATAGGAGTGGAAATACCAAGCCGGAGGCCACGTCCTATCCTAGCCTAACCGAGAGGCATTTTGACACGGAGGTAGCAGCAGCATATTGGTCAGACGGATGCGGGCTGTAGGCGACAAAAGCTGTCTAATTTCTGACGGTGCATTTTGACACGGAGGTAGCAGCAGCATATTGTTTTGGCACGGAGGTAGCAGCAGCATATTGGTCAGAACGGATGCGGGCTGTAAGCGACACGGAGGTAGTAGCATATTCGTCAAACTTGTTTTTGTACTCATCTGCCAGCACGCCTTATTTCAGACGCCAACTCACCCAATTTACAAAGCGTTATCCGTGTGCGCTGTGGAAGTGTGGAGTAGAATGGTCATCGTGCATCGCTCGTGCGATTAGAGTACGTTGGCTACTCCAAGCCGAGCCGAGGGGCAGCTCCGGCACGTCATGGGCCGGCTAGGGCCTAGCCGGCTCCGGGAGACCCGGGGGCGCGGTGCCCCCGGAGCCCGAGCAGACACCTCGCCGCAAGACACACAGCGCCGCGCGTAGCAGATCACCCCTTAAATTACTCCGCGGACGCTGACGCCGGCCCGCTCGCGTCATCCACCCCGCGCCCGTCGCCGTCGCCGTCGCGCCCGCTCCACCTCCACCTCCACCCACCGTCGCGAGCCGGGCCACGTCGACGACGGACGGAAGGTACGCGGCGCGCGATTCGCTGGGCCGTCCCCGTCGTGGGCCCTGCCGCTGCGTGGCACCGGCACGCGCAATGACGGCGACCGGCCGGACGGGAGACGCCATACGCTGCCACCCATGGCGATCGATCTCATGGCGGGTGGGCGCGTGCGTGCGTGCATGCGGCAGGCGTGTGGCCGGTGGTAGATCCGGCCGGGCCGCCGGCGGGGGGGACAACCTCGCACGGGCGCCATCATCGCCGGCCACGACTGATTGCCCGGCCCTGCCTCTTTCGGCGGACTACCCTTTAACCAAAAACGGGGGGGCCTCGCTGTTCACTGAGGTGGTAGTGGTAGATCACGGCGACAAAGGCGGCCATGCATGGCATGGGAACCCGGGCCAAGGCCGCGCCCACCCAATGGCAACGGTTTTCCAGGTGGCCTCCTCCTTGTCTGCTGGCCGACATGCCCTTGCCCTTGGCGCACCGTGGTTGCATACAAATATGGATGAGACCACGGCCGATGCCAGCGCGGGCAGGGGTGACTTTCTGCCCAACTTTGTCGTGCTTTCGCTTGTGTACGATCCGTATTGGAGAGGGCCTAGATTATTCGTACTGAGTATTAGTGCACTACTACTGTCTACTACAGTAGTGTAGTAAATCAACTCCAACCACCCAACTTATAGTAGTAGCACAGTAGTACCAAAATTCCGTTCAGTGGACGTTGCTCCTTGGGTAAAGTCGGTACACGATTCCTACGCTTTAACCTTAGGCTTGTTGTTGATAAGCTCCAACACTTTTTCCCCACACAAAAAAGAAGAAACTCCGGCACTTTCCCTACACCTACAAAAAGACCGTAATACCACCACGTTCCTGCTTATGCCACTCGTCAGAATATATAAGTCCGCGAGCCTGCAAACTCTGCCCACGTCAACAATGACTCCTTGTGGCTCACTATCTTGTGTTAAAGTGAGGTGATCATGGTTTTTTGCATGATGGTGACAAAGGGCATGGGTGTGCTGAAATGATAATTTGCCAATTGGGCTCCTGGCTTCTTAGGCTGATCGTAGGGGGAGTAACTTACCAATGCATGTCAAGATAAATTAGCTTATGTACCAAGTGACAAGAGAGATGGTTGTTGTACCATAATATGGTGCCGTAAAAAACAACACACTTCAAGGCAAAATGAGCCTAAATTTGAATAAATGAAGGCATGTATTATACCGTATATATTACTACCTACTATAAATATAGTAACATACTTCCTCCATCCACAAATAAGTGTACATATAGATTAGTACTTAGTCAAACTTTTTAAAATTTCACCAATTTAATAAAAAAATAGTAGCAGCATATATGACATAAAAATGATATATTTGGAAACCTCACGTCAAGACAAATCTATTGATACTAATTTAATGTCATAATGCTAGCACTTTTCTCAATAAAGTTAGTTAAAGTTTAACTAGTTCGACTCACAGAAAAGAAAAATATACACTTATTACCGGACGGAGGGAGTACATTATTATCATCTCTCTGTTACTACTATAAGAGCATCTACAACCAGACCTCTTAAACCCGTTTTAAATATCCGAGAGGTCGTCCGGTAATTGAACGGTCACAAAAATGCAATCCAGACGGACACCTCAAACGAACGGGTTGACCGGTACCCCTCATATCCAACCCAAATATGAGGATGATATGGGGGAGCCCGAGCGTGTCTCTCACGTCGGACCCAGTCCACGCTGGCCCATCCGACCCGACATATATTTCTTCCAATCCGCTCCGAGACCAAACCCTAGCAACATCACTTCACTTCCCTCCACTTCCTTCCACCACCCGAGCTCGCCTCCGTCCATCTCCAAACTTCTCTGGCATGGCGGGCAGTGGATCTGACTCCGACCAGTCTGATCCATCGAGTGGGGTGTCATCTTGTGCAGGTTGGAGTAGGCATTGGTTGTCCGCATTGCACTCTGCCGCTCCCGCGAGGATAGCGCCTCGCCGACGGCAGGATCTGTCTGGTGCGACTCCATAGTGTCGACTCAAAGGGCGCTAAGATCCTCTAACGCTGGATCATCGCGGGAGCCATCAAACCTATCCTTCCCCGCCATCGGTCGGGCGGAGCATGAGTCTCATCGGGACCAATGTGCCCACCGTGGGAAGGAGAGGATAAGGGCCACCGAGCCCCGACTCGTTGCCCACATGGCGGGCGGGAGGCAACTGATGCGGTGGCGCGGGCGGTTGCAAAGGAGGAAGCCATTCGCGTCCACATTGTAAAGAAGCGACAACGGAGGAACAAGCACGTCCTCGCTCGAGAACAAAATTGGGTGGTCCGTGAAATGTCCGGACTGCCTCCAAAGGAGGAAAAGTAGGAAAACGACAATGAGGACAACTCCGACAAGGAGTAGATCCGTCTCAATCCATACCACGTCTTTGACCGGCACTTCCGCGAGAAGGACGATAATGACGCCGGGAAGGGCAAGGGCAGACGGAGATTATCTTTTTCATCATAGCCAAACATGCCAAATTTTGATAGTCCGATGACATCTTGTATGTAGTAGCTAGTGTTAGAAAGAAACAATATATGCCAGGTACCAACGTGTGGACGTGTGCACCAAGTCTTGAATTCGATAGACAAATTCCAACGGGGCGACCCATTTCGTCCGCCGCCGTCCGTTTGGGTCCGTACGAACAAAACTGATGGCCCAACACGCCGAACCATTGCCAAAATGCGTCCGTGTCGACCCATTTCCGACCCAAATTTGAACATGAAACGTGTCGCGCGCCCTCTCGGTTGTTGGAAATATGCCCTAGAGGCAATAATAAAGTGGTTATTATTATATTTCCTTGTTCATGATAATTGTCTATTGTTCATGCTATAATTGTATTAACCAAAAACCGTAATACATGTGTGAATACATAGACCACAACATGTCCCTAGTGAGCCTCTAGTTGGCTAGCTCGTTGATCAGTAGATGGTCATGGTTTCCTGATCATGGTCATTGGATGCCATTGATAACGGGATCACATCATTAGGAGAATGATGTGATGGACAAGATCATGTAGTTCGTCTGCTAGAGCTTTTATAATATCAAGTATCATTTCCTTAGACCATGAGATTGTGCAACTCCCGGATACCGTAGGAGTGCTTTGGGTGTATCAAACGTCATAACGTAATTCGGTGATTATAAAGGTGCACTACAGGTGTCTTCGAAAGTGTACGTTGGGTTGGTACGAATCGAGACTAGGATTTATCGCTCCGTGTGACGGAAAGGTATCTCTGGGCTCACTCGGTAATGCATCATCATAATGAGCTCAGTGTGACTAAGGAGTTAGCCACAAGATGATGTGTTACGGAACAAGTAGAGAGACTTGCCGGTAACGAGATTGAACAAGGTATAGGGATATCAACGATCGAATCTCGGGCAAGTGTCATACCGGTAGACAAATGGAAATTGCATACGGGATTGAGTGAATACTCGACATCGTGGTTCATCCGATGAGATCATCGTGGAACATGTGGGATCCAACATGGATATCCAGACCCTGCCGTTGGTTATTGGCCGGAGAGATGTCTCGGTCATGTCTGCATGTTTCCCGAACCCGTAGGGTCTACACACTTAAGGTTCGGTGACGCTAGAGTTGTTATGGGAATCGTATATGTGGTTACTGAAGGTTGTTCGGAGTCCCGGATGAGATTCCGGACGTCACGAGGAGTTCCAGAATGGTTCGTAGGTAAAGATTTATATATGGGAAGTCCTATTTTGACCACCGGAAAATGTTCGGGATTATTCGGTATTGTACCGGGAAGGTTCTAGAAAGTTCCAGAGTGTGGTCCACCTGCATGGGGGGCCCACATGAACGTGGGTAGTTGGGGCAAGGACCCACACCTCTGGTCAAGGTGCACCAAGATCCTCCCTTAGAAGGAATAAGATCATATGCCGAAGGGATAAGATCAAGATCCCTAAAAAGGGGGGATAATAATCGGTGGGGAAGGGAAAGGATGAGATTTCTTTCCTCCCACCTTTATCAATGCCCCAATGGACTTGGAGGGCGAGAAACCAGCCCCCTCCACCCCTATATATAGTGGGGAGGCGCATGGGAGCCAAACACCTGATTTGATCACCTATGGCGCAGCCCTACCTCTCCTCTTCTCCTCCTCCGCGGTGCTTGGCGAAGCCCTACCGGAGAACCACATAGCTCCACCGCCACCATGCCATCGTGCTGCCGGAGTTCTCCCTCAACTTCTCCTCCCCCCTTGCTGGATAAAGAAGGAGGATACGTCCCCGGGCCGTAGGTGTGTTGAACGCGGAGACACCGTACGTTCGGTGTTCGGATCGGATCTTCCACGATTTGAGTCGTCGCGAGTACGACTCCATCAACCGCGTTCATAGTAACGCTTCCGCTTTGCGATCTTCAATGGTATGAAGATGTTCTACCCCTTTGCTCGTTGCTGGTTTCTCCTAGATAGATCCTTGTGTGACGTAGGAAAATTTTGAAATTACTACGTTCCCCAACATCGGTGTCCGCCCCAACCACCCGCGGTCAACATAATTTATTTCGGCCGCCCTTCACGGGCCCACGCGTCAGCGGCCGCGATCGACCTTTTTTAATCCGAGCGTGTGGTGGGTTCGGCCTTATCTGCTTCCAGAACCCACCCGTCCCCATCTCGCCACCTCGTCGGCGACCAAACCCTACCACCACGTGCCATGGCAGGCTCCGTCCTAACTAAGGGAAAGGTCCCCCGTCTACCCCCGCGCGATCTCCCCATCGGTGTCTTCCCGCCGGCCTCGCGAGCGTGTCAGCATCCCGGTGCACCAAGCGTGGTGGCACTGGGAGCACCGGGCCCCACTACCGTCCCCTGATGTCATCCTCCTGCACCACTGGCATCTGGATACTGAGAGGATCCCGGTGTCGGCCGTGCCGTGGTCGGCGCGAATGCACGCGGAGGAGGCGAGTCGCCGTCGTCGTCTGCTGATGTTGGAGCAGCGGCTCAACCCTTGCTACGCGGTCGACTCTCCCCACTAGGAGCTCTGGTTTGCGGTCGAGCACGAGGAGCAGCGCCGGTGCGGCGTGCGTGGCATGCAGCCAGAAGGCCCTCCATCGCCCCCGCCTGTCGTTAGCGAGGAGGACCGGGAGGCGGAGGCCGTCTACGAGGCGGCGCTGGCAGTCATTCTCCGTGAGAGCGATAGGAAGAGAGGTGCAAGGCCGACGAGGAGGAGGCAACGTACCAGGAGCGGCTCCCGGAGGCCATCGCGCTGTCCGCTGCAGGCGACTGCGTCGTGTCACCTCCGCCGAAGACCGAGCCCACGGAGCCGCAACAGGAGGTCTACGAGTGGACCGGCTGCCTCCGCTAGTGTGTGAGTGCGCCTCCCATCTAGTTGGACGCGACACCGGAGTAGGAGGAAGCCTACCTCCTGCACTGGAAGTCGCAGCACCTGTCGACGGAGCACGTGGAAGGCCATCGGCAGATGGCGCTGGAGAAGAAGGCGGAGGAGGAACGACTAGAGATGGAGGAGGAGGAGCGTCCGTGTTGCGCTCCCACCGCCACCAGCACAACCCACGCCGACAGGACAGACGATGAAGGCGTAGGCAACTGCCCTCTGGAATACGGCGTCCCCCTCGGTCCGCCCTGCGCCTATGTTGGTTGACCTCAGCGACGCCGCCGCCGACGACGACGACGCCTAGGGCTGCTTCATAGTTTAGGTTCTATTTATGTTTAATTAATGTAATGGGGATGCGTGGACTTTTGCGGGCCTTCGTTGCCGGCTTTTAATGTTTAATTAATGCTTGTTTATTATTTTTAGAAATGTTTTTTTTCACGCGAGATAAAAATGGATCGGACCAGCGTTAGACGCAAGCGCCGACCATTACGCCGAAGCGAACGTTGATGTCCGTCGACCTAAACGGACAAAAAACGAACAAAATAGTTGTCCCCTCTTAGAGTTTTTTTTTTGAAAGAAAAATCCTCTTAGAGATAGGTAAATCTTTTATGTTTTATCTCTTATCTCTCTACCTCACGCGTGTATCTCTCCTGGTTATTCCTTAGATCAACCACCTATGTAAACCTACGAGATCCTCTCTCGACTATATCAATAAATACATCGCGAGTTCCTGTTTAAAGGAGTTAGATGCTTTACCCATTTCCAACAGTTGAACGATGAGTGTGCGTTATTTACATAGTTGCATGTAATTGTTTGGATTTAAGATATACTCCTTCGATGAACTAACATAACATTTTTATATTAATTTACGAAGGGAGTACTAATTAAGATGACTGGCCGATGCCGGATTTGCCAAGCCTGGCTGTGCTCTAAGTTACTCCTCGTTGTGACCAACCATTAAGTACTCGATAGTTCATGTGTGTGGCGCCGCATAAACTATGATAGACCCTAATATATTTTTTTCCCTAGATTTTACAGGTGAATGCCTTTTTCCTGTTCAAGTGTATTGTTTCGTTATTTTTTTGGATGGTGGAAATCAATCTTCCTACTCCCTTCGTTTTTAAATATAAATTTTTTAAACATTTTACTACGAATTACATATAATTTAAAATTTATAAAAATCTATATAGTAAAATAAGTTTATATACGTACGTATGTTGTTTGTTGTATAATCTTTAAAATAATTTATATCTAAAAACGGAGGGAGTATATCGGATGGAAAAAGAGCATATGCCATGGCACACACGGTCATCAACCCCCGCAGGCACTATCCCGGGCCACCTGGCAGCGCCGCACACACTATTTTAATTAATCAACAACCAGACCGCAGGAGGAGACCAAGCATTAACACGAGGCACCAGCTTAATTACTTACTACTGTACGTGGATAGATAGAGTTAATTAATTAAGTGCAATTAACCCGCCACCCCCTCGCTTAGTCTAGCATTATCTCCTCCTCCTCCTCCTCCTCCCGTCGCCACCCACCTCGTCGCTCTCGCACCGGCCGCGTGGCGCTCGCTTTCCCTTTCCCTTTCCGCCGGCGCACGTCTCCGCGCTCCTCCACCCGTCCTAACAGCCATGTCATGTTAACCACCGCGATTATCCATCGCCCAATCCCGTCTTAGTTCCGTCCATCCAGCCAGCCAGCCAGCCCGCGTGCGTGCGTGTGGAGTGAGCTCGCCCCTGTCGTCCATCTGTGGCCGCCGATTGGCCGGCCGGCCTCTCGGGATTCTCTCTCAGAACGACTAGAGTGAGAGAGAGAGAGAGGAGGAAGACGCCCTATTGGCCGGGAGCCGCGCGCCCTCCCCCCAGTGGTCAGTCATCTCATCTCGCTCCTCTGCTCCTCCTTTTTATCCTCCTCCGCTCGCTTCTCTTGATTCGTTCCGATGCGGGACGACGGGTGTTTCCATTCTTGGTTCTGGCCGCCGCCGCCGGATGCGCGACGACGGATAAGTTGCCAGGAGGCTTATCCGAATTCCACCGGCTTGGGTTGGGTTGGGTTGGGTTGGGTCGGGGGAGTGGAGACGGAGAGCGAGTGCTGCGGGGATCTCGCTCGTGCGGCGTACGTCGTCGCTAGCCGTTGCCGGCGGCGGGGGGGAGAGTCCCGGCCGGTCGCTGTTAAGACCGGCCGCCGCGGGTCAGGGCGCGATATCCGTCGAATTCGACCGGCGAGGCGAGGAGACGGCGTCTGCTACTGCTTTGCTTTGCTCCGACGGCGGCGGCGGCGGGCGCCGGAGGATTTCCTGCCTCTCTTCCTCGGCCCGGTTGCACTGTTCTAGCTAGAGCATCATCTCCTTTTCACTGTTCTGCTGTGTGTTCCATTGATTGATTCAGGTTAGTGCGTGTCGAACAAACTGTCAATTGACTGTACTGTACTAATCTGTCAGCCGCTGCTACCACCATCACTATGCCGTGAACCCGGAGAAAAGTCGTTGATTGGTTCGATCCTGCTCAGTAGCAGTAGCAGTAATTGCTTCAGTTCCTGGTAGAGTACTCTTAATGATCACGATCCGTCTGTTCTTCTGAGCATCCGGCGCGTGGCAAGTTGAGTTTTTTTGAATGGGCAAGCTCTGAGTTTGCAACGCATCTTCTTCTCCGTTGACCGGCGAGTGTGCCATGTTCTGATGGTGGTGCTGCTGGAACAGCAAAAGAAGCTATGAGCGGCATGGGATCGCGGCCGGGGGAGAGCAACCTGGTGGAGCCAAGAGGGCTGCCGTCCGGCGGCATGGCGATGCAGCCCTGGTGGACGGGGTCCGGGTTCGGGGCCGTGTCTCCGGCCGTCGTCGCGCCGGGAAGCGCCGCGGGGATCAGCCTGTCGAGCAACCCGCTCGGCGGCGGCGCGGCCAAGGGCGCGGCGCAGGGGAAGAAGAAGAAGAAGAAGACGGTCGACGACGACGACGACGCGCGGGGCGAGAGCAGCGACGACGACTCGCCGAGATCAGGGGAACCAAAAGGTTTGTGTCTCTTGTTCTGTCTACTACTTCTACTACTGCATGATTTGTTTATTCCTGTCCTCTGTATTGTTTTCTTTGAAAAATCTTGGATTTTGTGAGCAGAGTGGCTTCAGCAAAATGATGATGAAACTAATGTCCTATCTTCATCTTGTAAACTGAATGTCCCTGAATAGAGAGTAAATATCTTCAGTAACTTATGCACCTGAAAAACTGATGTTATCATTGGATATGATCATGTCTGCAATTCACATACCTTTTCTTTTCTCGACAAGTGAAACATATTAACATCGCGAAAGATATCAATTACACCCGGTCTTTGCACCAACAAGATGTTGAAACACATCAAGGATGCATACAATCAAAAAAGAATATAAAAAGAACAGAAAACAGAAAGAAAAAAAAAGACGCCGTCACGGTGAACAATCACTAGCAGCAGCTGCACTCTAACCACCACCAAAGACAACATTCGAAATACTACAAAATAGGTTCTCTAAAAGCAAATTTACATACCTGATACTCGCTTCCTTGATGTTGTCTGAATGCCAGATGGAAGCTTTGATGAAGAGAAGCAACATGCTGCATCCCGGATGCCTGCTTTGGCGTCGGACTATTTACCACCATACTCACAGCTGGAACTAAGCCAACCAATGGTATGAACTCTTTCCCTACCTGGATTCTTTTTTTTCTGTTGATGTTTGCAAACATATGTGCGCTGTCTAGCGGCGCGATTCATCATCTGAAGGAGATGTGGGTATTGTGCAGGCTTCGGCACCGTACCCGTACCCTGATGCTTACTACGCAGGCATGGTTGGCCCCTATGGCGCTCAAGCAGTGGTATGTTTTTCATGTCAATTTAAACACCGGAAATCATCTCCCCCCTTGTATGAAATTCTAAATTAGCACAGTATATCCGTGCAAATTGTTGTATTACCCGGTAAACCTCGAGCATTTCTGAACTGCCTGCATTCCTTGAGCATTTCTGAAGTGTCTGTTTGCATTCCTTGTGGCACTCGCAGGCTCACTTCCAGCTACCGGGGCTGACCCACTCGCGCATGCCGCTGCCTCTGGAAGTGTCGGAGGAGCCGGTGTACGTGAACGCGAAGCAGTACCATGGCATCTTGAGACGGAGGCAGTCGCGCGCCAAGGCCGAGCTCGAGAGGAAGGCGATCAAGGCCAGGAAGGTGAGCAAATCAGTCTCTCTCCTCCGTTCGTTCCTGCCTGCCTGACCTGTGCTCCGTTGTTCGAGCTCCATTTTATAGTTTGGTAGTAGTATAAGCTCTTGCGTCCGATGCTGCGCGCAGCCTTACCTCCACGAGTCCCGGCACCAGCACGCGATGCGGCGGGCGAGGGGCACCGGCGGCCGCTTCCTCAACACGAAGAAGGACGAGCACGGCGGCGGCGGAGCCGAGGCGGGCAAAGGCGAGCAGAGCGCCTCCGACTACCTCCGGGTGGTGCCGCCGGACCTGCATCTCCGTCAGGCGTGAAGTGGCAGCACCTTGATGCAACCTAGAACAGCGGCTCCTCCTGGCCGCCGGCCGTCGTGCCACGTCGCCACGGCGTGGGGGCTGGTCGGGGATTCAGGGCCTGCTGCTGTGTCCAGGCAATTCATTCTTGGCTTTCGCGTTCTGTTATCACCCCTCTTGTGTTGGATGTGTGCGAGTGGAGAAGAACTAGCAGGCTGTGCGCGTGTGAGATTGATTGTCAGACTCGGGATGGATGGCGTGTGTTTGTATACTGCGGTAGAGTGGGATTTGGCTTGATTTTGATAATTGGGTACTGCACAGAAGAACTGGTGGTGTCAGCGTTCGTCAGTGTCGCGTGCTTCTCGTGCAGAAGCAGGAAGACTGTCTCGAAACTTTCGGATTTCTTCCGGTCTCTTGAGCTCCAAATGTGCATATACTAATAGAGCATCTCCAGCCGCGTCACCAACACCCCCCGTCTAGACCTTTCTTTTATGGTCGGCGCTAAAAACGGCTCATTCATGTTTTCAGGAGCGTGTTTTTCGTCGATGGGGATCAAAATTGGCCTCGACGGTTCCAGCCTGAACCCATAACGCTGGGAGCGCCGAGGAAAGCGCTTTTGACGCGAAACGGATGTAGACCCGTCGAGTCAGCGACTAGGTCCATTCGTCGTCCTCATCGCCTAGTTTCACGCGGAAATCAATGCGAATGTTGCGCCACCGGTCAGCCTTCCATTAATTCTTCACGGGCGACGCAGTGAAGGCGCGACAACACGCGTCCCGGCGACGAACGTTCCGTCCACTTCCATCACACGTTCACACGGCGACACCCGTCAATTTCTTATAAGATTATGTTTTTATTTTAACTTTGTACAAATATCAATGAAAACTATGAATTTCCTTCAAATTTGAGTCATTTTTGGTCGGATTTAGGTCGAGTTTTTTTAAACCGGTTGGGGCCGACCTTTGGGGTGGCGACTCGAAACGCGAGCCCCCCCCCCCCCCCACACACACACGTCGTTTTTTTTGCTGGCGCGCCCCCAAACCGCGCTATTTCACGCACTGGGGGAACGAATGGCTGGAGATGCTCTTAGCTTGAACTACTTCTGTTGATTGTACTACTTGAAAAACACAAATCATCGATCCCTCCGGGCTCCCACCAACGTCCATTGCCACATATGATGAAAACATATCAAGGTCGGCATCTTTATATACATTTCTGCTGGATGTTCATGAGGACTCTGAGTTGGGTCGAGGGTTGGCCCTAAGGCGGGCAGAGCGGGCGGCCTCCCAGGAGCCCCATGAGGCAGGGGCCCCCATCCAGGGTACGTACGTGTACATTAGCGAGGTAGGCTAAACCCCCTACGCTGTAGGACATGGTCTGAACATGGAGAAGGAGGTTGTGTCTAACCTAAGCAGGCAGCGGCTCGTTCCTCGACTCCTCATTCGATGTAGTATTCCGTAGTTGTAGCCTAGAACACACGCTTGTTCGTTTGCCTAGTTATTCCCTTTGAAGACGGCCAGATCTAATCGTGAGTTCGCTTCTTCACAAGGATCACGAGTCGCCGTTTTATCGGCGACCTCCGCTCTCCAATCTCCATTGGAGATGTCATCCGTCATCGACGTACATCACGCTACCAATCGAGAAGGCATCGTATCCGAGGTTTTAATTACTATCCCTATCAGCTAATTGAGTAAATTATCTTTGCTTATATGATGCATAGATTCCACACTCCTCAACGTGTGATGTATTTTATTTTCACCATTATTATGCGTATTTGTGTGTATAGATTATTGATGCATAGATTTGGCACTCCTCAACATGTGATATATTTTTATTTTCACCAGTATTATGTGTATTTGTGTGTAAAAATTATTTCATATGAATTGGTTTTGGATGGATTAAAATTTGTATATATACATGTGCTAGCAAAGTGTCACGTTTATTGTAATGGATCCAAACTGGACTGATACTTGTTCAAAAATTTAAAAAATTACCCTAATTTTGTTCGATATCACTAAAAATATGTTAGATTTCACCTAGTGTATATTCCCTTTTTTTGTTTGTATGGCGTTGAAAAAGGTTGTAGCTGGCTTGGAGAGAATAAGAGATTTTCGTGCAAATTGTCAAGCAAATTAACAAATCTTTTTTCATTACCAAATCTACCTCACAAGCATTAGATGCACATCGGATGGTCAGAAATGAAGGATGGCAGATACGGTAAAGATATTATTACTGTTATATGATAGTTATACATTTACACCTTTGGTTAGATTTTAACAATTCTATGTACTTCTTTAAATATTGATGAACATTTTTAAAAATTTCAATGAATATTTTTTTAAACTGATGAACATTTCTCTGAAAATCGTTGAATCTTTTTGAAATATTAATATTCTATGTTTTTTTTGAATATGGATGAACTTTTTTGAAATTTGATAATGATATGGATGATTTTTTATCAAAATTGATAACACTTTTCAAAAACACATGAACTTTTTTGAATTTATATGAAATTTTTCAAACTTAGTAAAAATTTAAAAAGTTTAACGAACTTTTTCCAAATTGGATGAACTTTTTTATCAGTTTCATTAACTTCTTTTCAAATAGATGAACTTTTTTATAAATGGATGAACATTTTGTAAATATATGAACTTTTTGCAAATGGATGATCCTTTTTCTTTGAATCTCTAAACTTTTTTGATTTTATATTTTTATTTTCGTAACAAATAAAAAATCTGTTATTTTTTCTACTGGATAAACAAAAAAAAAACAGGAGAACAACCTAGTGGGGCGGCCCTTGGCAACGACGCTGCAGGTGCCAGATCGTTAACGAGTACCTGCAGGGCTCCATAGATCCTCCCAAACGCTGGCGGGAGCGGAAAATGCTATTGGACCCATTTTGCGGCAAATAATGCAGTCTCCGCACACTCCACGGACGATATTTGGCCCGGTCCAGTTTGCCTAGCCACCGGTTTTTGAGACCTTTACTATTTGTTTCCTATTTACATTTTTATGTTTCTGTTTCCTCTTCGTTTTTTAATTTTTAATTTCTTTTTCCTTTTTTCAAGGTAATTTTCTCTTTTTTTAAATAATTTCATGATCGAATTTTTTTCTTAAAATGTAAAATAGTTTTTGCTTTTGAGAAAATGTTTATAACTTCAAAAAATGATCTGTATTTTCAGCAAAAGTTCGAAATACCAAAATTGTGTTCAATTTTTAAACTAAGTTCATGTTCAAAAACTATTCTTACATTTCGACAAACGTTCTTGCATTTTGAAAATGTTTCAAATTTAAAAACAATTGTCATTTTACAAACATTGTTTATAAATTCAAAAAATGATTATGTTTTTTTTCTGAAAAATGATCTAGTTTTCCAAAAAATGTTATGGCGTTAACAAAAATGTTCATATTTTCACAAATTGTTAGAAAATTGGAGTTCTAAAAAAGTTCCCTTTATCACAAAGTGTTCGAATTTTTAAAACTCCTGAAAAATGAAAAATTGAGTAATTTTTGAAACTTTGAACAATTTCTTTTGAATTGTTCAATTTTTGGCTCACACTTTCAAAAATTGTTCAATTTTTCAAAATAAAAGTGTTCACAAATGCACATTTTTTGGCTTTTTAAAGTTTGTTCACGAATTTAACACTGTTTGGGAATTTCAGAAAATACTCTTGTTCTGAAAAATTGTTCACGAAGTTAAGAAATGTTCCCTTTCCAAAATTGTTCTTGAATTCTAAAACAGTTGATGTTTAAAAAAAAAAACATCACAAACTCAAAAGGTTAAGTTTTTCAAAATTGTGTTCCCATTCTAAAACTTGTTTCTATTAATTCAAAAAATGTTCGAGTTCAAAATTTATTTTTATTTTCATAAAATGCTCACAATTCCAAATAATGTTCGCATTTCCAAATTTTGTTGAGTGTTACAAAATATGTTCCCTTTCTGAAATATTGCATTCTTATGTTTATGTTCTATAAAAAAATGTTCATGATCTAAAATAAAGTGTTTGTTTTTTCAAAAAATTCCGATTTTTTTTGAATTTGTATACAAAAATTAGACATGATAACATTTCTTGAATTTGTGAAGAAATTTATAAAAGTAGGAACTTTTTGAAAACAAACATTTTTTGGTTTGTGAGTAAAACTACAAAATGTGATCGTTTTTTAAGTACCAAATTTTTTCTAAACTGAAGTGACCAAATTTTGAAATTCTGTTTTTATGGAACTTATGAACGAAAATTGAAAATCCGATTTTTATAAATGTTTTTTTAAATTTGATTTTTAGAAAAAATGAGAAATAAATTTGGGAAAGAAAAATGAAAATGAAATGAAAAGAAAAAAGAACCAAAGAAGAAAAAAGGAAAGGAAAAAAAGAAACAGAAAAAACAAACTAAAAAGTGAAGCATAACTAAAAAACCGGTTCTGGAACTTTCTAGAAATTCTCCAAAACTGTAAAAAAAACATATGGAACCTCTAGAATGTTCCCGAAACCGGGAACACACATAATGCTTAGACGTCCGAGACCAATAGAAAACGCTCGCTCGATCTCTGGCTCGCGTGTGCGAAACGTCAACGACCTGCCGCAGTGCGCCGCGAATAGGAGTTCCCGGTGAAGCACCTATTCGGGTGGTGTTCCTTGCAATCGCAGAGGACGCTTAGCGGGCCGACCGGAACATGAATAAGAAAAAAAACTTGACAATACAAAATAATAGAGGGGATTACCGGAATGCGATCTCATGATCGAAATGTTGCGAGCCCACCGCACTAACCAGTAGACCGAACTAACGTTGTTGATATCCCTGAAAAAACTAAAGTAACCTTGCTGACTAGGGATGGCAATTGGTACCCATTACCCACGTACCTTGCGGGCAAAAACCCTATTAAGGTAAGGGTATGGAACAAAAATTTACCCATGGATATATAAATAGGAAAATCTGAAACCCATCGGGTAGAGCGGGTACGGGTATGGGATCATATAACCCATACCCACATATCCATGTATCCATATAAAATCTTTGTAAAATCAATATTGTGTCTACAATCTACACTATGTCAAGAGTTTGTGAAATGAAAATGTATGACTATGTGTTGTTGTTTATGACTATATGATGTTGTTTATAAGTATATGTTGTTGTTATAATCCGTTTTTATAAACTATGATTATATGTTGTTGTTTAGGACTATAAATTATTTAACTTGTTGATTTACAAACATGGGTGATTTTACCCGCGGTTACTCGTCTACCCTGTCGGATAAAGGATATGAAAAAAAATTGTATCCGTTGACGGGTATGGGTAAGGGTGATGGATAAGCTGGGGGGGCAGGTAAGGGTATGGGGTGGATCCACCCATACCCATACCCTGTGGGTGCCATCCCTATTGGTGACTACTACAAGAACACAGTGCAAGTTAACATTTTCCTTTAGTAAAACACTAACATAAGCCCAATATAAATTATCTGCAAAAAGAAAACGCAAATTCATAAACAGGTTCATCAACTTTTAAGAAATGTTCATCAAATTGAAAAATGTTCATTTAAACAAAGAGTAAATGGAATTCAAAAAAAGTACATCAAAATTTGAAAAGCTCATCAAATTTGGAAAAAATCATCAATTTTGTAAAAAAATCATCAAATTTAAAAAAGCACATCAATTTTGAAAAAAGTTCATCGGTATTGAAAAAACTACAATGAATTTGAAAAAGGTTCATCAAATCCAAAAAAACATCATCGGTTTTAAAAAAACTTTATAATTTTTTTAAAATGTTTATCAATTTTGAAAAAAGTGCATAACTTTTTTATAATAAAGTTCATACAAATTTGGAAAAATTCATTCAACTTAGCAAAAAGAATCCAATAACAGAACAAAATCATTCTAAATAAAAAGAAAAATGAAAAAATATAAAGACATAGAAGAAAAGAGTGAAAAGGGCAAAATGATCACGTAGATGATCGCCGTTTGGTGGTTAGTACGGCGTCATGTACAACAGAAGATCCCTAGTTCCACTCCATCCTATTGCAACTCATTTATTTTTTAGAAAACAGAAAAACAAAGGGCAAGATGGTCCGAGCCGAGTTAGAAGCACCTTCACGTGCCAAATAGGATCCGTCGAGAGAAATTAGTTAGCGAGCGCTTCTTTCGAACGAAATGAGGGAACGTTTCGGTAGCACTCCGCGCGTGACAAGCGATCCCGCGACCGCAAAACAACGAGCGCTCGTAGTGTGTAGTTTTCCCTTTCTGGTTTCTAATTTCATACGTTTTGCAATGTGGCCCCGTACTAGTTGTGTTTTCTGTTTTTCCCTTTCCTTGCGATGCCAAACAGAAAACAAGCAAAAAAAGCACAACCCTTAGAGTTGAATGTGTCATGTTGTACAACATAGAATCAGGACTTCAAAAGCATTTTGAATGTCATGAAGCATGTGAGATGTTCGAGGAGTTGAAACTAGCATTTCAAGTTAATGCCCGGCTTGAGAGGTATGAAACTTGTGATAAGTTCTTCTCGTGCAAGATGGAGGAGAACAGTTCTGTCAGTGAGAATATACTCAGAATGTCAGGGTACTACAACCGCTTGAATCAGTTGGGAGTTGAGCTTCCACCCGAGACGGTTACTGACAGAGTTCTGCAGTCACTGCCACCTAGTTATAAGGGCCTCATGATGAACTATAACATGCAAGGGATGAACAAGTTAATCTCCAAGTTATTCGCGATGTTGAAAGTCACCGAAGTAGAAATCAAGAAGGAGCATCAAGTGTAGATGGTAAATAAAACCACTAGTTTCAAGAAAGACAAGGGTAAGAAGGGAAAATTTAAGAAGATCAACAAGTGAGTTGCCGGTCCCGTGAAGAAACTCAAGGCTGGACCCAAGCCTGAGGCCGAGTGCTTCTACTGCAAGGGGACTGACCACTCGAAGCGGAATTGTCCCAAGTATGTGGCTGATAAGAAGGCTAAAAACGTCAACAAAAGTATATTTGATATACATGTTATTGATGTGTACCTTACTAGATCTCGTAGTAGTGCCTAGGTATTTGATACCGGTTCGGTTGCTCATATTTGTAACTCGAAACATGAACTACGAAATAAATAGAGAGTAGCAAAGGACAAGGTGACGATGCGCGTCGAAAATGGCTCCAAGGTTGATGTGATCGCTGTGGGCACGCTCACTCTTTAATTACCAACGAGATTAGTTTTAAACCTAAATAATTCTTGCTTGCTGCATGCGTTGAGCATGAACATTATATCTCGATCTTGTTTATTTCGAACAGGTTATTCATTTAAATTAGAGAATAATGGTTGTTCTATTCATATGAGTTGCATATTTTATGGTCATGCACCCAATGTGAATGGTTTATTCTTGTTGAATCTTGATCGTAGTGATACACATGTTCATAACATTGATGTCAAAAGATGTAAAGTTAATAATGATAGTACCACTTTCTTGTGGCACTGCCGCTTAGGTCATATTGGTGTAAAGCGCATGAAGAAGCTACATGTTGTTGGACTTTTGGAATGACTCGATTTTGAATCACTTGATACATGCGATCCATGCCTCATGGGCAAGATGACGAAAACCCCATTTTCTAGAATAATGCAGCGGGCAAGTGACTTGTTGGAAATCATACATACTGATGTGTGCAGTCCAATAAGTGTTGAAGCGCGCGGTGGATATCGTTATTTTCTTACCTTCAGTCATGATTTGAGTAAATATGGGTATATTTACTTAATGAAACACAAGTCTTAAAAGTTTGAGAAGTTCAACCAATTTCAGAGTGAAGTTGAGAATCATCGTAACAAGAAGATAAAGATCTGATCGTGGTGGATAATATCTGACTTATGAGTTTCGTATGCATTTAAGATAGTGTAGAATTGTTTCATAGCCCACGCCATATGGAACACCACAGTGTAATGGTGTGTCCAAACATCATAATCGTACCTTATTAGATATGGTGAGTTCTGTGATGTATCTTACTGATTTGCCACTATCATTTTGGGGCTATGCATTAGAGGCAACTGCATTCACTTTAAATAGGGCACCATCTAATGTTGAGACGACATTGTGTGAATTATTGTTCGGCAAGAAACCTAAGCTCTCGTTTCTTAAAGTTTGTGGCTGCGACGCTTATGTAAAAAAGCTTCAGCCTGATAAACTTGAACCCAACGTGGAGAAGTGCGTCTTCATAGGAAACCCTAAGGATACAATTGGGTACACCTTCTATCTCAAATCCGAAGGCAAAGTATTTGTTGCCAAGAATGGATCCTTTCTAGAGAAGGAGTTTCTTTCAAAAGAATTGAGTGGGAGGAAGGTAGAACTTGATGAGGTTACTGAACCGCCACTTCAATTAGAGAGTAGCACAACAGAGAAATATGTTTCTCTGACGCCTACACCAATTATAGAGGAAGCTAATGATGATGATCATGAAGCTTCGGATCAAGCCACTACTGAACCTCATAGGTCGACAAGGACGCGTACAACCCCTCAGTGGTACGGTAATCCTGTCTTGGAGGTCATGTTGTTGGACAATAGTGAACCTATGAGCTATGAAGAAGCTATGGTGGGCCCGGATTCCAACAAATGGTTGGAGACCATGAAACCCGAGATATGATCCTTGTATGAAAACAATGTATAGACTTTGGGGGAATTGCCTGACGGTCGTAAGGCTATTCAGAACAAATGGATCTTTAAGAAAAATAAGGACGTGAACGGTAATGTCACCTTCTATAAAGCATGACTTGTTGCAAAAGGGTTTTCACAAGTTCAAGGAGTTGACTACATGAGACTTTCTCACCTGTAGCGATGCTAAAGTCCGTTAGGATTATGGTAGCGGTAGCTGCATTTTGTGATTATGAAATCTGGCAGATGGATGTCAAGACATCGTTCCTTAATGGTTTCCTAAGGAAGAGTTTTATATGATGCAACCAAAAGGTTTTGTCGATCCTGAAAATGTTGACAAAGCATGCAAGCTCCAATGGTCCACATATGGGCTGGTGCAAGCATCTCGGAGTTTGAATCTTCACTTTGATGAGGTGATCAAATCGCTTGGGTTCATAAAAGTTGATGGAGAATCTTGTATTTACAATAAAGTGAGTGGGAGCTCTATAGCGTTTTGGAGTTCGCTAGAATACGACGACATGCTGAGTTCTCAACGACTAGCATGAATTGAAGGACGATGATTGACGTTGTACCTATTGATAAAGGATTGGACAACTCGACATATTGCTGATTGGAAACAATATAGAACTTTTGGAAAGCATGAAGATATGTTTGAACAAGAGTTTTTCAATGAAATACCTCAGAGAAGCTGCGTACATATTAGGCTTCAAGATCTATAGAGAAAGATCGAGACGCTTAATAGGTTTTTCACAAAGCACATACCTTGATAAGGTTTTGAAGAATTTTAAAATGGATTGATACGTCCATTTTTCATCATGAAACCTTATTGACATTTGTCTTATTATTGTCCATTATTCCCTGTTATTATGTAATTCTTATGTCTTTTTTCTCTTAATATGCAAGGTACATTATGGAGAGGAAAGTATCTCGAAACTGGAATTCTGGGCCGAGAAAATCGAGAAAAAGCAGAAAAATCAAGTTGCTCCAAATGACCTAAAACTTCACGGAGAATTTTTTCTAGAATATATAAGAATTATTGGGCCAAAAATACACCGCTGAGGGGCAGCCATCTGGGCACAAGCCATCAGCCCCCGCTATGCCGTGGCGTGATAGCTTGTGGGGCCCCTGTTGGTCCTCCGATGCCCTTCTTCTCCTATATGGTTTGTTTTACCCTAGAAAAAATCAAGAGATAACTTTAGGGACGAAGTGCCACCATCTCGAGGTGGAAACCTGTGTACATGCCCTTCTGCTCTCCAGCTGAACGATTCTGTCGGAGGAATTCCTCTTCGGGAGGGGGAAATCGAAGCCATCGTTATCACCAACGCTTCCTCCTTCGTGGGAGGACCAATCTTCATCAACATCTACACCAGCACCATCTCACTTCCAAGCCTAGTTCATCTCGTGTATTCAATCTTTGTCTCCAAACCCCAGATTGGTACATGTGGGTTGCTAGTTGTCTTAATTACATCTTGTAGTTGATGCTAGTTGGATTACTTGGTGGAAGACATGATCTTCAGAGTCTTAATAATATTTTTTACACCTCTGATGTTGAACTTGTTGGTGAGATGTAAGTTGTTAATATTGTTCCTGAGGACGTGGGAGAAGTCTTTTTATAAGTAATTATATAAAGTTGGCATTCGTTCGATATTTTGATGATATGTATGTTTTTTATTTCCTTTAGTGGTGTCATGTGAACGTCGACTACATGACACTTCACCATGTTATGGTTCTAAAGGAATTAATTGTGGAGTAACAAGTAGATGATGGGTTGCGAGAGTGACACAAGCTTAAACCCCGGTTTATGTGTTGCTTCATAAGGGGCTGATTTGGATCGACATGTTTCATGCTATGGTTAGATTTATCTTAATTCTTCTTTCGTAGTTGCGGATGCTTGCGAGAGGGGTTAATCATAAGTAGGTTGTTAGTTCAAGTAAGAACAACACCTTAGCGTCGGTCCACCCACATATCAAATTATCAAAGTAGTGAACGTGAATCAACTTAATACGATGAACATGACTAGAAAGAAATTCCCATGTGTCCTCGGGAACGCTTGCCATACATAAGAGAACTTTCAAGCCTGTCATTTGCTATAAAAAGGACTGTGCTACCTTGCTGCACCTTTGCTACTATTGTCACTTGTCACTTGTTATGAATTACCTTGCTACAACACTATCTATCAATGTTACTTACAACCCTTGCATAGAATACCTTGCTAAAAACTACTTATCATTTCCTTATGCTCCTCGTTGGGTTCGACACTCTTACTTATTGAAAGGACTACGATTGATCCCCTATACTTGTGGGTCATCATGGACCAGTCCAAGAAAGGGTTCTTGCTTGTCCTGCAAGGTGTGAAGTTGAGTAAGACTCAATGCCCAACAACTACAGAGTATAGAGAAAAGATGAGTGTCATCCCATATGCCTCAGCCATAGGCTCTATCATGTATGTAATGTTGTACACAAGACCAGATGTCAGCCTTGCCATAAGTATGGCCGGAAGGTTTCAAAGTGATCCCCGAGTGGAACACTTGACAACGGTCAAAAACATCCTTAAGTACCTGAAGAAGACTAAGGACATGTTTCCCATTTATGGAGGTGATCAAGAGCTCATTGTAAAGGGTTATGTTGATGCTAGCTTTGAGACAGATCCAGATGACTCTAAGTCTCAAACTGGATACCTATTTATTCTGAATGGTGGAGCACTCAGCTCGTGTAGTTCCAAGCAAAGCGTGGTAGCAGATTCTACATGTGAGGTGGAGTACATAACTTCTTCAAAAGCAGTGAAGGAAGGTGTCTGAATGAAGCACTTCGTGATGGATCTTGGAGTTGTGCCCAGTGCGCTGGATCCAGTGACCCTCTTTTCTGACAACACCAGTGCCATTGCTTTGGCCAAGGAGCCCAGGTTTCACAAAAGGACCAGACACATAAAGCCCCGCTTCAATTCCATCTGTGATTATATCAAGGAGGAGGACATAAACATTTGCAAAGTACATACAATGTGAATGTTGCACACCCGTTGAGTAAACCTCTCTCACGAGCAAAACATGATCATCACCAGAATTATATGGGTGTAAGATTCATTTCCATATAAAGCTAGATTATTGACTCTAGTGCAGGTGGGAGACTATTGGAAACATGCCATAGAGGCAATAATAAAGTGGTTATTACCATATATCCTTGTTTAGGATAATCGTTTATTATATATGATATAATTGTATTGAGCAGACACTCAGATATATGTGTAGATACATAGACAACACCATGTCCCTAGTGAGCCTCTACTAGACTAGCTCATTGATCAAACATGGTTAAGGTTTCCTAATCATAGAAATGAGTTGTTATTTTATAACTAGATCACATCATTAGGAGAATGATGTGCTAAACAAGACACAACGATAAGCATACATTTGATCGTATCGCTCAGTTTATTGCTACTGATTTCTTCATGTCAAGTATGCGTTCCTAAATCATGAGATCATGCAACTCCCTAACACCGGTGGAATGCCTTGTGTGTACCAAACGTCACTTCTTAACTGGGTGATCATAAAGGTACTATATAGGTACCTTCGAGGGTGTCTGTTGGGTTGGCATGGGTCGAGACTAGGATTTGTCACTCCATATGATGGAGAGGTATCTCTAGGCACTCTCGTAATAAAACATCACAAGAAGCTTGCAAGCAATGTAATTAAGGAGTTAGTCATATGATCCTGTATTATGGAATGAGTAAAGGGACTTGCCAATAACGAGATTAAACTAGGTATGGAAATACCGACGATCGAATCTCGCGTAAGTAACATATCGATGGATAAAGGGAACTGCATACGGAATTCACTGAATCCTTGACATCGTGGTTCGATCGATAAAGATCTTCGTAGAATATGTAGGAACCAATATGGGCATCTGTCTCGGTCATGTCTACCTGATTCTCTAACCTATAGGGTCCGCACGCTTAACGTTCGATGACGATATGATATTATTGAGTTATGTATGTTGGTGGACTAATGTTGTTCGGAGTCCCGGATGAGATCCCGAACATCATGACGAGTTCCGGATTGGTCTCGAGGTAAAGATTTAGATATGGGAAAGTGGTATCCGTTATTCGGAAAGGTTTTAGGTATTTTCGGTATTGTACCGGGAGTGTCGGAACGGTTCCGGGGGTCCACCCAGCCTAGGGGGCACATGGGCTGAAGAGGGAGGCGCACCAGCCCCTGGTGGGTTGGGCACTCCTCCCCTAAAGGCCCATGCGCCCTAGTGGTAGGTGGGGAGGTGCCTTGGAGAGGAGGGACTCCTCCTCTAGGGCGCCACCTCCCTTGTTGGAGGTGGACCGCTCCACTTTGTCGGGCATTGATACGTCTCCAACGTATCTATAATTTTTGATGGTTCCATGCTATTATCTTGTCAAACTTTGAATGTTTTGTATGCCTTTTATATCTTTTCTGGGACTAACTTATTAACTTAGTGCCAAGTGCCAGTTCTTGTTTTTCTGTGTTTTTGACGCTTTTCACAGGAGGATTTTAAACTGTGTCCGAACGGAATAAAACTTCCGAAAAGATTTTTTCCGGAACAAAAGATACGCGCCAGACTTGAGAACTAAGGCAGGGGCCAGCAGGGGACCCCACAAGCCCCCTAGGCGCAGCGAGGGGGCCCGCGCCTAGCAGGCTTGTGGGCCCCATGTGGCTCGTCTGCCCTACCTCTTCCGCCTATAAATTCAGAAAAATTCCACAAGTGCGAGAGAGATCCACGAAAATACTTTTCCGCCGCCACAAGCTTCTGTCTCCGCAAGATCCTATCTGGGGCACGTTCTGGTGCCCTGTCGGAGGGGGGATTCGGATACGGAGGGCTTCTTCATCAACACCATGACCTCTCCGATGATGCGTGAGTAGTTCACCATAGACCTTCGGGTCCATAGCTAGTAGCTAGATGGCTTCTTCTCTCTCTTGGATCTTCAATACAAAGTTCTCCATGATCTTCATGGAGATCTATCCGATCTAATCTTCTTTTGCGGTGTGTCTGTCAAGATCCGGTGAATTGTGGATTTATGAGTTTCTTATGATCTCTCTTATGCATGATTTCATATCCTTGTAATTCTCTTCTAGTTGTGGGTTTTGTTTGGCCAACTTGATCTATGATTCTTGCATTGGGAGAAGTGCTTGGTTTTGGGTTCATACCGTGCGGTGACCTCACCCAGTGACAGAAGGGGTAGCGAGGCACGCATCGTGTTGTTGCCATCAAGGGTAAAAATATGGGGTTTTCATCATTGGTTTGAGTTTATCCCTCTACATCATGTCATCTTGCTTAAAGCGTTACTCTGTTCGTCATGAACTCAATACACTAGATGCATGCTGGATAGCGGTCGATGTGTGAAGTAATAGTAGTAGATGCAGAAAGTATCGGTCTACTTGTTTCGGACGTGATGCCTATATGTATGATCATTGCCTTAGATATCGTCATGTCTTTGCGCGGTTCTATCAATTGCTCGACAGTAATTTGTTCACCCACCGTATTATTTGCTATTTTGAGAGAAACCTCTAGTGAACACTATGGCCCCCGGGTCTACTTCACACCATATTTTTAGCCTTACAATTTTACTTCGTTGCACTTTCCGCCTTCAGACCTCACTTTGCAATCAATCTTGAAGGGATTGACAACCCCTTTATAGCGTTGGGTGCAAGCTCTTTTGTGTTTGCGCAGGTACTCTGGACTTGACGCGATTCTCCTACTGGATTGATACCTTGGTTCTCAAACTGAGGGAAATACTTATTGCTCCTGTGCTGCATCACCCTTTCCTCTTCAAGGGAAAAACCAACGCAAGATCAAGAGACGACAAAAGGATTTTTGTCGCCGTAGCAGAAGAATTTATGGCGCCGTTGCCGGGGAGTATCAAGTCAAGAATAGTCTAACGTCAACATGCCAATTTCTGGCGCCGTTGTCGGGGAGCATCAAGTGAAGCTTATCCAAGTAAGTGTCGCAAACTCATCTCTTGCATTTACTTTTTTGCCTCTCGTTTTTCTCTCCCCCACTTCTGAAAAACAAAAATTTACAAAAATATTTGCCTTTTTTCATTTGCCTTTTTCGTTTGCCCTTTTCTCTCGCTTGCTTAATGTTCGCTTGTGTGCCTGTTTGCTTGCTGAAGTCACCATGACTGAAAAGACCAAACTTTGTGACTTCTCGAATACTAATAATAATGATTTTATTAGTACTCCGATTGCTCCCGCCACTAGTGCGGAATCATACGAAATCAATGCTGCTTTGCTGAATCTTGTTATGAAAGAGAAATTCTCCGGCCTTCCTAGTGAAGATGTCGCATCCCATCTTAATACCTTCATTGAGCTTTGCGATATGCAAAAGAAGAAAGATGTGGATAATGATGTGATTAAATTGAAGCTTTTTCCTTTCTCGTTGCGAGATCGAGCAAAAACTTGATTTTCGTCTTTGCCCAAAAATAGTATTGATTCTTGGAATAAGTTCAAAGATGCTTACATATACAAGTATTTTCCGCCGGCTAAGATTATCTCTCTCCGTAATGATATTACGAATTTTAAGCAACTTGATCATGAACATGTTGCACAATCTTGGGAGAGAATGAAATTGATGATTAGAAATTGTCCCGCTCATGGCTTGAGTCTTTGGATGATTATACAAATCTTCTACGCTGGCTTGAATTTCGCTTCTAGAAATATCTTGGACTCCGCCTCAGGTGGAACGTTCATGGAAATCACATTAGGAGAAGCCACAAAACTCCTAGACAATATCATGACGAACTACTCTCAGTGGCACACTGAAAGTTCACCTACTAGTAAGAAGGTACACCCTATAGAAGAAATTAACTCGTTGAGTGCTAAGATGGATGAGTTAATGAATTTGGTTGCTAGTAGAAGTGCTCCTTTAGACCCTAATGACATGCCCTTGTCTTCCTTGATTGAGAGTAGCAACGCTAGCTTGGACGTTAATTTTATTGGTAGGAATAATTTTGGCAACAACAATGCTTTTACAGGAAACTATGTTCCTAGGCCTTTTCCTAGTAACCCCTCTAATAACTTTGGCAACTCCTACAACAATACTCATGGAAATTACAATAGATTACCCTCTGATCTAGAGAGTAATATCAAAGAGTTTATCAACTCTCAAAAGATTTTCAATGCGTCCATAGAGGAAAAACTACTCAAAATTGACGATTTGGCTAGGAGCGTTGATAGAATGTCTAGTGATATTGATGCTTTTAAAGTTAGATGTGCTCCTCCCAAGATCAATATGGATGAAACTTTGAAATCTATGTGTGTTTCCATGAGTGAGAGCAAAGAAAGAACCGCCCAAATTCGTGCTAGACATGAATGGCTTAAAAGGGCGTGTTCTCGTGATAAGAATCACGAAGATCTTAAAGTGTTTGGTGCGACTCCCATTGAATCTTTGTTTTCTCGTGTCAAACCTAATGATGATGGGGCTGGATACGAATCCACTTTGGTTGAAAAACGCCCCAATGATTCAGGGTCCATCTATCTTGATGCTAAAAGCTGTGAAAGTGGAGTAGAAGATATTAAAACCTTGAGTAGTAATGAAACTACCACTTTGGATTTCAAGGAATTCAATTATGATAGTTTCTCCTTGATTGAATGTATTTCCTTGATGCAATCCATGCTAAACTCTCCACACGCTTATAACCAAAACAAAGCCTTTACCGATCATATCGTCGATGCTATGATAAAATCTCTTGAAGAGAAACTTGAATTGAAAGTTTCTATCCCTAGAAAGCTTCATGATGAGTGGGTACCTACTATCAAAATCAAAATCAAATACTATGAATGCAATGCTTTGTGTGATTTGGGTGCTAGTGTTTCCGCGATTCCAAATTCTTTATGTGATGTTCTGGGTTTTAATGAGATTGAGGAGTGTTCTCTTAATTTGCATCTTGCGGATTCTACTGTCAAGAAACCCATGGGAAGGATCAATGATGCTCTTATTATTGCAAATAGGAACTATGTACCCATGGATTTCATTGTGCTTGACATTGATTGCAATCCTACATGCCCTATCATTCTTGGTAGACCTTTCCTAAGGACTATCAGTGCTATCATCGATATGAAGGAAGGTAATATTAGATTTCAATTTCCTTTAAAGAAGGGCATGGAACATTTTCCTAGAAAGCAAATAAGATTGCCTTATGAATCTATGATGAGGGCTACTTATGGTTTGAGCAACAAAGACGACGATACGTGATTCTATCGCCTTATGCCTAGCTAAGGGCGTTAAACAATAGCGCTTGTTGGGAGGCAACCCAATGAATTTATCTTTTTCTTTCTGTTTTGTTGCGTCCACACCATCATAATTATGTTATGATTGTGTCTTTTGTGTTTCTTTTTGTGTTTGAGCCAAGCAAAACCTTTATGACTAGTCTTGGTGATGGTTGTTTGATCTTGCTAGAAAAAGACAGAAACTTTTCGCTTACGAGATTATTTTCATTTTTATTTAGAAAGAGATTTTCAGTTGATTATTTTTTCTGCTGGTTGATATGCCTTTTGCCCAGGCAGTCATAATTTTTCAGAATTTTTGAGGTACCAGAAGGATACGAAGTATACATATTGCTACACACTGGTCTGTTTTTGACAGATTCTGTTTTTTGTTGAGTTGGTTGCTTGTTTTGATGAAATTATGGATAGTATCGGGGGGTACTAGCCATGGAAAAGTGAGAATACAGTAATCTAACACCAATATGAATAGAAATCAAGTTTGCTACAGTACCTAAAGAGGTGGTAGTTTGTTTTCTTGTGCTAATGATATCACGAGTTTCTGTTTAAGTTTTGTGTTGTGAAGTTTTCAAGTTTTGGGTGATGTTCTCATGGACAAAGGGATAAAGAGTGGAAAGAGCTCAATCTTGGGGATGCCCAAGGCATCCCAAGCCAAATTCAAGGACACCAAAAAGCATAAGCTTGGGGATGCCCCGGGAAGGCATCCCCTCTTTCGTCTTCAATCCATCGGTAACATTACTTGGAGCTATATTTTATTCACCACATGATATGTGCTTTGCTTGGAGCGTCTTGTATCGTAGGAGTCTTTTCTTTTTGTTGTGTCACAATCATCCTTGCTGCACACCTTTTGAGAGAGACATGCACTCATCGTGAATTTACTAGAATGCTCCTCGTGCTTCACTTATATCTTTTGAGCTAGATAGTTTTTGCTCTATGTGCTTCACTTAGATCTTTTAGAGCACGGCGGTGCATGACTTGGTAGTTGGTTTGTGCTATTAAAGTAGTCCCAAAGGTGATAGGTACCCAAAGAGGATACAAAAAAACTTCCATCTTCACGTGCATTGAGTAGAAAGAGAAGTTTGATTCCTCTCAATTAGTTTTGAGACGTGGATTTGGTAATATTAAGAGTTATGTTAGTAGGGTGTTGTGAATCTAGAAATACTTGTGTTGAAGTTAGTGATTCCCGTAACATGGACGTATGGTGAACCGCTATGTTAGGAAGTTGGAGCATAATTGATCTATTGATTGTCATCCTTTGTGTTGTGGTCGGGATCGCGCGATGGTTAACACCTACCAACCCTTCCCCTAGGAGTATGCGTTTAGCACTTTGTTTCGATTACTAATAAAAACTTTCACAACAAGTATGTGAGTTCTTCATGACTAATTTGAGTCCATGGTATAGATGCACTTTCACCTTCCGCCATTGCTAGCCTCTCTAGTACCGTGCAATTTTCGCCGGTGCACAAACCCACCATATGCCTTCCTTAAAACAGCCACCATACCTACCTACTATGGCATTTTCATAGCCATTCCGAGAGATATTGCCATGCAACTCCCACCGTTTCGCCTCATGACTTGTGCCGTCACTCTCATATTTCCATTGCATGATCGTAAGATAGCTAGCGAGATGTTTCAACATCATACGCCAAGCTAGATCGTTGCACATTCCGATACACTGCCGGAGGCATTTCCTATAGAGTCATCATCATTATAAGCTTTGAGTTGTGAGTAAATAAAAGTGTGATGATCGTCATTATTAGAGCATTGTCCTATTTGAGTTAAAAAAAATAAAAAGAGAAAAGGGACAATGCTACTATCTTTTTCCACACTTGTGCTTCATAATAGCACCATGTTCTTCATGATTGAGAGCCTCTTGTTTTGTCATCACCATATGCTAGTGGGAATTCTCATTATATAACTTGGCTTGTATATTCCCAGGATGGGCTTCCTCAAATTACCCTAGGTCTTCGTGAGCAAGCAAGTTGGATGCACATCCACTAGTTCTCCTTTTGAGCTTTCACATACTTATAGCTCTACTGCATCCTTTGTATGGCGATCCCTACTCATTCACTTTGATATCTATTAATGGGCATCTCCATAGCCCTTTAATACGCCGAGTCAATGTGACCATCTCCTCCTTTTTGTCTCACAACTACCACCACACTCTATTCCACCTACAGTGCTATATCCATGGCTCACGCTCATGTATTGCGTGATAGTTGAAAAAGGTTTGAGAAAGTAAGAGTGCGAAAACAATTACTTGGCCAATACCGGGTTGTGCATGATTTAAATTAGTTGTGTGGGGATGATGGAGCATAGTCAGACTATATGATTTTGTAGGGATAACTTCCTTTGGCCTTGTTATTTTGAAAGTTCATGATTACCTTACTAGTTTGCTTGAAGTATTATTGTTTTCATGTCAATAGCAAACTATTGTTTTGAATCTTACGGATCTGAACATTCATGTCACATGAAAGAAGTTACAAAGGACAACTATGTTAGGCAGCATTCCACATCAAAAATTCAGTCTTTATCACTTCCCTACTCGAGGACGAGCAGGAGTTAAGCTTGGGGATGCTTGATACGTCTCCAACGTATCTATAATTTTTGATGGTTCCATGCTATTATCTTGTCAAACTTTGGATGTTTCGTATGCCTTTTATACCTTTTTTGGGACTAACTTATTAACTCAGTGCCAAGTGCCAGTTCCTGTTTTTTCCGTGTTTTTGACCCTTTTCAGAGGAGTATCTTAAACGGTGTCCAAACGGAATAAAACTTCCGAAAATATTTTTTCCGGAACAGAAGATACGCACGACACTTGAGAACCAAGGCAGGGGCCACCAGGGGACCCCACAAGCTCCCTAGACGCGGCTGGGGGGGGGGGGCTGCGCCTAGCAGGCTTGTGGGCCCCGTGTGGCTCGTCTGCCCTACCTCTTCTGCCTATAAATTCAGAAAAATTCCAAAACTGACGAGGGGATCCACGAAAATACTTTTATGCCGCCGCAAGCTTCCGTCTCCACAAGATCCCATCTGGGGCACGTTCTGGTGCCCTGTCGGAGGGGAGATTCGGATATGGAGGGCTTCTTCATCAACACCATGACCTCTCCGATGATGCGTGAGTAGTTCACCATAGACCTTCGGGTCCATAGCTAGTAGCTAGATGGCTTCTTCTCTCTCTTGGATCTTCAACACAAAGTTATCCATGATCTTCATGGAGATCTATCCGATGTAATCTTCTTTTGCGGTGTGTTTGTCGAGATCCGATGAATTGTGGATTTATGATCATATTATCTATGAATCTTATCTGCGTTTCTTCTGATCTCTTATATGCATGATTTCAGATCCTTGTAATTCTCTTCGACTTGTGGGTTTTGTTTGGCCAACTTGATCTGTGATTCTTGCAATGGGAGAAGTTCTTGGTTTTGGGTTCATACCGTGCGGTGACCTCACCCAGTGACAGAAGGGTTAGCGAGGCACGCATCGTGTTGTTGCCATCAAGGGTAAAAAGATGGGGTTTTCATCATTGGTTTGAGTTTATCCCTCTACATCATGTCATCTTTCTTAAAGCGTTACTCTGTTCGTCATGAACTCAATACACTAGATGCATGCTGGATAGCGCTCGATGTGTGGAGTAATAGTAGTAGATGCAGAAAGTATCGGTCTACTTGTCTCGGGCGTGATGCCTATATGTATGATCATTGCCTTAGATATCGTCATGACTTTGCGCGGTTCTATCAATTGCTCGACAGTAATTTGTTCACCCACCACATTATTTTCTATTTTGAGAGAAGCCTCTAGTAAACACTATGCCCCCCGGGTCTACTTCACACCATATTTTCAGCCTTACAATTTTACATCGTTGCACTTTCCGCCTTCAGATCTCACTTTGCAATCAATCTTGAAGGGATTGACAACCCCTTTATAGCGTTGGGTGCAAGCTCCTTTGTGTTTGCGCAAGTACTCTGGACTTGGCGCGATTCTCCTACTGGATTGATACCTTGGTTCTCAAACTAAGGGAAATACTTACTGTTCTTGTGCTGCATCGCCCTTTCCTCTTCAAGGGAAAAACCAACGCAAGCTCAAGAGGCAGCAGAAGGATTTCCGCCGCTGTAGCATCGTTCTGCCGGAAAACTCATCTACTACTCCGCCCTAGCTCGCTAGATCGAGGAGGCGGAGACGTCATCAAGCTACACGTGTGCTGAATGCGGAGGTGTCGTCCGTTCAATGCTTTATCGGGACGGATCACGATTGAATCGTGAAGACATATGACTACATCAACCGCGTTTATAATGCTTCCGCTTAGCGATCTATAAGGATATGTAGAAACACTCTCCCTCTCGTAGCTACGTGTCTCCATGGATAGATCTTACGTAGGAAAAAAATTGTTTCCCGTGCAATGTTTACCAATAAATTTGACCTTTTTTAGATGAATTTATGCAAAATCTTCACACCCAGTTTAAATTTTGCTTTGACCACTAGCTTTATCTTGTTATTTCACACGATTTTTGTGTTGCATGTTTTCTGTTTGATGTTCAGAAATGAGTAAATCTATATCTTCTATTATACTTATACCATACAAACAGGTTCATATGCCCATGTTATGAAAATAGGCAAAAACTTCGCACTCCATGGACCATTTGAAATTTCTTTTGATCACCAGCTTCATCTCACTGTTTCACACGACTTTCCTGTTGTACGTTTTCTTTTTCACGATAGTCGGCAGATAGATCCACGTCTCCGTATTGACCGTACATACATACATGTAACTAATGGGCATCGATGGGCTGAAAAAGGATTCACGTCGAGACGCCCACTCGGTTTTGTGATCGTTGGATGAACATCCAAGGTCTATCACACCTTCTTTTACCTTTAGCCGACCCTTCTCTTCTTCCTTAAGCACCTTGTTTCCGAGTGAGGTAAATGCACCAAGTAAATAAGAGGTGAGGTTAATCGTCTGTACCTACATAGCATGCACAAGGGTTTTTTTTACCCGAGTAGGAAATTGGTTCATAGGACGCTACAAATTTTAACGTGTCGCTGTAGCTCTTTAGCAGGCACGCTAAAAATACAGCACGCTGCTCATATTTAATCATATTTCATCATAGAAAGAAACTACTCCTCGTCGATCATCCAGGAGGAAAGCCTTCGCATACATCAAGGGTACGGTTGCGGGGAAAGTGTATGGCTGGAAGGAGAAACTCATCGCAAAGCCAGGGAAAGAAATTTTAGTGAAGGTCGTCGCACAAGCCATTCCGACCTACGTTATGTCTTGCTTCTACCTTACTAAGACATTCTGTGAGGAGCTCAGTTCGTTACTGGGGAGATATTGGTGAAGCCAACAAGATAAAGAGGATACTATCCACTGGATCAGCTGGGAGAAATTAACAAAACCGAAAAATCAAGGCAGACTGGGATTTCGGGACATGGACTGCTTCAATACGGCGATGTTGTCCAGACAGATTTCGAGGCTGATTAAGTTCCCGGACACGTTGTGTGCTAGAGTCCTTAAGGCCCGGTATTTCCCAATACGCATGTGCTTGAATGTAACGACCAAGATGCGGTCCTTTCCGATCTAGGGGTCGAGGCCCCCGAATAGGAAAGAAGCGCATCTAAGCGTTTCGCAAGCAAGTAACATAGCACAAATAATAATAAAAGTAGACAGTTCGGGATTCAACTGTCTTCTTATTAAACTCAGAGTACATCACAGATACAATCAAGGTAGTTCCGCTACGGACTACAAAACATGGAAAATGCTATGCTACCCTGCTGCAGGCCCACGATCACGACCACACCTCAGTCCTCTGGATAGTTCACGTAGAGGCGGTCTGTCTCCTCGCCGTACTGCCACGCCAACTGGGTGCCGTCGGGATCATCTGCCTCTGGGGTACGTGTACGTGCTGGGAATTTCGGGGGAATCCGTGAGCCACGGGGACTCAGCAATCTAAGACCTTGGTGCCAGAACTAGTCATGTTATTAGGTAGGGTAAGGGTGAAGTGTATAAGGCTGCAGCATCCTAAGCTTGATTAAGTGGCTAACTTACGCAAGGTAGAAGTGAAGGTGGTCTACACTAGCGGTCGGGATTACTTGATCACTAAGTGATCCTGAACACCTATCTACGGCATTCATAACCCCACCGTGTTCCCGGTCGAAGAGAGATCTTCGAAGGGACAGTCACGGTTACGCACACAGTTGGCAATTTTTATTAGTTTATGTTTAATTTCTCTAATACCGGATGTTAACAAAATATTCCAAGTTGCCACATAACCGCGGGCATGGCTTTCCGAAAGATTAAACCCTGCAGGGGTGCTCCAACTAGTCCATCACAAACGAACACAGGCCGCAAAGGCATCCTCTATCACGAATCTCGTGATCTCGTCGGATTCCTTAGAGGAAAACCTTAACTCTGGGGAGAACCAAAGCTTCACTGGGATTCCTATACGCAAGATATACCGCTAAGGTAAGGCAAGGCTAGCAGGACCTCCCGGTGTGTCAACGACCCGATAAGAGCCGCGTATCTCAGTCTCAGGACAACACCGTCTATGCAAAGTGCACAAGGACCAAACCTCAAGTTTCCCTGGGGTGGTCTTGCCGACTGCTAGGTGATTGGACCAACACTCATGAGGAGCACTGGCCCGGGTTGTTGATTAAATTCCTCGGGGTAGCTATTCCCTATGCAGGTTATTAGGTGATTAGCAAATAATACCAATGTTGGGTCCTGCCGGACAAGCCTTAGCACTTCGCGATTTATCGAGGGGGTCCCCATAACAACCCCGAACGTGTTAGGAGCGATCATTATGGAATCAAACACCGGTAACCGGTAACTAAGGCGGCAATAACGGAACAAAGCACCCGACAAAAGGCTAGACCTCCCGTCATTTACCAAGTATATAGGTGCATTAATTAAATAACAGAATTTAAGATAATGATATCAAGCTCATGTTATCACATGAGTCAAAGCACCTGCATCTAGCAATGCTATCATTAGTAGCTGAGCAAAGCCTACTTAGCCATACAAGTTTTGCTAGGAAGGAGAACGGTGTTTGGGCTCATGGCATATGAAGAGGCAATTTAATTTCAGTGGTAGGCAGCGAGCAATAAGACATGGAAACGAAAACTAGCATAACAAGTCTAGAGATGGAATCAAGGTCATATCATCTTGCTTGTGATATCCTCAGCTTGGAATGGTTCTGGTTCGTCCTGCACGTACTCTCCTGACTCCACGTATTCGTTCTCCAAACCCGGTGCTACCCAACATAAGAATAACAGCCAATGAACAGCAGCACCACATGATGCACGAGATGAAAAACGGGCATGCATCACTAATTCTATCACTAGCACAAGCAAATTAAACTACTGCAAGTTTCTGGACAGAACTGTACATTAAGCTATTTTGACATGCATGAGAATGACATGAAAAGATGCGGCTCGTGAAAACGATGCAAAACCATATAAAGAACATTGCAAACGGAGCTACGGATCAACGGGAATCAACGATACAAGATATGAAGCTCTACGTGAAAGATTCAACACCACACTCACAATTGGCACAAATCTGGTATTCCCAGGTTGCCAAGACATGTATCATTCCAACATGAATGGAATGGAGCAAGGAAGAACACCACAACACTCCCTAAGCTCACACAATGACCAAAATGACAAAACTACATAATCTGCCATAATCTGCATCTTAGCTCTTTGGGAGCTACATGCAACATAGCTACATGCCTCCAAACATGACAAACAATATATGTGGTTGTTTCCAACCAAGAACACTACAAGAGCACCAGCAAGAATCACAGCAAAAGGAATTAAACTCTAGAAGATACAAGGCAACAAACTTTCCCAAAACCATCAGATCTCAGGGACTTAGTGAAAATTCCTGCACCTGAGTTTCTGTCTCTGTTCTGAAGCTTTTTGACAGCAATCGAAACACAACCTACTGGACTCCAAATGATTAGAAATTTGACAGGGAGCTTCACAAACATATCAGGTTCCAAATCCTAGCACTGAACTAAGGCTAGTTCTCAACAGAATGACCAGCACACACTCTTCTATAGGGGAAGAAAATGTTTCCAGAATCCAGACTTAGTGAAATTCCAGATTTCATTAATCTGGAATTTTTCAGCCACATGCCCACTTTGTCTAGGCATAGTTTTCACACACATAACACCAAGTGATAAATGACACCACTATGGTGTAGAGCAAAACCCCTACTACTATCACACAAAAAGCTCATGCCCTTGGGCTCCACCTATTCCATGGAATCAAGGAACAAACTTGCAACAAATCTGAATATGTCAACTCCATAAAGTATCCTACTAAGACAACAACTACAAAGGTTGATTTCATGTGCACAATGACAAAGTGACATGGGGGTTTGAACCCCATGTTTGTGTCATGCACATCAACAACACAATTACTTCTCACAAGTCACCCCACACACACAACATCATGCCCTCTCACATATGGTCATGTGAAGGTGCATAGTTTTGCAAGGTGGGAAGTTCCACACACACACACACATATATCATCACCACAAACCCCATCACAGGCTCTCAACCCCAAGAACAACATGAGGGGGAAAACTACTAAGCAAGTAACTTGGAAGAATCACCTCTCAAACACTTCTAGTAGGTACCACATGTGGTGTGCTCTCACTACACACATATCTCCATACCTACACCATCATCTACACTTACAACTCCTATGCACACATGCCTACTTGCAATCACACCATCAACATAAACAAGCAAGATCACATACACACATATCACTTAAGCCACAAACACACACACATATCAATATTCTAGTGTGTGCAAAACACACACACAAATACAACCTGCACCCAGCTACACTAGCAGGAAAAGAATTAAAAGGCCACCTTGATGTCTATGCATAAATAAAAGAAGTAAAATAATAAAAGAAAAGCAAAAAAAAGAAATATGCATCAGGGGCTCCTGGGAATCGAACCCAGTACCTCTGGTACACAGCAACAACACCTAGCCACTACACCACAGCCACTATGTCGACAGGGTAGGGGAAGTAAACAGGGTAACATTTCCCTGTTGCTACTGTGCAATTTAAATCAGCAAAACCAAAAGAGTGCCGAGGGGGGATCGAACCCACGCCCTCCATCAGGCACGCCACGCTAGTTACCACTGGGCTACGAAACGATGTGTGAACCACTACGCGCTGCAAAACAAAAGAGGTAACCTCCCTGCTCATCTGCTACCGGCGACTGACCGAAACAGGGGAGGGGTCTCATCGGCGATGCGAGCCAAATACAGCTCCGGCTCGTGGAGGGGAGGAAGCCCACACCCACATGAACCCATTCCATGTCCCAACTACTCCCGAGGGACGCTACAACGGCGTGTCGACGGTGACCAGCGGCTCCGGCGACAGAGGCAACGCGCGCAACGAATCTACGGCTACGGTGCTTGATCTAGCACAAGGAGGAGGGAGGAGGAGTACTACCTCACATACAGGTCGAGGAAGAAGCGCCCGTAGAGGAAGTAGCAGGAAGAAGGGCGCGGAGCGGCGGAGCTCATCGGAGAAGGAGCGCCTCCGGGAAGAAGACGAAGCAGGGTCGGGGAAGACGATCTAGCGGCGGGAACGAGCCCGTGGAGAGGCCCGCGAGCTCCTGGACCTCTCAACATGGAGGAAGAGGTGCCACAGCGACGATGGCGACCTCCTTCAACCGTCGGCCATGGCGGATCCGCCTCGCTTACCTTGCTGCGACGATGCAGAGAGGAGGGAGATGAGATCTGGGTGGAGCGGCGGCGGGAGGGGGAACCCTAGCCGGGGCACGGACGCCAAGGCTCTTTATAGGGCGAGAGGGGAAGCGAGGGGCGCGCGGTGGCCATGTGCGCGTGCTCTCTCCGGTGGAACAGAGGGGAACGGGAGAGAAAGGATGACAGGAGGGACCCACTACTTCGCTGGAAAGGAGGTGGACGACGACGGACGCGTGACGGGCTGCGAGGGGGAAGGAGAAATGGGCCGCTAGGTGGGAGGGAGCCCACTTAGCGCGCTAGATAGGGAAATAGAGCCCCCTGTCTATTTCCTTTTAAAAATAAAACAGAGAAAGGAAAAAAAATAGGCACATGACAAAGTAAAAGGGTTTAAATCAAATGAAAAATTGTCGTGGACCTGAAAATGAACCAACTATCTAAATAAAATACTTCCAGCATTTATGGGGTTACTTTCATAAATCCAAAACAACATTTATTTAATCTGTTTTGTGATTTATATTCACCCTCATGACCAAGAATCAAACTCCAAATCATCACATCATCATCTCCACAATAACCTCTAAACACAAGACATTTTAAAACAGCTTTTGGGAAGATGGAATTTTGAACATGAGATAATAGGAAAGGGAAAGGGTTTGAAATTGCAATGAGCTTTGAAAATACCTAGCAACCACTCCTACACACCACACCCCATCATCACATGGCATCAACACATGAAATTACAAGACCCACTCTAAGACATGACAAGGTGTAGATGCAAGCAACACAAGGCATGGTAAGAATGGTATGATATGTATGCATGCATGCAAAAGAAGAAATACAAGGTGACACATGAAATCATACATGCATAGATAGTTCTCATGACAAAGTCAAGGTGGTCCCACATGTAAGGTTACAAAAAGGGAAAGCTTTACACTTGGGGCACTACATTGAAGCTACTCCAAAACTGGGCATCTCCTACTCATGGCGAAGCCTGCTGCATGAGCTGGAGCTAGTCAAAGAGGGCTATATATGGCGCATTGGTGATGGCGAAAGTGTCTGCATATGGACGGTGTTGGAATTATGCCCTAGAGGCAATAATAAATGTATAGTTATTATTATAATTCCTGTATCAAGATAATAGTTTATTATCCATGCTATAATTGTATTGAATGAAGACTCATTTACATGTGTGGATACATAGACAAAACACCGTCCCTAGCATGCCTCTAGTTGGCTAGCCAGTTGATCGATGATAGTCAGTGTCTTCTGATTATGAACAAGGTGTTGTTGCTTGATAACTGGATCACGTCATTAGGAGAATCACGTGATGGACTAGACCCAAACTAATAGACGTAGCATGTTGATCGTGTCATTTTGTTGCTACTGTTTTCTGCGTGTCAAGTATTTATTCCTATGACCATGAGATCATATAACTCACTGACACCGGAGGAATGCTTTGTGTGTATCAAACGTCGCAACGTAACTGGGTGACTATAAAGATGCTCTACAGGTATCTCCGAAGGTGTTAGTTGAGTTAGTATGGATCAAGACTGGGATTTGTCACTCCGTGTGACGGAGAGGTATCTCGGGGCCCACTCGGTAATACAACATCACACACAAGCCTTGCAAGCAATGTAACTTAGTATAAGTTGCGGGATCTTGTATTACGGAACGAGTAAAGAGACTTGCCGGTAAACGAGATTGAAATAGGTATACGGATACTGACGATCGAATCTCGGGCAAGTAACATACCGAAGGACAAAGGGAATGACATACGTGATTATACGAATCCTTGGCACTGAGGTTCAAACGATAAAGATCTTCGTAGAATATGTAGGATCCAATATGGGCATCCAGGTCCCGCTATTGGATATTGACCGAGGAGTCTCTCGGGTCATGTCTACATAGTTCTCGAACCCGCAGGGTCTGCACACTTAAGGTTCGACGTTGTTTTATGCGTATTTGAGTTATATGGTTGGTTACCGAATGTTGTTCGGAGTCCCGGATGAGATCACGGACGTCACGAGGGTTTCCGGAATGGTCCGAAAACGAAGATTGATATATAGGATGACCTCATTTGATTACCGGAAGGTTTTCGGAGTTACCGGGAATGTACCGCGAATGACGAATGGGTTCCGGGAGTTCACCGGAGGGGGGTAACCCACTCCGGGGAAGCCCATAGGCTTTTGGGGGACACACCAGCCCTTAGTGGGCTGGTGGGACAGCCCCAAGGGAGCCTATGCGCCAAGATAAGAAAATCAAAGGAAAAGAAAAAAAAAGAGGGAAGAAGTGGGAAGGGAGGGGGACTCCTCCCACCAAACCAAGTCCAACTCGGTTTGGGGGGGGAGTCCTCCCCCCCTTGGTCGGCCGACCCCTTGGGAGTCCCTTGGACCCCAAGGCAAGGTCCCCCTCCCTCCTCCTATATATATGGGGCTTTTAGGGCAGATTTGAGACGACTTTCTCACGGCTGCCCGACCACATACCTCCATAGTTTTTCCTCTAGATCGTGTTTCTGCGGAGCTCGGGCGGAGCCCTGCTAAGACAAGATCATCACCAACCTCCGGAGCGCCGTCACGCTGCCGGAGAACTCTTCTACCTCTCCGTCTCTCTTGCTGGATCAAGAAGGCCGAGATCATCGTCGAGCTGTACGTGTGCTGAACGCGGAGGTGCCGTCCGTTCGGTACTAGATCGTGGGACTGATCGCGGGATTGTTCGCGGGGCGGATCGAGGGACGTGAGGACGTTCCACTACATCAACCGCGTTTTCTAAACGCTTCTGCTGTACGATCTACAAGGGTACGTAGATCACTCATCCCCTCTCGTAGATGGACATCACCATGATAGGTCTTCGTGCGCGTAGGAAATTTTTTGTTTCCCATGCGACGTTCCCCAACAGTGGTATCAGAGCTAGGTTCATGCGTAGATGTCTTCTCGAGTAGAACACAAAAGGTTTTGTGGGCGGTGATGTGCGTTTTGCTGCCCTCCTTAGTCTTTTCTTGATTCCGCGGTATTGTTGGATTGAAGCGGCTTGGACCGACATTACTCGTATGCTTACGAGAGACTGGTTTCATCGTTACGAGTAACCCCCTTTGCTCAAAGATGACTGGCAAGTGACGGTTTCTCCAACTTTAGTTGAATCGGATTTGACCGAGGAGGTCCTTGGATGAGGTTAAATAGCAACTCATATATCTCCGTTGTGGTGTTTGCGTAAGTAAGATGCGATCCTACTAGATACCCTTGGTCACCACGTAAAACTTGCAACAACAAAATTAGAGGACGTCTAACTTGTTTTTGCTAGGTATGATTGTGATGTGATATGGCCAATGATGTGATGTGATATATTGGATGTATGAGATGATCATGTTGTAATAGAAATATCGACTTGCACGTCGATGGTACGGCAACCGGCAGGAGCCATAGGGTTATCTTTATACTATTATATTTGTGCTTGCAGATGCGTTTACTATTTTGCTAGGATGTAGCTTTAGTAGTAATAGCATAAGTAGCACGACAACCCCGATGGCAACACGTTGATGGATGATCATGGTGTGGCGCCGGTGACAAGAAGATCGTGCCGGTGCTTTGGTGATGGAGATCAAGAAGCACGTGATGATGGCCATATCATGTCACTTATGAATTGCATGTGATGTTAATCCTTTTATGCACCTTATTTTGCTTAGAACGACGGTAGCATTATGAGGTGATCTCTCACTAAGATTTCAAGACGAAATTGTGTTCTCCCCGACTGTGCACCGTTGCTACAGTTCGTCGTTTCGAGACACCACGTGATGATCGGGTGTGATAGACTCAACGTTCACATACAACGGGTGCAAAACAGTTGCGCACGCGGAACACTCGGGTTAAGCTTGACGAGCCTAGCATGTGCAGACATGGCCTCGGAACACATGAGACCGAAAGGTCGATCATGAATCATATAGTTGATATGATTAGCATAGGGATGCTTACCACTGAAACTACTCTCAACTCACGTGATGATCGGACTTGGGATAGTGTAAGTGGATCATGAACCACTCAAATGACTAGAGAGATGTACTTTTTGAGTGGGAGTTTAGCATATAATTTGATTAAGTTGAACTCTAATTATCTTGAACATAGTCTAAGTCCACTTTGAATATATTTGTGTTGTAGATCATGGCTCACGCAAGTGTCATCCTGAATTTTAATACGTTCCTAGAGAAAGCTAAGTTGAAAGATGATGGAAGCAACTTTGTAGACTGGGCTCGTAATCTTAAGCTAATCTTACAAGCTGGAAAGAAGGATTATGTCCTTAATGCTGCGCTAGGAGATGAACCACCCGCTACGGCTGATCAGGATGTTAAGAACGCTTGGTTAGCACGTAAGGAGGACTACTCAATAGTTCAATGTGCAGTCTTGTATGGCTTAGAGCCGGGACTTCAACGTCGCTTTGAGCGTCATGGAGCATTTGAGATATTCCAGGAGTTGAAGTTTATCTTTCAGAAGAACGCCCGGATCGAGAGGTATGAGACCTCCGATAAATTCTATGCTTGCAAGATGGAGGAAAACTCGTCTGTCAGTGAACATGTGCTCAAAATGTCTGGGTACTCAAACCGTCTAGCTGAACTGGGGATTGAACTCCCGCAAGAAGCTATCACTGACAGAATCCTCCAATCACTGCCGCCAAGCTATAAAGGCTTTGTGTTGAACTACAACATGCAAGGGATGAACAAGTCTCCCGGCGAGTTGTTTGCGATGCTGAAAGTCGCAGAGTCTGAACTCCGTAAAGAGCATCAAGTGTTGATGGTGAGCAAGACCACTAGTTTCAAGAGAAACGGCAAAGGCAAGAAGGGCAATTCGAAGAAGAGCGGCAAGCCTGTTGCCAATCCGCCGAAGAAACCCAAGGCTGGACCTAAGCCTGAAACAGAGTGCTTCTATTGCAAGGGTATGGGTCACTGGAAGCGCAATTGCCCCAAGTATCTGGCAGATAAGAAGGCGGGCAAAGAAAAATCAGGTATATTTAATATACATGTTATTGATGTGTACTTAACCGGCTCTCGTAGTAGTGCCTGGGTATTCGATACCGGTTCTGTTGCTCACATTTGCAACTCGAAGCAGGAACTGCGGAATAGACGAAGGCTGGCGAAAGACGAAGTGACGATGCGCGTAGGAAACGGTTCCAAGGTTGATGCAATCGCCGTCGGCACCGTGTCACTTCAACTACCATCGGGATTAGTGATGAACTTAAATCATTGTTATTTAGTGCCTGCGTTGAGCATGAACATTATATCTGGATCTTGTTTATTGCGAGACGGTTACTCTTTTAAGTCTGAGAATAATGGTTGTTCTATTTCTATGAGTAACATCTTTTATGGTCATGCACCGAATGTGAGAGGATTGTTCATATTGAATCTCGGTAGCGATACGCATATACATAACATTGAGACCAAAAGAGTTAGAGTAAACAATGATAGCGCCATATTTTTGTGGCACTGCCGCTTGGGTCATATTGGTGTAAAGCGCATGAAGAAACTCCATGCTGATGGACTTTTGGAGTCACTTGACTTTGATTCACTTGACACGTGCGAACCATGCCTCATGGGCAAGATGACTAAAACTCCGTTCTCCGGAACAATGGAGCGTGCAAGTGACTTGTTGGAAATCATACATACCGATGTGTGTGGTCCGATGAGCGTGGAGGCACGCGGCGGATATCGTTATTTTCTCACCTTCACTGACAATTTAAGTAGATATGGTTATGTCTACTTGATGAAGCACAAGTCTGAAACATTTGAAAAGTTCAAGCAATTTCAGAGTGAAGTAGAAAATCATCGTAACAAGAAGATCAAGTTCCTACGGTCTGATCGTGGGGGTGAATATCTGAGTTTCGAGTTTGGTACTCACTTAAGACAATGTGGAATTGTTTCGCAGTTAACACCGCCTGGAACACCACAGCGTAATGGTGTGTCCGAATGTCGTAATCGTACTTTGTTAGAGATGGTGCGATCTATGATGTCTCTTACTGATTTGCCGTTGTCATTTTGGGGTTATGCATTAGAAACAGCTGCATTCACTTTAAATAGGGCACCATCAAAATCCGTTGAGACGACACCATACGAACTGTGGTATGGCAAAAGACCAAAGTTGTCGTTTCTTAAAGTTTGGGGATGTGATGCTTATGTCAAAAAGCTTCAGCCTGAAAAGCTGGAACCCAAAGCGGAAAAGTGCGTCTTCATAGGTTACCCAAAGGAGACAGTTGGGTACACCTTCTATCTCAAATCCGAGGGCAAAGTGTTTGTTGCTAAAAACGGAACTTTTCTCGAGAAGGAGTTTCTCTCGAGAGAATTGAGTGGGAGGAAGATAGAACTTGACGAGGTTGTCGAACCTCTCATCCCTCTGGATGGTGGCGCAGGGCAAGGGGAAACCTCTGTCGTTGCGACGCCGGTTGAGAAGGAAGTTAATGATGATGATCATGAAACTCCAGTTCAAGTTTCTGTTGAACCACGCAGGTCGACGAGATCACGCGCTGCTCCAGAGTGGTACGGTAATCCCGTCTTGTCAATCATGTTGTTAGACAACAATGAACCTGCAAATTATGAAGAAGCAATGGTGGGCCCAGATTCCAACAAATGGCTAGAAGCCATGAAATCCGAGATAGGATCCATGTATGAGAACAAAGTGTGGACTTTGGAGATACTATCTGAAGGCCGCAAGGCTATTCAGAACAAATGGATCTTTAAGAAGAAGACGGACGCTGACGGTAATGTGACCGTTTATAAAGCTCGACTTGTGGCAAAGGGTTTTTCACAAGTTCCAAGAGTTGACTACGATGAGACCTTCTCACCCGTAGCGATGCTTAAGTCCGTCAGAATCATGTTAGCAATAGCTGCATTTTTCGATTATGAAATCTGGCAGATGGATGTCAAAACGGCATTCCTTAATGGTTTCCTTAAGGAAGAGTTGTATATGATGCAACCCGAAGGTTTTGTCGATCCTAAAAATGCTGACAAGGTGTGCAAGCTCCAGCGATCCATTTATGGACTGGTGCAAGCATCTCGGAGTTGGAACAAGCGCTTTGATGAGGTGATCAAAGCATTTGGGTTTATACAAGTGGTTGGAGAATCTTGTATTTACAAGAAAGTGAGTGGGAGCTCTGTGGCGTTTCTAATATTATATGTGGATGACATATTACTGATTGGGAACAACGTAGAGCTTTTGGAGAGCATAAAAGGTTACTTGAATAAAAGTTTCTCTATGAAGGACCTAGGAGAAGCTGCTTACATTCTAGGCATTAAGATCTATAGGGATAGATCAAAACGCCTGATAGGACTTTCACAAAGCACATACCTTGATAAAGTTTTGAAGAGGTTCAAAATGGAACAGTCCAAGAAAGGGTTCTTGCCGGTGTTACAAGGTACGAGATTGAGTAAGACTCAGTGCCCAGCAACTGATGAAGATAGAGAGCACATGCGCTCCGTCCCCTATGCTTCAGTCGTAGGCTCTATCATGTATGCAATGCTGTGCACTAGACCGGATGTTAGCCTGGCCATAAGTATGGCAGGTAGATTCCAGAGTAATCCAGGAGTGGATCACTGGACGGCGGTCAAGAATATCCTGAAGTACCTGAAAAGGACTAAGGAGATGTTTCTCGTGTATGGAGGTGACGAAGAGCTCGCCGTAAAAGGTTACGTCGATGCAAGCTTTGACACAGATCCGGACGACTCTAAGTCGCAAACCGGATACGTATTTATTCTTAATAGGGGTGCAGTAAGCTGGTGCAGTTCCAAGCAAAGCGTCGTAGCAGATTCTACATGTGAAGCGGAGTACATGGCTGCCTCGGAGGCGGCTAAGGAGGGTGTCTCGATGAAGCAGTTCATGACGGATCTTGGAGTGGTGCCAAGTGCACTGGATCCAATAACCTTGTTCTGTGACAACACTGGTGCCATTGCCTTAGCAAAGGAACCAAGGTTTCACAAGAAGACCAGACACATCAAACGACGCTTCAACCTCATCCGCGACTACGTCGAGGAGGAGGACGTAAATATATGCAAAGTACACACGGATCTGAATGTAGCAGACCCGCTGACTAAACCTCTTCCACGACCAAAACATGATCGACACCAGAACTGTATGGGTGTTAGATTTATTACAATGTAATTCACATGGTGATGTGAGGGCTAGATTATTGACTCTAGTGCAAGTGGGAGACTGTTGGAATTATGCCCTAGAGGCAATAATAAATGTATAGTTATTATTATAATTCCTGTATCAAGATAATAGTTTATTATCCATGCTATAATTGTATTGAATGAAGACTCATTTACATGTGTGGATACATAGACAAAACACCGTCCCTAGCATGCCTCTAGTTGGCTAGCCAGTTGATCGATGATGGTCAGTGTCTTCTGATTATGAACAAGGTGTTGTTGCTTGATAACTGGATCACGTCATTAGGAGAATCACGTGATGGACTAGACCCAAACTAATAGACGTAGCATGTTGATCGTGTCATTTTGTTGCTACTGTTTTCTGCGTGTCAAGTATTTATTCCTATGACCATGAGATCATATAACTCACTGACACCGGAGGAATGCTTTGTGTGTATCAAACGTCGCAACGTAACTGGGTGACTATAAAGATGCTCTACAGGTATCTCCGAAGGTGTTAGTTGAGTTAGTATGGATCAAGACTGGGATTTGTCACTCCGTGTGACGGAGAGGTATCTCGGGGCCCACTCGGTAATACAACATCACACACAAGCCTTGCAAGCAATGTAACTTAGTATAAGTTGCGGGATCTTGTATTACGGAACGAGTAAAGAGACTTGCCGGTAAACGAGATTGAAATAGGTATACGGATACTGACGATCGAATCTCGGGCAAGTAACATACCGAAGGACAAAGGGAATGACATACGGGATTATACGAATCCTTGGCACTGAGGTTCAAACGATAAAGATCTTCGTAGAATATGTAGGATCCAATATGGGCATCCAGGTCCCGCTATTGGATATTGACCGAGGAGTCTCTCGGGTCATGTCTACATAGTTCTCGAACCCGCAGGGTCTGCACACTTAAGGTTCGACGTTGTTTTATGCGTATTTGAGTTATATGGTTGGTTACCGAATGTTGTTCGGAGTCCCGGATGAGATCACGGACGTCACGAGGGTTTCCGGAATGGTCCGGAAACGAAGATTGATATATAGGATGACCTCATTTGATTACCGGAAGGTTTTCGGAGTTACCGGGAATGTACCGGGAATGACGAATGGGTTCCGGGAGTTCACTGGAGGGGGGTAACCCACTCCGGGGAAGCCCATAGGCTTTTGGGGGACACACCAGCCCTTAGTGGGCTGGTGGGACAGCCCCAAGGGAGCCTATGCGCCAAGATAAGAAAATCAAAGGAAAAGAAAAAAAAAGAGGGAAGAAGTGGGAAGGGAGGGGGACTCCTCCCACCAAACCAAGTCCAACTCGGTTTGGGGGGGGAGTCCTCCCCCCTTGGCTCGGCCGACCCCTTGGGAGTCCCTTGGACCCCAAGGCAAGGTCCCCCTCCCTCCTCCTATATATATGGGGCTTTTAGGGCAGATTTGAGACAACTTTCTCACGGCTGCCCGACCACATACCTCCATAGTTTTTCCTCTAGATCGTGTTTCTGCGGAGCTCGGGCGGAGCCCTGCTGAGACAAGATCATCACCAACCTCCGGAGCGCCGTCACGCTGCCGGAGAACTCTTCTACCTCTCCGTCTCTCTTGCTGGATCAAGAAGGCCGAGATCATCGTCGAGCTGTACGTGTGCTGAACGCGGAGGTGCCGTCCGTTCGGTACTAGATCGTGGGACTGATCGCGGGATTGTTCGCGGGGCGGATCGAGGGACGTGAGGACGTTCCACTACATCAACCGCGTTCTCTAAACGCTTCTTCTGTACGATCTACAAGGGTACGTAGATCACTCATCCCCTCTCGTAGATGGACATCACCATGATAGGTCTTCGTGCGCGTAGGAAAATTTTTGTTTCCCATGCGACGTTCCCCAACAGACGGAGCCTTGGGTACCAAGGCCCTAGTCAAGACGGGTGATTACGCCCAGGCGGGGCAATCTTCTTGAGCATGTCAGTGATCTCATCGACCCGGCGATCGGAACCTAGGATGAGAGACTAGTTCGTGAGACCTTCTGGCCTGATGATGTCCGACATATATTGCAAATCCCGTTGAGAGAAGGTGTGCCGAATTTTGTGGCTTGGCAGTATGACAGTAAAGGTATCCATTCTGTAAAGAGCACCTACAAACTGCAAGTTAAAATCGGCAAACCATTGGAGCAGGGAGAGGTGGGGTCTAGCTCAACAACGGCGAGTATAAGCCCATGTTCGGATGACTCTTGGACCAGATTGTGGACGCTCCCAGGACCGAGGAACATTCAAATGTTCGCTTGGAGGATGAAGCATGAATCCTCGGCCCTGCGCTCTAACCTCAAGAAGAGGGGGTTCCAGTGGAGGACACAAAGTGTTTTTCTATGAGATGGCAGATGGGGATGGAGGCCACCTATTCATCAAATGCAAATATTCCAAGGTGGTCTGGAGAGAGCTGGACATGGAGAAGGAAAGGATGGATCTGCAGGACATCCATTCTGTGCACCACGCTTTAGATTACATATGGAATTTGAGTGAGGTAAAGCGCATTCACATCCTCACGTTCTGGTGGCTTTGGTGGTCTAATAGAAACAAGCTCGGGGAAGGGGAGTTGTCGGAGTCGGCAGAAGTAGTGGCAAGAAGAATCAAGGTTAATGTACTTGAATACATGCATATATACAATAAGCCAAAACCTGGGAAGAGCAATACACAATGGAGGCCGCCCCCTCGAGATTTGATCAAGATAAACGCGGATGGATCTTTCACCCCGGGACAGGACGACTCGGGCTGGGGTGTTGTCGCTCATGATGCTGCTGGAGAGGTTACCGCTGCACGAGCGGGTCGTGAGGACAATGTGCAAGACGCGTTTGCTGGTGAGGTTCATGCACTCTCGCATGCAATAACACTCGCAGCTGACCTCGGCTTGGTCAGAGTTATCTTCGAAACTGACTGCACGTTGCTCCTGGAAGCTATGGATCTTGCTCGAGTGGATGCCTCGACGCATGGAGCGGTGATTGATGACCTTAATTTTCAATTTAACATCTGGTTATCAAAGCATGAAATATCGGTGTGTTGCTGAGAGGCAAATTCTGTAGTGCACCAGTTTGCTAATCTAGGGCGCATGTATGAAGCAAACCACTATGAGGAGTGGGAGTCCCTTGTCCCTGCCCAAGTGGCAGTTTGTGTTGAGGATGATTTGCCCCAGCACATTTAAGTTATTGAGTATTGTTTTACCTTCAATAAAAACTAATGGGCATCGATGCGCTGAAAAAGGATTCACGCCCAGACGCCCAGTCGGTTTCGTGATCGTTCGATGAACATCCGAGGTCTATCACACCTTCTTTTACCTTTAGCCGGCCCTTCTCTTCTTCCTTAAGCACCTTGTTTCTAAGTGAGGTAAATGCACCAAGTAAATAAGAGGTGAGGTTAATCGTCTGTACCTACGTAGCGAAGCAACAACATGTTGCATTGTAAAAGCATCTCCAAGAAACGCATCGCCCCTGTACGTCAGCGTGGATGACACAAATGGGCTTTTGGCCCAGCTCATGGCCCGCTCGGTCCCGCCGAGCTCGGTCCTGGCCCGCTCAAGAAAACAGTCGATCCAGTCCGTGAAATATAGATCGAAAAATCTTCGGTCCGGTCCGGTTAAAGCTCGGACCGCTCGGTGGGATCGAAGAAGAAGCCCAGGCAAACGAGGCAACATCCGCAGATCGTGCTCGTGTCGTCATCTCCCTCGTCCACATGACGGCCGAAAGAGAAAGAAGAAGACTCACGTTACGTGCTGCCTTATTCCCTTTTATTCAGTCGAGAGAAAATATAAAGAACGAGAGAAATGGGGTTATCCCATGATCACGACGCCATCAGAGACTCATTTGTTTTTGCTCCACCTATGGAGATAACTGCATACAAGATCATACGGAATAACATCCCTCCATGATTCACGGCGTTGTTTCCTTTTGCTTTCAAATCTAAGTAATCTTTCTCTTTGTTTTCAATCTATAAATCTCTCCCTTTATTCTGTATGGACTCCACACCGTTGTTTCCTTTTAATCATGACTAAAAAACAAAATAGGTTCGATCCGAGAATTACGTTGCCAGGCCACAATTAACTGCACGTCCAATTCTATCCACACATCACGGAAAGGCTAATCGTGGGCTCATGCACGTTGTAGATTGCTTGCATGTGCAACAGAGAAAACTCAACTGCTAATCGTGGGCTAACATCACTTTTCCACGGCTCGTCGTCTACCTCTCGCTACCGGCTCTCGCGCACATCTTTAACCTCGCCACAACACCCCCTCTCCCTCGCGCCTCTCTCTCCGCCACCCATCAGATACGTCTTCTCCGGCTCCGGCCACTATGATGCTTCTCCGACCACCTGTACGGCAACCTAGGCCTACATGGCAGTGACTGCACATCGCCAGGACCGTGAGGACCGTCGGGCTGCACCGAGCTTCATGTCCAACGGTCCGGTCCCAGGAATCAGGACCGCCGCACTGCTCGGTCCGGACCGTCGGCGGCCGATCCAAACGTCGGCTTGGACCGGGACCGGACCGGCTCGGACCGTGTCCACCCTGATCTGTACGCGTAAAAAAATTACAGCATGCACAAGGGCTTTTTTTACCTGAGTAGGCAATTGGTTCATCGAACGCTACAAATTTTAGCGTGTCGCTGTAGCGCTTCAGCAGGCACGCTAAAAATACAGCACGCTGCTTATATTTCATCATAGATAGAAACTACTCCTCGTCGATAGTTCATAGATAAAAACATACTTCATACATAATAAAAACGATAATAAAGATAAAAATTACTCCTCATTGTCTTTCTTCGACTCGCTGGTGTCCTCCTCTGACTCCTCCGTCGTGATGAAGGCGTCAACCCACCATTCATCGTCGGGATTCCAAGTCGACGCTTCTTTGAACTCGATGTTGAAGAGCGCAGCCTGCTTCCGCATACGCCTGTCCTCGTGATAGGTGGCTCGCTCCCTCCTCTCCGCCCTCCTTTGCGTAAAGAATTCGTGCTCGTGGAGGACGTCCTGCGGGAACTGTTGACGCCACGTCGCCATGGCATGCTCCTCCATCTCACCGATACGAGGCGGCGCTCCCGCCTCCAGTTCTCGCGACGGTCCTCTTCGGTGACAAGCCATGACGAGGCGCGAGCCGCTGCGCCCACTCCCCGCGTCACCACCTCGGGGAAATTCATCTCCCTACGAGGCCGCCGAAGGTGCCACCCCGCCGCGTCATAAGCGCGGGCGGTGTCTCCCGGGTTGTCCAACGTGCCGAGGCCGAGGCGTATCTCGACGAAGAAGGTGACGGAGGGGCATGCACGGACGCCATGGTAGCACAAACTTTCGCGGGGACGCGACGACGGCGAGGCGAGAAGGAAGAGCGATAGAGAAGACGCATGGCGAGGCAGGGCGATGAAGAGGGCACGTGGAGTGACGTTGAATTTATAGCGTGTGTGCGTCGACACGTGCCAAAACTGTCGCGCGAGCCCCTGCTTTTTCCCGCGTGCTTCCGTTTTCTTTTACGCGTTGTTTTTTTGCTGCGTCCGTTGGAACGCGTGGTGCGTTAAAATTTTGGTTTTTCATGCGCGTTTTATTTGACTCATCCGTTTGAAGATGCTCTAACAAAACAACCGTGTGCGATTCTTCTCAGTCTGATTGAGGAGGATGCATGCCACCAAAAGAAATTATCCGCACAATGTGTTTTTCTTTTACCCTGTATATTCATCAACCTCATTCAAGATGCTGCAGGCTACCAAACAGACGATCATCAGTGTGGACGTACGCTCCCCCGTGTTTCTTTCCAGCCGCATGTCGGCAGAACCTTATCTGCATCCAACCAACAGAGCAATGCAATCTGCCACACCTCCTTTCTTTCACGCACGCACTGGCGGAGCATACTTACATGCGAGCGCCTCTGACCCATCCCCGGCCGCTTTATCCCCACACCATCGATCGTGCGTGGGTGGTACGTACGACGGCAGTACACATCGTACCGGCAGGCATCAGAGGGCGCCCCTGTCCTCTTCCCGGCCTCGGCATTGCCACAAATAATCGACGCCGGCCCATCCCAGGGAAGCAGACAAGGCCGGCGCATCCCGTCGGTCGACTCGCTGTTGCGCATCGGCCAGGTACGGCCGGCGCGTGTGCAAAGCGTAGTATGCCAGTATGCCACTCGCCTCGCCCAGTGGAGGGCGCAGGGTACGGCGGCCGGCGCGTGCGCGCGCCAGAGCGCCCGCATGCATGCATGCATGCATGCCAGCGCGCCGCACAGTGCGCGCCCGCGGCACAGCGCGTGCGCGCGCGCCGGCAGCCCAATCCGCTGGGGCGACGGGGGAGCTCGCGCCGGGCCGGCGTGTAGCGCGCGCCCTGGGCGAGCCGACCGGCACCAATAATTGACCCACCCGCTCTCTCTCTCGCGCGCGCGCTGGACGATGGATCGATCGGCCAGGTCCCTCTGCTGCTGCTGCTGCTGCTGGTGGCCGGGCCATGCGTGTCTCGGTGCGGCAAGCCGGGCGGGCCATGCGTGTGGCAGTGTACATGCATGGCTGGCGCGGCAGCGAGGGACGGGGCGCGCGCGCCGGCCCCCGCGCAGGCAGGGCCGGCAAGCGGCCAATGTGGGAGACACACACGCAGGTAACAGCGGCGGGGCGCAGAGGCCAGGGGCGTGGTTCATTTGTGGCAGGGCAGCTGTGGGCCTGTGGGTTTTGTCGCCTCCACCCCCGTTTTGCTCACCTCCTTTTTATGGCAAACGTTTCGACCTGTTGCCTGCTGCTTGGCCTCTAGTATCACCGCATACTCCCTCGGGTCGTTCTCATTTGGCATGTAAGCTTTTGTCTTGAGTCAAACTTCATGCCCCCTCTGTCCACAATTACTCGTCATACATACAAATGGATAAGAGAAATATATTTAGAACTAAAATACATCCATTTTATGATAAGAATTTTCAGACAGAAGAAGTAAAAAATATATTATATTTATATGGAAAAAAATATTAACATATTCTCTTTATTTTCTTATATACAAGATCACTATGAACATACAATGCAAAAAATTAAATTCATGATACATTTAATGATATATAATTTTTATTATTAAAGGTTGATATTTTTTTCTATAAAGCTATTCGAATTTTACAAAGTATGGCTTCGAAGAAATCTTATATGCAAAATAAAAAGGAACGTTGGGAGTAAATCATGGTTCTTTTTCTTCCAGTTCAAATGCATTGGCACACATATATAAGAAGAAAAAATTATGCTTTAGAGCGTCAACAACCGGGCGTCCTAAACCCGTCTCATACGTCCGGACGAGCCGTCCGGCCATTGACCGATCGTGAAATTTTGATTCAGTCGAATGTCTCAAGCGGGCTTCAAACGCCTGGGCTAATAGACACCCCTCATATCCATCCTAAATATTAGGTGAATATCGGGCGGTCGGGCGCATCCATCACGTTGGACCCGGTCTTCGCTGGCCCGCCCGGCCCCACATATATTCGTCTCCATCCGTTCGTTGGATCAAACCCTAACCACTTCACTCCCCTCCACTCCCCTCCGTCACCCAAGCTCACCTCTGATGATCTTTGGTCGTTTCCGCCATGGCGGGCAGTTGAACTGAGTCCTTCACTTCCCGATCCATCGACCACGAGGTTATCCCAAGCGACCCTAAGGAGAAGATGGACATTTGGCTTGCGCTCCGTCGCTCCCGGGAGGCCACCACCCGACGACAGCGCTCGGACTCGGAACGTCGGGGATCCATTGCATCCGCACAACCAGTGCATGGATCCGACGTTGCTGCCTCATCGGATGCCGTGCGGTCCATCTGGCGTCTAAATGTTGTGACAGACGCAAAACCCTACGTTGGCGTGCCGAGAATGCACCATGGGCGTCCACGGATGCAAAGATGGTGTGGCATGCCCGTCGTGCGAGGCTGCGGGCTCGGGAAGCGACGGAGGCCCTCGCGGTGGTGGACGTTCGAGAGGCGTAGTCGCACTCTCCGGCGCCCTCTATGGTGAACTATTGCGGGTGTCGCAACCGCGTCGTGGTGGATGTTGGCTCCTCCGAGGAGGGATCCGTCATCGATCTCACGTCCACCGGGACCGTCCTACTTATGGACTCCGATGAGGAAAAGTAAGGCATGGGAGACTACAGGAGCTCTACTCTCGTGAGTCGGCTAGCGTCCCATGTGTGACGATCGAACCGACACTATGAGGGGCTCAGCCAGTCGCCGAACAATGGCACGACGAAGCCGGACGAGCTTCGCTTACTATTAGGTTTACATTGCATGTAATAGTATGCATTTGAGGTTCTCTACTTTAAGGTATCCGATTATAGATGCACTGTCTAACGCTTGACCGGTGAGTGTCCACGAACGTTTCCCCCTCTTTGAATTTCACGGTCGTCCGCTTTCCTCTAATCTCTACCAAATAATAAAGCACGGGCTGCTTGTAGTCGTCCATCGCGCCATTTTGCAAATAAACCCCTTAGTTTTCTATAAATTAACCCCAAGTACACATTTAAGTCACACCTGAATCGTTCTTTTTTGCATTTTCTAAAAAAAACTGACGTTTTAGGTAATCAACCCGCTGTCCATATTTAAATCAACCAAACTGTTTATTTGTTTTAACAGAAAAACCCTTGACGTTTTGGTTAATCACTGTGTAGTTTATGTAAAGCAAAAATATCCATATTTTTTAAACCAAACTCCGATTTTAACATGTTATATATGAAATTTGATTAGAAAAATATGTGCAATCTAAATATGATGCTACTTTTAGGTGTTAAATATTTCTAAAATGTTAGTTTTGATGCAAACTTAATCTATAGCACATGGTTCATTTTTTCGTACCCGCGGCCCGAATTGCAAATGAATACCCATAAAAAACAGATTGAGAAAAAAACATCAAGAACCACGCATGCACACCTATAAAAAACCCTCGCGAAAAAACAACATATTTCTCATCTTATTTCGAGCGAGTGTGCGTGCGCGCGAGAGAGGGAGAGGGGGAGGAAGAGAGGGAGAGAGAGAGACTTGCTACATTCAAACGTGTTTTCGTTGTATGAGCACTAAGGCCACTATGAGCAACACAAATATGATGTCATGTCAAATTAAAGGACGTAGACCTATTCAGGTCTTGAGTCATGATTATATTTCCTATTTATAAAGATTAAAGTTGATGGTAAGTGCACATGTGGGTCCAACATCCTTTCAAAATAAATAAATACATGCATCCACACATGTAAAACTACGAACTTTCCAAGTGATATATAAAAAAATGTACTTCACTTATATGTGAGATCTATCATAAATAAACAAATACACTACTTTCATGTGAGATCATTTTTTTTGTAAAGGGAACAAATAACAAACACAAAAGTGTGAGTTCAACTCAAAATCGATATTGGTTTTAGTTTCTCTTTCCAGCCTACTATGGTCATTTGAAATTCTTTGGTGCACCGTGCCTCTGACCGTATTTTTTGTCATCTCTTAATATAACTATAAATCACACAACGACCACAAGAACACTAACATCATTTGACCACCTCATATGCCAATGGCTCCGTGGCAACACACGGATATCATGCTAGTTGGGCTAAAAACGTGTATTATTTTCTCTTCCGTTATAACACACATGCTCTTTTCTTAGTCACCAATCAAAATAGTTAAGTGATCCATAGTTGTAGGGTTATTGTATAATGAAACTACTCATTTGCCAACGACCGTCAACCCCTTCCCTCAGCCTCGGCACTTACACGTAATACCACATGTCATTTGGATTTATTTATTTTTGAAAAGGAGGATTGATACGTCCATTTTGCATCATGTTTTTATGTTGATATTTATCGTTTTTTGAGCTGTTATTTCACTTCAGGGTACAAGAATTATGCCTTTTCTCTCTTATTTTGCAAGGTCTACATAAAGAGGGAGAATGCCGGCAGCTGGAATTCTGGCCTGAAAAAGGAGCAAGTTTGAGATGCTTATTCTGCGCAATTCCAAAAGCCGTGAAAATCAACATGGGTTTTTTTGGGAATTTATAAAAAATACTGGGCCGAAGAAGTGCCAGAGGGGCGCCAGCAGGTGGCCACAAGCCTGCTAGGCGCGGCCACCCCCCTGGCCGCGCCTAGGGGGCTTGTGGGCTCCCTGTTGGCCCACTGGCCCCCCTCTTTTGCTATAAGAAGGGTTTCGGTCTGGAAAAATTCGAGAGGAGGCTTTTCGCAGGATTCGCCGCCGCCACGAGGCGGAACTTGAGCAGAACCAATCTAGAGCTGTGGCAGGACAATCCTGCCGGGGAAACTTCCCTCCCGGAGGGGGAAATCGTCGCCATCGTCATCACCAACACTCCTCTCATCGGAGGGAACTCATCACCATCAACATCTTCATCAGCATAATCTCATCTCCAAACCCTAGTTCATCACTTGCAACCAATCTCCGTCTGGCGACTCCGATTGGTACTTGTAAGGTTACTAGTAGTGTTAATTACTCTTTGTAGTTGATGCTAGTTGGATTACTTGGTGGAAGAGTTTATATTTAGATCCTTGATGCTACTCATGACCTCTCTGGTCATGAATATGATTATGCTTTGTGAGTAATTACTTTTGTTCCTGAGGACATGGGATAAGTCATGCTATAAATAGTCATGTGAATTTGGTATTCGTTCGATATTTTGATGTGTTGTATGTTGTTTTGGTGTTATGTGAACATCGACTACATAATACTTCACCATTATTTGGGCCTAGAGGAAGGCATTGGGAAGTAGTACGTAGATGATGGGTTGCTAGAGTGACAAAAGCTTAAACCCTAGTTTATGCGTTGCTTCCTAAGGGGCTGATTTGGATCCACTAGTTTAATGCTATGGTTAGACTTTGTCTTAATTCTTCTTTCGTAGTTGCGGATGCTTGCGAGAGGGGTTAATCATAAGTGGGATGCTTGCCCAAGTAAGGGCAGTACCCAAGCGCCGGTCCACCCACATATCAAACTATCAAAATAACGAACACGAATCATATGAACATGATGAAAACTAGCATGACAGAAATTCCCGTGTGTCCTCGGTAGCGTATTTCCTCCTATAAGACTTTGTTTAGGCTTGTCCCTTTCTACAAAAGGGATTGGGCCACTTTGTTGCACCGTTGTTACTTTTGTTACTTGCTACTTGCTGATACGTCTCCAACGTATCTATAATTTTTGATGGTTCCATGCTATTATCTTGTCAAACTTTGGATGTTTTGTATGCCTTTATATATTTTTTGGGACTAACTTACTAACTCAGTGCCAAGTGCCAGTTCCTGTTTTTTCCATGTTTTTGACCCCTTTCAGAGGAGGATTTTGAACGGAGTCCAAACGGAATAAAACTTCCGAAAAGATTTTTTTCGGAACGGAAGAAGATCGGGAGACTTGAGAGCCAAGGAAGGGGGTCCTCAGGGACCCCACAAGCCCACATGGCGCGGCCAGGGGGTAGCCCGTGCCGTCCAGGATTGTGGGCTCCCTGGGCCACCTCTGCCCTAGGTTTTGCGCCTATATATTCCCTAAAATCCTAGAAAAAATCAGGAGATCATCGAAAGTACTTTTCCGCCGCCGCAAGCTTTTGTCTCCGCAAGATCTCATTTGGGGCACGTTCTGGTGCCCTGCCGGAGGGGGGATTCGAACACGGAGGGCTTCTTCATCAACACCATGACCTCTCCGATGATGCGTGAGTAGTTCACCATAGACCTACGGGTTCATAGCTAGTAGCTAGATGGCTTCTTCTCTCTCTTGGATCTTCAATATAAAGTTCTCCATGATCTTCATGGAGATCTATCCGATGTAATCTTCTTTTGCGGTGCGTTTGTCGAGATCCGATGAATTGTGGATTTATGATCAGATTATCTATGAATCTTATTTGACTTTCTTCTGATCTCTCTTATGCATGATTTCATATCCTTGTAATTCTGTTCGAGTTGTGGGTTTTGTCTGGCCAACTAGATCTATGATTCTTGCAATGGGAGAAGTGCTTGGTTTTGGGTTCATACCATGCGGTGACCTCACCCAGTGACAGAAGGGGTAGCGAGGCACGCATCGTGTTGTTGCCATCAAGGGTAAAAAGATGGGGTTTTCATCATTGGTTTGAGATTATCCCTCTACATCATGTCATCTTGCTTAAGGCGTTCCTCTGTTCGTCATGAACTCAATACACTAGATGTATGCTGGATAGCGGTCGATGTGTAGAGTAATAGTAGTAGATGCAGAAAGTATCGGTCTACTTGTGTCGGACGTGATGCCTATATGTATGATCATTGCCTTAGATATCATCATGACTTTGCACGGTTCTATCAATTGCTCGACAGTAATTTGTTCACCCACCGTAATCCTTGCTATTTTGAGAGAAGCCTCTAGTGAACACTATGGCCCCTGGGTCTACTCCACACCATATTTTCAGCCTTACACTTTTTACTTTGTTGCACTTTTCGCCTTCAAATCTCACTTTGCAAACAATCTTGAAGGGATTGACAACCCCTTTATAGCGTTGGGTGCAAGCTCTTTGTGTTTGTGCAGGTACTTGATACGTTCATTTTGCATCATGCTTTCATGTTGATATTTATTGCTTTTTGGGCTGTTATATTACTTGTGGTACCATATTTATGCCTTTTCTCTCTTATTTTGCAAGGTTTATTTGAAGAGGGAGAATTTAGGCAGCTGGAATTCTGGACTGGTAAAAAGGAGCAAATCCTAGTCCACTATTCTGCACATCTCCAAATGCCCTAAAAGTTACGTGGATTTTTTGGGATTATATAAAAAATACTGGGCGAAAGAACTACCGGAGGGGGGCTGCCAGGGCGCCACAAGCCCTGACACCGCCACCCCTGGTGGCGGAGTGGGGGCTTGTGGGCTCCCTGACGGCCCACTAGCCCCCCTCTTTTGCTATACGAAGCGTCTTGGTCCAGAACAAAAAAAAAATCAGTGGAGAGCTTTTTCGTGGTTTCGCCGCCGCCACGAGGCGGAACTTGAGCAGATCCAATCTAGAGCTCCGGCAGGACGATTCTGCCGGGGAAACTTCCCTCCCGGAGGGGGAAATCGTCACCATCGTCATCACCAACACTCCTCTCGTCAGAGGGGAGGCATCTTCATCAACATCTCCATCATCACCATCTCCTCTCCATTCCCTAGTTCATCTCTTGTAACCAATCTTTGTCTCGCAACTTCGATTGGTACTTGTAAGGTTGCTAGTAGTGTTGATTATGTTGGGGAACGTCGCATGGGAAACAAAAATTTTCCTACGCGCACGAAGACCTATCATGGTGATGTCCATCTACGAGAGGGGATGAGTGATCTACGTACCCTTGTAGATCGTACAGCAGAAGCGATAAGAGATCGCGGTTGATGTAGTGGAACGTCCTCACGTCCCTCGATCCGCCCCGCGAACAATCCCGCGATCAGTCCCACGATCTAGTACCGAACGGACGGCACCTCCGCGTTCAGCACACGTACAGCTCGACGATGATCTCGGCCTTCTTGATCCAGCAAGAGAGACGGAGAGGTAGAAGAGTTCTCCGGCAGCGTGACGGCGCTCTGGAGGTTGGTGATGATCTTGTCTCAGCAGGGCTCCGCCCGAGCTCCGCAGAAACACGATCTAGAGGAAAAACTATGGAGGTATGTGGTCGGGCAGCCGTGAGAAAGTCGTCTCAAATCTGCCCTAAAAGCCCCATATATATAGGAGGAGGGAGGGGGACCTTGCCTTGGGGTCCAAGGGATCCCCAAGGGGTCGGCCGAGCCAGGGGGGAGGACTCTCCCCCCCCCCCCCCAAACCGAGTCCTACTTGGTTTGGTGGGAGGGAGTCCTTCCCCCTTCCCACCTCTCCCTTTTTTTTTCCTTTCCTTTGATATTTTCTCTCTTGGCGCATAGGGGATTAGTGGGCTGTCCCACCAGCCCACTAAGGGCTGGTGTGACCCCCCCAAATACCTATGGGCTTCCCCGCAGTGGGTTGCCCCCCTCCGGTGAACTCCCGGAACCCATTCGTCATTCCCGGTACATTCCCGGTAACTCCGAAAACCTTCCGGTAATCAAATGATGTCATCCTATATATCAATCTTCGTTTCCGGACCATTCCGGAAACCCTCGTGACGTCCGTGATCTCATCCGGGACTCCGAACAACATTCGGTAACCAACCATATAACTCAAATACGCATAAAACAACGTCGAACCTTAAGCGTGCAGACCCTGCGGGTTCGAGAACTATGTAGACATGACCCGAGAGACTCCTCGGTCAATATCCAATAGCGGGACCTGGATGCCCATATTGGATCCTACATATTCTACGAAGATCTTATCGTTTGAACCTCAGTGCCAAGGATTCGTATAATCCCGTATGTCATTCCCTTTGTCCTTCGGTATGTTACTTGCCCGAGATTCGATCGTCAGCATCCGCATACCTATTTCAATCTCGTTTACCGGCAAGTCTCTTTACTCGTTCCGTAATACAAGATCCCGCAACTTACACTAAGTTACATTGCTTGCAAGGCTTGTGTGTGATGTTGTATTACCGAGTGGGCCCCGAGATACCTCTCCGTCACACGGAGTGACAAATCCCAGTCTTGATCCATACTAACTCAACTAACACCTTCGGAGATACCTGTAGAGCATCTTTATAGTCACCCAGTTACATTGCGACGTTTGATACACACAAAGCATTCCTCCGGTGTCAGTGAGTTATATGAGCTCATGGTCATAGGAATAAATACTTGACACGCAGAAAACAGTAGCAACAAAATGACACGATCAACATGCTACGTCTATTAGTTTGGGTCTAGTCCATCATGTGATTCTCCCAATGACGTGATCCAGTTATCAAGCAACAACACCTTGTTCATAATCAGAAGACACTGACTATCATTGATCAACTGGCTAGCCAACTAGAGGCATGCTAGGGATGGTGTTTTGTCTATGTATCCACACATGTAAATGAGTCTTCATTCAATACAATTATAGCATGGATAATAAACTATTATCTTGATACAGGAATTATAATAATAACTATACATTTATTATTGCCTCTAGGGCATAATTCCAACAGATTACTCTTTGTAGTTGATGCTAGTTGGATTACTTGGTGGAAGAGTTTATGTTCAGTTCCTTGATGCTATTCATTACACCTCTGATCATGATTATGATTATGTTTTGTGAGTAGTTACTTTTGTTCCTGAGGACATGGGATAAGTCATGTTAATAATAGTCATGTGAATTTGATATTCGTTCGGTATTTTGATATGTTGTATGTTGTCTTTTCCTCTAGTGGTGTTATGTGAACGTCGACTACATAACACTTCACCATATTTGGGTCTAGAGGAAGGCATTGGGAAGTAGGAAGTAGATGATGGGTTGCTGGAGTGACAGAAGCTTAAACCCCAGTCTATGCGTTGCTTCGTGAGGGGCTGATTTGGATCCACTAGTTTAATGCTATGGTTAGACTTTGTCTTAATTCTTCTTTTGTAGTTGCGGATGCTTGTGAGAGAGGTTAATTATAAGTGGGATGCTTGTCCAAGTAAGGGCAGTACCCAAGCAACGGTCCACCGACATATCAAACTATCAAAGTAACGAACGTGAATCATATGAACATGATGAAACTAGCATGACAAAAATTCCCGTGTGTCCTCGGGAGCGTTTTTCCTCCTATAAGACTTTGTTCAGGCTTGTCCCTTGCTACAAAAGGGATTGGACCACTTGCTGCACCATTGCTAATACTTGTTACTTGTTACTCTTTGCGTGCTATGTTTCAGCTCGCTACACAATCACTTGTTACCGCTACTTTCAGTGCTTGCAGTTATTACCTTGCTGAAATCCGTTTATCAGAGCCTTGTGCTCCTCGTTGGGTTTGACACTCTTACTTATCGAAAGGACTACGATTGATCCCCTATACTTGTGGGTCATCAGTACTCTGGACTTGACGAGATTCTCCTACTGGATTGATACCTTGGTTCTCAAACTGAGGGAAATACTTACTGCTCCTGTGCTGCATCACCCTTTCCTCTTCAAGGGAAAAACCGACGCAAACAAGAGAAGTAGCAAGAAGAATTCCTGGCGTTGCCGGGGAAGGACTTTTGTTGCCATAGCAGAAGAATTTCTGGCGCCGTTGCCGGGGTGGATCAAATCAAGAACTCATCCAAGTAGGTGTCGCAAACTCATCTCTTGCATTTACTTTGTTTGCCAGTTGCCTCTCGTTTTCCTCTCCCCCACTTCACCAATTTGCCTTTTTTGTTTGCCTTTTCGTTTGCCTTTTCCTTCGCCCTTTTTCTTGCTTGCTCTTTGCCCGCTTGTCTGCCCGCTAACATGGCCCAACCAAGGGATTTTGATGCTCACTATGCAAGGTTAGAAGAGATTGAAACTAGTGTTAAGGGCTTCATGTCTACACAGTTTGAATACAACAGTTACTTTCGTAGAGAACTCAAGGAGAAAAATTCTTTTCTGGCTTTTTATGAGTAGAGAAGTTGATGATATGGCCAAAGATTTCCTTGCACTAAATTCTGAGTTTGCTCGTCTTGAAAAGTTGGTAGGCCAGATCTCTGATAAGCAGGCTACCTTAGTCAATAAAATGGCTGCTAAACCCGATACTCGTGATGAAAATCACGAAGATCTTAAAGTGCTTGGTGTGACTCCCATTGAATCTTTATTTTCTTGTGTCAAACCTAATGATGATGGGGCTGGATATGAATCCACTTTGGTTGAAAAGTGCCCCAATGATTCGGAGTCCATCTATCTTGATGCTAAAAGCATTGAAAGTGGAGTAGAAGATATTAAAACTTTGAGTAGTAATGAAATTACTACCTTGGATTTCAAGGAATTCAATTATGATAGTTGCTCCTTGATTGAATGCATTTCCTTGATGCAATCCATGTTAAACTCTTCACACGCTTATAGCCAAAACAAAGACTTTACCGATCATATCGTCGAAGCTATGATAAAATCTTTTGAAGAGAAACTTGAATTGGAAGTCTCTATCCCTAGAAAGCTTCATGATGAGTGGCAACCTACTATCAAAATCAAAATCAAAAACTATAAATGCAATGCTTTGTGTGATTTGGGTGCTAGTGTTTCCGCGATTCCAAAGTCTTTTTGTGATGTTCTGGGTTTTAATGAGATTGAAGAGTGTTCTCTTAATTTGCATCTTGCGGATTCTACTGTCAAGAAACCCATGGGAAGGATCGATGATGTTCTTATTATTGCAAATAGGAACTATGTACCCGTGGATTTCATTGTGCTTGACATTGATTGCAATCCTACATGCCCTATTATTCTTGGTAGACCTTTCCTAAGGACTATCGGTGCTATCATCGATATGAAGGAAGGGAATATTAGATTTCAATTTCCTTTAAAGAAGGGCATGGAGAACTTCCCTAGAAATAAAATAAGATTGCCTTATGAATCCATGAAGAGGGCCACTTATGGTTTGAGCACCAAAGACGACGATACGTGATTCTATCGCTTTTATGCCTTTCTAAGGGCGTTAAAAAATAGCGCTTGTTGGGAGGGAACCCAATAAATTTATCTTTTTCTTTCTGTTTTGTTTCGTCCACACTTTCATAATTCTATTGTGATTGTGTTTTTTGTGTTTATTTTTGTGTTTGAGCCAAGCAAAACCTTTATGATTAGTCTTGGTAATGGTTGTTTGATCCTGCTGGAAAAAGACAGAAACTTTTCGCTCACGAGATGATTTTTAATTTTTATTCAGAGAGATATTTTGAGTTTATTCTTTTAGCTTCTGGTTGATATGAATTTTTCCGAGGCAGTCGTAATTTTTCAGAATTTTTGAGGTAACAGAAGTATACGAAGTATACAGATTGCTACAGACTGGTCTGTTTTTGACAGATTCTGTTTTTGTTGAGTTGGTTGCTTGTTTTGATGAAACTATGGTTAGTATAGGGGGGTACTAGCCATGGAAAAGTGATAATACAGTATCCCAACACCAATATAGATAGAATTCAAGTTTGCTAAAGTACCAAAAGAGGTGGTAGTTTGTTTTCTTGTGCTAATAATATCACGAGTTTCTATTTAAGTTTTGTGTTGTGAAGTTTTCAAGTTTTGGATGATGTTCTCATGGAAAAATAGATAAGGAGTGGAAAGAGCTCAAGCTTGGGGATGCCCAAGGCACCCCAAGCCGAATTCAAGGACACCAAAAAGCCTAAGCTTGGGGATGCCCCAGGAAGGCATCCCCTCTTTCGTCTTCAATCCATCGGTAACATTACTTGGAGCTATATTTTTATTCAGCACATGATATGTGTTTTACTTGGAGCGTCTTGTATCGTAGGAGTCTTTTCTTTTTGTTGTGTCACAATCATCCTTGCTGCACACCTTTTTGAGAGATAGAGACATGCACTCATCGTGATTTTGCTAGAATGCTCATAGTGCTTCACTTATATCTTTTGAGCGAGATAATTTTGCTGTATGTGCTTCACTTATATCTTTTAGAGCACGGCGGTGCGTGACTTGGTAGTTGGCTTATGCTATGAAAGTAGTTCCAAATGTGATAGGTACCCAAAGAGGATACAAAAACCTCCATCTTCATGTGCATTGAGTAGAAAGAGAAGTTTTGGTTCCTCTCAATTAGTTTTGAGACGCGGATTTGGTAATATTAAGAGTTATGTTAGTAAGGTGTTGTGAATCTAGAAATATTTGTGTTGAAGTTAGTGATTCCCGTAGCATGCACGTATGGTGAACCGCTATGTTAGGACGTCGGAGCATAAATGATCTAATGATTGTCATCCTTTGTGTTGAGGTCGGGATCGCGCGATGGTCCCCTCGGAGTATGCGTTTAGCACTTTGTTTCGATTACTAATAAAAACTTTCGCAACAAGTATGTGAGTTCTTCATGACTAATGTGAGTCCATGGTATAGATTCACTTTCACCTTCTACCATTGCTAGCCTCTCTAGTGCCGCGCAACTTTCGCCGGTACACAAACCCACCATATGTCTCCCTCAAAACAGCCACCATACCTACCTACTATGGCATTTTCATAGCCATTTTGAGATATATTGCCATTCAACTCCCACCGTTCCGTCTCATGACTTGTGTTGTCACTCTCATATTGCCATTGCATGATTGTAAGATAGCTAGCGATATGTTTCAACGTCATACGCCAAGCTAGATCGTTGCACATCCCGGTACACTGCCAGAGGCATTTCCTATAGAGTCATCATCGTTGTAAGCTTTGAGTTGTGAGTAAATAAAAGTGTGACGATCATCATTAGAGCATTGTCCCATGTGAGGAATAAAAAAGAGGCCAAAGAGCCCAAATAAAAAAAAATAAAAAATAAAAAATAGAGGCCTAAGAGCCCAAATAAAAAAAGAGGAGAGAAAAAGAGAGAAGGGACAATGCTACTATCTTTTTCCACACTTGTGCTTCATAATAGCACCATGTTCTTCATGATTGAGAGCTTCTTGCTTTGTCACCACCATATGCTAGTGGGAATCTTTATCATATAACTTGGCTTGTATATTCCAATGATGGGCTTCCTCAAAATTGCCCTAGGTCTTCGTGAGCAAGCAAGTTGGATGCACACCCACTAGTTCTACTTTTGAGCTTTCACACACTTATAGCTCTAGTGTATCCTTTGTATGGAAATCCCTACTCATTCACATTGATATCTATTAATGGGCATCGCCATAGCCTTTTGATATGCCAAGTCAATGTGACCATCTCCTCCTTTTTGTCTCACAACCACCACCACACTCTATTCCACCTATAGTGCTATATCCATGGCTCACGCTCATGTATTGCGTGATAGTTATAAAAAGTTTGAGAAAGTAAGAGTGCGAAAACAATTACTTGGCCAATACCGGGGTTGTGCATGATTTACATTAGTTGTGTGAGGATGATGGAGCATAGCCAGACTATATGACTTTGTAGGGATAACTTTCGTTGACCTTGTTATTTTGAAAGTTCATGATTACCTTGCTAGTTTGCTTGAAGTATTATTGTTTTCATGTCAATAGCAAACTATTGTTTTGAATCTTACGGATCTGAACATGCATGTCACATGAAAGAAGTTGCAAAGGATAACTATGCTAGGTAGCATTCCACATCAGAAAATCATTCTTTATCACTTCCCTACTCGAGGACGAGCAGAAGTTAAGCTTGGGGATGCTTGATACGTCTCCAACGTATCTATAATTTTTGATGGTTCTATGCTATTATCTTGTCAAACTTTGGATGTTTTGTATGCCTTTTATATATTTTTTGGGACTAACTTATTAACTCAGTGCCAAGTGCCAGTTCCTGTTTTTTCCATGTTTTTGACCCCTTTCATAGGAGGATTTTGAACAGAGTCCAAATGGAATAAAACTTCCGAAAATATTTTTTTCGGAACGGAAGAAGATCGGGAGACTTGAGAGCCAAGGCAGGGAGTCCTCAGGGACCCCACAAGCCCTCATGGCGCGGCCAGGGGGGAGCCTGCGCCGTCCAGGCTTGTGGGCTCCCTGGGACACCTTTGTCCTAGCTTTTGCGCCTATATATTCCCTAAAATCCCAGAAAAAATCAGGAGATCATCGAAAGTACTTTTCCGCCGCCAAAAGCTTTTGTCTCCGCAAGATCCCATTTGGGCACGTTCTGGTGCCCTGCCAGAGGGGGGATTCGGACACGGAGGGCTTCTTCATCAACACAATGACCTCTCCGATGATGCGTGAGTAGTTCACCATAGACCTACGGGTCCATAGCTAGTAGCTAAATGGCTTCTTCTCTCTCTTGGATCTTCAATATAAAGTTCTCCATGATCTTCATGGAGATCTATCCGATGTAATCTTCTTTTGCGGTGCGTTTGTCGAGATCCGATGAATTGTGGATTTATGATCAAATTATTTATGAATCTTATTTGAGTTTCTTCTGATCTCTCTTATGCATGATTTCATGTCCTTGTAATTCTCTTCGAGTTGTGTGTTTTGTCTGGCCAACTAGATCTATGATTCTTGCAATGGGAAAAGTGCTTGGTTTTGGGTTCATACCATGCAGTGACCTCACCCAGTGACAGAAGGGGTAGCGAGGCACGCATCGTGTTGTTGCCATCAAGGGTAAAAAGATGGGGTTTTCATCATTGGTTTGAGATTATCCCTCTAAATCATGTTATCTTGCTTAAGGCGTTACTCTGTTTGTCATGAACTCAATACACTAGATGCATGCTGGATAGCGGTCGATGTGTGGAGTAATAGTAGTAGATGCAGAAAGTATCGGTCTACTTGTCTCGGACGTGATGCCTATATGTATGATCATTGCCTTAGATATCATCATGACTTTGCGCGGTTCTATAAATTGCTCGACAGTAATTTGTTCACCCACCGTAATACTTGCTATTTTGAGAGAAGCCTCTAGTGAACACTATGGCCCCCGGGTCTACTCCACACCATATTTTCAGCCTTACACTTTTTACTTCGTTGCACTTTCCGCCTTCAGATCTCACTTTGCAAACAATCTTGAAGGGATTGACAACCCCTTTATAGCGTTGGGTGCAAGCTCTTTGTGTTCGTGCAGGTACTCTGGACTTGACGAGATTCTCCTACTGGATTGATACCTTGGTTCTCAAACTGAGGGAAATGCTTACTGCTCCTGTGCTGCATCACCCTTTCCTCTTCAAGGGAAAAACCGACGCAAATAAGAGAAGTAGCAAGAAGAATTCCTGGCATTTTTGGGGAAGGACTTCTCTTTCCGTAGCACTTGCTAACAGTCATCTCACCACACAACTACTTGTTACCGATAATTTCAGTGATTGTAGATATTACCTTGCTGAAAACCACTTGTCAGATCCGTCTGCTCCTCGTTGGTTTCGACACTCTTACTTATCTAAAGGACTATGATAGATCCCCTATACTTATGGGTCATCAAGACTCTTTTCTGGCGTCATTGCCGAGGAGTGAAGCGCCTTTGGTAAGTGGAATTTGGTAAGGCAACATTCATATAGTGTGCTGAAATTTATTGTCACTTGTCACTATGGAAACTAATCCTTTGAGGGGCTTGTTCGGGGTATCTTCACCTCGAACGGAAGCACAAAGAGTTGCTTCTCAACCTTCTGCACCTACTGAAAATATGTTCTTTGAATTTCCTTTGGGTATGCTTGAGAAACTGCTGGCTAATCCTTTTACAGGAGATGGAACATCACATCCAAACTTGTATATAATCTATGTAGATGAAGTTTGTGGTTTATTTAAGCTTGCAGGTTTTCCCGAGGATGAGGTCAAGAAGAAGGTCTTTCCTTTATCTTGAGGGATAAGGCGTTGACATGGTATAGGCTATGTGATGATACTGGATCATGGAACTACAATCGGTTTAAATTGGAAATTCATCAAAAGTTTTATCCTATGCATCTAGTACATCGTGATCGGAATTATATTTATAATTGTCGGTGAATACTCACAACATATGCCATGGGTAGGCTAAAGTCGGTGAGAACCGAAGGAACAAAGGTGGGCACTGGGAACGAGGTTGGTACACGCATGGGACGCACGATGTACCCAGGTTCAGGGCTCTCCGTAGAGATAATACCCCTAATCCTGCTTGTGTGTTTGATGTATGAGAACAGAGTACAATGTTGCTCCTGGAGCTGCGTTGGGAGGAGGAAGAGGGGAGCAGCCGGCTCGTCTCTACCTCGCTCTCTGTTGGTTGGTGAGTGTGTAGTGTTGAATGACTTGCAAGTGATCGGCCCCTCTGCATGGGGGGCGGCCGGGGGGTTTTATAGACGAACCCGCCGGCCTACAATATGGATAAAGGGTACAAGCGTGGTACCCGGCTGGCTGCTTCGCCGGCTGGCCACGGGCCCACAAGGGTCTTGTCTTGTCGATGAGGGGCCCACCGGCTGGATGGTCTCGTTTACCTGTGGGACCCGCCGGCTGGCCAATGGGGCTCCCGTGTAAGGTTGACGCTGAGCACGCGTTGTACGTCAAGCGTCGCCCCGCGAGATTCTTCATGCGCAGGCAGTACGACCGCCTCCACTGTTCCCCACGCCGATTGCAGTAATGGAGTGGGAGTGTGACGGTCCGACATCAGGCTAGGTGATGGATCAGAGCCGGGGTAGGTCAGCGCCGTGGCTGCCGACGTTCGTACCTGCCGGGCGTCTTGATCCAGTACCTTTGCTGACGCGTAGCTACCTTTAATCGTGAGTTCCTTTCCTGACCTACGATCTGATGTGACTGGTGATCCCCAGCCGGCTAGCCTGCTTGGTCAGCCGGCTTGAGGGTGGCCGCCTCCTCCCCAGTCCGGCTGGCGGGACCAGGCCGGCTCTGAAAGGCAGGCCGCCTGCATTCTAGCCGGCACGGGCTGCCTGGCCGGCCAGAAAGGTGGCCGTCTCGTCTTCCAGTCGGCACGCGATGCCTAGCCGGTCAGAAGACTTGGGCTTTGGGAATCTCCATGCCTTAATGTCCATTTGGCCGGAAATGAAGGAACAGGCTTGATGAGCCTACCCCGGGGTTATCCCCCCGACACTAGTCCCCGAAGCTGGCGAGGTCTGCCGCCTGCTGGCGGGCGGCCTCACCGGCTTGTTGGTTTGTCTTGATATTTTGGTTGTTGTTTGCGGCGTAGGATGCCGGCTTCGGAGCCGGGTAGCTTCGAAGCGACGCCTCGGTCCAGTCCTAACTGGCCCGGAGAACGCCACGTGCCAGGCCCCGCCTGGCGTAATGATGGCGATTACTGTTGACGGGACCAGGCCTGGGCCTTGGGTCCCGCCACGACGCCCCCTCGGCCTTCGCGTGGAGATCCTCTGTGGATTTACTCCGCGATGGTTGGGCTTAGGGGATCGTTACCGCCCGTAATACACGGAATTAATGGGGCCCGACACACACCGGTCCCCTCCCCACGACGCTTCGTGGGGGTTTAAATGGGACGCGAGGGTTTCGAGGAGGCCATTCGCCCCCTCTTCTCGCCCTGCTCTGTGCTTTCTCCCTTCTTGCGCCCTGAGGAGAAGAGCTCGCGCCCTTCGTCTCCTTCTTCTTCGCCGTCGAGGCCTCGCTGACCGCTTCGAGCTCTCGCCACCCGCAGCCATGGCCAGTGGATCTTCTTCAAAGAAGTCGTCGGCGCAGGGGGGCTGGCTGGGCAGCGATGTCGATGAGAGCTCATCGATGCGCTATGCCATCATCGACTGCTGCCCCCGGCCAGCCAAGTGTCGGTGTGCCTTCCTAGCTCTGTGGCCTCTCCCGCACCTGTCGCGGGAGAGGTTGTGGTCTTCGCCGAGCATTTCTACCGGGGTTTCGGGCTCCTGGCTAGCTCTTTCTTTGGCGAGTGGCTCCAGTTCTTCGGCCTACAGGCGCATCATCTGGCGCCGAACGCCATACTGCAGCTGGCCGCCTTCATGGTCCTGTGCGAGGGCTTCGTGGGGATCGAGCCTCGCGTCGATCTGTGGCGCAGCCTGTTCTTCTTCAAGCAGCAATCCATCGCCATGGAGAAATCCGAGGTGGAGAAGCTCAAGGGGTCGCGCCCCATGACGCCGTGCGGGGCCGCGTTGGTGCATCACCGCCCGAAGTCCGGCTTCCCCCAGATGCCTTTGCAAGACTCCGTCAAGCACTGGCAGAAGGGGTTCTTCTACGTGAGGAGCACCGACCCGGCCCCCGAATGCCCTCAACATGCCCCCGTTCGCCATCGCCCCTCCGACGCGGCAGAACTGGGACGTGAAGACTCCCAAGCCACATCCTGAGGTGGCGCTTATTCGCGCCCACCTTGATATCTTGAGGGAGAGCGGCCTCCTCGGCCGCGCCCTTCTCGCCAACATGGTGGTCCGCTGGATTCTGCCGCTGCAGAGGCGGCCGCATCTGGTCTGCTAGATGAGCGGTCGGCTTGATCCATGCCGGCTGTCCATCAAGAGGTTCACCCCGGGCGCTGTAGCGCGACGGGTGAACCTGATCTCCTACGCCCGCATGGATGAGGGCGGGGAATGGACATGGGGGATGTCCCCGTTCAACCGGGCTCACCCGCCTCCGATGGTAACCTTACTCCCTTCTTTTCTGTCGTTTTGTTTTGAAGCTGGTGGCGTTTGTTGAGCCTGGTTGAATTCCTTTCTTGTAGATGTTCAAGACCCTGCAGGGGTCCCTCCGTCCGCCTGCTCCTGACGCGGACGCCTCCGAGATGGAGGACGAGGATGCGATGGAGCCCCGCTCAGACTCCTCCGCTGGCTCGGGAGATCCCCTCGAGTCGGAAGGGACCGAGCCGTCTGGTGAGTACCCGCGGCACACCCTAGCAGACTGGACGGACGATGATGAGGAAACCTCATTCTGCTCTAATGCAGCCTTCGAGGGGGACTCCGACGAGGTGGAGGAGGTCACCGGTCCACTACCGTCGCACGGCCGGCGTCAAGGTGGCGGAGCGACCGCTGCTGACGAGGCAGCCGGCAAGAAGGGCAAGGGTGTCACAGCTTCCCGGCCGGCCTCTAAGCGACCGGCGCCGGGTCCCCCAGCCGGGCAGTGAGCACACGGCGCCAAGAGGCGCCGTGGCGATGGCCGGAGGCAGGTCCCGGTAGTTGTAGGGTATGGTTTCCTCCTCTTCTTCCTTCCATATTTTGAGATGAATTTTGTTCCTGAGAAGCTTGGCTTGACAGGGAGGCGGAGGATGCGGATGAAGACACCGCCTCCGCAGCCGAGCGGGTCGGCTGGGCAGCGGCCGATGCTGCCGATAGGGAGCTGGAAACAGAGTCCAAGCGCCGGTGGGACACGGCTGCGGGGAAGGCCGCCGTGGGTCAGCCTTGCCCCAGCCGGGTCAAGAGGCCGGCGGAGAAGCGTGCGAAGGCTAGACAGGACCCCTCCGCACACCCTCGTGTGGAGGAGCCAGCTAGCGAGGCCGCCTCCAGGGCGAACCCAAGGACCGAAGGGGCCCAGCCGTTTGAACCGGCAGCCCCGGAGCAGGTGGACCTGGAGACGATCCCGGTTTCTCCTAGGGCCGAAGCGGCTCCTGACGCGCCGGTGCTGGATCTGACCGTGCCGGACGCGGCCCCTGATGCTCCAGGGGCGACCATGGATGCGCCGGACGCGACTCATCTGCCTCCTACGGAGGAGGTAGCGCCAGCTGGGACGGCGCTCGAGCCGGCCGTCGAGCCGGTGCCATCGTCGTCCCCCAGCACGGCCCTGTTGCGCTAAGGGCAGGGGGCCGGCCCGGGAGCCGGCCCATGAAGTCATGGCGGGCGGCGAACTTGGCCCGCCTGCAAATGCCCGCCGGCACCATTCTTTCCGGCGTGCCGGAGCTGGTGACGCTGCTTACCAGCGGCCGGTCGAAGGTGGAGCAGGCGGCCCGCATGGTGTGCGGCGACATGGAGCGCCTGGAAGCCCGCGCCCAGGTAGGCCTTGCATTTTCTGCTTTTTCTTTGCGCTTTTTTCTCTTCTCTTGTCGTCAGTGGGGGTGCGACAACGCACCACTGGGTGTAGCCCCCGAGAATCGGGCGGGTTGATTGCCAACCGGTCCGAATCTCTTGGAGGCCTTTTTCTCTGCATATTTTTCTTCAGTGGGGGCGCGCAAGCGCACCCACTGGGTGTAGCCCCCGAGAATCGGGTTGGTTATGCTTTTAACCAGGTCGAATCTTAATCATGTTCCCTTTCTCTCCCCTATGGGAGGCGCTTTACGATGCTCATGTACAGGCGTACAACGAGCTTCGGGAACAGCACCTGGGGGCTGATAGCCGGATCGCCGAGCTTGAAGCCCGGCTGGGCGACGATGCCGCGGAGCGTGATGCCTTGCGCGAAGCCGGCGGCCGGCTCCAAGAGCAGCTGGACCTTCTTCAGGCGGATAAGAAGGAGCTCGAGGCGGCCGGCCGGGTCGAGTGGAGCGGCTGTGGGCCACGCTGCAGGAGAAGGAGGCCTGCTACACTGCTGACGTGGACCGCCTCGCGTTGCTCCATCTTGAGGAGGCGAACCTCAAGGACGCCGCCTTGAGGGCGAAGGACGAAGCCCTTACCCAGAAGCAAACGCAGCTGGCTAAGGCGCTGGCGTCCGCCGCGACCTCGAAGAGGAAATCGCCCGCCTCACTCATGCGAGTGAGTTGCGGGAGCGTGAGGTCCTCGAGGTCTTTCATGAGACCGACGGAGCCTTCCAGCGTGGGTCTCCTTTCCTTGTTTTGTGTTTGGTTCTTTGGCCGTCTCCTCCTCTTGCTGTGTTCTTACGTCCCGACTGTCTTTTCCCCAGATCTCTTCTCCGAGACCCAGGTCGCAGCCGACACCGCCGTTGAGGTGAGACGTGAGGAGCGCCGTGCGGCCGGGCAGGAGGTGGATACTACCTCCGGCTGGAGCGTAGAGGAGATCGGCGTGGGCCTTCGGGCCCGCCTGGACGTCCTGAGCCTAGCTCGCAGCGGGTGGAGAGCGCCTGGACGCCTGGCGATCCTCCGCAGTGCGGTCTGGGGCTTATATGGCCCTGCGTTTGGCCAAGTCATGGTATTACAACCTGAACTTGGGCAAGATGGCTGCCCAGCGCGACGGCTCAGAGGCGGAGCTGCAAGGCATGGAGGAGGAGCTCCGGGTGAGAGCGAGTGCCATCGCCGAGTACGCCGCCTGGGATGACTTCGTCTTGGAGCGGGGTGAGAACAGCGACGTGATCGCTGAGGATCTACACGGCCTTCAGCCCTACGACGTCGATGGCAGCTCCGACGAGGCGGCCTGGGCTGCGGAATCTGCAGCCGCCTCCAGTGGTGGGGCGTATGCCGACTCCGGGATCAGCGGAGCCGGGGGCCACAACGGGGGAGATGCCGCATCCACCTCGGGAGGAGCCGGAGGCGGCGATGCTACCACATCAGGAGCAGCAGCCGAGACGACCCCTGAGGCCGCTGTCCCGTAACTGGCGTCCTTTTTTGTTTTTGGTTCTACCCCCGGAGGGATGTAACGAACGTGGGCCGTGGGCCAATGCTTTTTATGAATGTATATATTCAGCATTATATTCGTCACCAAGCGTGTTGTCTTATGATCCCGTCTTTTGATTCCTGGTTGACTCCTCTTATTCGAAGCCACAAGACGTAAAGAACAAGACATAAGCCAATCAGAGGCCGGATAGAATGAACCAACTCGAGCCGGTCGTCACTAGTATAGCCGGACTGTGCATGTATTCGACCTGACCCAACATCACATCGCGAACCGAGCGACCGTAGCCAGCCCGCAGGTTCAAGCGATGGACCGGGAATCAGCCGGTACACTATGTGCCCGACTACAAGGATTGACCGTCCGAGCGGCTGACGAGCCCCGGAGCTTGTTTAAAGCTAGCAAGGGGCCGCGCTGCGTAGCCTCCGAGCTTGAGAAAGCCAGCAAGAGGTGGTACGCGGTGTAGCCCGTCCACTGAGTGAAAACTCTTTTAGCAAGAGAAAGCATGGAGCCTGCTTTTTTCACCATATTTGTTGTTCCCGGCAGTCAGAGGCCGTCTTGAGTCTTGAAGGAGATCGTATATACGATCGAGCCAGCCCGAGCCGGTTGTCCCAAGTATAGCCGGACTTTGCATGAATTCGACATCACCCGGTGTCACATCGCGAACCGAGCGACCAGAGCCAGCCCGCAGGTTCAAGTGAAGGACCGGGATTCAGCCGGTACACTATGTGCCCGACTACAAGGATTTGACCGTCCGAGCGGCTGGCGAGCCCCCGAGCTTGTTTAAAGCTATCAAGGGGCCGTGTTGCACAGCCTCCGAGCTTGGTTAAGCCGACAAGAGGTGGTATGCTGTGTAGCCCGTACACGTGAGTGAGAACTCTTGATAAAAAGAAACATGGAGCATGTCCTTTTTATTGCCTTCTTTGTTCCCTGAAGAGGGAGGAAGATACATGTGTATGCTCTTTCCTTTGCTTGTCTTCCGCCTTTTAGCAATAGAACGGGCGAAGCAACGCCGCGTTCCATGGGCGCTTCGTTTCTTGGCTGGAGTCGTCCCTCTTGCGCTTCCTTGGCTTCTGGGCATCAATCAGGTAGTAAGCGTTGTTGTGTAACGCCCTACTAATGATGAAGGGTCCCTCCCAGGGGGGTGAGAGCTTGTGCTGGCCGGCAGTGCGCTGGATTCTTCTGAGGACAAAGTCTCCCTCCCTGAAAGAGAGAGGCCTGATCCTTTTGTTATGGTAGTATCTCAGCTTCTGTTGGTAGATGGCCGTCGGCTCAAAGCCAAGTCCCTTCTTCCTCGAGGAGACCCACACCGTCTTCTCTGGCCTCCTTCGCCTCTGTTTCTGTGTATAGGGTGACCCGAGGCGAGCCGAATTCGACATCCGTGGGGATGATAGCCTCAGACCCGTATACCAGAAAGAATGGAGTGAAGCCGGTCGACCGGTTGGGCGTGGTGCGGAGGCTCCATAGCACATCCGGCAGTTCTTTGATCCAGCAGCCGGCTGACCTGACCAGTGGTGCCACCAGCCTTGGCTTGATGCCGGCTAGGATCAGACCTTTGGCCCTCTCCGCTTGGCTGTTTGCCTGGGGGTGTGCCACCGAGGCCAGGTCGAGCCGGATGCCTACCTTGGAACAGTAGAGCGCCAGGGCGCCCTTGGCGAAGTTGGTGTCGTTGTTGGTGATGATGCTATGGGGAACGCCATATCGGACAGAGATGTCTATGATAAACCTGACAACAGTGGGGCCGTCAAGCTTCTTGATAGGCCTGGCTTCGATCCACTTGGTGAATTTGTCGACGGCTACTAGAAGATGCGTCATCCCTCCGCGAGCCGTCTTGAAGGGCCCAACCATCTCTAGTCCCCAGACGGTGAATGGACATGATAAGGGAATGGTTTTCAGCGCTGAAGGCGACATATGGCTTTGTGCACTAAAGCGTTGGCAGCCTTCACATTTGTCCACCAGATCCACAACCTCCTCGAGGGCCGTGGGCCAGTAGAATCCATGGCGGAATGCTTTGGCCACCAGGGTTCTGGAGGCGGCATGATGCCCACACTCCCCCTGGTGGATGTCTCTGAGGATCTCTTGCCCTTTTTCTGATTTGATGCAGCGTTGGAACACGTCGGTCGTGCTGCGTCGCACCAGCTCGCGATTGATGATGGTGTAGACGGCGGACCTGTGCTGGGTCTGTCTCGTGTCCGCCTCGTTCTGAGGAAGTTCGCCGCGAAGAAGGAAGGCCAGAATGGCCTGAGCCCATGATGGAGCCGACACAAGGGTCGCCTCTGCTTCGTCTTTACTGTTGGGGGCTTCTGCAGCCCCCGAGCTTGATGGCGTCTCCGGTGCTATTGCTGCAGCCGGCTCATCTTCTGTCTCCATGACGTCCACCCACTGGCAGGATTCGAGCCTGGGTAGAGCCGGGGTTGTCGTTGTAGCTGGTGTCGTTGTTGGAGTCGGGTGGACCAATGGAGCCGGATTAGGATCCGAAGCCGGCGTAGTGGGTGGAGCCGACGGTGCTTGCACCTTAGATTCTGTCGGTGCCGCATTTGGAGCCGGTGCCGTCGTTGCAGCCGGCGTGGGGTCCGCAGCCGGCATAACTGGCGGAGCCAGCGGCGCTTGTATCGTAGAGTCGGCTGGTACGAAGATTGATGCCGACTCCGGAGACGGCTTGATAGACGGCTTGTGTAGTTGCTCGAGGGAGACGCCGGCTGAGATGGCCTGCCTCATGGAGCCGATCTTTGCCAGCGTGTCTGCCGCCTCATTTTCCGCCCTGGGAACATGGTGGAACTCACAACCCTCGAAGGGCCCGCTGAGTTGCTGGATGAGGAAGTGGTAGCTTGCCATGTTGGCGTCCCTGGCATCCCATTCGCCAGAGACCTGCTGCACCACCAAGTTCGAATCGCCGAAGCATATGAGCCGCCGGATGCCAATCTCCTTGGCAAGCCGGAGGCCATGGGCGAGCGCTTCGTACTCAGCGACGTTGTTGGAGGCGGCGAAATGGATCTGGAGAGCGTACTTGAGCTGGTCCCCTTTCGGAGACGTCAAGATGATGCCGACTCCCAGTCCTGTCCGCATCTTCGAGCCGTCGAAGTGCATCCGCCAATGCATGGACTCTAGAGGCGGCGGCTCGAACTGGGTCTCGGCCCAGTCGACTAAGAAGTCGGCCACCACCTATGATTTGATGGCGGTGCGAGGCTCGTACCGAATGTCATGGTCCGCCATGACGATGGACCATTTGGCAATTTTGCCCGTGGCATCACGGTTGCCCATGATCTCTGATAGCGGAGCAGTGCTCACCACAGTGATGGCATGCTCTTGGAAGTATTGTTTTAATTTCTTTGCAGCAAGGTAAACACCATAACACATTTTCTGATAATGAGGGTAGTTCTGCTTAGAGGCGGACAAGACCTCACTAAGGTAGTAGACAGGGCGCTGCACTGGCAGGTCCTTGTCTTCCTCTTTGCGCTAAACTACCAACACTAGCTGACCACGCGAGTGGTCGCCGCGATGTATATGAGTATGGGTTCCCTTTCAGATGGGGCTGCCAAGATTGGCAGACTCGAGATTACCTGCTTGAGGTCACGGAAGGCTTCGTCCGCCTAGTCGTTCCACTCAAACTTCGTCTTCTTCTTCATGAGCTGGTAGAGTGGAAGGGCCTTCTCGCCAAGCCGGCTGACGAACCGGCTAAGGGATGCCAAGCAGCCAACAAACTTTTGGACGTCGAGGATCCGAGCCGGCCGCACCATCCGCTCGATGGTGCTGATCTTCTCAGGGTTCGCTTCGATGCCGCGGGCGGATACGAAGAACCCCAAGAGTTTGCCGCCTGGGACCCCGAAGACGCACTTCTCCGGATTGAGCCGGATCTTGTATTCGCGCAGATTGGCGAATGTCTCTCGCAGGTCGTCGAGGAGGCTGAAGTGCTGCTTCGTCTTGACGACGATGTCATCCACATAGACGTGGATGTTTCTGCCAATATGTGGCAGTAGGCACTGCTACATGCAGCATTGGAATGTCGCACCTGCGTTCTTCAGACAGAACGTCATGGTGGTGTAGCAGTAGGCCCCGAAGGGCGTGATGAAGGAGGTCTTCAGGCAATCAGCTGGATCCAGCTTGATTTGATGGTAGCCTGAATAAGCATCCAGAAATGACAGCAGGTCGCAGCCTACGGTGGAGTCGATCACTTGATCTATCCTAGGCAACGCGAAAGAGTCTTTCGGACAAGCCGTATTGAGGCTAGTGTAGTCGATGCACATTCGACATGTGTTGTTCTTCTTCAGCACCAGGATTGGGTTCGCCAGCCAGTCCGGGTGGAAAACCTCCATGATGAAGCCGGCTGCAAGGAGCCGAGTGATCTCTTCTCCGATTGTGCGCCGCTTCCCCTCGGCGAAGCGGCGCAAAGGTTGTGTCACCGGCTTTGCATCCGGTCACACATGAAGTTTGTGCTCGGCGTACTTCCTCAGAACACCCGGCATGTCCTTGGGGGACCATGCAAAGATGTCCGGATTCTCACGGAGGAAGTCGACGAGCTCGCCTTCCTATTTGGGGCTGAGGCTAGCCCCGATGGTGATGCACTATTTTCGGTTGGCAGGGTCGAGTGGGACCTGCTTGGTCTCTTTAGCCGGCTTGAAAGAGCCCTCGCCGGCCGATTGGGACTTCAATGCTTCACGTAGTGCATCGTGGTATGCTGATTATGCAAACTATATTGTTGCCAAATATATACCACCTAGTTTCACGTACCAGCAAAAGAAGAAATTCTTCTTTGACTTGAGACATTACTTTTGGGATCATCCTCACCTTTATAAGCAAGGAGTAGATGGTGTTATTAGACGCTGTGTACCTGAACATGAACAGGGACAGATCCTACAGAAGTGTCACTCTAAGGCCTATGGAGGACACCATGCGGGAGATAGAACTGCACACAAGGTATTGCAATCAGGTTTCTATTGGCCCACTCTCTTCAAGGATGCCCGTAAGTTTGTCTTGTCTTGTGACGAATGTCAAAGAATAGGCAATATTCGTAAACGTCAGGAAATGCCTATGAACTATTCACTTTTCATTGAACCATTTGATGTCCGGGGCTTTGATTATATTGGACCTTTTCCAAAATCCAACGGGTATACTCAGATCCTAGTTGTTGTTGATTACGTCACTAAGTGGGTAGAAGCTATCCCCACTAGTAGTGTTGATCACAACACCTCTATCAGGATGCTTAAAGAAGTTATTTTCCCTAGATTTGGAGTCCCTAGATATCTAATGACCGACGGTGGTTCACATTTCATTCATGGTGATTTTCGTAAAATGCTTGCTAAGTACGATGTCAACCATAGAATTGCATCACCCTATCACCCTCAGTCCAGTGGTCAAGTAGAGCTAAGCAACATAGAGATTAAATTGATTCTCCAAAAGACTGTCAACAGGTCTAGAAAGAATTGGTCTAAGAAGCTCGATGATGCACTGTGGGCTTATAGAACTGCCTATAAGAATCCCATGGGCATGTCTCCGTACAAAATGGTGTATGGTAAAGCATGTCATTTACCTATTGAGCTAGAGCATAAAGCTTATTGGGCAATCGAAGAGCTCAACTTTGATTTCAAACTTACTGGTGAGAAGAGGTTATTTGATATTAGCTCGCTTGATGAATGGAGAACTCAGACATATGAGAATGCCAAGATGTTCAAAGAAAAGGTTAAGAGGTGGCACGATAAAAGAATACAAAAGCGTGAGTTCAATGTAGGTGATTATGTCTTGCTATATAATTCTCGTTTAAGATTTTTTGCAGGCAAGCTTCTCTCTAAATGGGAAGGTCCCTATATTGTTGAGGAAGTATATCGTTCCGTGCTATCAAGATCAACAACACGGAAGGTAATTGTCCGAGAGTTGTAAATGGGCAGAGAATCAAGCATTATATCTCAGGTACTCCCATAAATATTGAAAGCAATATTATCAATACCATAACTCCGGAAGAATACCTAAGGGATATTTATCAGCCTTTTTCAGACTCCGAAAACGAAGAGGTATGTGATTCGGTAAGAAAAGAGACTCCAAAACTTTTTCAGTAGGAATTTTTCTCCGTTTTGGAATATTTGAAAAAATAGAAAAATTGGAAGTACTCCGGAAAGCGCGCGAGGAGGCGACAAGGGCCACCTCGTGCGCCTCTCGGACCTCGTTTTTGTGCGGAGTACTCCTTCTGATCTGGAAAAAATCATTATATATTCTCCCGAAAGGTCTGACCCTTGTATCACGCAAATTTCCTCTGTTTTCGTTTCGAGCCTGTTTTCTGCCGCAGATTTAGAGCAATATGTCGTCTCGGAAATCTATGGAGGAGAACAATCTCCCTCAAGTCTATGGAGAAGTAAATGTTGATCTGAAAAGAATGGAGGTCATGGAGGCCAGGGAAAGGCTACCTAAAGAAACCAAGGGCAAAACTAAGGAGAAGAATCAGGCGTGGGACGAAGTGCAATCTTTGCTCAACAAGTAAGAAGTTGAAGAAGTGGATTTCCTCCAACCCTACCTCCACCTACTGTCTCCATCCTTGATTGAACTCTTGAGGTTTTGTGAAACAACTCGTGCTTGCAATACTTATCTCACTCGTGAAGTTGTTTAGCTGGAGAAACATATCACAGATCTCCAAGGTATAAATCAAAGATTAATGACCCTCTTGGAATCAAAGATTGCAACAACTCCACCACCATCACCTCCAAAGGAAGACAACTGAGCATGGGTATGGGCAATCCCCTTGGCTTGTGCCAAGCTTGGGGGAGTTGCCCCGGTATCGTATCACCATCACATCTTTTGCCTTTACCTTTGTTTTAGTTTGTTCCTTTTCAGTTTTCTCTTTCTCTAGTAGAATAAAGGTCTTGGTGTTTTAGGCTTGAGTTTTTGTTTGTGTCACCCCCGATGTATTAGAGCTCGTGAGCCATATAATAAAGAGTGTCTTGGTTAAGGGTCTTGCTTCTTGCCATGATCAAAAGATTGAGAAAAGAACAAAAGCATGAAAGATCATGTAATGATCTTATGGGAAGTGATGGCTTCACATATAAAAATAATGATGATTGAAACTTGTTGAGGGTAGACAAACGTAGACCTTGGTCATTGTTGCAATTAATAGGAAGTGATAAAGAAGGAGAGGTTCCCATGTAAATATATCATCTTTGACACCATCTATGATTGTGAACACTCACTAAACTATTGCATGCTTAGAAGTAGATGTTGGACAAGGAAGATAACATAATGAATTGTGTTTGCTTGGTTCCGAACAATGTTATATGACTAGAGATCCCTTAGCATGTGACGATTGCTTCCACCTCATATTAGCCAAACCTCCCGCACCAAGTAGAGATACTACTTGTGCATCCACAAACCTTCAACCCAGATTTGCCATGAGAGTCCATCATACCTACCTATGGATTGAATAAGATCCCTCAAGTAAGTTGTCATCGGTGAAAGCAATAAAAATTGCTCCCTAATATGTATGATCTATTAGTGTGTGGAAAATAAGCTTTGTACGAACCTGTGATGAGGAAGACATAAAAGCAACAGACTGCATAATAAAGTTCTTTATCACAGGAGGCAATATAAAGTGACGTTCCTCCGCATAAAGAGGACACACATCCAAACCTCAAAAACGCATGACAACCTCTGCTTCCCTCTGCGAAGGGCCTATCTTGTACCTTTACCTTTTGCCCTTGAAAGAGTTATGGTGATCTTCACCAATTCCCTATTTCGCCTTTATCTTGGCTAACGTCATATGCTTGGGAAAGATCTATATTCATATGTCAACTCGGAGGTAAGTATTCATGAATTATTATTGTTGACATTACCCTTGAGGTAAATGGTTGGGAGGCAAAACCATAAGCCCCTATCTTTCTCAGTGTCGAGCTGAAACTTTGATCTCATGAGTACCACGTGAATTGTAGCAATTGTAGAGAACGAAAAGATGATTGAGCATGTGGATTTGCTTTACAAGCTCTTATTTGACTCTTTCTGAGGTTGTGATAAATTTCAATTGCTTCAATGACTAAAGGCTATCGGTTGTTAATTCTTGGTAAGGTTCTTGATCCATACTTTACTTTGTGAAGGAATTGTCACTTTAGCATGAGAGATTATATGTTGGTATTGCTGTTCTGATCATGATTATGATGCCTGCATGTTCGTATCTTGTTTTGTCGACACCTCTCTCCCTAAACATGTGGGCATGTTTATTGATCTCGGCTTTCGCTTGTGGACAAGCGAGGTCTAAGCTTGGGGGAGTTGATACGTCCATTTTGCATCATGCTTTCATGTTGATATTTACCGCTTTTTGGGCTGTTATTTCACTTCACGGTACAATACTTATGCCTTTTCTCTCTTATTTTTCAAGGTCTACATAAAGAGGGAGAATGCCGACAGCTGGAATTCTGGCCTGAAAAAGGAGCAAGTTTGAGATGCCTATTCTGCGCAACTCCAAAAGCCGTGAAAATCATCGTGGATTTTTTTGGGAACTTATAAAAAATACTGGGCCGAAGAAGTGCGAGAGGGGCACCGGCACGTGGCCACAATCCTGCTAGGCGCGGCCACCCCACCCCCCCCCCCCGACCGTGCCTAGGGGGCTTGTGGGCTCCCTACTAGCCCACTGGCCCCCTTCTTTTGCTATAAGAACGGTTTCGGTCTGGAAAAAATCGAGGGGAGGCTTTTCGGAGGATTTGTCGCCGCCACGAGGCGGAACTTGAGCAGAACCAATCTAGAGCTCCGGCAGGACGATCCTGTCGGGGAAACTTCCCTCCCGGAGGGGGAAATCGTCGCCATCCTCATCACCAACACTCCTCTCATCGGAGGGGACTCATCACCATCAACATCTTCATCAGCACCATCTCATCTCCAAACCCTAGTTCATCACTTGTAACCAATCTCCGTCTCGCGACTCCGATTGGTACTTGTAAGGTTGCTAGTAGTGTCAATTACTCTTTGTAGTTGATGCTAGTTGGATTACTTGGTGGAAGAGTTTATGTTCAGATCCTTGATGCTAGTCATTACCTCTCTGGTCATAAATATGATCATGCTTTGTGAGTAGTTACTTTTGTTCCTGAGTACATGGGATAAGTCATGCTATAAATAGTCATGTGAATTTGGTATTCGTTCGATATTTTGATGTGTTGTATGTTGTTTTTCCTCTAGTGGTGTTGTGTGAACGTCGACTACATAACACTTCACCATTATTTGGGCCTAGAGGAAGGCATTGGGAAGTAGTAAGTAGATGATAGGTTGCTAGAGTGACAGAAGCTTAAACCCTAGTTTATGCGTTGCTTTGTAAGGGGCTGATTTGGATCCACTAGTTTAATGCTATGGTTAGAATTTGTCTTAATTCTTCTTTCGTAGTTGCGGATGCTTGCGAGAGGGGTTAATCATAAGTGGGATGCTTGTCCAAGTAAGGGCAGTACCCAAGCGCCGGTCCACCCACATATCAAACTATCAAAGTAACTAACGTGAATCATATGAACATGATGAAAACTAGCATGACAGAAATTCCCGTGTGTCCTCGGGAGCGTTTTTCCTCCTATAAGACTTTGTCCAGGCTTGTCCCTTGCTACAAAAGGGATTGGGACATTTTGCTGCATCGTTGTTACTTTTGTTACTTGGTACTTGCTACGAATCATCTCACCACACAACTACTCGTTACCGATAATTTCAGTGCTTGCACATATTACCTTGCTGAAAACCACTTGTCAGATCCTTCTGCTCCTCGTTGGGTTCGACACTCTTACTTATCGAAAGGACTATGATAGATCCCCTATACTTGTGGGTCATCAAGGATCACCCTCGGCCTCTGCATCATAATGATGCATGTAACTACTTTATTAATTATTCATAAAAAACTTACAAAGTAATACATTAGTAAGCATCAAGCATCATGTTGACAACGCATGTCGCTATCCAATGCCCTTGATGAAGGGGTGCCGAATATCCAAGCCGAATAACAAATAGACATCGCACCAACGCCTAATATCTCAAGTTCGATACTCGGACTGTGTCACACACCAGTCCAGGAACACTCTCAGAAGCTGCCACCATCGTCTTCCCCTTGTCCATCTCCAGAGCAGGTACTGACGCATCGACCTTGTCAGGCCTGCCATCAACGCTACTGATAACCCACAAGTATAAGGGATCAATTATAGCCTTTTTCGGTAAGTAAGAGTGTCGAATCCAACGAGGAGCTAAAGGTAGGACAAATATTCCCTCAAGTTCTATCGACCACCGATACAACTCTATGCACACTTTACGTTAGCTTTACCTGGAACAAGTATGAAACTAGAAATACTTTGTAGGAGTGATAGGATAGGTTTGCAAGAAAAGAAAGAACACATAAATAAAAACTAGGGGTTGGTTAGATAAAGAAACAATTACGTTAGTTTAACGAGTGTGGAAAAGTGGTGGTAGGAGTTGCGGAATTGTCCCTAAGCAATTGACTACGTTACTAGACCGATAGCAAGTTTTATGTGGGAGAGGCCACTGCTAGCATATCATCCCTTACTTGGAATTCTATGCACTTATGTTTGAAACTATTAGCAAGCATCCGCAACTACTAACGTTCATTAAGGTAAAACCCAACCATAGCAATAAGATATATTGGTCCCCCTTCAATCCCGTATGCATCAATTTCTATGCTAGGCTAAAGCTTCTGTCACCCTTGCCCTCCAATACATAGTCCTATCAACATACTGCTAACCCTATGGTGTGATCCACGCGCGCGCTCATATGATGGGCACCAAAGTACAGCAACATTACCACAAGCAAATTAAACCTAATCATAGCAATTCATCAATCACCGATAGGACAACGAAAATCTACTCAGACGTCATAGGATGGCAACACATCATTGGATAATAATATGAAGCATAAAGCACCATGTTCAAGTAGAGGGTACAGCGGGTTGCGGGAAAGTGGACCGCTGAATATAGATGGGGGAAGGTGATGGAGGTGTTGGTGTAGATCGCCGTCACACGATGATGTCCCGGGCGGCGTTCTGGCGCCGCCGGGAGAGAGGGGGAGAGAGCCCCCCTTCTTCTTCTTCTTCCTTGACCTCCTACCTAGATGGGAGAAGGGTTTCCCCTCTAGTCCATGATCTCCATGGCGGTGGAGGGGCGGGAGCCCCTCCGAGATTGGATCTCTGTGTGTGTCCTTCTATTTCTGCGCTCCCAGATTCTCCCTTTCACTGTTTCTTAAATTCCTGGAGATCCGTAACTCCGATTGGGCTGAAATTTTAACACGATTTTCTTCCGGATATTATCTTTCTTGTGGCGAAAGAAGGGCCCCAACTGCCTTAGGGATAGGTCACAAGACTGTCAGGCGCGTCCCCACACCCAGGCTGCGGCTAGGGGGCTTGTGACCCCCTCGGGCATCGTTTCGCGTTGATTCTTCTTCCCAAAAATCATAAATATTCCAAAAAAACCATAGGTTTTTTATTTTGTTTGGACTTCGTTTGGTATGAATAATCTGCGAAACAAAAAACATGCAACAAACACGAACTGGCACTGGGCACTGGATCAATATGTTAGTCCCAAAAATAGTATAAAAAGTTGCCAAAAGTATATGAAAGTTGTAGAATATTGGCATGAAACAATAAAAAATTATAGATATGACGAAGACGTATCAGCCACCACGGTGACAGATATCGCCACAGTCCTGCATGTATCCATCCGCCCGCGCCCGTTGCCGAAACTCCGCAGCACCATGCCGTCGGGATATGTCGTCGGCCTTGCGGTAGATGGAATACTGCACCTCCTCTAGTCCCCTACAGCCTACACTTTCTCCAAAACATTGCCCCGGGAGGGTGAACGACATGAAAGGCGTCGTAATCGTACGATCTGGGAGACCCAGATCTAGGGTTTCCCCCGGAGCATTCCGAGACTGATGACGCAAACTACAACGACGATGCCTCAACAAGGAAACAACATCGGAGACACCGTCATCATCTGCCATGGCTGAAGTCAGCGCGTTTTCATCGGTAGTTCCACCACAGTGTGTACGCCGCCGACGTCGTTGGTCCCTTCCACCTAAGCAAACTCCATAGTCGATGCCCTCAAAAGGGATTACGATACAAAAGAATTGTCATCGCTTCATCCCAATGAGACTTAGGATTTCCCCGAAGTTTCCCACGGTGTCAAGGACCCAGACAAAGGTTGAATCCTAGCGAGATCAGAAGAACACATCAAGATCCGCCCAGTTGCCGGCAGTCCGCATCCGCCACTACGCCGTCCGCAACTCGATGATCAAGGGTCGGTCACCGGAGTCACAAACGCGTGCAACCACCAACCATGGCCAGAACTGGCCGAGGCAAGCAACCCCCACCAGCAATCCCACGTTGCTGCACCCTCGTTGTTGTATGCATGGATCTGATGCAGCCTCCACCATAGCTAGCCGTCTCGTCTCCCCAACACGCCAAAACATCCCACCAGCAATTCCGCACAACCCATCCACCAGATCCGGGACGAGCCCAAGGCCGCCAAGACCAGAAACCGCCATGAAGCAGTGGGACACCGCGCCATCGCATGGGACAGCCCCGCCGTCGGACGAAGCCCGCCACCTGTGAGCACGCGCAACAACCGACCGGGCGCCGTCGCATGCAGCCACACAAAGCCGCCCAACTGCCGCACGAGGCACACCTAGTCGCCTCAACACCCGTCGGAGCAGCACCAGAGGTCAACCAACGAGCCAAGGTCGGCCACCGCGCCACGCAGCTCCACCGCACCCAACCATCGAGAGGGCCATGCCCCTGCGCCGCGGGTGCGCGCAAACTAGATCCCGCCGTAGTGGAAGAGACAGGGGAAGCAGGGGGCCTCCCCCCTAACTTCGGGGATATAATGATACATTGTTGATGAACAATGCAAAATTAGTGATTGTTGGGTTTAGTCCCACATTGGTTGAGGGAGGAGACATATAACGACTTATAAGGACGAGGGTGTCCCCTCCTAACAGGCTAGTCTTTTGGGGGGAGAGGGCCCAAGGCTTGTCATAAGTCGGTTTTGCTCTCCGGTTGGGCTCGTTGACGCATGTGGGTCGGAAACGCTGGTGTTAGCGGACCCGGGATTGCGTAACAAGTGGTATCAAAGCCCAGGTACCCGGAATAAATCTCGGTGGACTCACGGGTGGTCGGTCATGGTAGGTGGGCTGGAACGCTGGTGTTAGCAGGCCCATGGGTGACCGATGTGTGAGGGGGAGATTGTTGGGTTTAGTCCCACATCGGTTGTGGGAGGAGACATAACACGACTTATAAGGGTGAGGGTGTCCCCTCCTAACAGGCTAGTCTTTTGGGGGGAGAGGGCCCAAGGCCTGTCATAAGTCGGTGTTGCTCTCCGGTTGGGCCCGTTGATGCATGTGGGTCGAAAACGCTGGTGTTAGCGGACCCGGGATTGCGTAACAGTGATTATTTGCTAATAAAAGCCTATTTTCTATGATTTGGCCCTCCCCAACTTGTTTTTAGCAACACTCGGCCACAGTGCTAAAACATTCCCGGCTCTGCCACCGTTGATATATCTGTGATGGTAGCTTGGTAGGTATAGATAGCACCACTATCTACAAATCCTCAAATTGTCAATAAAGCAAAGCTAAGCCGTATTCCACTAGTTGTCTAGCTCCGGTGCTTCCTAAAAATTACCGGCTCCATCTTTTCAGCCAAAAAACAAACATGAACCTAGTCTAAGTTGTCTGAAGATGCATTCTGTTGAACAGATTATGAAACCATACGGGGTGCTAAATCATATTTCGCTACGAAGTGGACGAGGATGTGAGCCAGGTCTTGCCTTCCAGGTTCCAGCACATTAGCTAAATCATATGGAGCTATGTCGAGGAACTTATAATCTACGAAGGAACCTTCTCAATTTTGTAGAGCTTTTCGCCATTCTCTACTGCCTTTTTGATAGGCGTGTCATATATTGTGACTGGCCTTGGCGGCATATAGTTTGGTGCTCTAGAGTTTTGTAAGCGAACTTACCACTAATAATGCTCATATATTTGCAATTTTAGAAGTTGTCCCCAAAGATGAGAGGCGAGAGCACGTTGGAGACAATGATGGTGGTGCTTCTCCCCGATCTTAATGTTTGTTTCAGTTGTTGTGGAACTTGCTCTCAGTTTTTTGGTTTTTGATGTTGTTTCAGGTTGCGTTGATATCGGATCTAAAACCAAACATGTATGTATTTGGGCCTTATTAATTTAAAGACGGACATCATATATGTGTCTCGTCAAAACAACTAACTCCTGCTTATCTAGCCACACAAATCGACAATTAGCTTGGGTGAGTATCCACTGATACCAGACCTCCGTTTTGCAAATATAGTGACACTACACCTTAGGGTTACCATGTTCCCATCCCACTGTAACACCTCTACGAAGCTATAAATAATTATGAATGTTGAGAAGATATATGTCTACCATTCCACAAAATTTGAATTAAAAAGAGTGGGAGATCTACACATAAAAAACAAAAGAGCAACGTGAATAGTGTCACACAAAGACAAAAAAATAGACTGATGGGGTTATAGTCCCAGGGTAGGGTCATAGGCCTGCCCTATAGGTCCTACCCAAGGACTACCCTTCACGGAGGGCAAGGCCCTTAGACAGTTCCGACTGAACTAACGACCCCCCATCATCCAGTCGGTGACGAGCATTCGGAGCGTATTTATCGTACCGACTGAATTCCACTATGTACATCGTAACCTCCCAGGAGGGTAACGGTCGTACGTTTTCATACACCATTATTAGCATTTCGGACGTACGTTACCTATAACGTATGCATTTATTCGCCACTCCTCCACCCCTGTCCACCGGACCGTTGTGAAGGGCAGCGCACTCTATATAAGCCGCCCTTCCCCACTGGTGCAGGGGTTGGCATTTACTGTAATCCTATATTCCACTCGACACTAAGCTTCCAAGAGCACTGAGACGTAGGGCTTTTACCTCCACCGCAGAGGGGCCTGAACTCATACAACCTCGCCGTAGCTAAGGCTCTGCCCATCCTTTCGTACCATATACATCTACTGTCAGACTTATACCCACGACAGTTGGCGCCCACCATGGGGCAGGCGTCTAAGCGACTTCCGGCGAGTTTGCAGCTTCATCTTTTCATCATGTCGTTCGCCGTAGATTTATGCATGGGTCGGGAGATCCTCTTCGGCGCACTCTCCTTCATCGTCGACGATTCGGCATGGCTTCGAGATGCGTCTCTCGATGTCAAGGAGATCCCCAGTCGCGGGGCTACGCACTTCCGTGCCGGTGCCCGCGGTGTCCTTCTTCTCTAGCAGTCGGCCCCGGTGTCGACCTTCGCCCCCGTCACGCGCCGCAACAAGCGGTCCCGCCGTCCACGGCTCCAGCGTTGGGTGCGACACGCCCAGGCGCGCCAGAACGCGTCCTCTCAAGTGGCGGTCCTCGAGTCGGTTGTGGTCGCGCCGCCGTCCCAGTGCTTGGACTCAGTTCCGACTGAGTTACCTTACGAGTACTTGGGTCGCGGGCCTGCAGCCGAAGTTCTCATGGCAAATTCCCATGAAAGTCCCCATCGGACTGGCCGGAACGAGCACGAGGTCGGCGAATCGTCCGGCGCTCGCTGTCAACACCACCATTCTGCCAGTCGACGCACTCGTCACAGCAACGTCGAGGTGTTCCGTACACCCGTCCTCAACTTGGCTACCGCTGCCAAGATAGCCGATTCCCTCCAACCGACTGATTTGGAGGCTGGTAGAGGAATCGAGCAGATCCGTGCCCTGTTGCACACGGTGCAGCAGCAGAATTCGGCGGTCTCCCAGTCGCACAACAGGATCCACAACAGTTCTGTTCACGCGAACACGCATTGGTCGGTTTACAGCCCCCGCTCTCATCAGCGACGCGGAGGGGGCCGCCGTTCCACGAATCTCGAAGATCGTCGCCGTTCACGCACCCCTCTGCAGGGTGGGCCTTACAGGCCCCGGCATCATGATGATCGGCGTTCAGTCGGTGACACGTATGATCCAAGGCCCGATGCAAGAGGGCACATCGCCCAGAGGAAGGTCGACAGGAGTCGAGCCCACCGTGATGGTCACGACAGAGACCGTCCGAGTGGAAGCAGGACCATCGTCTCTGGCCCCGAATGCTTCAGTCGGGCCATCCGTTCAGCTGACATCCCTCCCAACTTCCGATTGGCGACAGGGATCAGCAAGTTCACAGGAGAATCCAAGCCAGAAACGTGGCTGGACGACTACCGAGTGGCGGTCTAGATCGGTGGCGGAGATGACCAGGTCGCCATGAAACATCTCCCCCTGATGCTCGACGGCTCGGCACGAGCGTGGCTGAATCAGTTGGCTCCATCAAGCATCTACAGCTGGGCAAATCTGTCCCGAGTGTTCATCAGGACCTTCAAGGGCACGTGCAAACGCCCTGCTGGTCTCGTGGAGCTCCAGCACTGCGTCCAGAAGCAGAATGAGCCCCTGCGCTGGACGACCCTCTACCACACGGTGGAGAACGTCACTGAGCATCAAGCAGTCTGCGCATTCAAGGCAGGCGCGCGGTACAGAGATCTGTACCTGAAGTTCGGTCGGACAGGTGACATCTCCATGAGCAAGATGATGGATATAGCCACATGCTATGCAAATGGCGAAGAAGAGGACCGCATACGTAGCGGCAAGCACAAGGCAGTCGCCGACGAAGATGGGAACAGCAATCGGAAGCAAAAGCAGAAAGCTCCGTCCACTCCGCAGGCAGAGGCAACTGCCGTTACAAATGCCAAGTTCAAGGGCAAGGGGAAAGCTCAGTATACCCCCCAAGAAGAAGCAGTTCGGGAACTCCATCCTGGATCAGCCATGTCCGATCCACACGAAGATGGATGAAGAAGGCAACTCCATATTCCCGAAGCACACCACTCGGCAATGTCGCCTCCTGATCCAAGGGTTCGGCGAAGGGCAGCCGAGTGAAAAGGACAACGAGCAGGATGATGAGGACAAGGAGGATCCGTTCCCCCAAGTCCACGCTACATTAATGATTTTTGCTGACGTGGAAAGCAAGAGTCGACTGAAGCTAGTGAACAGGGAGGTGAACATGGCCACCCCAACCAACCCAACGTTCCTCAAATGGTCTCAGACTGCGATCACCTTTGATCAGTCGGATCATCCGGCACACGTACCCACCCCGGGGAGGCAGGCTCTGGTAGTCGACCCGGTGGTGGAAGGAGTCCGACTGCGCAAAGTCCTCATGGATGGCGGCAGCGGCTTGAACATCATGTACGCTGACACTCTCAAGGGGATGGGCATTCCTGTTGGGGAACGTCGCATGGGAAACAAAAAATTTCCTACGCGCACGAAGACCTATCATGGTGATGTCCATCTACGAGAGGGGATGAGTGATCTACGTACCCTTGTAGACCGTACAGCAGAAGCGTTAAAGAACGCGGTTGATGTAGTGGAACATCCTCACGTCCCTCGATCCGCCCCGCGAACAATCCCGCGATCCGTCCCACAATCTAGTACCGAACGGACGGCACCTCCGCGTTCAGCACACGTACAGCTCGACGATGATCTCGGCCTTCTTGATCCAGCAAGAGAGACGGAGAGGTAGAAGAGTTCTCCGGCAGCGTGACGGCGCTCCGGAGGTTGGTGATGATCTCATCTCAGCAGGGCTCCGCCCGAGCTCCGCAGAAACGCGATCTAGAGGAAAAAACGTGGAGGTATGTGGTCAAGCTGTCGTGGAAAAGTCGTCTCAAATCAGCCCTAAAACCTCTGTATATATAGGTGGGAGAGGGGGGGCCTTGCCTTGGGGCTCAAGGAGCCCCAAGGGGGTCGGCCGAGCCAAGGGGGGAAGGTCTCCCCCCCCCCCCAAACCGAGTTGGACTTGGTTTGGTGGGTGGGAGTCCTTCCTTCCCTTCCCACCTCCCTTTTTTTTCTTTCTCTTTGATTTTTCTTCCAATGCGCATAGGGCCCCTTTTGGGCTGTCCCACCAGCCCACTAAGGGCTGGTGCGCCACCCTCAAGGCCTATGGGCTTCCCTGGGGTGGGTTGCCCCCCCCCCCCCGGTGAACTCCCGGAACCCATTCGTCATTCCCGGTACATTCCCGGTAACTCCAAAAACCTTCCGGTAATCAAATGAGGTCATCCTATATATCAATCTTTGTTTTCGGACCATTCCGGAAACCCTCGTGATGTCCGTGATCTCATCCGGGACTCCGAACAACATTCGGTAACCAACCATATAACTCAAATACGCATAAAACAACGTCGAACCTTAAGTGTGCAGACCCTGCGGGTTCGAGAACTATGTAGACATGACCCGAGAGACTTCTCGGTCAATATCCAATAGCGGGACCTGGATGCCCATATTGGATCCTACATATTCTATGAAGATCTTATCGTTTGAACCTCAGTGCCAAGGATTCATATAATCTCGTATGTCATTCCCTTTGTCCTTCGGTATGTTACTTGCCCGAGATTCGATCGTCAGTATCTGCATACCTATTTCAATCTCGTTTACCGGCAAGTCTCTTTACTCGTTCCGTAATACAAGATCCCGCAACTTACACTAAGTCACATTGCTTGCAAGGCTTGTGTGTGATGTTGCATTACCGAGTGGGCCCCGAGATACCTCTCCGTCACACGGAGTGACAAATCCCAGTCTTGATCCATACTAACTCAACTAACACCTTCGGATATACCTGTAGAGCGTCTTTATAGTCACCCAGTTACGTTGCGACGTTTGATACACACAAAGTATTCCTGCCGTGTCAGTGAGTTATATGATCTCATGGTCATAGGAACAAATACTTGACACGCAGAAAACAGTAGCAACAAAATGACACGATCAACATGCTATGTCTATTAGTTTGGGTCTAGTCCATCACGTGATTCTCCTAATGACGTGATCCAGTTATCAAGCAACAACACCTTGTTCATAATCAGAAGACACTGACAATCTTTGATCAACTGGCTAGCCAACTAGAGGCTTGCTAGGGACAGTGTTTTGTCTATGTATCCACACATGTAAATGAGTCTTCATTCAATACAAATATAGCGTGGATAATAAACGATTATCTTGATACAGGAATTATAATAATAACTATATTTATTATTGCCTCTAGGGCATAATTCCAACAGTCTCCCACTTGCACTAGAGTCAATAATCTAGCCCTCACATCATCATGCGAATTACATTGTAATAAATCTAACACCCATACAGTTCTGGTGTTGATCATGCTTTGGCCGTGGAAGAGGTTTAGTCAGCGGGTCTGCTACATTCAGATCCGTGTGCACTTTGCATATATTTACGTCCTCTCCTTCGACGTAGTCACGGATGAGGTTGAAGCGTCGTTTGATGTGTCTGGACTTCTAGTGAAACCGTGGTTCCTTTGCTAAGGCAATGGCACCCGTATTGTCACAGAACAAGGTTATTGGATTCAGTGCGCTTGGCACCACTCCAAGATCCGTCATGAACTGCTTCATCCAGACACCCTCCTTAGCTGCCTCCGAGGCAGCCATGTACTCCGCTTCACATGTAGAATCTGCTACGACGCTTTGCTTGGAACTGCACCAGCTTACCGCACCCCCATTAAGAATAAATATGTATCCGGTTTGCGACTTAGAGTCGTCCGGATCTGTGTCAAAGCTTGCATCGACGTAACCTTTTACGGCGAGCTCTTCATCACCTCCATATACGAGAAACATCTCCTTAGTCTTTTTCAGGTACTTTAGGATATTCCTGACCGCCGTCCAATGATCCACTCCTGGATTACTCTGGAACCTACCTGCCATACTTATGGCCAGGCTAACGTCCGGTCTAGTGCACAGCATTGCACACATGATAGAACCTATGGCTGAAGCATAGGGGAGGGAGCGCATATGCTCTCTATCTTCATCAATTGCTGGGCACTGAGTCTTACTCAATCTCGTACCTTGTAAAACTGGCAAGAACCCCTTCTTTGACTGTTCCATTTTGAACCTCTTCAAAACTTTATCAAGGTATGTGCTTTGTGAAAGTCCTATCAGGCGTTTTGATCTATCCCTATAGATCTTAATGCCTAGAATGTAAGCAGCTTCTCCTAGGTCCTTCATAGAGAAACTTTTATTCAAGTAATCCTTTATGCTCTCCAAAAACTCTACGTTGTTTCCAATCAGCAATATGTCATCCACATATAATATTAGAAATGCCACAGAGCTCCCACTCACTCTCTTGTAAATACAAGATTCTCCAACCACTTGTATAAACCCAAATCCTTTGATCACCTCATCAAAGCGTTTGTTCCAACTCCGAGATGCTTGCACCAGTCCATAAATGGATCGCTGGAGCTTGCACACCTTGTTAGCATTCTTAGGATCGACAAAACCTTCGGATTGCATCATATACAATTCTTCCTTAAGGAAACCGTTAAGGAACGCCGTTTTGACATCCATCTGCCAGATTACATAATCGAAAAATGCAGCTATTGCTAACAAGATTCTGACGGACTTAAGCATCGCTACGGGTGAGAATGTCTCATCGTAGTCAACTCCTTGAACTTGTGAAAAACCCTTTGCCACAAGTCGAGCTTTATAAACGGTCGCATTGCCGTCAGCGTCCGTCTTCCTCTTAAAGATCCATTTGTTCTTAATAGCCTTGCGGCCCTCGGGCAGTACCTCCAAAGTCCACACTTTGTTCTCATACATGGATCCTATCTCGGACTTCATGGCTTCTAGCCATTTGTTGGAATCTGGGCCCACCATTGCTTCTTCATAATTTGCAGGTTCATTGTTGTCCAACAACATGATTGATAAGACGGGATTACCGTACCACTCTGGAGTAGCACGTGGTCTCATTGACCTGCGTGGTTTGACAGAAACTTGAACCGGAGTTTCATGATCACCATCATTATCTTCCTCCTTAGCCGGCGTCGCAACGACAGAGGTTTCCCTTTGCCCTGCGCCACCATCCAGAGGGATGAGAGGTTCGACAACCTCGTCAAGTTCTATCTTCCTACCACTCAATTCTCTCGAGAGAAACTCCTTCTCGAGAAAAGCTCCGTTTTTAGCAACAAACACTTTGCCCTCGGATTTGAGATAGAAGGTGTACCCAACTGTCTCTTTTGGGTAACCTATGAAGACGCACTTTTCCGCTTTGGGTTCCAGCTTTTCAGGCTGAAGCTTTTTGACATAAGCATCACATCCCCAAACTTTGAGAAACGACAACTTTGGCCTTTTGCCATACCACAGTTCATATGGTGTCGTCTCAACAGATTTTGATGGTGCCCTATTTAAAGTGAATGCAGTTGTCTCTAATGCATAACCCCAAAACGATAACGGCAAATCGGTAAGAGACATCATAGATCGCACCATCTCTAATAAAGTACGATTACGATGTTCGGACACACCATTACGTTGTGGTGTTCCAGGCGGTGTTAATTGTGAAACAATTCCACATTGTCTTAAGTGAGCACCAAACTCGAAACTCAGATATTCACCCCCACGATCAGACCTTAGGAACTTGATCTTCTTCTTACGATGATTTTCAACTTCACTCTGAAATTGCTTGAGCTTTTCAAATGTTTCAGACTTGTGCTTCATCAAGTAGACATAACCATATCTACTCAAATCGTCAGTGAAGGTGAGAAAATAACGATATCCGCCGCGTGCCTCCACGCTCATCGGACCACACACATCGGTATGTATGATTTCCAACAAGTCACTTGCACGCTCCATTGTTCCGGAGAACGGAGTCTTAGTCATCTTGCCCATGAGGCATGGTTCGCACGTGTCAAGTGAATCAAAGTCAAGTGACTCCAAAAGTCCATCAGCATGGAGTTTCTTCATGCGCTTTACACCAATATGACCTAAGCGGCAGTGCCACAAAAATATGGCGCTATCATTGTTAACTCTAACTCTTTTGGTCTCAATGTTATGTATGTGTGTATCGCTATCAAGATTCAATATGAACAATCCTCTCACATTGGGTGCATGACCATAAAAGATGTTACTCATAGAAATAGAACAACCATTCTTCTCTGACTTAAAAGAGTAACCGTCTCGCAATAAACAAGATCCAGATATAATGTTCATGCTCAACGCAGACACTAAATAACAATGATTTAAGTTCATAACTAATCCTGATGGTAACTGAAGTGAAACTGTGCCGACGGCGATTGCATCAACCTTGGAACCATTTCCTACGCGCATCGTCACTTCATCTTTCGCCAGCCTTCGACTATTCTGCAGTTCCTGTTTCGAGTTGCAAATATGAGCAACAGAACCGGTATCGAATACCCAGGCACTACTACGAGAGCCGGTTAAGTACACATCAATAACTTGTATATCAAATATACCTGATTTTTCTTTGGCCACCTTCTTATCTGCCAGATACTTGGGGCAATTGCGCTTCCAGTGACCCATACCCTTGCAATAGTAACACTCCGTTTCAGGCTTAGGTCCAGCTTTGGGTTTCTTCGTCGGATTGGCAACAGGCTTGCCGCTCTTCTTTGAATTACCCTTCTTGCCTTTGTCGTTTCTCTTGAAACTAGTGGTCTTATTCACCATCAACACTTGATGCTCTTTACGGAGTTCAGACTCTGCGACTTTCAGCATCGCAAACAACTCGCCGGGAGACTTGTTCATCCCTTGCATGTTGTAGTTCAACACAAAGCCTTTATAGCTTGGCGGCAGTGATTGAAGGATTCTTTCAGTGATAGCCTCTTGCGGGAGTTCAATCCCTAGCTCAGCTAGACGGTTTGAGTACCCAGACATTTTGAGCACATGTTCACTGACAGACGAGTTCTCCTCCATCTTGCAAGCATAGAATTTATCGGAGGTCTCATACCTCTCGATCCGGGCGTTCTTCTGAAAGATAAACTTCAACTCCTGGAACATCTCAAATGCTCCATGACGCTCAAAGCGGCGTTGAAGTCCCGGTTCTAAGCCATACAAGACTGCACATTGAACTACTGAGTAGTCCTCCTTACATGCTAACCAAGCGTTCTTAACATCCTGATCAGCCGTAGCGGGTGGTTCATCTCCTAGCGCAGCATTAAGGACATAATCCTTCTTCCCAGCTTGTAAGATTAGCTTAAGATTACGAGCCCAGTCTACAAAGTTGCTTCCATCATCTTTCAACTTAGCTTTCTCTAGGAACGTATTAAAATTCAGGGTGACTGTCGCGTGAGCCATGATCTACAACACAAATATATTCAAAGTGGACTTAGACTATGTTCAAGATAATTAGAGTTTAACTTAATCAAATTATTCGCTAAACTCCCACTCAAAAAGTACATCTCTCTAGTCATTTGAGTGGTTCATGATCCACTTACACTAGCTCAAGTCCGATCATCACGTGAGTTGAGTATAGTTTCAGTGTTAAGCATCCCTATGCTAATCATATCATCTATATGATTCATGATCGACCTTTCGGTCTCATGTGTTCCGAGGCCATGTCTGCACATGCTAGGCTCGTCAAGCTTAACCCGAGTGTTCCGCGTGCGCAACTGTTTTGCACCCGTTGTATGTGAACGTTGAGTCTATCACACCCGATCATCACGTGGTGTCTCGAAACGACGAACTGTAGCAACGGTGCACAGTCGGGGAGAACACAATTTCGTCTTGAAATTTTAGTGAGAGATCACATCATAATGCTACCGTCATTCTAAGCAAAATAAGGTGCATAAAAGGATTAACATCACATGCAATTCATAAGTGACATGATATGGCCATCATCACGTGCTTCTTGATCTCCATCACCAAAGCACCGGTACGATCTTCTTGTCACCGGCGCACACCATGATCTCCATCAATGTGTTGCCATCGAGGTTGTCGTGCTACTCATGCTATTACTACTAAAGCTACATCCTAGCAAAATAGTAAACGCATCTGCAAGCACAAACATTAGTATAAAGACAACCCTATGGCTCCTGCCGGTTGCCGTACCATCGACGTGCAAGTCGATATTATCTATTACAACATGATCATCTCATACATCCAATATATCACATCACATCGTTGGCCATATCACATCACAAGCATACCCTGCAAAAACAAGTTAGACGTCCTCTAATTTTGTTGTTGCATGTTTTACGTGGTGACCACGGGTATCTAGTAGGATCGCATCTTACTTACGCAAACACCACAACGGAGATATATGAGTTGCTATTTAACCTCATCCAAGGACCTCCTCGGTCAAATCCGATTCAACTAAAGTTGGAGAAACCGACACTCTCCAGTCATCTTTGAGCAACGGGGTTACTCGTAGCGATGAAACCAGTCTCTCGTAAGCGTACGAGTAATGTCGGTCCAAGCCGCTTCAATCCAACAATACCGCGGAATCATGAAAAGACTAAGGAGGGCAGCAAAACGCACATCACCTCCCACAAAAACTTTTGTGTTCTACTCGAGAAGACATCTACACATGAACCTAGCTCATGATGCCACTGTTGGGGAACGTCGCATGGGAAACAAAAAATTTCCTACGCGCACGAAGACCTATCATGGTGATGTCCATCTACGAGAGGGGATGAGTGATCTACGTACCCTTGTAGACCGTACAGCAGAAGCGTTAGAGAACGCGGTTGATGTAGTGGAACGTCCTCACGTCCCTCGATCCGCCCCGCGACCAATCCCGCGATCAGTCCCACGATCTAGTACCGAACGGACGGCACCTCCGCGTTCAGCACACGTACAGCTCGACGATGATCTCGGCCTTCTTGATCCAGCAAAAGAGACGGAGAGGTAGAAGAGTTCTCCGGCAGCGTGACGGCGCTCCGGAGGTTGGTGATGATCTCATCTCAGCAGGGCTCCGCCCGAGCTCCGCAGAAACGCGATCTAGAGGAAAAAACGTGGAGGTATGTGGTCAAGCTGTCGTGGAAAAGTCGTCTCAAATCAGCCCTAAAACCTCCGTATATATAGGTGGGAGAGGGGGGGCCTTGCCTTGGGGCTCAAGGAGCCCCAAGGGGGTCGGCCGAGCCAAGGGGGGAAGGTCTCCCCCCCCCAAACCGAGTTGGGCTTGGTTTGGTGGGTGGGAGTCCTTCCTTCCCTTCCCACCTCCCTTTTTTTTCTTTCTCTTTGATTTTTCTTCCAATGCGCATAGGGCCCCTTTTGGGCTGTCCCACCAGCCCACTAAGGGCTGGTGCGCCACCCTCAAGGCCTATGGGCTTCCCCGGGGTGGGTTGCCCCCCCCCCCCCCGGTGAACTCCCGGAACCCATTCGTCATTCCCGGTACATTCCCGGTAACTCCAAAAACCTTCCGGTAATCAAATGAGGTCATCCTATATATCAATCTTTGTTTTCGGACCATTCCGGAAACCCTCGTGACGTCCGTGATCTCATCCGGGACTCCGAACAACATTCGGTAACCAACCATATAACTCAAATACGCATAAAACAACGTCGAACCTTAAGTGTGCAGACCCTGCGGGTTCGAGAACTATGTAGACATGACCCGAGAGACTTCTCGGTCAATATCCAATAGCGGGACCTGGATGCCCATATTGGATCCTACATATTCTACGAAGATCTTATCGTTTGAACCTCAGTGCCAAGGATTCATATAATCTCGTATGTCATTCCCTTTGTCCTTCGGTATGTTACTTGCCCGAGATTCGATCGTCAGTATCCGCATACCTATTTCAATCTCATTTACCGGCAAGTCTCTTTACTCGTTCCGTAATACAAGATCCTGCAACTTACACTAAGTTACATTGCTTGCAAGGCTTGTGTGTGATGTTGTATTACCGAGTGGGCCCCGAGATACCTCTCCGTCACACGGAGTGACAAATCCCAGTCTTGATCCATACTAACTCAACCAACACCTTCGGAGATACCTGTAGAGCATCTTTATAGTCACCCAGTTACGTTGCGACGTTTGATACACACAAAGCATTCCTCCGATGTCAGTGAGTTATATGATCTCATGGTCATAGGAACAAATACTTGACACGCAGAAAACAGTAGCAACAAAATGACACGATCAACATGCTACGTCTATTAGTTTGGGTCTAGTCCATCACGTGATTCTCCCAATGACGTGATCCAGTTATCAAGCAACAACACCTTGTTCATAATCAGAAGACACTGACTATCTTTGATCAACTAGCTAGCCAACTAGAGGCTTGCTAGGGACAGTGTTTTGTCTATGTATCCACACATGTAAATGAGTCTTCATTCAATACAATTATAGCATGGATAATAAACGATTATCTTGATACAGGAATTATAATAATAACTATATTTATTATTGCCTCTAGGGCATAATTCCAACAATTCCGATGTCCAAACTTAGCGAGAGCAGCATGCAGTTCCACGGAGTCGTCCCAGGACGAAAGGCCAAGTCACTCGGTCAGATCGCGTTGGACGTCGTTTTCGGCTCCAACAAGAACTTCCGCAAGGAAAAGCTAACATTCGAGGTGGTGGACTTCCAGAGTGCATACCATGCAATTCTGGGCCGTCCGGCGTATGCACGTTTCATGGCCCCGCCCATGTTACGTGTACTTGAAGCTGAAGATGCCGGGTCCCAAAGGTGTGATCACCATCACAGGCAATCGGCAGCGGGCCGAAGAGTGTCTGCAGCAAGGGTCGCGGATTGCCGATCAGCAGATGGCTATCCTCGAGCTGGATGAGTACAAGAAGACGGCCGACCCTGCTGACTTGATGCGTTCGAAGAAGCCAGCTTTGGAGTCCGCATACCAGTCGGCGGGCGACACGAAGAAAGTCAGCATCCACCCGACGGACGACACCGCCGCCCCGATGAACATCTCCACCACCCTTGATCCAAAATAGGAAGTCGAGCTCATCCATTTCCTCCGTGAGAACTGGGACATTTTTGCATGGATGCCTGCTGACATGCCAGGTGTACCCAGGGAGTTGGCTGAGCACCGACTGCATGTGGATCCTACCGCTCGGCCCGTCCGAGAATGCCTGCGTCGGTCTGCCGCGCACAAAAGGAAGGCAATCGGAGAGGAGGTGGCTAAACTTTTGGCAGCCAACTTCATTCGCGAGATACACCACTCCGAGTGGCTCGCCAATGTTGTCATGGTGCCCAAGAAGGACAAGTCCCTCCGTATGTGCATCGACTTCAAGCATCTCAATAAGGTCTGCCCGAAAGATCATTTCCCACTCCCCTGCATTGATCAGATTGTCGATTTGACTGCGGGTTGCGAGCGTTTATCATTCCTTGATGCATATTCGGGCTATCATCAGATCCGTCTGTATGGTCCCAATGAAATAAAAACAGCCTTCATCACCCCATTCGGGTGTTTCTGCTACATCACTATGCCATTTGGTTTGAAGAATGCAGGAGCAACTTTTATGCGCATGATCCAGAAATGCCTCCTTGAACAGATCGGTCGAAATGTGGAGGCATATATGGACGATATCATAGTCAAGTCACGCAAAGGTTCCGACCTGCTGACTGACTTGGCAAAAACATTCGCCAACCTTCGTAGGTACGATATCAAGCTCAACCCTGCCAAGTGTTCATTTGGTGTTCCCAGCGGAAAAGTTACTCGGTTTCTTCATTTCCGAACGAGGAATCGATGTTAACCCCGAAAAGATCGGGACCATCGTCCGAATGGAGCGGCCGGTCAGAATACATGATGTTCAAAGGCTCACAAGTTGCCTAGCGGCTTTGAGCAGGTTTATCGCTCGACTCGGCGAGAAGGCGTTACCTCTGTACCGACTCATGAAGAAATCAGATACTTTCGAGTGGACAGACGAAACCCAGATTGCATTCGACGACCTCAAAGCCCTACTTTCCACCCAGCCGGTTCTTACTGCCCCGCTCAGTAAAGAACCCCTTCTTCTGTACATCGCGGCTACAAATCAAGTCGTCAGCATTATTCTCACAGTCGAACGTGAAGAAGAAGGCAAAGCGTACAAGGTTCAGCGGCCAGTATATTATGTCTCCGAAGTCCTGACTCCTTCCAAGCAGAGGTATCCCCATTATCAAAAGCTTATTTATGGGATCTACATGACTGCAAAGAAGGTGGCTCGCTATTTCCAAGACCACTCGGTGTCTGTCGTTTCTGATGCTCCGTTGTCGGAAATCCTCCACAATCGAGACGCATCAGACCGAGTGGCGAAGTGGGCTATGGAGATGTTATACTGCGACATCAAGCTTGAATCCAAGAAGGCTATAAAGTCTCAAGCTCTGGCTGACTTCATAGCAGAATGGGTAGAACAACAGCAACCGACTCACATCTACTCGGCTCATTGGACTATGTTCTTCGATGGGTCCAAGATGTTGAATGGCTCCGGCGCTGGCGTAGTGATCATATCGCTGAAAGGTGATAAGCTTAAGTACGTGTCGCAGATACATTTCGATTCTTCCAACAATGAGGCAGAGTATGAAGCTCTCCTTTACGGATTGCGCATGGCCATCACACTCGGCGTCTGTCGCCTGATGGTCTATGGCGATTCAGATTTGGTGGTTAACCAAGTGATGAAGGAGTGGGATGTCAGGAACCCCACCATGACTGCATACTGCCAGGCAGTAAGGAAGCTCGAGAAGAAGTTTGAAGGTCTGGAACTTCACCATGTTCCACGACTGAAGAACCAAGCAGCTGATGAGTTGGCAAAGCTTGGATCCACTCGGAGACCAGTCCCGAGTGATGTCTGCCTCGAGCACCTACATCTCCCTTCGGTGAAAGAAGATCCTTTTACAGAGGAACCGGTACAACCGAAGAGTTCAACAGACCCGACTGAAGTCGAGGTCCCCGCTGTGGTTGATTTGATCATGGAGATTCTTGCTATCATCCCCGATTGGACTGTGCCGTTCATTGCATACATCCTGAGGCAAGAATTACTAGAGGACGAAGTCCAAGCGAGGCAGATCGTCCGCAGGTCGAAGTCCTTCACCGTCATTGATGGTCAGTTGTACAAGGAAAGTGTTTCAGGAGTCCTACAGTGATGCATCTCCCCTGAGGAGGGACAGTTAATCCTGGAAGAGATTCACTCGGGAACTTGCGGCCATCATGCCTCCTCAAGAGCAATCGTCGCCAAAGCATTTTGAGCCGGCTTCTTCTGGTTGCAAGCGAATGAAATGGCAAAGGATATGGTCGACCGATGCGAAGGTTGTCAGTTCTATTGCTCTTGTATGGCCGTTCGCAGTGTGGGAATTAGATACAGTCGGTCCATTCATAACTGGCCAAGGGGGATTCACTCATCTGTTGGTGGCAGTCGACAAGTTCACCAAGTGGATTGAAGCCAAGCCCATCAAGAAGCTCGACGCCCTTACGGCCATCAAATTTGTCAGAGACATCATCTCCAGATTCGGAGTCCCGCACAGCATAATCACTGACAATGGCACTAACTTTGACTCGGACAGATTCAAAGGTTTTTGCACAGGCCAAGGTATCCGAGTGGATTTTGCATCTGTGGCGCACCCTCAAACCAACGGTCAAGAAGAGCGGGCGAACGGGCTTATTCTTCAAGGGTTGAAGCCTCGACTCCTGCGAGAAGTTGGACATGCCGTCGGCGCATGGGTCACCGAGCTGCCTTCGGTGTTGTGGGGCCTCCGCACAACTCTGAATAGATCTACAGGGCGATCCCCGTTCTTCCTCGTTTACGGAGCAGAGGCAGTCCTTCTGAGTGACTTGCTTCACAACTCTCCACGAGTCGAACTCTTCTCCGAAGCCGAAGCGGATCAGGCCAGGCAAGACGGAGTGGATCTACTAGAAGAAGAGCGCGAGATGGCACTGACTCGCTCAACAATTTATCAACAAGATATGCGGTGTTTTCACGCGTGGCATGTCAGGAGTCGCACATTCCAAGCAGGTGACCTGGTGCTCCGAGTGGATCAGCAGAGGCCTCACAAGTTGGCTCCCTCTTGGGAAGGACCCTTCATCATCTCTAAGGTGCTGAAAAACGGAGTATATCGACTCTACAACCTCGCCAGAGAAACGGACGAGCCGCGAGCATGGAACGGAGATCTCCTGAAGCGCTTCTACACGTGACCGCCGACGGAGGCAATGTAAAGAACAAGTATCATTGAAGTAATACAAAGCAGACTGATTTTTTGCAGGTCCAAAATTCTTCCGTGTTTGCAGACTCCGGTCTAAAAAAATCCCCTCCGAGTGTGCGCTAACAGCCGCACTCGGGGACTTAGCTGCGATCCAGAATCGTCTAAGTAAAAATTCTCTCCGAGTGTGCGCTAACATCCGCACTCGGGGACTTAGCTGCGATCCAGAATCGCCTAAGTAAAAAATCTCTCCGAGTGTGCGCTAACAGCCGCACTCGGGGACTTAGCTGCAATCCAGAATCGCCTAAGTAAAAATTCTCTTTGAGTGTGCGCTAACAGCCGTACTTGAGGACTTAGCTGCGATCCAGAGTCGCCTAAGTAAAAAACTCTCTCTGAGTGTACACGAGATGCCGCACTCGGGGACTTAGCTGCGATCCAGAATCGCCTAAGTGAAAAGCTTCCTTCGAGTGTATCCTCGAGATCCACTCGGAGGCTTAGCAGACCCTCATTGAGGCTCGTGTGGATGTGAAGACAACTCACAACTACATGAGTATCAACTCGCTCCGAGTGCGCACGAGATGCCGCACTCGGGGACTTAGCTGCGACCCAGAATCGCCTAAGTGAAAAGCTTCCTTCGAGTGTATCCTCGAGATCCACTCGGAGTCTTAGCAGACCCTCATTGAGGCTCATGTGGATGTGAAGACAACTGACAACTACATGAGTATCAACTCGCTCCGAGTGTGCACGAGATGCCGCACTTGGGGACTTAGCTGCGATCCAGAATCGCCTAAGTGAAACGCTTCCTTCCAGTGTATCCTCGAGATCCACTCGGAGGCTTAGAAGACCCTCATTGAGGCTCATGTGGATGTGAAGACAACTGACAACTACATGAGTATCAACTCACTCCGAGTGAACACGAGATCACGCACTCGGAGACTTAGCTGCGATCCAGAATCTCCTAGTAAAAAGCTTCCTTCGAGTGTATCCTTGAGATCCACTCGGAGGCTTAGCAGACCCTCATTGAGGTTCATTTGGATGTGAAGACAACTCACAATTACATTCTCCGCATGTTTGCCATTGGCTTCACCAAGAAACGCCAAACAAAAACCACAAGCCAAAATTGTGTCAGAAAATAAACTTGGCGAAAGAACAGCAAAATATTCGATTCGAATTCAACGTTGGATCTACGATAGTCGGCTCGGTGTGGATCAAGCTTACCCACACCGAACCATGAATGTGACGGCCAACAGCAGTGGCCCAAGTTTCATACACATACCACTCGGCATACCGAGGTAAAGTTTTTCAAGCGTCATCAGGACTGGCACCAGGACTGGCAGGCTCCACAAAGGTCTCAAGATCGATCCCGTCCGGGATACGAGTGGCTGTCTCGAGGAAGGTCTCCATGAAATCTTCGAATCGAAGCTTCTTGGTGTTGGCAACCTGCAACACCTTCACCTTTTCTTCGCAAGCTTCCTTGCAGTGCACTCGGACCAGCGATAGCGCAACGTCCGCACCACAACGAGCGGCAGACTTCTTCCATGCCTGCACTCTGTTCGGGACATCCTCCAGCCGAGTCATCAACCCTTCTATTTCCTGTCGGGAATCGTCTTCGGGCCACAGCTCCTTGTCGACCCGGCCGATGACTTCTCTCAGACGGCCGATCAAAGGTCCCACTCTGCCAAGGCGAATATGTGCTCGGAGCATGTCCCGATTGGCTTCGTCGCCGAGTGGAACGTTCGGAACGACCGACTGTTCACTGTCGGCCGCTTCAGCCTCAGCGTCCAGACAAAAATCTGCAAAGAAAAGAAGAGCAGAAAGTAAGTGCAGAATGAATTACAAAGTCAAGAAGCACTCGGCAAGAAGCTTACCACCGAGCAGTGCAATCATCTTCCTTGCCCAGTCGTTCACATACTTCTCCTGCGAAATGCATCGACGGTTCATCACCTTCATTTGACCCATCAGTTCACTTCTTTGCTTGCCCATTTTCTCAATTTCGGCCACCAATGCCTTGTTGGTCTCCCGGGACTCCTCCAAAGACTTCTCTCGGTCGGCAAGAGCCTCCTTCACACCAGCCAAGTCATTCACAGCTGCCTCCAATTCCGCAGCAAGCTGAACCTTTTCAGCCTTCAGAGTATTGTACGCGGATCCCATTTCGCAAGTCTTCTGCCAAATCAGCGCAAAGGGAAGCTCAGACACATTCAACAAGGAAAACAAACAAAGCTCAAAGTTCTTCAGACCCCTGCCAATGCAAGCACTCGACAGCGGTCTCGGAGACTACACCCAGTGGGTTCACTAAGAGTGACCCCCTGGCATGAAGCTCGAACAGGCCGGCCCTATTGAGCTACATGACAAATAGACAAATCTACGCGAATGCTATTACCCGACCTGAGTAACAGTACTCTCGGGGACTACATCCAGTGGATGCACTCCGAGTGCCCCCACTGGCAACATTCGGGCACACCAGCTCGGATCTGCTCAGATAACGGGAAATATATATAAAGACAACTGTCGGTGCAAGCACTCGACAGAAGTCTCGGGGACTACACCCACTGGGTTCACTCTGAGTGAACCGGCTACAAAATAATCCTACTGTATCCGAGTATATCACTTGGACCCCCAGTGGGTTACAAGAGGGAATTAAACACTTACTAGTGCACTTACTCGGATATCGTCTCAGAGCTCCAAGCTTCTCTTGTACAAAGACGCGACGGAGTCGTACGCTCCCTTAGCATCACCCACCATCAGCTCCATCTGCACCATGGCCTCCTTGGCGGCTCCCACTTGGTCTTTCGGGAGGTGTCGGGCATCGTACTCGACGGTCGATGGACCTGGCACGACAGAAAACTCCTTGGGCATCCCAAGTCCCGCTCCAGTTGGTTCCGCCACGAGGGACACCGCCTCAGTCGACGGCATCGGCTCGGTCGGCGGCGCATCCACGGTGGGAGCAACAGCAGATGGAACAACCTCAAGGAGAGGTGCCAAAGTTGGCCCTGATCCCCTTTGGTCGTCCTCCTCCAGATGAATCACCTCCGAAGGAAGCCCGACTGAACAACATGAGGTTGCAGAAAAAGGACAAGATTAAAGACAACGCTCGCGAAACAATAATGCAAACTCTCGGAGTCGTCACAACGTACCTTGCTGAGATGTGGCAACGTTATCCGCATCCATGGGATCATCGTCCTGGCGCGGCAGAGAGGTGGCGGAGGTGGCAGATCTGTCGAGTAAAATCCACTCGTCCGATAAGCATGAGTTCAGTCGAATATCGAAATAAGATGGGAGAACAAGACACTTACGTTGAGGCAACTGGAACAGCGATCCTCATCCGAGGCAAAGCTTTCCGAGGCTTGGGCCCACTCGGTTTGGCCACCTTGGACGGTTGGTCCGTAGGCTCGGCAGCAGCGTCCCTGGTCCTCTTCACGCTCCGAGCACTCGGAGCCCCGGGAGGAGCTGGCGGAGCACTCGAAGCCACAGGAGAAGCAGGCGGAGCACTCGGAGCTGCTGGAGGAGCCGGCGGAGCCGCGGGTTCGTGACGGCGCTTAGTTCGGGGCTCTGATGGTGGAGGTGCCGAGCTCTGCTCCCCAGCCTCCCCCTCCTCCTCTTCAGACTCCTCCTCCGTCTCCCACTGTCGGAGACATACTCGACGCTATCCACGCTGCCCTCCTGGCTGCCTTCCTCTTCCTCAGCGGGATTCCCGTTCGAGACGGGAGAATACCAGTTGGTCCACTCCTGCACAAAATACAGTCGACAACGTCAGACACCAAGCGGCGACACAATAAAAGCGATAAATCTAAGAAGATTGAAAGCACTCGACAAGATGCGCTCACCTCGTTCGGAGGAGGGTTGTCGGCGCGGAAGGGCCTCACTCGCCGGGCTCCTTGGGGGTTGTCGCATGCGCCTGTGATGCCGCGGACCCAGCTGTCACCGTCTCCCCGGTCACGCACTCTGGGTGAGTCCGAGTGGAACCCTCAGGCCCCACATAGTGCCACATGGCGTGGTGTCGGGCTTGCAGCGGCTGGATGCGCCGACCTAGAAAGGTCTCCAGCAAGTCCGTGCCGGTGACTCCCTTGCGGACGACGGTTATTAGCGCGTCGACCAGAGGTTGGATCTGAATCTTTTCCAACTTGGAGAGCGCAAGTTGCCTGGGAGGAGCCGGACGGTCTAGGCTAAAGGGCGGCAACCCAGTCGCAGCATTCGTACAAGCTATGTCCTGGCAGTAGATCGACTGCGAGTTCCTAACTGACTCGGACAACTAGAGAGGGGGGTAGCTACTCTTCGTTTTCTTTTGGAAGCCTAGGCCCCCGCAGAGCTGGAGGAGATGGGTTTTGTCGTTCGACTGGCTAAGCTTTTTGACAGTCTGAGACCTAGCGGAGAACATATACTTAAAGAGCCCCCAATGGGGGGACATCCAATAAAGCACTCGCACAGAGTGACGAATGCGGCGAGATGGGCTATCGCGTTGGGAGGAAAATGATGGAGCTGCGCCCCGAAGTGATTCATAATACCTCTAAAGAAGGGGTGGGGAGGCAAGGAGAAGCCCCTGTACACGTGGCTGAGCAGCAAGATGCGCTCTCCCTCCTGCGGCGCCGGCTCCGTCTCGCCCTCCGTCGGCAACCTCCACGACTTGTTGGCAATCATGCCTTGCTCCACCAGCTCCAGTAGGTCGTTCGTCGTCACCGTGGAGGGGAGGAAATCCCCCTGGATCCAACCCGCCGGTAGTGCTCGCTATCGCCGTTGAGCAGGAGCCGCCGCCTTCTTCTTCTTCTTCTGCGACTCGAGCCTGCTCGTCTGCCCCTTCGTCATGGTGAAGGCAGCAGATCCGCAGAGGAGGAGAGGAAGGAGGAGGCTTGGAACGCACAGTGAGCTACGGGAGAAGTGGGGCGAGTGCGAGTAACAAGGGCAGCGCAACAAGAAAACCCCGCCGGAGAGGCTTAAATAAGGTTCCGACTGGGTCACTAATAGGTGGCCCCGACATCTTATCCCCCGATCGGCTGTTGCGATATTAGTGGAGAAGATAAAGGCACGGTAATCGAGGCGGCAGAAACTACTCGATGACGATGTCGACATCCCCGCTGAGCGCGCGGCAACCGAAATTTGAAGATCCCGGAAAATCCGCCGCTGTCATTTTGACCGGTCACATCAAAAGATTCCGCGGAAGCACTCGGTCCCTGACGGTTCGTTTCACTGGTATATTCACTCGGATCACTGGTCGAAAGGATAAAATGGATCGAGGCTAACAACGCCAAAGTCACATCCATACCAGTCGGATCCGTACTCCAGGTACCACTTCGTCGTTCCAACCCCGATCCATTCGGGGACTAATGATGGGGTTATAGTCCCAGGGTAGGGTCATAGGCCTGCCCTATAGGTCCTACCCAAGGACTACCCTTCACGGAGGGCAAGGCCCTTAGACAGTTCCGACTGAACTAACGACCCCCCATCATCCAGTCGATGACGAGCATTCGGAGCATATTTATCGTACCGACTGAATTCCACTCTGTACATCGTAACCTCCCAGGAGGGTAACGGTCGTACGTTTTCATACACCATTATTAGCATTTAAGACGTACGTTACCTGTAACGTATGCCTTTATTCGCCACTCCTCCACCCCTGTCCACCGGACCGTTGTGAAGGGCAGCGCACTCTATATAAGCCGCCCTTCCCCACTGGTGCAGGGGTTGGCATTTACTGTAATCCTATATTCCACTCGACACTAAGCTCCCAAGAGCACTGAGACGTAGGGCTTTTACCTCCAGCGCACAGGGGCCTGAACTCATACAACCTCGCCGTAGCTAAGGCTCTGCCCATCCTTTCGTACCTTATACATCTACTGTCAGACTTATACCCACGACATAGACATCATTTACATATGGAATTGTCTTTTTTCGTTTTATGTGTTGACAGGATATGTCTTGTCAACATTCATTTTTCTTTTAGGGGAGGGGGGGGGGTGAAGGACCGAGGGTCTCAAAGTATTAGTATTTTTTTTACAGTAATGAGGTGAAGCGCCAAATTCTAAAAAAACAAAATTTAGAAGTGGTGGAGTATGTTGATAAAAAAATCTAAAATTACATCAAACAAGCAAATTGTGAGTGAAGGAATGTATCTCGCACTTTATAAAATACCCAAATTAATTATGGGTCATCTCTGTGTAACAAGCATCTAACGTGGTATCGCCATATATTCTCCCCTGCTTAACAAGCTTCTTTAGTCAATACCTTGAAAATAGGTGAAGCCCAATGAAATATACTCCCTTCATTCAAAAATATTTGTCCTAAAAGTGTTTCTAGTACATGCTTGTGGGTCCAAGTCAGAGGGTACATATGGTTCGCGCCTATCTTTCGCTTTGATTTTACGAGATGCACGACAAGCTGTACTAGGCGTACGTGACACGGAGCAAGTGCGCTGTGTGCTGCTGACATGACTGTGCACATTAATATCGTAGCCAGGCAACATAAAATATTGGGTGGAAAGAGTACAACGTGATGGTATGATTGCTGCGCTGCAAGGTACAACTCCAGCCCCCGTACACTTGTACGCTTGTGTTTAACTACGGAGCACTGAAGCACGCACACTTTGTGCTAGCCACGGAATATTAGGGTTAATTAGGGAACGCTCGATATTACATGCATGAAGAAGATTATTTATTTTAATTTAAGAGCTGATAGATGTAGAACATGGTAACTAAGCTTGAGGAAGACGAAGCTACACGACGACAGGCATGCATGACCAGCTGTGTTCGCTAGCCTCTTTTCCTCTTGACGCCGGCGGCCGCGGTGCCGTTGGGGTCGTCGCCGCCAAGATGGGCCGTCTCCGCCGCGGCCGTGAGCTTGGTGAGAAGGTCGGCGGCGTTGTCGGCGAGGACGAAGATGTTGCGCGACGCGTCGTCGATGAAGCCCTCCTCGACGCCCTTGTCGAACAGCGAAAGCAGGCTGTTGTAGTAGCCGTCCACGTTGAGCAGCCCCACCTAATACAGCGACACCACCAACAACCGTACGTACGTAAGTCGCCATTAGTTGCACATCGTTCTCGCTAAGCTTGGAGGGTTAGGGCATGCACTAGGGCCTACGTACATATATGTACATGGTAGCATGCATGAGTATCTGGCTAACCACTGGCCCCGGCACATACATTAATAGGGTAATAATGCAGAATGGCAGTTAAATACGACAAGCTAGTACTAGCTTACAGGCTTGTTATGGATCCCCAGCTGCGCCCACGTTATGATCTCCAGCAGCTCTTCGATCGTCCCATAACCGCCTGCACGTACGTACGTTACACACAAGAGGTGAGCCGCAAGCAAGAACTTAACCCGTTTCCTAAGCTTCTTGATTAGTTATTGTCATGGCACGTCGATCTTAAACGTTTGGTTAACTTCACACATTAGCAACATTTTCCAAGAAAAACACACACACACACACACATGCGTATTGGCTAAGATGAGAGGCAGTCCGTGACCTGGCAGGGCGATGAAGGCGTCCGAGTGTTTTGCCATTTCTGACTTGCGCTCATGCATGTCCCTGACCACTTTCACCTCTCCCAACGTCTCCCCTGACACCTAGGAATGGCTCGTACGCACATTCAAAAAACACGTTTCATATGTATTAAAAAAGCAGTAAAATACAATGCATGCGTGCATGCATTTCGTTCATGCAGATGCTAGCTAGCTAGCTAGCTAGAGCAGGACATGTATGTATGCATGTACGGTGGCAGAAGAGATTCGCGGATGCACTACCTCTTCAGGCAGGAGAGCACTAGGGATGACCCTGCACGGACGAGCAGCCAGACAGACCATTATTCATGGCAAAACTACAAGCTATAGCTCCATGGAAATGGAAGCTAGCTAGCTAGATGTGCACAGAGAGGGAGAGGCCGCGTATAGTAGGAGGGCTTCACTTTACCCGAGGACGTGGCGGCCGCCGTCGTGGACGGCCTTGGACACGAGGCCCATCAGGCCGCCGCTGCCGCCGCCGTAGACGAGGTCGAGCTGCCTCTCCACCTGCAAAGGGTGCGCGCGTACGTGCGTGCGCCGTCGAGAACCAAGCAGTCAGCGAGACATGCACCGCATGAGCAGGAGCAGGACATGTATGCACTTCGGTTGGCGTCTCTGGGTACTATATATCTCACCAGCTGCTTCCCGAGGTCGAGGGCGGCGGCGCTGAAGGACGGCCGGTTGCCAGCCCTGCTGCCGCAGAAGACGCACACCGCTCGCACCGGCCTCGGGCCGTCGCCGCCGGCGGTGGCCTTCTCCTGGTTCGCCTCCATGTGTCGGACGACGGCGAAGGGAGGCGTACGGTCGGACACCACGGCCGGGAGGATAGAGAGGCCAAGATGAGGGTGGGTGCTCGTGCTTGGGCAGAGCTAAAGATGAGGGGGTGGGTGTGCTGTGCTGCTATGGAGGCTGCTGGCGGCTGCCTTGTGAGGTGAGGTCCCCTCGGCGCCTATTTATGCACCAGACGTTGCTTAATTTCGGTGCTATATATAATTGAGCCTCCCGTCGTACATTCGTAGTACTTGACTGCATCATGAGAATCACCCCTGTATCTGTATATATCTCATCGAGAAAAATGCACTCCAGCACTCTGGGTTCTCTCTGAAAACGTCATATATATAGTACACAGGAGACGCCATCTATCCTGAAATTAAGGACCATCTGCGCTAGTACTTACAGCTGCTACTCGTATTTTGATGAAGCAGCCGATTAACTACAGGTTGGATGGATCTTTCATCCCGTGTTTCTCTTCTTCTTTTTTCACATGGCTGGACTTTTATCTTGTAACTATTGTAACTAGGTGACATAAGGTTGGTCATAGTGGGGAGTATCATATAGTAATATCATGCATATGATATTATTGTATGATATTACCTTCATAATGCATAGTATCATAAAGTAGTACTCCCTCCGTTTCAGTTTATAAGTCCGGTACATGTATCTAGGTCGTCAATTTGACCAACTTAATGAGAGGCATTTATTACAAAAAATATATCATTAAAAACTTTAGATGTTCTATTTTCTAATGATATAATTTTTATGTTAAATAATATATTTTATATAAGTTAAATTGACGACCTAGATACACGTGCATGCCTTATAAACTGTGACAGAGGGAGTATCATAGATGACCTTATTTATTGACATGTATGACACATAGTAGTAGCATAGCATTTAACATGTTACGGTATCTACCTATTTTACTCTAACCCTCTCTCTCTTTTTTAATTGCCTGCCACATCAGCATGTTTGCTAATCCCAAGTACATGATACTACCTTAGTTACTCCCACTATGACCAGCCTAAGGGCATCTCCAATGCCGTAAATTTACCCCGGTATCCGTCCGACAGGGACCAGTCAACGGACATGAATGACAGAACGACTATCCAACACTGTTTGCATACTTATCAAGTCGGATTTTGACTTAGCAAACTGGCTGGTATTCATCAAAGTTCGGATAAAAAATAACACAAATCATCCATGTGTAGCATGCAAATAAGTCTACTACAACAATGTCTCAAATTCGATGTCCAACAATTTTTTAGTAACGGATCATGTCATCTCACACATACTGCCCCTTCAGTTTCATCCAACAGCATGTGTACGTAAATGGTCGTCCCTCTTTCCTATGGAACATCACGGCAGTGCGTATAGGCTACACAATGTGTCTAGAGCAATATCGAGTGAATGAATGATGGATGATGTGCAATGACGTGATAAAACTTGGTGACGATACGATAACAACCTTACATTGGGATCATGCATGATGTGCATGGCATAGGGCGAAATATGCTTTAATATGTGAAACGATTCATGCACTTGTTGCTAGAAGGTGCCCCCCAATGCATGTTCCTAACTATGAAATCCACGGATACGGCCAACCACGCATCGCAGAACAACTAATCCTTATTGGTCGAGTAACCCGCCATCCTTCTTACTTGAGGAAATGGCATGGCTTTCAAAATTAAGCTCAATGGGGTTTGATTGAATACCTGTCGGGTGTGGCGGCCGCCATGAAGGTCGTCGACAGGGTGGCGGAGTTTACCTGGGTACAAACGGCTCCAGGGTGGACAAGGCCGTCGTAAAAGGCGAACGGGCGCGTCAGTGCTGATTGAAAACATCTGACAATGCTTGTGTGGCGGCAAAAGAGGTACAGCGGTGGCCTCGGAGGTGAAGGGTGCGGACGCAAAGCAGGGGGAATGACGGAGTGGAAGAAAATTGGACCATGAGGGCGGATTTAGTGGGCATGTGGTGTCAAAATCCAGCGTGGCTGATGTCCGGACTACCGACCCCCCCCCCCCCCCCAAACAATTCCCTCACTTTGTCTCTACTTTACAGGAACATGTGTGTTTTGGACCAATAACAAAGGAGGTGAAAGTGCAGCCCTGGGTTCAAGACTATAATATGAACTTAATTTAGCGTCCATCTCCCAATGTATTCGTTTGACACAAATTATTATGATTTCTCCTTTGATGACCGGAGGTGTATCAATGGTTGTCATGTCCTTATCATCATCCCCCTCTTGAAATGAGTCGTCCTCATTTTATCCCATCGAAGGGACCGATACAAGATCGCGTAGGATGGATAGGAAGAAGGTGAGATACAAAATAGGTGAGATTCAGTTTTCAAATTACAAGTCATGCATGCCCATGAGGCTCTCGGTGGCTGGCTAAGGCTGGTTGTAATGGGTAGTATCATGTATATGATACTAGTGTATGATACCACATCTGTAATGCATAGTATCATATGTTAGTATCATAGAGTTGTTCATTTATTGTCATGCAAGACACATAGTAGCATATCATTTAATATGATAAGGTATCATGATATTATACTAAACCCTCTCTTTCTTCATTTAATTCTATGCCATATTTCTGAACCGTACACACATTTCTGATAAAATCATGCTGATATTTTCCAAGAAATTTCTCTCGAATCTACCATGCACCAAAACCAAAGGTCGAGATAGCAAAGCTTGTAGAACAACGAGGCATGCATATGACAAAAACGTAGCACGATCAGGCTGATAACTTCGATGCAAAACACAAATAATCATGCTGATATTAACAAAGGGCAACTTCAACCCCATGATCCCAAATCGTGTTGCCGCGTTCATTTGGGATAAACGGACGTAAGCCACGTCCCAACACGCGAGAGCAAACAGATAAATGTCCGTTTTTTGTTTGCTTTAGACCTATTTCCGAGCGAAGTTTTGGCCGGATTTGCGGTCAAATGGACGCGCGTGAACGAGCGTGACGCGTGTCCTTGTCCTCTCCTGGCCGCCCGTCGATGGCACACACTTCTCTTTTCTATTTCCCCTCCTCTCAAACTCCGGCCGCACACCAGCGGCTGGATTTGGAGCGGATCTAGCCGGATTTGTGCGCGGCAGGCCACTGGAGGCCTCGCCGTGCCATGGAATGACTGGGTGCCAGTCCGCACAGCCCCGGCAATAACCTCGACCGCATGTAGGTACCGCCTCCGCCTCTAGCCGCTCGGATCTACATCGTTGGCGGTTCAACAAATACACCAACGGTCGTCGTCCGGGCTCAGTGATGTCCCAAATGCTCGTCGACGCATCGATGTCGCTCATAAAGTACGACGACTGTCCATTGAAGATCGTGTGCTGCATGCCTATAACCAGAACACCTCGGATGGGTGTTTGTCAAGTGCAAAAATGATGGGGTACACTAATTTAGCTTCGGTTGTGATTTCGGGTTCGGTTTGTTTTACTTATAATCAAATATTTATTGTGTAGGATGAATGCAACTTTTGGTTTTGAGAAGAAGAATACATCGTTGTATTGATAGCACAACTTAATAGATGTCCGTGCACTTCTTGCTAGAGTAAACGCTCAAGATGAGAGTAGATGTGCGAAAGCAACGTCTAATTCTTTAGACTCGAAGAAAAAAAAGCATTTAAGATCAATATGTCGCAGATCAACAACGAATGTATCGAGAAGACACAAATCCAACTTGCGGGAGGAGTTATGGAAGTTGGATATCTTTTAAAATGCTTTCTTGTAGTTTTTGTTTTCTTTTGGCTTGTTATTCTAGACAAGATTTGATGAATGTGTTTCAATATATCACAAAAATCGTTGGTGAAAATTATAATAAAATAAAACAAAAAATCTATGCGATCGTGTGTTGGGCGTCCGGCTGACGCAAACCCAAATACGATCAGACATGGCCCCATTGACACCCCCAAACAAACAAAACACGGACAAAATGGACGTCTGTTTGGGGTCATACGTTGGAGTTGCCTTGCGTCGACGCGGACACGGAGCGAACACGCGCCTCGCACACGTGCTCCTTCCCTTGGCCTGTCAATCGGCGTCACAGTCTATCCTTCTTATCCCCTTCCCCCCACCCGTCGCCCGCAAGCACACAAATCCTAGGCTGGTGACCCCATTTTCCCCCGGTCACCCTAGCTCTCCAACAGCTAATCCACCGGCAGGGTGCCTCCTTCGTCTCGGTGCGGGAGGCCTATTGGTGGATCTATGACTGCGATGAGATTTGAAAAAAAATTGTGCATCCTGCCGGCGGGATTTGGCGAATCCGGCCGCCGACGGACTGCGCTTGTCATGGACTGACCGGGTGCCCGTCCACCAGGTCTAGGAAATCCCTCGATGCCACATGCACACGCTCAATCCGCCTGGGTTTGACCCGTCGCAGGTTTGCCGGCAAGGCCACGGCCGGTCGTCGTCCTGGCTCGGCGTTGGCCAAAAAGCTTGTCGACTCACCTTTGTCGTTCATAAGGTGCGACGACTGCTCGCTGCATGTCGTCCGACGTGTTTATTGGACGTCGGAACATCCCGGTTGGGCGTTCGTGAAGTGCACAAACAATGGGGTATGATTTTCGTTCGGCCTTTTGCTCTTCGATGATTCGATACAATTTCGGTAGCTTATTATTTGCTCAATATTGTGTGAGGATGGATGGAATTTCTGGTATTGAGAAGAAGAATACATCGATCTATTGATATCACAAAATTTGCTACATGTTCGTGCACTTCTATCTAGAATTAAAGGTATAGATGAGACTAAAGAAGAGACCAAAGGGGGAGGAACATCTAATTCTTTAGCATCAAAGGAGAAAGACGTTGTTAAGCTTAAGAACCCACGGATCAACAACGAAAACATAAAGAAGATCTTAGTCCAACTAGTACGATAAGTTTTAAAAGTTGGGCATCTTTTAAAATATCTAATTGTGCTTCTTGTTTATTTTGTTCTTGTATTCGTAGCGAAGAATTGATAAAAAATATGTGTATTACAATGCATTTGATGAAATAAAAATAACGTTTGAATCCGAAACAAAGCAAAATATGTGATTAAAAAACGGATGCTAGCCCGCCGTGCGGACGAAAAATGAATCGGTGCGTTGGCCGCACGATCGACCCATTTGCAAGAGAAGACAGACATACCGACCCAAACGGATAAAATACCGACAAAACGTGTGTCCGTTTAGGTTGCGCGGTTGGAGTTACTCTAAATTACCGGAAGCGATGGATGATGTCAAACGGGTGCAAGAGCAGGTTCGTCCCGCCGCAGAAAGGAGCGCGCGTGTATGTCTCTCTTGTTCTCAAGCTCATACATGTGCGAAAACATCCTCCCTTATAAGGAGGTCCAATTCCCACTAAACTAGCAATGCGGGACTAAACATTTTCACCTCTTGCCTTGCATAAATGGGTTGCGTGGGCCTCTAGGATTTATTAGGAATTTTTTGAAATGATATATATTGGGTTGGCCCATATTTGGACAAAAATCCAGCAAATACATCTTAAATGTTGTTGTTGTGCGGTCCATAAGTGGCAGGGAATGGTGTTTCAGATGAAGTATAGATGCTCGAGGTGTTGCAACTCCCGTGGAGGTCGCCACATCTTCGATTTGCTTGGTGACCGTCGATTTGATGCCGAGCTTGGGCTCAATGAAACATGTGTGGTATAGCTTGGATCTCGTGGTATGTTTCCTTTTGTAATACGCATGAGATGGTGCCTTGGTCATAATGGTCATGAGATGGTGACATCAAGTTTTCGCCCCATAGCATGTGTTAGGACACAGGCGATGGGTTTTCTCATGTTGCTCCGAGCTCACTTCTTCTCTTCCTCTCTTTCTTGTTTTGGATCTTATGGGCATTGTATTTCTGTTATGAACTAATGAAAGTAATGATAGCGGGGAGCGGGGGTGGGGTAGCTAGAAGAGCATTTCTTGAGGATGAGCAACCCCCTTCAATGTTCTCCTAGCTTTCCTGTTCCTGTCAGCTTGTGTACGATAGTAGAAAAAGAAAGGGGGAAGCCCGGTTCAAAAGAAGAAAAAAACATGCCGGTTCAAAAGAAAAGGGAAATGAAATGATAAGCTCAAACGTGTCAGAACCGCCACTCAAGTCTCAAACCTTACAAGCTTACGATCCAAACTAGCTCCTTCAATTCTACGATCTTGTTCATTATATCTGAGTTTTATGATCTTGATAGTTACGATTATACGATTCACGATGCTAACAAAGAAGCTGCGATCCGATTCAGAATCTCGTCCTCACAACTTCGGATAAGCTCCTAGCGTGTTCCCGAGAAAAAGAAAAGGGGAAGCCCCCCCCCCCCCCCCCCCCTTCAAAAGAAAAACCATGCCGGTCATTTTTCGGCAAATCTTGGGGAGATCACGGTGCTGAACGAACAATCGCGTGGCTTGGGTCTGGTCCACACGAACTTTTCGATATTACGAATCGTGACCGTAATTCTTGATTTTGTTCGAGTAATAATAATACAGTACCCCTTCTGTAAACTATTATAAGAATATTTAGATTATTAAAATAGTGTTTAAATGCTTTTATGTTAGTTTAACAATGTGGAGAAGAGGACACGCGACTCGAGTCCGAGTGGGACTCTCGCATCCGACCGTGCCCAGCACAGCAGCCGCATCCAGCCAGAGGCGATCGGTCGAGGCAAGCAGCTGCTGTCCAACCCGATCGAGCGGCGCGACCCTACTCCTTCCTTCCTTCCTTCCTTATATATATACACGCGCAAACTAGGGCTCGCTCCATCGCCAACGCGTGCTCTGCACACCGGCCGCCACACCACCACACATGTCGGGAGAGAGCTTCCTCGTCGAGGAGAAGGGGGAGGGGGCGGCCGGCGAGGAGGAGGAGCGCTACGCCTCGGACTCCGACTCCGACGACGACGACGTCGGCCGCTTCGTGTTCCTCGCGCGCCAGCCCGCGCCGGCGGGGCCGAGCGAGGAGGGGGAGGGACGAGAAGACGCGATGCCATCGCGCGGAGGAGGAAGGGGCGGGCGGAAGAGGCGTCTCCGGGAGATGTTACTGGCCGACGACCCTCCGGCGGCGGCCACGGAGGCTCGGCCTGGCCCGGCGGCGCCGCGCGGCGCCTCCGCGGAGGTGTCTGGGAGCGAGGGGCCCGCTGATTGTTCCCCGGAGCGGGGAGATCTTTTTTATCTGGGGAGGAAGAACAAGAAGCCTCGCCGTCGCGGCGGAGAGCCGCTGGTGCGTGGCAAGGGGCCGCAGCATCGGGACGTGACGGCGGAACAGAAGACGCCGGTGGTGATGACGGCGGCGGCGGGAGCTCCGAGGCGCTTCTTGTGCAGCATGTGCGGCAGGTGCTTCGGCAGCCACCAGGCGCTCGGCGGACACGTGCACTCCGGCCACAGGAGGAAGGCCAAGGACGCGATCGCCGCAGCAGCAGGCCACGACGAGGACGTCGCTGGCGGTGGCAATGGTGGCCGCGGCGTTAAGCTGGGCCAGGAGGCCGCCGATGGCAATGCCGCTCACGGCGAGGAGAAGGCCGCTGTTGCCAAGAAGAAGGTGGACTTTGCAGCACATCATCGGGACGTGGACGTCGACACCAGAAGCTTCCTCGGGCGCAATGTGGGCAACATCAACGAGGACGGCGGCGATGAAGCTCTCGAGGTGGACGGCAATGGCAGCTTGGCGGTGGCCGTTGGAAGGCCCCACGGCAAAGCACGCAAGACGCAGCACAGGTGCGAGGTGTGCGGCAAGGAGTGCCTCTCAGGGCAGGCGCTGGGCGGGCACATGAGGAAGCACCGGAAGCAGTCGCCGCCCGACGGCAGCAAGGAGCGGCAGAGATCGCCGGAGCTGGACTGGATACCCGTTCGGAGATCTGCGGTGATCACAGGGGAACAACCTCGGCGAGAGCGCGAGTTGGGCTGGATTTGATCCGTGTTGTTGTCTAGGATAGAAGAATCTTCAGCTTGCAAATTGTAATGGAAAATTGTGTTGCAAGTTTTCGTGTCCCTTTTGTTAGTTATACAGTACTTTGCTAGTATCTGAAATCATTTGTCTTTGACTTTCATCATGGAAAAAACCAGGTAGTTTACAGGTCCAACAGACCAGTTTTATAACAGGGTGCAGAGAGCGAAATTTACCAATTGGCCATGCTTTATCATCACCATCAAGCTCAAGGATGCAGCAAAATATCGTATCAACAAAGAACTTCGCACTTATCGACACAAATGTATCATGCTGGAATAAGAGCTTGATCATTCACACTGTACAGTGATGGGAATTTGTGTGCTTTATCCACCCTACCAAAATGAACATTTGGTCCCGAAACTGTCGTATCTTCTATATGGGAGGTGTACAATCAAAGAAAACCTAAGATCTAACACAGGGAAAAATTATGCATAAATAACAAGGCAATGCCATGTTTCTCTTCGAACTAGATGCCAATTTCGCATTTACACTAGTCAAAAAACTGTCGATATGCCGAGCTGCTTTTACCCAGCCAGTAACTTCATGGGTTGTTGATAATGCAACCACAGCTTCATTTTAAGTAGGTGAAATTCCATCAAAAGCTCCTCCAGCCATATTATAAATCTATATAGAAAGAACCTCTTCTCCATCCTTTTAGCTTCAAACACAGCTTCGGAAGAGACTCGTGCAACGATCTCAAATGATTCCGGGGTAGATCCTCCAACCTTCAAAACAGTTGATTGTTAATGGGAGCGGAAGACCGGATAAAAACTAACGATCTCATATACTACTCCCTCCATCATGTATTTCAGAACAGAGTATTCTCCAGGATGTGACTTTGATACTCATTTTTTAATTTCAATAGATTAGTAAAGAGAACAAAGAAATTGCAGAATTAGAAAATGTGTTTCGCATGAAAATCTCATGATATTAGTTTGATTGGCCAACCTTGATAATATTTTTAAATATTCAGTCAGAGTTAAAAAAAAGTTTGAAGGCGCATTTTCAAATTATCTATATTGGAATGGAAGTAGTAATTTTTCGTGCTTCAACCTTTTTGTAGAAAAGAACAGCCCATGCAAAGATGGATTTATGGAAGTGAGGTTATAAAAGAAAGAAAGTTGTTAGTTCAAGCCTGTGTAACAACTATGACAAGATTCCGTAGTTCAATTGCATGCTTCCTAATGATATATCGATTATTTTAAAGTACAACTTTTAACTCTGGATCATCAGGCCAATGATGAAATTCAGTGGGGGAAAAGTAATGGAAGGGGATAGCAGGGGCAACAGGATAAAACAACCCACATTTCATGCAAGTATTCCCATTTAACTTACCAGGGCATGATTGACTGCACGTAAACAGTCATTCGTCTTAAGCATCAGCAAGATGACATTTGGTAGTCTCCTGAGGAGCTCCGAGATTTGTGGGAAATACAAGTTAGCATACATCTGTGACCAAGAAATAACAAACAGGTAAGAGTGGACCACCATCAAAGACCTCAAGGTTCAAGGCAATCCGAAAATAGGCTAAATATGTAGGAACTTGACTGTCAAAAAGGCATAATGCCCAGTCAAATATGAACTTACGAAAAGAATGACAACAGTAGACATCTTCAATAAAAAGAGGGGGAATATGAATCTATTTCTAAGAACATGGTACATGCGGGAAATACGTTTAAAAGCATTCCTAGTTTAGCAATTACTCCCTCCGTCCCAAAATAAGTGACTTAACTCTGTACTAACTTTAGTACAAAGCTGAGTCACCTATTTTGGGACAGAGGGAGTACATTTTACCATTTTCCTACAGTAGGAAAAATAAAAGTTTAGGGCCCTAGTATTTGTTGAAACGATTAAGACAGATTGCATCACGAGCAGCAAGTAAGATTTTCTTCTAGAGGGTTATGACATGGTAAATTTTACGATGTGATGACATGCTAATATTAATAAGTGCTCATGGATTACTGAATGTTGTTAATTGCACTGATTTATGCAGCACCTAGGGTAACCAATACGAACAAAATAGCGCATAAAACAATCACCTGCATTTCAGAACGATCGGTATTATTCCCATCCAGAACAAGATGACCAAAAGATGGGTCAATGACACTTTTCCATGGCCTCATTGTGAGAACCCCAGCAAAAAGTACATGAAGATCCTCCCCAGCACCTAGTTTGATACTGTACTCCTTAATTCCATTCTCATCGGCGCGAACAAGCGCCTACATTGAACAAATGTGGTAGAAGTATTAAAGTACTGAGTACCAAAACATAATCAGAAAAGAAGCTGTAATAGATTCTCACCTTCCAAAGAGAAGCATAGTTTATCCTTGTAGCGTGATCAAGTTCTTTGTAAAGACCATGGTCAAGAAGAACCAGTTGTGGCCGTTTCGATCCTAAACTCAAGCAAAATATTCACTCAGTTCACTCTGTTATACAAATATGCCACCACATAGAAAACACAGTAAACTGATCATTCCAACAAATATAGGCCACCATGTAATCATGTTTTCATAAATTCACACATCTCACTTCCAGAGTTCCCCGTCTCACATAACAAGAAGCATCTCATTGTACTGATGATCATCATGAAGCCACCTACTCCCTACCACTCTCCTCATCAAATATAATGACAAATATCGATATTATGCACTATTCAATTTATTCATTTAGTGTAGCATAGTTACTAATGGACAGGACATAACCTCTGATGCAGTTAAGAAAAGCTAGAAATATACTGGATAACTTCTTGGATTATTTTGTGATACTAGGAAGTAAGATTCTCACCAAACCATTTTTTACTGTCTTGTGGCAAGGGTCGGATCATCATATTGGCAGCGTGGGGATCACAATGAACGAAACCATGCTTGAAGATCATTTCAGCAAATGCTTTATTCACCTACAAAACTGTGAAGTAAGTATCCATACACAACTCATTAGCACATTAGTTTCCAAATAACTGTACTGTGACAACTCACTAGGTTTGAAACATCAACAGGGCGCATTCCGAGGTCTTTAATGCCTTTGACATCAGTTACCTCCTTGGCATCAATGTACTCCATGGTAAGAATTCTTGACGTGCTGAGGTTCCAATAAACCTTGGGGGTGTATATGCTATTCGCAATGTGAGGAGATAACTTTCTAAAGTTAACCAGACATCTTTCACTGTTCTGAGCTTCACATAAAAAATCTAATTCCTGAAAACATGAAAAAGGTTAATGCAGCCTCCAGATTAGTAACCTTTTCCTATGCATTTCACTACAAAGGACGGAATTCAAGTGAGATAAATATATCATCTAGTAAAGCACAATATTCAGTACCAAGATAGGGATCCTACAAGGAGGCAATCATGGACACAAAATAGACAAATAAGTACAACATGACAAAGCATAGCGAAAGGGTAATGCATTTTCCAGGGAAACGAAAAGCAATTATAATGGATATAATGAAGTCCAAGAACCAATTGGCAAGGAGGTAAATAATTTAAATAATATCAGTGGTACCTTAGGCGCACTTTCTCGAATTTCATCAACTAGCCACCTGCATGGACCAATTTTAGTGGTATTAATGTGAAGTGGCACAGCATGGAAAGAAGCATTATCGTCACAGAATTTACAGTCTAACATAATATGAACACTACGTGCAAATCTTAAGTTCCTGGTGAATAGCTAGAGTATAAAAACATGGAAATGGATAACAGGTTGGATTAAGGGTAAGCAACTAAACATACAACAGTTTTTCATGTCACATGGTCCTGCGATTTAAAGTTACGCAGTCATTGTAGAAAGGTGACTGTCAACAAATGGAATTTTTTAGGAACTGTGTTTGCAGTGTTAACCAGAAAAATAAAGGAATTAAAAACAATTCTTTATTGGAAAGCATCAAACATGCCCTTCTAATTCCTAACCATAGCAAGCAAGCTGAAATATAAAATTAGGTACTTCTAATTCCACAAATTGAGCTGTTATGCCAGGTATATAGTGGAGACTGATTCCCATGTACTCCCTCTGTCCCAAAATAACTGTCTCAACTTTGTACTAGCTCTAGTACGAAGTTGTACTAAGCTTAAGACACTTATTTTGGGACGGCGGGAGTAATTAACAAGATGGAAATATCAATATCGTGCTTGACCTAGCTATTGATATGAGAGAACATGTCTCTATCATAACTAATTCTACACATCAGCATAAGCCTAAAAGCTTTCGAGGAGGTATGTTATAAACTAAAAAAGAGAGAGAAAACGAGGTAATAAACAAAGAACTGGTTGTACCTGTAGTCAAATGTAGGGAAAATGTAACTAAGAGCATTCACTACTAAATCCACGGTGGCGATATCTATTACAGAAGTATCCAGCAAGTGGTCGTGTTGAACCTGTAAGCCAAGACAGGGGTCAGGAAGGGTGAAAGACAGACGGCAAGCTGGTTAAATTTGAACTCTGCTGTCGTAATTTAAGAGTTCAAACTTAACACAAGTGAACCCGAGACGAACTGCAGTCTTTTCTTATAATATAGCAACCTTAACAGCGACTTTCTTCCCATCATGTGTTGTGGCGGCATGGACTTGCGCAAGAGAAGCACTTGCAAGCGGGACAGGGTCGAATTCTGCGAAAACCTACACCACCAGGAACAGGGGAGAGACAAAAAATTGTGTCAGAGTTTCTTCTAAACTAAAAAAAAGCTGAGCATAAGCCCATCTTCTGATTCAATGTGAACAAGTGAACTAAGCACGCTCATTCCAATTGTGTGATAATTATACAGCAGCTAAGTTCCTACAGCAGGATGTACTAGGAAAATGTAGTGATGCGGTGAAGGAACTAACGGTTTCTGGCAACTCTCCAATCTCCTTCTTGAAGACCCCTTGGACGTCCTCGTATGAGGAGACCGGGCACCTCTTGAGCATCGACTCCCTCATCGTCTGCACGTACTCCTGCGGCAGGACATACTCCTGAAAAAGAAAAAGAAAAACAAGCAGCTGATCCTCGGCGACAAAATCACGCAATCTTCTTTCAGATAAATGAACCCAAAGAGAATTCAGGCGTCGTATCGAGGCGGAGGGCTAGGGATTCCCCCCCCCCCCCCCCCCCCCCGTTGGCGTACCAGCTGCGCGATGTGCTGGCCGAGCTTGATGTAGATGCCGCCGTTGCGGAAGCAGAGGTCCTGGAGGCGGTGGGCGGAGCGGAGGTGGGCGTCGCGCTTGGCGGTGAGCCAGGCGGGGGAGTCCGGCTGGAGGCCCCAGAGGGAGTAGTGGTAGTCGAAGGCGATGGTGGCGGCGGCGACCGAGTCGCGGAGGAGGCGCGGGGGCAGGTGCCGGCAGATCTTGAGGGTCCTGGCCGGGTCCTCGGAGGTGGCGACGGCGTGGGCGCCGGCGCCGGCCCCCAGCGCCAGCGCCGCCGTCGCTGCCCGCCGCCACATGGCCGCGCGCGGGGTGGTTTGCTTGGCGTGCGCTGGCTGGTCTCTCTCTCTCTCTTTTTTTTTCCCTTTCTTCCGCCGCAAGACGAAGATGGTGCGGTGGTCCGATGGATGGAATTCGTACGCGTTCGCGCGATACGGCCGTTTATATCGACGTCGCCCTCGATTCCGTCGGTGTGCGTCGAATTTTTATTTTCTTTTTAAATATTCTTGAACTAAGATTTTAAATTTTTGCATCCGGTCCTCCGGGGACAGGTAAATTCCCCCTCTCTTTTAGCTACTAGAAAGAGAGAGAAAAAAATGGTCCGAGATGGGCCGTCTCACGTGGTGGGATTGTCACCCCGGACATTCTTATATATCCTATTTATATGTATGAGTATATAAGAACGATTTGAGGGTTCGATTGAGTATCGGTTTTTTCTCTCTTGTTTGGATCTTGTTCGTGTTGTCGGTCCGGACATATGAGGATGTTTTGAAGGGTTTATTTGGAGATGCTCTTATCACCGTACGAGTGGTTAAGTTTTGATATTGACTTATGAAACGTGTTAGTTGTTACAATTACTTGGCTTGAAACCGGGTATACTGGGACAACATAGGTGAAATTGGTTAGCGCGTCTATGTTGCACATGCCTAAAGGATCTAGGTATTAAATGTTGTATTTTTCAGTGATTTGATATACGGCGAGTAAGATGGTTCTGGCATTTTGTACTTACTAGATGTAGATCAAAATATATGAAGTAGAACATAGACATCGCCTTTGCTAAAAAGAAGCTTAGTGTTCCTTTGCCTTCGGTGCCACCGCCGATCTGCCTTGTCTGCGGTGGCACTGGCCATGGGAGCATGGTGGATCCCGGCCCTTGCCCGTGGGAGGGCTTCATTTTTAGATGTTTTTTTAGTTTTGTTAAGGTTTGTGTCTTGCTCAGGAAGGTGGAATTATTGTGGTTCTTTGAAGATGGAATAAGGTTCTCTCTGCTTAGAATCCGTTCCAATGGCGCGTCTAACATCGGTGAAGGTGTGTTTTCGATGGATCTCGTGGGATTTGGTCGTCTTTGATGGACCTACCAATGTCTAGTCTTTGTTTGTCTATGTTTGTGCGTCTTCGTTTTGGGTTCTCTCGATCTCAGAGGTGGTTGTTGCTCCAGTGCGTTGGTCCTATAGGATCTTAGCACGACAATTTTGGGAATGTCTGCTAAAACAACGTTTTCCTGACTTCGATGAAGGAGGGGTGATAACGGTGGCGCGCTTTCAGCTTGCTTCAATGCTTTAGCCGGTCTACAGACGTGGATGCAGTTTTATTGTTTCTGATGTTCGTTGTACTGTCATGATTGAAGATAAATAGATCAAAAGCTTTTCCTTAAAGAAAAAGCAAGATTGAGATCAAACAAGGTTAAAAATGGATTTGAGACATCATATATTTAGGAAAAGAGGGAGTACTACTTAAGTTGTAAGACATTGGTACCCTTTTTTAGTTGAGTAAACATATAATTTGTTTCCTATTTGAATACCATCCACTATGCATTCCTATAGGGCTACATGAGGTTTTGCAAATAATCATGAAATGAAATGAATGTTACCCCACATCTAATGGCCGAAACAAGATGGTCTCTTTTCAAGTTATAAGGCAACATTCAGCAGGGTTTTTTCCTTCCCATTTGAACAAGTATGACGGTGTTCTGTATTTTGTTCTAATTCAGCTCCATCTCTTAACTTAAAGCATTCGTCCCGGTATTGAAAAGGAGTTCGTACAAAAAAAAACACTACCAACATGTAACGTCCCGGACAAACCCGTCGGCGGTTGTTACTCATGGAGGGATCTAGACTAGCCCCACATATCAATACTAGTTTTTTCTGCGTACCCGGGATCAACTTCCCGGCCGAGCACACTTAACCTAAGAGTTCTGTTCGAACGGGCTCCCGGAAAAGAAGAAATTTCTTATTGATATGAGTAGTTTATCATCCCTGATAAGCCAGGCTATCACATACACTAGCACTCAGAGGAACTGACGTCCTCATCGGGCCACATGAGTGTTTCCTCTTGGCACAAACGTTTGTGCATCCAGTCCAGTACATGTGTCATGTCGTGTGCCACGACGGATCACAAACGTCATGAACAACATGACCGCACACCTATTCGCAAACATCCGTGTAACCGCGAGGGTCAGCTCTGATACCAACTTGTAACGTCCCGGACACACCCGTCAGCGGTCATTACTCCTGGCGAAATCTAGATTGACCCAACATATCAATACTAGTCTTTTCTGCGTACTTTGTCCTTACTCATGCGCACCACACTTAACCTGAGAGTTATGTACGAATGGGCTTTCGGAAAAGAAGGAATTCTTTATTGATATGAGTAGTCTATCATCCGTAATAAGTCAGTCTATCACACAACAACTACAATACCAAATTAATATCATTAGTTACAACTAGTCCCATGGTTGTTAATAGTTGTTTCTACAAATTTGGGCAAACATTATACTGTTTGAATTTAAACAGTATTTGTAGACTTTTCTGCAAACACGGAGGAGTAAATGACAAAGTCTATCTAGGAGCTCAATTTTTAGAATTTAAATTTTAGCGTCTCGGAATAAAGCATCAAATAGAATAATAGATACAAACACATTGTGCACACACTTTTTTGCGGGGAAAATGAGGTTTTATTTCATAATGAGAGAGTTACAGTCGAGAGACAAAAGATCCTCAATACATGGCGGACCTAGGTCCAACCAAACAGCCGTGGTACACTCTAAACGACTATAATTTGCCAAACTGTCACCAATTCTATTTTGATCCCTAGTTAATTTTGGGGAAATAAACTCCTTGTCTTTCATCAACTCCTTAATTTCAGCCACTACGTGTCCACGGGGAACTAGTCCATCTCCTCTAAGACTAGACAAAGCTTCACTTGAATCAGATTGGACAATGACTGGAAGGTTAGAATGTTGTAAAGCAAGCGACATTCCTTGCATGGTTGCATGTAACTCCGCTTCCCGATGCATCACTCCAATTAAAAATAAATCAATATGCAGCAAAAAAATAATTGATCCATTGTGATGTCAAAGAATCATCCCTGTCGCCGATGCACGAGACTCCCCTGAAAGGATCCATCCACTCAAAGAGCAACGTAATCAGGAGGAGGAGCGAGCCAAGGCTTCGGAGCAGTAACCATCCTTACTTCATGCAAAGCCCAACAACCGACATTTTACCCTTAATATTTTTCTCTGTGATATACTTACTAGCGTCTCCAATAGACTTCATATAACTCTCCAAATAGACCACCGTAGCGGCCACCGGGGAACCTCTTTATCATGAGTGAGATCATTCCGTAGTTGCCGGATGTGCCATATAAGCATAAGAACACGATCGGATTCGGCATTGCTACAATCAATCAGCAGGTTTAGCAACCACTCGCTCCCACTATTAATAAGGAGCTCGTCACAGGGGAGGGACCAAATGCACAACATGGCCTCCCAAATGCTACGTGCAGCCAATGCATGGTAGTTGCCTTCATCCACACTGCCACAGAGGGGGCATGTCCCGTGCGATGCAAAATGCCTGTACTGCATGCACGCCGTATTAGCCAGCGCACCAGTCATCACTCGTCGAGCCGTATGTTTCACGTGTAAAGGAATAGAAGAGTTCCACACAAGATTCCAAATGGACCGATTCCCGTTGGGGCTAGTGCTTGATGCACCGTCGGCGAATTGTTCATCATGTACGACCATCGCTAGGTAGTACACACTTTTCAGTGAAAAACGTCGGTTCTCCTCCGGATGTCACACAAAGAAATCTTGACGGTGAAGTAGGGATTTTTAAGATTTTGCGGACATCCAAAGGCCAGAAATGGTCATTCAAGCGTTGCACCGTCCAAACATAATTATCATCAAGAAAATCAGACACACGGTTGAACCGACAATTTTCTTTTTTTATGTGATCGGGCGAAAGTTATGGCCTCGAGGAATCCAAGGATCCCTCCAAGTACGTATCAATTGCGAATATGGTTCAAGTAATAAATGCCCAAGTTTCCTTAGGATCCCAATTCCAATAGGATCTCCAGGCCTCATTAGCCCATACTGCTCCACAAAGAATACCTATGGTTAAAAGGGTAAATCCTAGGCTAATGATACGATAACTCCAAGAATCCAAACGCTCCGTTAATTGATATTTGTAATAATTTGGAAATGAAGGGACAGGGGCGCTTTTTAAAGCACTTCTTTTTGCATAAAAAAATGCAATCTCACTAAAGAAAAATGTTTTAAATGAATCATCTCCAACCCACCAAATGATGCCTTTTTTAACTAGTTCCACCTTCACATACTGCTGAATAGTTTCACATGAATATTGTGTTCAATAAATTTCCATTGATGTAGTACTACGCTCGTAATAATCAAGCACACACTCGACTTTTGCATAGCTAGATGCATACAACAAAGCAGCACAATTAACATTGATTTTTCTTAATTGATCAAGCTCAATTAACATTGGTGAGCTTGACCGATGCAATGTTGTTATTCAAGGCATCGGGTCTGGTATTGAATTCGCAGGTCCGAGCGCTGCAGCTAAGTACTCCCTTCGTTCCTAAATATAAGACCTTTTAGAGATTGCACTATGAACTACATACGAATGTACATAGACATATTTTAGAGTATAGATTCACTCATTTTGCTCCGTATGTAGTCTTTCAGTGGAATCTCTAAAAAGTCTTATATTTTAAAACGGGGGGAGTATGTATGCAAGTCTGTCACCATTTTTTGCTAATCATGTCTTATATGAATAAAAATATGATAGAAATTAAACCTATTTGTTTGAATCGCATCGGTCCCTCAGCCGCACATAAATAGTGCCGAACAGGAGTGATGCACCTAAATTACATACGCAAGTCTGTCATTACTTTTCTCGTTTAAGAGTGTCTATAGCCGGACATCCTAAATTGACCGGACGGACACATGGTCACTTACCGAACAAAAGAGGAAAAAGAAAAAGGTTAATCCAATCAGACCCTTCAAAAATTTCTTAAATATCTTGGTTGTTCGACGGTCCTCATACTGCCCTTATTATGACGTGAGTACTATCAAACATGCCGTGTGTGGCAAAGGAAGAAACTAACTTTTGTGCACCCCTAATGAGTTGCCACTTTTCTTTTTTACCATCATCGACGGTGGTCATTTGTCCATCTATTTTACGACAAAAGTGACAAGTCTTAAGGTGAATTTGGTCATTACGTTCTACAGTACCATGGATAAATTATATAATAAACATGGCTACAAGTTTTATAACATGAGCTTTCAAAAGAAACGAAGACCAGTTTCAAAGCGGTGAGTTTGGTCACTTGTCAAGCCCCTCCATCGTGCATGTTATGATGCCAATCAATTCAACACCAATATGTCCATGCACACCACAACCGCGCCTTGAATCACTATTTAGACGCCTTGAGTCAAGGACACTTTTGAATTATCACACCCATTTATTCTTTCTTTTATTTTCATATCCTTTTCGAGTCCATATATTTAATTGGGGTCCTCTCTCTCCCATCAACCCATCCAACCATAAAATTCCTAATCACAAGCTCATTTGATTAATGGGATTTCTACATCCAATTTAATTATTTGCATATTTGATTATTGATTTTTGAGAAGGCTCCTTGTTTTCACACGCAACTCACGACACATTTAAATTGACGAGAATTTGTGTAAAGTGGCTAGGTGGGATCATCTAATAAGCCTTGTTCATTGTACTCTACATCTCTAATCATGAGATAGATTCCTCTCACAACTATACTTTTTGCCCAGAAAAGGCCATGGGATTTTTTCAGCCTAAAAGGCCGCCTTTTCTTTTCGGAGAAGGCAGTGGGATTTTTCAAACCAAAAAATACGTCGGGGCGACAGACGGACTTAGCCCAATTGAAAGCCCATTCTTATGACTTTGCGGCCAAACTCTTTTCAAGGGCAAGCTTGAGTGTGGGCGAGCAGCTAGATATGGCCCTTCTCTTCAAAATTTAGTACTTCCATGAATAAAAGAATTCTCAAAAAATACAATTTATTCTTTTAGACAAAAGAACACAATATATATGAACATACATATTTTGCACGTTGGGTCAAGTTGTCATGAAAATGAACAACAGATAATGAGCAGACGAGTAACTCGCTAACCCATTTTAGCCGCAAGAGAACGGTCGATAGTATCCGGTTTTGGGAACCGCATGGAAGATTCATGACCGGCTTTGGGAACCATCCAGAAGGTTCCTGAATCGTTAATTTACTGGTTTTATAGATTTTTTATTATTCTTTTTTCCTTATTCATGTCTTTTTTTTTTATCTTTTTTCCTTTTATTTTTTCCTATTTCTTTTTTATTTTCCCTCCTTTTTCTTTTTTTGTTTCTTTATTCCTTTTGCGTTTTCTATTTCCTTTTTTTAAATTTGTATCTCTTTTTTAAAACCAAATTTGTGATTTTGATTTTTTTGCACATTTCAAAAAACATCTTTTTACAAATTTTTCAAAACTTCAAACAGTGTTTTTGTTTTAATATTTTGTTTACAAGTTTAAAAAATGTTGCTGGTTTGTTTATAAAATTTAAAATGTCCATACTTTTGAAACTTGTTGAAAAGTTAAAGCATTGTTACTTATTATAAATTTTCTTCACATATTAAAAAATGCTTGGGATTTTGAAAAATGTTCCAGCTTCCAAAAATTATTCGCATATAAAGTAAAATGGTTTCGTTTTTTCAAATTTTGATCAGGTTTCAAGTCGTTTTTTATTTTTTTAAATATGTTCGGTATTTTATAAAATAGTTAGATTTTGTAAAAACTGTTCGATACTGCAAATTGTTGGTGTTCTGCCAAAAAATGTTCAGAATTTTAAAATGTGTTCACATTTTTCAAATCTTGTTTGTGTGTTTTGATAAATGTTTCGTGATTTTTAAAAATATTCGTGATTTAAAAAATATTTTTTAAAAACTGATTGAGATTTCAAAATTGTTCATATTCATGTTGCAACAAAATTCAGCATTTTTAACAAATGCTTTGAATAATTTTGGAAATGCATTCAAACTTGCATGTTTCGTGCTTTCCGTAGTCACTACGAGTTGTCCGCTCTAGTGGAAAGTGGCTCACCTCAGTACTTGTGAGGTGGTGAGTTCGAATCGTCGCAAGTGTAGTTTCACAAGTGTGTGCATTGCGCTGTGTGTCATATATGAGGTTCGTGAACGAACCCAAATGAGAGAAACAAAACAGTACTCCCTCCATCTCAAAATAAGTGACAATCCCAACAATATAATAAGAACCAAGTTTTGGAGCTTCCCCTACGTGTATATATACTACAAGATTTTGCCCCATGAGGCACACAAGTTTTGAAGCATTCCCTAGTTTTCTAATTTTAGTTTGAATTTATAGTTGATTTAGATTAAAGCTAGTCATAGTTCTCTCTATTTCTCATAATAGAGAAGCCCCATGAGGTTGTATTCTCCCCCCTCTAATTCTTTGGTGAAAAATAACTCTGGACGATGAAGCGCTACCGGATCGTGAAGTCTCTATGCCCACAAGTCGTGTAGTGGTCGTGCTTTCGGTCTTCAGTTCAAGAGACTTCATCAACGATCCACATCAACTCTTCTTCTGCTGCAAGTTGAAGTTGGTAACAATCCGATCTAAACCTCGAATGCATGTTCATAGTGTTCCCGGGTATCGTGATTGCATTGTGACGTTTTTGTTTTCTATTCCCAACACGTTGCACTAGCCTTCTCTGCCTCGCACCCTTGTCACCTAGGATTCATCTGCCTCACTGCCACATCTGCCTCTTCTTCCTCCCTTGGCAAGTGCGACACGGACGACATCAGTTGTCCATGCAGATGGAGGAAGAACCCAAAGTGTGGCGACGACCTTGGCCACAGATGGCTCGAGACCGATGCCATGATGCCATCCCTTCCGTGGCACGGGGCGGATGCGAGCGTGGATGTAGTGATGCCCTTCTCCCTGATGATGATTGCGTTCATGGCATGTCCGGCACAACACGACCCAACAACGGCCCCGGGTGTTGAATGCCATGCTTCGACACGTTGGCGAGGCATCAATGTTGTGATGAACCCATCCGACCCAGTCTCAACTTTAGTCAACTCACCAGACCAACTCACGAGGGAAATACACGGTCAAAATCAACCACACAACCAAAATAATCGAATCAATTGACTCCCACTGCTTCCAGCAAATCAATTTATGACTTTTGTAAACACAATGCACGCACAGATGCTCATATGTAAGCACACACACTCACCCCGATGAACGCACAAATTCACACCCTATCCCTATGAACAACTTTGAGAGATTAAATTGGCACTTCATCTTGAGATTGATGAAGCGATGAAGTTGCTATATCCTCTTTCACATTCTATGAGAACGTCTTCTCCCACTGAACGGACGTCGTTGGAATGTCTATAAAAAATCCACTAAAATACAAGCACTAGCATGGTTACAAAAGGAGAGTGGACTGGAGATACCACTGTCCTTCTGTAACCATTCAATCATAAGTTGATTCGCATTAATCGTGCTTTAGAAGACAGTACCGTGTGTCAACTTTGGAAGTTTTTTTTTACCCTAAGAAAAAGATTTGGCCTGCTGCTTTGTTTCATTCGTTGAAGTGGGAAGTTGGTGAAACGACACCGTTCTGATGACGATGCTCGCTTGTCCATTTTCACTTGTCCTCACACCCGCGCGTACGCCTCGTTTGGTTTCATCTTCCTTGTTGATCTTTTCTCGATTCAAAGCTCCAAGCCCTTCTCCCTCCCCCACCCCTACCCCCAAAACCCTAGCATATCCTCCTCTACCGATGGTGTGTCATCGCCCTACCGAGCTCATTCCGATGATAAAAGCCTCTCCCCACAGCACATCCCTAACCTTAATCCCAACCCGAATCCTGACTCTGCCCCCTCCGGCCCGCCCAGTCCGTGACGTGGTGCTGGACATGGTTTTCCAAGCGGCCTCCGACGGCGACCTCTCCCACTTCAAGGGTACGCTGCCCCTCTCCCACCCCCGTCTCAGATTCTGACCTTGATCCAGTCTCATAAAACGCGATGAAATCTTCTCTCTGATTTTTTTCTATAAGATGTGAATTTATAAGACCGAAATTAGGGTCGGAGGAGCCAAGTGGGCCCCACAAGCCATTAGGGCGCATCCAGGGGTGGGCGCCCCCTGTTGGCTTGTGGCCCACAGACAGCCCCCTTCGATGGATTTTTGCTCCAAAATTCATTATATATTTCAGAAATCTTTGCCTAATAATAAAGAGACCATCGCTTCTGTCGGAATTTCCATCGCGGCCGTTTTACACAAAACCCTTCTGTTTTTGGGAAATCAACTCGCAGTCCTTTTTTTAAAAGAAATAATGTTTCACTTTACAGAAACATTCCTTTTTGCTCTTCGTGCCTTATCCACACACGCTCGCTCCGGTGGCCAGAGGTGGGTTGCGCGAAGAGCAGAGAAGTTGGCGGCGGAGGAGATCCTCCCGGCGGCGGTCAGGCGTGGGGCCGCAATTAGGCAGGGCGACGCTGGGGAGGTCGTTCCGCCGGCCACACACGCTCGCTCCGGTGGCCAGAGGTGGGTTGCGCGAAGAGCAGAGAAGTTGTGGTGGGGCGATGTGGATCCTATAGGGACGGCCTGGATCTAGACGGGGTTGAGGAGGGCGGCGCTCCCAGGGGTTCACTATTGGACTTGATCTCGGTACAACATCCATGACAGCTTGAGGTCATGTGGCAACGAGAAGAGAGGAGGAGTTAAGGGAGGGAGAGAAGAAATAGGAAGGAGGGAGAAGAAGGAGAAGGGAGCATAGGGTAGGGGCGTCGCGGCTTGCTGTTGCTGCTCGCCCGATGCAGGCGGCTCGGGCGCTCGTGCAGTTCCATGGGAGGAGCTCGTGGATGGCCGAATGGATGGTAGAGACGAAAAAGAGCACCGCTGCGGGGAGGATTGGATAAGGACCACACAGTGGGAAGTTCTTGGTGGGGATTCTTTTTGCTGTGGGTTGCTTTCTTTTAATGGATTAATCAACGAGAAGCTGCTGGATTTTTTTGAGAAAAAGAAACCGCTAGATGTTGTTATGCGTGCTACTAGCTACTAGCAGCCTAGCACCGATTGCAAACAAATATTCTAAATGAGCACCGATATAATTACATGTTGTTGTTTGTTGTTATTGTCGTAGTTTAATATTCATGCCTAATATATCATCACATATAATAACTAAAAATAAGTGAAATATAGGAAATAAATACTACCTTTCGAAATTACTTGTCGCATAAATAACATATTCTCAAAAAAAAGTTGAGCTCACCGGGACTTACTGATAATTAACATATCCTAAAAAAAAATCTAAATGAGCACCCATATAATTATTTGATGTCATTTGTTATTACTGTAATGGTTTAATGTTCATGTCTACTACATCATCAAATACAATAATTAAAAATGAGTGAAATATTAGAATAATTATTTCTTAGGGAAGAAGATATTTGAAGCTCACCTCGACTTGCTGACAATTAACATATCCTTAACTCAGGATGTAGCCGACGTTGTTGGTGAGACACGGAGAAGAAAATGAGGGATGAAGAGTAGAGAGAATGTAACAACGGTGCATCTTGCTCGCATCCTATTTCGTCTCGCACGCCAGTTGGGGGGGTCTCAATTTTACCATCTCTTCCATTGTTGTGTGTGTCCTAATCATGATCCCAATGAGGCCCAATTGATGATGTCCAAGAAAGTGGCCATGTGTGGCGTGGGGTGTGTGCTCCTACTGCTGGCAGCAACAACGTGTCAACAAAAGAGCGCCAGACATGATAAACTGTCGGGACCCCGATCCTAGGTCATAAGAACCCAGCCTGTAACACATCACATCACTTTGCGGCCTCACGCACGGTAAACTCCACGGCTGCCACCTTACCTTGGCCGGGACCGTTTGCGTCTTTTGGCTCACGTATATGAATATGTTGCTAGCATTCAAACGACAAAGAACCCGGGTCGACATGACTAGTTATAAACCCAAGCGGTACATCCGTACAGGGACAAGCATACATAACCCAGCAAGGCAGGTGTCGGTCATCAGCGTGTGTAGACGAGTCGTAGCAAGCTACAAGGACTCCATTACACCGCGTGACATTTCCCCGAGGGGACAGACACAGCAGCAAAGAAGGATACATGCCGGTCAATCAATGTGTTCCGAGCAGTAGCAAACTACCAAGGCTCGATGGAATCACAAAGAGGCATTTCCCTGTAAAGAGTACTACTAAAGGCAAACAACTAGGTGTCGAATCCCACACATATAATGCATTTCAAACATACACACATTATGCACGATATGTGTAGATACAACATGGCATCACAACATAACTCTATGACTCAAGCATTTATTAAAAACTCATAAGAATCAACATAGTGTGATATTACAAACAGGGGTCTCGTGACCCGACACTCAAGTCATACAAACAACAAGCGGAAGCAAATCATGTCTGGGTACAGACATCTACTAAAAGTGGCTGGAAGAGCCTGAAAAGCTACTACGACCCTACCAAAGGAGCCAGATCTCTGTCTGGGATTCCCAAGCTATTCCGGTCAACATCGAACACATCGCGTAGAACCTTTTAATGAGTCTAAGTCTTCTCTGCAAAAACATAAATAAAGCAACCGTGAGTACAAAGGTACTCAGCAAGTCTTACATCAGAACTATCTACACATGCATCATGTTTCAATGAAAGGATTGTGGGGTTTGATTACAGCAAGCCAGCTTTGACTCTTGGCTAACCTGTACTACGACTACAAGTTCTTTCTTTGAGGTGGGATAACGCACACGAGTCCACATATTCACCACTATGGATCCACTCTCGTCTCCCTACGAGAAGGCCTTCCATAGCACCCACACTTATCTTGCATGTTTTAGAGTATCCATTTAAATTGTCTATGTACCACGTAATGTTTCCAAGTAGTCCATATCCGAGGACGCGGCTATTCGAATAGATTGAAACACCCTGCAGGGGTATACTTCTTCACACATGCTCCCACCACTTAGCACCATATGCACGTCATGCATCTCGGCAACCTTCAAGCGGAAGCACTGGCGTGGGTGTCGGCCACGACCGTTAACCACACAAGACCCTAGTCCAGGTTTATCGCCTATTTGAGACTGAACCCGCAAGGAAGTCCGGCCGAGGTTTCCTCTACGGCCCCAAACGATGCGCGCAGGGTTCCCAAGCCCACCATTCGAGTGCCACTTGGTACACCGTGCCACTGTGTATCTACCGTAGTGAAGCCTACCCCGTCGGCAGAGCTAAACACGGCCGCCAACACTTTTCCTACAAACACCAGAAACTAATTGCAACTCCTGGACAGAGATCTAGGCAATTAATAAGCCGAGCGGGGTCATATTTCAGGGCCCAATGCATGGTAGTATCTTGTCTTGGATAACATACACAGAACTCAGTTCTTAAGGACGGTCCCAATGAGACAACCCGCCATGTACTCCTGCATGGCCTCTCATCGCTACCTTTACCAAATCAGATTCACACCTTTACTCTCACACTGTAGGACATGAACACAACCATTCCGATACATCATTCAGATGGATCAGACCCGACACGACTCTAAGCATAGCAGGCATTGTAACAAGCATGGATGAGTAAGCACAACAAGGCTCAAGCAGTTGCTACTCATGCTAAGTGGTTTCAACTATTTACTGTGACAAAATCAGGTCATGCAGAGGAATGGGTTCAACTACCGACAACATGTACAGTTGAATCGTGTTTGTCCTCATGCAGTAAAAGAGAGCAGGAGCGAGAGAGTGGGTTTATATCAATATGCTCAAGGGGGGTTTGCTTGCCTGACACGTCTGAAAATAGCAATGAGTCTTCATCAATGTCAACGATCACATCGTCGGAAACATCGTTTACCGAGAGGGAACAACAGCGGCAAACAAGAAAGAACAACAATTACTTCACGGAAATGCAACACTATGATGCATGCTCAAGACATGAAATGAAAGGTGGCAGGGCTAATGTGGCTATCATTTCTTAAGTTGAAGTTGGTTTGAATTAGGATCCAAACATCACTTCAAGCCGGGTATCTTTCCAAGTACCCTTATAATTGATTCGACCTGATGCTCATAACAAATTATTTCAACATGTATGGAGTTAGTATTTTGAGGTACTCATTTGCATTGACCAATGTTTGGTCATAAAAATTGAAGTGGAAATCAAATAAGTATCAATTTCCAACTCCAAACTATTTATTAAATTTACCCTATTCATCATTTTGCCTATTTGGTGTTGTTAACTTTTTCAAACATGCATGAAAATGCCATAATCAGATTCCTTGGATTTTTCTGATACTTTTTCATATATAAATTATTTTCATCCGAGTTATATTTTAATTTCTATGATTTTTACAAGTTTTAGGCATTTTCTGGAATTAATTAAAATTAGAAAAGCTTTATTGCGTCACTGCGACGTCAGACTGGCGTCATCAATCAACAGCAGCCGTCCGAGGTCAAACCTGACCAGTGGGGTCCACTGGTCAGTGACCCAGGGCTTAATCCCGCGTTGACCCACCCTAATGGTGGTTTGACTCACCCGTGGGCCCCTATGTCAGCGTCTCTGGGGAGGGGGGTTAGTGGCTAATAGCTGGCCACGTCGGCCCCCACCGGAGGGTGGTCGCCGGCGACCAAGCCCGCGGCGGAGGGCTCGCCGGAGTTGCGCTAAAACGCGCTACAGAGCACCAAATCGAGCGGGGTTTGCTGCTATAGGTTGCTGACGAAGCGCCTGATCGACGAGGGCCATCAGAAGGAGCTAGGGTCGCCGGAGAGAGTGCCGACGACGAGCGTGTGCGGCGGCCGGAAGTGGAGCTCATCGGGGAGATGCTCTGGAGGGCGATTTCGAGCGGGAGAAAGAGGGAGAAGCATCAGAGGCTCACAGGGGTTCCATTCCTGGCATCGGAGAAGTTGGAGGGGCTCTCTGGCAGCGGATCGACGGCGGCGGATCTCGGTGACCGGAGATGGGGAAGACGGCGGTGGCGACGCTTCAGCAGGCTGCAACTTGATTCCTTCGGCGTGGAGAAGCTACTCGTCGTGGCGGAGATGATGGATTGCTCGGGGAGGCTTCGCTGCGGCTGGAAATGCGTCGGTGAGCTCAAGCAGAGCTCGGCCATGGCGGGAGGAAGAGGAGCAGGAAGCAGGAGGAGGAAACGGTGCTAAGTGAGGGGGAAAAGATCCAGGGGCTCATCCACATCGTCTGCATACGCGGATAGGGACGGAGGAGGTGCCTCCAGCGCGAAGCAGGAGGTGGAGCCGGCGCACGCGCTGCTGCCACGCAGCTGCTCGGGGAAGACGACGAGCAGGGGGAGGCCCTGGTGGGCTGGGCGTGCAGGGGCGACAGGTAAGCGTTTCCTTTTTTTTTCTATTTTTTTTTCTGTTTTGTTATTTCTAACATTTGTTTTATTTGTTTTGGCTCCTACTAAATCAAAGAAAATAGGTAAACAACTCTGGGGTGTTATTTGGAATATTTCCAACCCCATGTGAAGTTTTCAACATTTTATAAAACTAGGAAGTATTTGAAATCAATTAATTAATTGATTTCAGTGGCTTTTGAATTTAAAATAAAATGCCAAAAGTATTTTGAAAATATATATCACCCCTGATATTTTCTTTCCAACATTTATAAAAAATGATGGACTTTTATGAAAACCATTTTGGTTCATTGATTTGTCACCACTTTTGAATTGTTTTGCATATAGAGTTGCTAGGGTTTTGTTTTGAATATAGAGTAGCTAGGATTTTTCTCTTGTTGAACCTGTTTGGATGTTGTTTGGTGTTAGGGTTTGGTCATCCCCATTTGTAGATCATTCAAATTTGAATTAAATTGATTTGAATGCATTCATGAATGCTTACTGATGCAACTAACTACAAGATATAATCTAGGGCTGTGACATAAACTTTTTACTTTTTGGGCATTATATTTTAAAGTAGGAAAAATTTAAATATGAATTAATGTTAATGAGGATTCCGGGGAGAGAAGAAGAACGATAGGACAATACGTGGATGCATGGGATGGGTTACAATGCCCCCGTTGCAACGCACGAGCATCTGTGCTAGTAATTCATAAATGGTTTTGTTCAATTTTGAGAACTTTTATTTCTGCACAAAAATAACACCAATGTAGTTTTGTTGAAAACAACGCCAGTCCAAGTTAGTTTCATTCAAATCATGCAAATTAGAGTTTAAAATTAGAGCAAAAGTGTTTAGAAAAGTAGATACGTTGGAGACGTATTAGTGGCGGTGGTGTGGTACCATCTGCCGTGGTGCGGGTGGACGCAGGCGTTTCCTCCAATAAGCTCGAGTGGCTCCCCGATTTGGAGAAGGGCCCGGTCGCCTCTATCGTTGTTCGTCGCCACCATGGGTGTGGTAAGCGAGTTTGCGATGGGTGCGATGCTGGATCCCGCTGACAGGTTTCAAGCTCATCAGCAGCGGCTGTTCTGGCGGGGCTACGGCGCCGGTTCTCAGTTCATGGCGTGGCTGTGCTGTTGCGAAGGCATTGTGGCCCGAGGTGGTTCGTCCCGGGCGACGGCAAAGATTTCATCCGCGAAGAAGCCGTAGAGGACCTGATTGCAATTTTGCTTTCCGGCCCGGGGTCCTCCTTGTAAAAGCCAGGGACTTTAATGCTATTTCCTTTTCTGCTGAGTCCTTATATGCTCTTTGTACCGTAACTGTATCAGATATTAACGGAGCGTCTAGGCCCTTCGCGGCCTTTACAGTTAAAAAAAAAAGAAAAAAAGAAAGACGACGGCGCTCGCTCGCCCATTTTCACTTGTCCTCGCGCTCGCGCGTACGCCTCGCTTTAGTTTCGTCTTCCTCGCTGCTCTTTTCTCCATTCAAAGCTCCAAGCCCCTTCTCCACCCCCACCCTAGCACATCCTCCTCGACCGACGCCATGGTGTCGCCCTACCGAGCTCATTCCGAAGGTAAGCGCCTCTCCCCACATCCCATCCCTAACCCTACCCCCAACCCGGATCCTGACTCCGCCCCCTCCGGCCCGCCCCAGTCCACGACCCGATGCTGGACATGGTCTTCCAGGCGGCATCCGACAACGACCTCCCCCGCTTAAAGTGTACGCCTCCCCCCCTCCCCCGTCCCAGATTCTGACCCTCATCCAGCCTCGCTGCCCGAGCGCTAACATTTTGGAGGCCCAATCAAAAATCCGCCGCAGCGCTGGTCGTGATGCTGGACTTGGGCAGGGGCCGCCCCAAGAAGGTGATTGAGGACTTGAGGGTGGAAGACGATCCCAAGCTTGAAGGTTTCAGCGCGCTGCACATCGCGGCCAGGGGGAGCCTGGAGGTGTGCAGGTACCTCGTCGAGGAGCTGCTGGTGGATGTGGATCTGGTCGACAAGGAAGGTCCAACTATCTTCAAAACCCTAATCTTTCGGTGCAGGCTTCGTCGAATTGCATGGAGTGCCTATTTTACATGCTGGAATTTGTTGTTCGCTAGGGCTGCTTCATCTGTAGGTCAGGTCTCACGATATCCGACTGTTTTGTGCTTTCTCTGGGTTTGGCATAGAGGTGCATTATGAGAGCCAGCTTTTGCCATGGCTCCAGGCTCAGCGCAACACAGTCCGGCAACCATAAACATAGCCTAAGATCATCTACGTCAGTATGAACCAATGTATCATAGGCACCAATATTTTTCTCACCAAATAAAATCATGTTTTGTCATATCCTGTTGTGCTAACTCATGATCATGCAGCTTTATACGGAAAAAGTCGGCCTTTTTAAGGAAGAAATAAGTCGGTCTTCATTATGATACTGAATGTGAATACCCTACATAAGCACCGTTCATATAAATAATTAAATAGGCTACTCTTTGAGGGCAAATTAATGTTTATTTTAGGATAGTTTGGTTGTTTAGTTATTGCACACATGTATGCACCCCAGCTCTGAGGATGTATTTGATTCTTCTATTCGGGTAGTCGAATGTCTAATTTTCATGCGTCAGTTCCATTTAACCAATACTCTCTCGAGCATTATGAAAATCCTGCGTCATATCGTATCTAACTCGATGGGTCTACTTTGTTTGTCTTGGGGAGCCATATCTAAATTCTATGCTCTCAGAGAAGACAGGGCAGTGTTAGGAAACTTCTGTGGTGGTATTCTTTTGGAGATAAGACATGCTTTGATACAAAAAAGATCTCATTTCTTGCTACGCTGAGAAGTGCTTTGATATAATTTCATTTTTGTGTGTTTGTTTGCTTTATAGGTAGAACACCTCTGTTTTTTGCAACATACTGCAATGGGGGTACTGCTGAGTATCTTCTTGATCATGGAGCTAATCCAGACAAAGCCGATAACAATGGGGGTTTCCTGTTACATTATGCTGCTGAAATAGGTCCACCTCTCTAACATATCTCTGTTCTGCATCTCTGCATTGTAAATTGTTATGTGTTATCTTATTCAGAGCTATTCGCCTTTGTTTCATATAGTAATTTACTAATATTGTTCTCTGCTAATAAATTATCTTCAAACCCGACGGTTAAGTTCTTGTAACGTGTCTCTCTGTTCGGGAGCACATATTGTTTTAGAATCATTAGACTGTTTGAGAATGCACGGCATATTAAGTCTCCAAGTAGATCTTTAGTGGTATTTCCTGATATACTCTTAGTTGTACTAAATAATAATCTTGCACACGCTTCTAGTCAAAGTCATCTATATATTTATGTTTAGCCATTAGCCAAAGTTCTACCGAGTGCATGCATGTATTGCATCAAACCAGGACTCTTTGTGTAGCATAGTTACTAATATCTTAAACACTTTAACATGGATATAGTGGCTTAGCTGTCGTGCAGGTGCAATATCCTAAAATGTCACCTAATTAGAAAGTTAAATAACCTAATACATGTCACTATCATTCCAATCCTACATGGGTGTGGAGTGGCAATAATCTGGTAACTGACTTAATAACCTGGTTACCAAGAGGCTATAACACATCGATAACCTGACAAGCAAGTGGCTCTAACCTGGCAATTAGTAACGATAACGAAAAGAAGTTATCGAAACATATCTACGTGGGATCTAGTTTTGACGGGTCTTACATGGGTGTGGAGTGGCAATAATCTGGTAACTGACTTAATAACCTGGTTACCAAGTGGCTATAACACATCGATAACTGACAAGCAAGTGTTTCTAATCTGGCAATTGGTAATGATAACGAAAAGAAGTTATCGAAACATATCCACGTGGGATCTAATTTCGATGGTATCATCACAGCAAAGCCAACAGTGAGCACAGATCGTCAATCGGATACACAATTTGAGAGATAGAAGTTCCTGAAGATTCAAAACAAAAGGAGCCTTGCTGATTTCATGTTTGGATGCATTGGTCTTTTGGTATTGTGCATGTGGCAGCGAGTAACCATGTTGTAGATCATGGTCCTATCTTATTGAATATCCCCTTTGATGGAAATTAGGCCACATCCCTAAATACTCCTATTAAAAGTTAACTTAACTATGAATTTTTTGGCTTTGATTCCTTTCAACCCAAGCAAGTCCTCATTGAGCTTTTTTTGTAGCACATGATCAAGGCAAACATGGGTCCAGGATACACCAGAAACAAAAGAAATTGTCACAAAAAAATACCTATCATCTTACTTGGTTTCTCATCTTACATTCTTACACGGAGATAAAAATACCTTGCATACAAACTAGATACATAGAACCAGAATTGTTGTGTTTGTGTACCCATCTCCTGTTACTGAATTGGAGAGGTCCATGCTGCACTTCAGGAAGTAGGAAGTAGTGAACTGCGAACCTGATGAATCACGAATCGAGTAACCATGTTGTGGATCATGGTCTTATCTTATTGAATACCCCCCTTGATGGGAATTAGGCCCCATCCCTAAATACTCATATTAAAAGTTAACTTAACTATGATTTTTTTTGCCTTTGATTCCTTCCAATTCAAACAAGCCCTCATTGGGCTTTTTTGTAGCACATGATCAAGGCAAACACAGGTCCAGGATACACCAGAAACAAAACAAATTATCACAAAAAACCCCCTATCATCATACCTTATAAGCTCATGGATTCTTTTTAGAAGAGATTGCCAGAAACCAGAGAGATCTGTAAGGGATGGATTATCACCGAAGAACTAGCCATGGACAGGGGTGCGTGGTAGCTAGCTATCCATGGGCCAGAACCATGAGTTGGTTGCGAGATTTTATGGGTTTCAGCTCTAGCCTACCCCAACTTGTTTGGGACTAAATGCTTTGTTGTTGTTGTTGTATTGCCAGAAAACACCTCTCCTCTTTGTTATAAGTTCCATGTTTTCTCCCAGGTAGTTGTGAAATGGTAGAGCTTTTGCTTGCAAAAGGAGCTTACGTTGACCCGGTATGTGCTCGTGGAACACCACTTCATATTGCTGCTGGTGGAGGGCAGTATGGTGCTATGAAGATTTTATTGGACCACAGTGCAGATGTAAGTTTAAGTACATACAGTTTCTGCCTCAAGTTCCCTACAAGTTAGGAACTACTTGTGTTTTGCAATTTTTTCCCTCGGCTGTCTTTTCATGTTCTATTTAATTGATTGTGTATGGTTGCTTGACGCTGCTATGGTGTTTGTTCTGCATAGTTAACTCTTGAAATCCTCAGTACATTTTTCTTCTCTTCTGCAAACCCCTAGTTGTGTAGTAGTTGTAATGCTACATCTCATCATAGTGTCTTGGTAATAAGTATGCTTCATCCACTCCCCTTTCAAATTCATAGCACTATACTATCAAATGTACAGTGCATTTCCAATATAATTCTAGTTTTGGAATGCGAGCACATAATACTACACATCTTCACATTTTTGGTCCCTTCAATGCCAATTTCCATGCATAAAACTACTTAAACATGATTACTTTCTTTTTACATATTGGCCATAATAGATTAGTCTATCATCCATTTGTTTTTTAGTGCTACCTGGAATTTTATGAAATTTATTTGATCAATATGATAGTAAGCTACAAGGTTCCACAACATCTTCTCACTGTTCTTGACTTCTTGTGTATTTTGTTAATGCCATGGGAGCTGTTTAATTTTCACTGAAGAAGCTTGCTTCAGTGCGCCCCCTCTGAAAGATCATTTCATGCACCCAATTCTATCTGCATCTGCAAATTCTTCTGCGTGGCTACCCCTCGCATAATCTTTCCCTGTCGTCTCATCCATCTTACCATATTAAGTGTGGGTGTGATCGCGTGAGGGCGCTGTTGCCTCCCAAATCGTTCTTGCCGCTGTCATGCATGACCTTCTTCGTTTTCTAGTTGTGGTTCCATATTCAGGTTTTAGTAACTTGTCTTCTTGATGGTTGTATTGCTTTTGTTGGGGTTTGAGATCCTAATGACTGGTCGGTGATGATTAAAAGATCGAATCTTTCTTAAAACAAAACAGTCTGGATCTGTAAACTTGAATGGCTTATGCTCCCATTAATACCGTGGGTGTGTAATTCACATCAGATTGATATGAGCGGAAAGGCAGTATACCATGCAATTCTGCTTGCAGATTCCATGTAAACAATCATAAGTAAATGCTATGCGGTGGTAATCATGTCATTATCTTTGGACTATAGGAGCACGTATGTGGGCTCAATGGCATTAGGGCCTGATTACCAATATAATCTTGACAAAAATAACCTTCTCACTTATTTTACTGTGGGTATACTGATCAATTTCTTTGCTGAATGCTTGCCTCATCAGTTTAGTTCTATGTATTGACCATTGGAGCTGATATCTTAATATTTTTCCAGTACAACAAGATGGTAGATGGTGTGACACCTCTTATGGCTGCTAAAGATGCCAACTCAACGGAATGTATCAAGCTCCTAGTTAAGGTGTTGTACATTCATCTGAGCTTTGTCAACTCCATGAATTTTGTTGGGTACCCATTTTCTATGTTTATTTTCCATACTGAATTTTTTTTTTTTTTTTACTTCCTTTTCTGGCATTTGTCTGCAGCTGTGGCATCCTGCAATTTGTGACCCCTTGTACCGGACACTTCCACAACCATTTAAAAAAAAACTTGTCGCATATTGAGGCTGGGGAGGACTTCTGCATATGTGCCATGTTGATATTAATAGTTACCTCAACATGGTACCGGTTTATGACAATTTTGGTGGTAGTTTTTGTACTCACAATACTGAGCATGGATGTTAGGAGATACGTGTGCAGTTATAGAAATTTGAGAAAAGATATGCTTATGTTATCAGATCCTTTTTCCTTCATATATTTACAGCAAAAAATCATGTAGTTCGTTCAGATATTATGTATCGCATGCATCATGCATAGAATTGATTAATTGATGTTCTGTAGGTTCAGAAGGAGCCTATGCTTAAACGAGAAATCACGGCATCAGAGCTTATATCACTAGGGAGTATCTCTTTAAAGAAAAAAGATTATGTTGTCGCAGCAAAATTGTACAGTCAGGTATATTAAAGCACCATACATTTCTTGCTTTGTTTAGCTTTCCAGCATTTCAGTTTACGTTGCATGGATTATATTTTATAGTTTCTTGCATAGCTTTCAGTCTGAAAATATTTAAGGTTCACAACTTCATATATGATTTCAGAAGGATTTTATCCTGGTTTCACATTAACTGTTGAATGCATAGTCTGAAGTAATACTTTTGGGCAAAAATATACCAGAATACCTGGAGCTCCGCATGGAGCTGGGTGTCGTTTATCAAAAACTAGTCATGGGAGGGTTCCTACTGAAAGGGTCCAGGGCGTAGATTCCAGCTAGCATTGTTATTTCTAATAACTTAGTATTTGTTCAGGATATAGTTCAGCTGACAGTATGTTGTGTCTTTCTTTTCGTTTTTTTGGTCATGTATCCTCACAATTTCATGGTGCAAAGTACTCATTTGTTGATAATGGATATGGACCATGATATTCTTGGTTCCTGGTACTTCTGCTCAGGTATAAACAGGAAAAAAATAGTGTCACCTTGATGACTAATGCAATTTGTTTGAGGATGTGATTAGGATTTCTGTGTCTTGACCACATTTTTGTCAGACAACTATATTGTTGTTTTGGGGTTGCTTCCTTTCTTGGACTAACACAGGGAGGACCTTTTTTTTGCCCCAATAGGGATGACTAGAATGAATGAATGGGCTGATGGAAAAGCAAGCTGTTTAATATAAGTTACTATTTAGTTCAAAAGTTACTCTGCAGCTATGTGCTGATTTCTTGTTAGCACTAGAATGGAATAAACGAGTGTACTTTAACATTGTGTAACATTGTCCTATATATTTAGTAGATGTATGTTAGGCTGGCTTTTGTAGACTTGCTAGTTTATATTTTATGTAGGCTAGTATGAATTTCTCTGCAGCTATGTGCAGAGTTCTTGTTTGAGTTTTTTTTCTATTCAGTTAACTAATTCATTTTGAGTTAAAACAAAGTTAGTAAGCTCAGTTGTCGATTTGTCTTGTGTGATGTAGGCAATGCAGCTTGATCCTGGTGATGCAGTCTTGCTCTCAGACAGGAGCCTTTGTTGGCTTCACATGGGATATGGAAGAAAGGCTTTGCTAGATGCTAATCAATGCAGAAAAATGCGGCCTCTCTGGCCAAAAGCTTGTCGCCGGCAGGGTGAAGCTCTGATGCTACTGAAGGTTACATAGAGGATATGGCTGACTGTTTTCTCTTGGTATTGCAAATTGTTTATGGTCGCTCACTTGGTCTTTTATCATCAGGACTATGAGGGTGCAAGTGAACGGTTCTTGGATGGACTCAAATTGGACCCAGTGGACACTGCTATCGAGGATGCATTACGGTAAACCCATCTGCCTTTTTGGTTACACTAATGCCTTTTGGCGATGACCTTGCATTGGTGGCTGGCTGGCTGGCCGTGTTTCAGCACATCTCAAGCACAGTATTAGTTATATGTTGAACACTTGCCTATGCTGTAAGTACATGCGTGTGCCCTTGTCATGAGATTGTCGGGAACTTGTGAAGATATTGACCATAGCTCCGTTCTATTTTGTGTTTGTTAGGATTTTGGGATGCCACTTTGTACTGTTATCAATGCCAATGCCATCTCTTGCCATACACCAAACTACCCTGACGTATAGTAACTCTGTAATCTGCGGTTCAGTAGTATTTTACTGATATTTATAAAGAGGCATGCATGTCATATTCCTTATCAATATATACTGCCGTGCAATGGCGCCTAATTAAAGAAGAGGTGTGCTTCGGTAGACCCCCCCCCCTCCACAAAACGTAGAAGGGGAAACGTATACCCACCTCGTATTGTACACTGGAAGCCGCCGTACGTATACAATGTATACCCACCTCACATTGTATACATACGGCGGCCTGTAGTGTACAATGCATATATTTGTGGAGGGGGGGGGGGGCTCTACCGAAGCAAAAGTGATTAAAGAATTACAAGTGCCAGACATAACTATGCAATTCCAAATATCTGATACCTCTCCTTGGAATATTCAGGGAAGCTATGAAGTCCTTGATGACGTCTCGGAGCACGAAAGCCAATTGACTATTTGCGTGTCGCAGGGAAATCAGCTGAAGACTTGAAACGGGTCAGGAGTTTCTCCATTTTGCGCAAAGACCGATTTCCTTTAGAAAGTAAAGCGACGTGTCTCATGGCCTGATGAGAGTGTATTACCGTCGGCATGTTTTGTATGAGCATGACTGTTGATGCTTGCAGTAGTACCCCGCGGAAACTCGTCAGTTGCCATCTATCTGTCGTGTATTACAGGCTCTTATGTCAGGTATTTGGGTCTTCTGAAGCTCACTCGTCTGCCGCTCCTGGTGCAGCGTCCCCGAATGATCGCAGCCTCTGCATTTGTCTTGTTGCGGTTTTGCTGAATTGCCTCCTGGCTCTGTAGTGTTTTAACTACTCAACGATGGTACAATGTAGTGAAGATGGAGATATCTTGTGTAGGTTTTCTTCGTCCTGTGGGTGCATAATTAGAGGAGCGTGATGTAGGCTAAGTTTTGGTAGCTGCTATCCCGTCTTGTTTTCCTGACTTCAGCTGGTTGCTGTGTGGGCTCAATGGCATTAGGGCTCGAGCCCTGGTGACTTTCTGATATTGTGTCATGTGGCATATTTTTATTTGTTTTTCCCCAGAAAATAATAATTCTGTTATTTTAAAATAGCAACTGACAATGGATTGATCGTATAGTAAAATAAAAGTATGCAAGTCTTTTAAGAGATTTCACTAAGAAACTACATACAAAGCAAAATGAGTGAATCTATACTTTAAAGTATGTCTAAATACATCTGTATGTAGTTTTATAGTGAAACCTCTAAAAAGACTTATATTTAGGAACGGAGGAAGTATTTAGAAACGAAGGGAGTATAGAAGTTGCATGAACAAGACGAAAACTCTACATGCGTTTTAGACGTATCAGGATCCTCGTCCATGAGGACGTAGAGGACAAATGAAATATTTTTTTGTTGATAATGCTATTTAAACATGGATATGATTATCTCGTGTAGTCTCATGAAAGTTAGTGATGTCGAGCAATTTTTTATAGTTTGTAATTACCAAACAATAGTGAAACATAGAAATAGGTTTGTTCTATCTCGCTCTAAATCAATGCATCAAACTAGCGCTTCTCTTGTCAAAGGTTAAGAAAGAGCTCCGAATGTCAAATATTATATTAGGAACTTAGCTTATTTTCAATAACATTTTATCATGATCCAACCCAAGATTGGCCAAACAAAGCAACTACATGGTCCTTTTGCTTTATCTAGCCCCTCCCTTGTACTACACTTAATTGTAAGTCTAGACACTATCACGTATGATAAAAAGAGAATAATAATGGGGGTTTACGAAAAGTCAAAAACATGATAGTCATGAATTAAGGCACACACAACTTGTAGGGTATTGCCAAATAATTTTATGTAACATTCTCGACAACCTTATGTTGCGCTATGTGGCTTACCGAGAAAATAATGATTTTAAAAGAAAAGTGCATCTCTTGTTTATAAGTTATTCATGCATGTACGTGGTAGCTCCGCACTTAGTCAATATTGCAAAGTCTGGAGGACGAAGAAATTTGTATGACAATGTTTCCATGACTTGAGTATACGACGAGGGAGGTTTTCTTCATCCATGGATGGAGTTGTAGTCTTGGTATAAGATCTACCCCTATCATAGGCTGAAAACAATATTTTTTAGCTGTGTTGAATGTGTTGATTGTATGGATTGCATCATGTAGAGGTTCAACATTCACTCGGTTTGGTTGTACCATCTCGATATAACGATTGAATTAAAAATGTCCGTTTTGATAAATGCCTTGAGTCTTACTAGCTGGCATGTGGTGGTGGGCTAGTCAGCCAGGGTTTGAGCGAGAGGAGAGCGTTAAGAACCGAGGGGTATATGCGTTGCAAATCCACCATCATGATCTAGTGATTCATGCATCATTACTAATTGGAAAAGTATCAAAATAAACCGACTGATTATCACCACACGCAAACCACCCTCTACGTTTGACACGTGCCTCTGCGATCATCCACCGCTTCCCCTTCACGACCTTATCTATTTCCGAACGTCTAGTTCCACACATTTCCCCCTCCTCCACCCCTGTTCGTCGCTCCCGAGAGAGGAGTCCCATGGCAACGCCGCCACCTCCGCGTCGACGGGCTGCCGACGCTACATTGGAGCACTGTGCATCGGTGCGGCGACTGCAGTGGAGCTCCGTCACGCTAGTGTTGTGGCGGGGGATGCAATGGTGTCCGCCGGTGCTGCAGACGACGAAGCACGCACATCACCGCCGCATGCTCATCCCCCCGTCGTTGCCATGTGCTTCATCACAACAACCCCGTCGGCGTCGCGCTGCGTTGGAGCACCGCCGTGCGCGGTGGCATCATCGCATTGAACCTTCGTCGGACGCCATCGTGGTGCTGCTATGAAGCTTGGCGCGCCAGCGTGGCGCAGTGAAGCTCCGCCGGTGGCGCACGTCGAGGTGGTGCCATGAAGCCTGCCACGCCGGCGTGGCGCAGTGAAGCTCCATCGTTGGCACACGTCGAGGTGCTGCCATGGAGCTCGCTGCGTCGGCGTGGCACAGTGAAGCTCTGCCGGTGGCGCACGTCGAGGTGCTGCCATGGAGCTCGCCGCGCGGATTTGCGTTGAAGGGCCGTCGGAGCTGCAGTGAACCGCCAACGGTCGTTCGAGCTCCGACGAGGTTGCAGTGAAGTGCCGAGACGGTAGTTGAAGCTCCGGCGAGGTTGCAATGAAGCTCCGGCGAGGTTGCAGTGGAGCGCCGCGGCGGTCGTCGGAAGCTCTGGCAAGGTTGCAATGATGGGCTCGATGCTGCCATGGGAGACTGCTGCGTGATGCTGCTATGGAAGCTGTGTGGTGGCCTCCCGATCCTGCGGCTGGGAGTATTTGAATTGGATGGCTGTGCACGCGGATGATTTCTTAGAAAATCATCCGTCAGATCCGTAGCAGCGTCCTTACTTATTCCCCTCAATAGGCCTCTTAAATGGCCAAACCTATTTGTCGCGAATGTCGATGGACAACCACATGAAGCGTACCCCACACGTAGTAAATGGGTCAGCCCATTTAGCTGTTCCTTTGTTTTTCACCATTGGTTCTTCCTTTTGCATTTTTCTTTGCTGGTTTAACTATTTATCCTTTCCCCTATTTCTTATTTTTCCGTGATTTTATTTAATATGTTTTCAATCACCCACATTATTTAAATCATGAACACTTTTCAGCAAAGTTTTCAAATATGAATTCAGAAAACCGTTTGAATTCATGACCATTTTTTAAATTCATTAATTAGTTTAATTCACATTTTTTAATATTAAAAATATAATCTGAGATATTGTTTAATTCACAAACATTATTTTTAAATCACAAACAGTTTTTTTAATTTGTAAACAATCACTTTATTTTGAATTTGCAAGCAATTTTCAGTTTTCAAATTCATGATTTGTTTCATATTCATGCACATTTTCTGTGATTCCAAATTGTTTTTCTACCTTTTTCTCAAAGTATCGACGAGAAAATAGCATCCAAAAAACGACGGGACCAACAAAGCACATGTGTGCTTCTTCATGAAGTACAAAAGCACAGTTGTACATAAAAAATGAAAAATATAGTTGTGCTTTCGCGAGAAACGCGATTGTGCATCTCAAAAGCTAAAAAGCATAGTTGTGCTTGTCGAGAAAGACGGGCAGTGCTTCCCCAATAGTGAAAAGCACATGTGTGCTTCCCAAAAGGATGAAAAAATGCGAATGCACTTCCTAGTTTCCATTTTTCTTTGTTTTTATGTGTTTTTAGTGTTTTTTGTCCGCTTTCTTTTGGTGTTTTCTTTTTTAACCTTTTTCTTGCTCAAACCATTTTAAATGAGATGTAGTTTTGAAAGGATCGATATGGTTGGCTAGAGGAGGGGGGGGGGGTGAATAGACAACGACCACTTTTTTAATTAATCTTAACAAGTTAAGGTAAACACTATACGGGTTCACGAATAATATGACAAAGAGGTGACCCCTATAGAAGCTAACAACAAGAGCTATTAAGACAAGTAAGATATAGTCACAAGCATAAGCAAATACAAAGTAAAGGTTAGAGATAACCACAAGTGGAACCGATGGAGACGAGGATGTGTTACCGAAGTTCCTTCCCTTTGACAGGAAGTACGTCTCCGTTGGAGCGGTGTGGAGGCACAATGCTCCCCAAAAAGCCACTAAGGCCACCGTATTCTCCTCACGCCCTCGCACGATGCAAGGTACCGTGATTCCACTATAGGTGTCCTTGAAGGTGGCAATCGAACCTTTACAAACAAGGTTGGGGCAACTCCACACAAAGCTTGGAGGCTCCCAACTAAACCACGAAGCTTCACCACAATGGAATATGGCTTCGAGGTGACCTCAACCGTCTAGGATGCTCAAACACCCAAGAGTAACAAGATCCGCAAGGGATTGGTGGGGGAATCAACTTTTCTCTTGGTGGAAGTGTGGATCTAGGCCTTCTCAACCAATCCCTAAAGAATCAACAAGTTTGATTGGCTAGGGAGAGAGATCGGGCACTTTAGAGCTTGTGGAGCAACAATGGAGCTTAGAGAGGTAAGAGATAGGGTTCCTCAGCTAGAAGAACCCTTTATATAGTGGGGGAAAAAATCAGACCGTTTTCCCACTCTCTGCCCGAGAACCAGCGGTACTACCGCTGTGCCAGAGCGGTACTACCGCTGCCTGGCGGTACTACCGCTGGGCCTCCAGCGGTACTACCGCTGACACCAGCGGTACTACCGCCGGCCCCTTGGTAGTGCACAGGCACTACTACCGCCGGGAAAGTCTTCGCAAAAGGGTCCGTCCACAAACTACCGCTAGGTAGGTGAAACAAAACACCTGGAGCGGTACTACCGCTGACCAGGGGCGGTACTACCGCTGGCAGTCCAGCGGTACTACCGCCGGGGACCATTTTGGAGAGATAAACGAGACAAAAAGGTGAGGGCCGCTCCAAAAGATAAGGAAAGGGAGAATGTGAAGTGTGCGTGTGTAAAGATAGATTCCACCCAAACCTTTCCACTACGGATCCCCTCTTAATAGTACGGCTTTCCTATGACTCAAATAAAGAGAATCGTAGAGAGCGCCGTGCTTCCGTTCCAGAAGAGAGGAGACGTGTCGTCTTGTGCCGTTGACGAGTGTTACCTGAAACCTTGACACACACGATTAGTCCTGTACGGTACTGTCATCAATCACCAAAATTACTTAGGCATAAACTATGCCTCAACAATCTCCCCCTTTTTGGTGGATTGATGACAATACCGGATTTGCACAGAGAATAATATGAGAATAAAAAGATAGAGATATATGACATATGACTCACAGCATATGATGGAAATAAATCTAATCTCACATAAGAGAGATCATGTCTCACACAAGATAGCAAACGAATCAAACCAAGTTCAAAGCAAACCATACGAGATAAAGCAACGCAAAGCAAAGTTCGAAATGAAAGCAAATCCTAGACTCTCTCCCCCTTTGGCACAAGACACCAAAAAGGGGCACACCTAATGCCACAGGTAACTACTCCTCGTCTTCAGGATCACCAGACTTGTCTGTCCCCTCCTGGTCGGTCTGCTCCTCCTCTGCTGCCTCATCGCCAGACCACTGGTACCCCTGAGCCTGCATCCAAGTGGCCTCCGGAGTGATGTCATCCTCTGAGCCGCTGGAGATGTCCACATCCAAGGTCCTGAGAACACGCTTATGCCTCTGGCGGCTCTGCTTCTGAGCCACATGTGTCTGGTACTGTCCCTTGGCCTGCATACAGAAAAGTGTCTTCATCTTGTCCTGTAGTTTGATGGCCCAAGATGGCATGGCAGACGAGCCGGACTGAGAGGCAGTTCCTCTGTCAGCAGCAGTCTCTGTATCTGTATCCATGTGCTGAGAGGATGTAGATGGATTGGCCCACTTGTCCTTGACGCGAAGCCTGATCGGGTCATGCACAATGTAATCAGACTGTGCGTAGAGCACCTCATCCGGAAAAGCCTGTTCCCACTTATGGCAAATGTATGCGAATAGGTAAGGCCCGTAGATAGGAACCTTACGATTGATGATGCAGTTCTAGAGCTCTGTGAACATCACATCTGCAATATCCAGCTGAGCAGACTCCTGAGACATAGCATCCTCACACAGTAACAACATCTCAGCCAAGTAGCCATGGACCTCATCAAAGTTACCAATCCGAGGGAAAAGGGTGTTGCGAAAGATCCGATGCATGATGTCCAGGTGCTTGGGAAGCACCCCTTCCTTAGATACAGTGACTGCAGTCTGTCCTTTGCGGAGGCCCTATCGGTGGGGGCTGCAGCATGAGGACGCAGTCCAAGAGGAGTGTCAGCACCCTGAAAGTCAATGTGAAGGAACTGCATGAACTCAGTCCAGGAACCGGTCATCTTTTTTGACCCAGTCATCCAGATCATGGAACGCTGATCATCAGGTGAGAAATGGACTGTGACATAAAACTGAGCCACTACAGTGGGATCAAAGTCCGTCTTGAAGGTGATGATGTCTTTGATGCCCAGTTTGTCAACCAGAGAGAGGGCATCACCAAAGTAGTCCATGTTCCGCTGAAGATGTGCCAGATCAATCCACTGAACAGAGACGTGGTTCTTCTTGAAGGGAGCAATAACATCCCGATAAATCCTGCACTGGTCCTTCACCCAGACATTTTCAACCCCATCGATCACTTCCCTCTCCTTGAGATAGGGGTTCTTGGTGCGAAATTGCAGAAAGTCCTTTGGGGACATTGTACGGATATTGACCCTCTTGTCCTTGTGAGCGGCCTTATTGAAGGACTTCTTCTTGGGAGGCAGACCAGACGTGGCAGACCCCTCGGGCGCCTCTGTGTTGCGAAACTGTTTGGACGCCGTGTCCCGTGGGGGGTTCGAACGGCGAGCAGAGCCACCTGTGACACATACCACAAAGAGAAAAAAGAGGCGACAAGAAAAGTCAAGGCAATGAATCTTGAAAACGCAGAAAAAATAAACATGCATTGCCAAGCATAAAAAAAATACACCGTGAATACTCTTGGCGGTAGTACCGCCAGCCCTGGCGTTAGTACCGCTGGGGGTCATAGCGGTAGTACCGCTACCCCTGACGGTAGTACCGCTGGGGACTTGGCGGTAGTACCGCTGGGGGTTTTACTTTCAGATCTGACATATAAAACTTGTTTTTCGAGGGCAAGGACTGAGCATGAACATTAAGACGTACACCCCGGCCCTACTGTCAAGAGGAACACATAGTAACAGGAGGTACAAACATGTCTAGGCAAGAGAAAGCACGTTTTAGATCTAATCCAAGAGTTCAAGTATTCAATCTAAGACGATGAAATCCTAGAGCATGGCAGCAATCACAACAACAAACCATCGGACCTATACCCCCCCTCAAGTATTTCCTACATGCCATCCAATAACTAGCCATAGGATCAACAAGATGAATCCAATCCCCAATGCTCCTAACCCTAGAACACGAAGAACAACCAAATAGAAGAAGGGAGGAGCTTTACCGGGATTCATGGCTCTTGGAGTAGGAAGAAGAGATGAAGCAACCCTTCCACACCAACGGGGAGATGAAGCTCCACGAAGTGAGATCCAAACAGGGGGTTTTCGGGCTAGGGGAGGGAGGAGCCGCGAGGAAGAAGAAACAGATGCAAAAATCGGGCTCCCCCTCCCTTTATATAGCCCAAGAGGTACGGGCCAGCGGTAGTACCGCTGTGACCCTAGCGGTAGTACAACTGTCCGGCGGTAGTACCGCCAGATGCAGCGGTAGTACCGCTGGGGTCCTGGCGGTAGTACCGCTACTACTGGCGGTAGTACCGCTGGGGTCCTGGCGGTAGTACCGCTCCCCCTGGCGGTAGTACCGCTCCCCCTTGAAACCCTAGAAATTTTCTAGCCGGTCGTGTTAGATTTTGAATCCTGGCGGTAGTACCGCCATACCTGGCAGTAGTACCGCTGGGGTCCTGGCGGTAGTACCGCTACCCTGGCGGTAGTACCGCTGTACATGTTTCAACACGGCTAAGGAAAAAAAGGGAAACTTGGGCATATGACAAGTGAGTAAAAAGGAATGACATCCAAGAAAGTGTACTGACTTGTCATTGTATATCCTCTCCTTTATACGCAAGAGAGGATGGAGGGGCGGTGGCCGAGGCCACCTATGTTTGAGACAATGGTATGACACCGCGAAGAATTATCCTTGGGTTCATGACCAATGCTCGTCTTTGAAGCACAAGTGCCATTTGTCAATGGCTAAAGTGAAAGACTAGATTGATTTACGCATAATGGGGGGAGGGAAAGTTCATTGAGAGAACAACACTCCCCCTATGTCCATGCCTACATCTAGACCAAGATGAAATGTAAAGTGAGGTGCAACATGCCTAGTTTCAATCCACATTACTTGAATCAATGATATTTAGCTCATGCCTTAACTCCCGGAACCTTGCTTCATCTAGTGGCTTGGTGAAAATATCTGCAAGTTGCTCTTCAGTGTGGATGAAGTGAACCTCAATATCACCTAGCTTGATATGTTCACGGATGAAGTGATGAAGAATATCAATATGTTTGGTTTTTCTATGTTGCACTGGGTTGAGGGAAATCTTGATGGCGCTTTGATTGTCACATAGAAGAGGCACTTTGTCACAAGTGACACCATGATCCTTTAAAGTTTGCCTCATCCATAGCAATTGTGCACAACAACTTGCATCTGCCACATACTCAGCTTCGGTGGATGATAAGGAGACACAGTTTTGCTTCTTTGAAGACCAACTTACCAAAGAGCGACCAAGGAATTGGCACCCTCCAGATGTTGACTTCCTCTCCACACAATCTCCAGCCTAATCTGAGTCAGAATAGCCAACTAGATTGAAGTTTGCTCCTTTGGGATACCAGAGGCCAAAGTTTGGGGTATGAGCCAAATATCGAAAGATTCGTTTGACAGCCATGTAATGACTTTCTTTTGGTGCGGATTGAAACCGTGCACATATCCCTACACTCAACATAATATACGGTCTAGATGCACAGAGGTAAAGGAGGGATCCAATCATGGAGCGGTATACCTTTTGATCCACTGCTTTACCATTGGGATCACTGTCAAGCTTGCATCTGGTTGGCATGGGGAACTTGACCGGTTTGACATCTTCGAGCTCGAACCGTTTGAGCATGTCTTGAGTGTACTTGGCTTGTTTGATGAATGTCCCTTCTAGACCTTGTTTAATCTCGAACCCGAGGAAAAACTTCAACTCTCCCATCATGGACATCTCAAACTTCTTAGTCATTAGCGCAGCAAATTCTTCATTGAATGAAATGTTAGGAGAGCCAAAGATAATATCATCAACATATAGTTGGCATATGAACAAATCCCCTTTAACCCTCTTAGTAAAAAGAGTGGGATCAATCTTCCCAATTTCAAACCCACGATCTTGTAACAACTCAGTAAGGTACTCATACCACGCGCGTGGGGCTTGTTTAAGGCCATAGAGTGCCTTGTTGAGTTTGTACACATGATTGGGGAGCTTGGGATGTTCGAATCCCGGGGGTTGTTTGACATATACCAACTCATTTAAAGGACCATTAAGAAATGCACTTTTCACATCCATTTGCTGTAATTTGAAGTTATGATGAGAGGCAAAAGCAAGTAACATGCGAATAGATTCTAGACGAGCAACCGGGGCAAAGGTTTCACCGTAGTCGATACCCTCGACTTGGGAGTAGCCTTGAGCCACCAATTTCGCCTTGTTTCGAATCACAATTCCATGTGCATCTTGCTTGTTCTTAAATATCCATTTGGTCCCAATGACATTATGTTCCTTCGTTGGTCGGGGCACTAAATCCCAGACTTGGTTGCGCTCGAAGTTGTTAAGTTCTTCGTGCATGGCCATAAGCCAATCCTCATCATCGAGCGCTTCCTGTACCTGTTGAGGTTCACAATACGAGACAAACGCGTGATGCTCACAATAATTCCAAAGCTGTTGACGGGTAGATACTCCCCTTTTTAAACTACCAAGAACATTCTTCATAAGATGTGACTTGGCTTTTAGCTTGTTCGCATTCTTGGTTGCTCGATGCTCCAAGAGTTCTTCATTAGATAACGGGGGAGCATCGACTTGTATCTTTTGTTTTCTCTTGCGTCTTGAGCCGGTTGTTGGAGCTCCAGACGGGAATTGTGAAACAGTCTCCTGATCATTTTGTCCTTCGACTTGAGCAGGTTCACTAGTTTGATCTTGTATTAGTGGTTGCTCTTGATCTTGATATTGTGCTGGTTCAGGGTCTGGTAGTAGTGCTCGAATATCATGGGGCATATCACCATTGTTAGGCAATTGATCTTGACCGTGAGCTTGATCAACTTGTTGAGAGTCTTCTCTTTGTTCATCGGAAGCGTGTGGGGCTTGTGGGGGTGATGGCTCCACTTGAGTAGAGCATTGTCCTTCTCCTTCGGCCACAAGGGGTTCCTCAATGGGGAGTATTTGACCAATCCCCATTCTTCTTATGGCTTCGGGAGGAATTTCATCACCTATATCACAAAGACCACTTTGCTCCACTTGGGAGCCATTATTTTCGTCAAACTCTACGTTACACGTCTCCTCAATTAGTCCGGTGGACTTGTTGAGGACACGGTAAGCATGAGAGTTTGTAGCATAACCAACAAAGATACCCTCATGTGCTCTAGAATCAAATTTAGCTAACCGAGCTCCCTTTTTAAGAATGAAACACTTACAACCGAATACCCGGAAGTACTTGAGATTGGGCTTGTTTCCAGTTAGAATCTCATACGGAGTCTTGTTCAAGCCTTTGCGGATGTAGAGCCGATTGGACGCATGACATGCTGTGTTGATGGCCTCTGCCCAGAAGTTGTATGGAGATTTGAATTCTGCCATCATTGTTCTTGCAGCGTCTATCAAGGTCCGGTTCTTCCTTTCTGCCACGCCGTTTTGCTGAGGGGTATATGGTGCAGAATATTGGTGCTTTATTCCCTCATCACCTAGAAACTCATCTAGGGTGTAGTTCTTGAACTCGGTGCCGTTGTCACTCCTAATCATCAAGATCTTTGCTTCATGTTGACGTTGCGCTTCATTAGCAAAATTGATGATTGTTTGTTGAGTTTCACTCTTCCTTTTGAAGAAATATACCCACGTATATCTTGAGTAGTCGTCAACAATCACTAAGCAATATTTTCTGCCTCCAAGACTATCAAATGTTGGAGGACCAAACAGATCCATATGGAGGAGTTCCAATGGCCTCTTGGTGTAGATAAGAGTCGTTGGACGATGAGCAGTTTCATGAATATTTCCTTCAATGCAAGCAGTGCAAACACGATCTTTAGCAAAGCTCACATTTGTTAGTCCACGAACATGGTCCCCTGTCAGGAGACTTTGCAAAGATCTCATATTGACATGAGCTAAACGGCGATGCCAAAGCCAGCCCACGTCAACTTTAGCCATTAAACATGTCGCAGTCTTAGTGGGTCGCCTTGAGAAGTTCACCACATAGAGACCATTTTCGACATGTCCAACATAGGCTACTTTAAGAGTCTTGCTCCTTAGGAGGACCACAGTGTCAATATTAAAGAAAGTGGAAAAACCCATGATTGCAAGTTGACGAACTGAAAGTAAATTGTAGGCAAGTGACTCAACAAGCATGACCTTCTCAATAGATAAATCTTGAGAGACGACCACCTTACCAAATCCCAATACCTTTGACGAGGACGCATCGACGAATTGGACATGGGTGGGCATAGATGGAGAAGGATGCACATCCACCACTAAGTCCTTGCTTCCGGTCATATGATTTGTTGCTCCACTATCGAGCAACCATGACACCGCACCGGAAGCAAACTCCTGCAGAAGATCAAGGCTTGGTTTTAGGTACCCATTTTTTAATGGGTCCTTTCATGTTAGAGATAAGGGTCTTAGGAACCCAGATAGCCCATTCAATATCTTCATCGTAGGAACCAACAAATCTGGCATAAACATGCCCATCACTAGCACAACATAAAACATAAGAAGAATTGAGTTTGCCGGCTGTGTTAGTAGGAGCATTTTTGTCCTTCTTGGGGTTCCCATAGTCCACCTTGTTCCTGTTCACCTTCTGAGTCCCCTCACCCTCTTTGACAAAGATGTCCATGAGGGTGAGAGATCGTTTGTTCTTGTTCTTCCTGTTACCTTTTGACTTGGAGGTAAGTCCAAGTCCTTCCTTTCCTACAACACCCTGTTGAGTACTCAAGAGATCGTTCAGACTCTTCTCACCTTGTCTGCATGCCACAAGGCCCTTCTCAAGTTTCTCTTTTAACTTGGCATTTTCCTCCATAAGATGAACATGCTCACAACAAGGGTTAGTTGCACAAGTATTATCAATTAACACAAATGGATGACAAGTAGAGATCTCCTTGGTAAGCTTTGCTTGGAGTTGATCATGAGACTCTTTCAGAGAGAAATGAACACCTTTCAAGGCTTTGTGGGCCTTGTCAAGTATGTCAAACTCTTCTTTGAGTCTGTCACGGCCAACTTCAAGCGCATACTTTTCAGATTTAAGCATGCGAGTAAGAACAACATCATGATCTAGTTTCTTTTGCATTTTAGCGCAGTCATCGTTATATGACTCCTCAAGAGCCAAACGAAGAGTGCACTCTTCTTCTAGAGCACTAGATAATTCGGCAATTTCATCGGCATAGTCACGGCTATGTCCCTGTAGCTCGGAGATAGTCTCCTCATGAGTCTCAATGAGGTCAGTGGCCTCACCCAGTTGTTCCAAGAGAGCCACAAAGTGTTTCTTGGGTTCTCCCTTAATAGTGCATAGAAACTTATCAAGATCATGCTCATTAAGCTCTCCAACATCACTACCTTCTACACAATTTAACAATGAAGGAGCAGAAGCAATGTTGGTCTTAATGATGGGAGTTACCTGATTGGTACCTTTTGCCATGAGGCACTTGGTGATGTGGTTCTCGTTGGGGGCGTTGAAGAGAGACACCTTCTGGGAAGAGGTAGTGGCGATAGCAACAGTTGCCGTTGCCACTGTATCATCATCATCGCCATCATCATCAGAAGGATACTCCTCTAGGGCCACCATCCCTTTTGGGTGAGGTTTCTTCACAAAGTTGTTCTTGATTGGAAATGATTTGATTTTGTCTTTGCGAATTAGCTTGCCTCCGTTGTCTTCCCTCTTCTCATAGGGACATTCTGCCACGAAGTGACTCACGTTGCCACAGTTATAACATGTCCTCACTCGTTGTTTGGGTTTGAATCCACTCGAGTTGTTCTTGTTGAAGGTGAGTCTTGAGTTCCTTTTATTTCCCCAGAATTGCCCTGATGCAAGAGCCATGTGCTCATGATAAGCATACCTTGTGTCTTCAGGGCAGCTCTCCTCTTCCTCCTCTTCTTCTTCTTCTTCAAGCATTGCTCTTGCTTTCAACGCAAGGTTGGGTGAAGTGGTTTTTGATCGGACACGAGCAAGTGCATTGTCGGCTGTTTCGTTCATGATTGACATTGCAATGAACTCATCCAACACTTCACTGGAAGACAAGGAGTGGAAGTCTGGCCGCTGACGAATGACAGATGACATGGCTTTATTGAAAGGCATGATGGCTTTGAGAAACTTGCGCTTGACCCATGTATCATCCACATCCTTACTCCCATGATCCTTTAGTGCCACAGCTATAGCAGTCACCCTCCGATAGAGATCACGAGGGTCCTCGTCTTCCTTCATCACAAACTCATCGGCCTTATCAAGTATCACTTCATAGTTGGATCGCTGAATACTTGAGCTTCCCTCGTAAAGTACCATAATATGCTCCCAACAATCCTTGGCCAATGTGAAGGGACGCAAGTGGGGAAGATCTTCAGGTGGTACAGCGGACTGAAGAATAAACAATGCAGAGTGATTATATTGATTGTCTGCATCTTCTCTTGGGGTGAGGTTGCTTGGGTCATGAGGATAATATCCTTGCTCAATAATTCTCCACAAGTTTGTTGAGCTGTGATTCAAATGAGACTTAATAGAAAATACCCAGTTAGCAAAATCACCTTTCACAAGTTTAGGAGGAGGTCCAACAGGATTAAGACGAGGTGCGAGAACGGGTCCTCCATATGTCATGGGAGGTGGAACCGAAGCATATGTTCCAGTCCCATCCTTTTCGTGAGGTGAATCAGGTTGCATACCTTTAGCCGCTTCCTTAGAGGAGTTGGCCTCCGAATCGGAAATGGTAGGTTTAACCACTAAAGCCGGTTCGGGTGAACTTTTAAGACCATCAATTAATTCTTTAAGCATGGTTTTGACTTCGCTCGTCAAGGACGTCTTGAGGGCGGCCATAGCCGTATTCAAGTCGTCCCTTGTGACCGAAGTCAAGTCCATGTCCTCGGGTTGCCCACGGTTAACTTCCTCTCCGCCTTCCATACTCTTCGGGTGGTTAAACCCTTAATAAAGAGACGTGGCTCTGATACCAATTGAAAGGATCGATATGGTTGGCTAGAGGGGGGGGGGTGAATAGACAACGACCACTTTTTTAATTAATCTTAACAAGTTAAGGTAAACACTATACGGGTTCACGAATAATATGACAAAGAGGTGACCCCTATAGAAGCTAACAACAAGAGCTATTAAGACAAGTAAGATATAGTCACAAGCATAAGCAAATACAAAGTAAAGGTTAGAGATAACCACAAGTGGAACCGATGGAGACGAGGATGTGTTACCGAAGTTCCTTCCCTTTGACAGGAAGTACGTCTCCGTTGGAGCGGTGTGGAGGCACAATGCTCCCCAAAAAGCCACTAAGGCCACCGTATTCTCCTCACGCCCTCGCACGATGCAAGGTACCGTGATTCCACTATAGGTGTCCTTGAAGGCGGCAATCGAACCTTTACAAACAAGGTTGGGGCAACTCCACACAAAGCTTGGAGGCTCCCAACTAAACCACGAAGCTTCACCACAATGGAATATGGCTTCGAGGTGACCTCAACCGTCTAGGATGCTCAAACACCCAAGAGTAACAAGATCCGCAAGGGATTGGTGGGGGAATCAACTTTTCTCTTGGTGGAAGTGTGGATCTAGGCCTTCTCAACCAATCCCTAAAGAATCAACAAGTTTGATTGGCTAGGGAGAGAGATCGGGCACTTTAGAGCTTGTGGAGCAACAATGGAGCTTAGAGAGGTAAGAGATAGGGTTCCTCAGCTAGAAGAACCCTTTATATAGTGGGGGGAAAAATCAGACCGTTTTCCCACTCTCTGCCCGAGAACCAGCGGTACTACCGCTGTGCCAGAGTGGTACTACCGCTGCCTGGCGGTACTACCGCTGGGCCTCCAGCGGTACTACCGCTGACACCAGCGGTACTACCGCCGGCCCCTTGGTAGTGCACAGGCACTACTACCGCTGGGAAAGTCTTCGCAAAAGGGTCCGTCCACAAACTACCGCTAGGTAGGTGGAACAAAACACCTGGAGCGGTACTACCGCTGACCAGGGGCGGTACTACCGCTGGCAGTCCAGCGGTACTACCGCTGGAACCAGCGGTACTACCGCCGGGGACCATTTTGGAGAGATAAACGAGACAAAAAGGTGAGGGCCGCTCCAAAAGATAAGGAAAGGGAGAATGTGAAGTGTGCGTGTGTAAAGATAGATTCCACCCAAACCTTTCCACTACGGATCCCCTCTTAATAGTACGGCTTTCCTATGACTCAAATAAAGAGAATCGTAGAGAGCGCCGTGCTTCCGTTCCAGAAGAGAGGAGACGTGTCGTCTTGTGCCGTTGACGAGTGTTACCTGAAACCTTGACACACACGATTAGTCCTGTACGGTACTGTCATCAATCACCAAAATTACTTAGGCATAAACTATGCCTCAACAAGTTTCATATATCTTGGCGCGAAAAATCTAATGATGAAGATAATTCTTTATTTGGACGCACTGTTTAAGAGATAAAACATTAAAAAATGAATTTATGAAAAAAAATGTAAACTTCCTAATGAGCAAACCACACACAAGCGAGTGACATCAACCAACACTACTTGGGCAGGCCCAACATCTTTCTGTCAGAGAATGACCCACGCGTGTACGTGGCCATATCTCTGGCCGGGCCGGGCCTAAAAAAACCCATGGTACAAAACCCAGGCCCGAGCCCGGCCCGGCCCGACCCAACCGTCGGGCCTAATTTTTGGGCCCAGGCCCGGCCCGAGCCCGAAGAAGCCCGACCCGGCGTAGGCGTAAAATCAGGTTTTCACGGGCCTGGGCCCGGACCCAGCCCGATCGCCGGGCTTGATTATCAGGCCTGAGCCCGACCCATGGGCAAGGTCGGGCTGGGCTGCCCATGGCCAGGTATACCCATGCGTAGCCAAAAAAGAACGAAATCACTAATAAAGTGGCACCCCTTGCAAACGTTAGTCTCACTGTCTAGGTTGCAACAAGTGATGCACTACATGTGTGTCACTTGTTGCAATTCGAGAGTTTTTTTTTCTAGATTTGTTTATTCAAAATGTTTTATCTTTTAAATCGTGCATCGAAATCTTGAACTGTTTTCACAGTTGAATTTTTCACGTCAAGATCTTCGAAACTACATTTTATGGTGTATGTTGAGTGAAGATTTTTAAGGCAAAGGACGGATAAGAGATCGATTTGCCTTCAAATCTGATATGTTCCCTCTCGAAACAACGATTCCTTCTCAAAGATGTTCGAGTTTCTCAAAGTATATTGTTACAACTATTACAATTTTTCTTATTATAGCCTATTGACGTCATATCATGACAAATGACATCATGCCGGGTTTCATATTTTTCAGACTTCGTTTGTATTTTCTAGAATTAAAAAACTAATAAGTTGTCTTGTCACCTTGATGTTGGGAATTATTTTTCTTTCCTTGGATAATGGCTAAACTAGACTCATGGACACAAGTAAGATTTTTCAACCAACTTCTTCATGCAATTGCAGTTCAAATTTTCATTGTATTCACTAAATACCTTGCAATGTCACAAATGACTAAAATATAGAAAACAAACACTAAAAATGACAAATTTTGACATAGATCATGTTATAGCGTATCTTGGGTGTAGGAAAAAAGTTCAAGACCAACAGATGAAGCAACAATAGCTTCACCTTCAAATCTGTCTTGTTTCCTCTCAAAAACACGGTTCTTCCCTGGGGATGTTTTAGTTTCCAAGCAGTGTGCATCAAAACTTCTGTGAAAATTTGTCAAAATTCCACCACAACATATAGATATCCTATAATGTCACCATGCTAGGTTATATTTTTTTTCAGGCTTTGTTTGCATTATCTAGAATTAAATAATCAATAATCTCAATGTTGAGGGTTGAGTCTTTGCCCCCGGATGAAAGGCCTAAGCATAAAATCATTAACATATATAGTATTTTCAATCCATTTTGGCAAATTTTCATGCACTTATAGTTCAAATTTGCATTATATTCGTTAAATGCTTAGAAATTCACTTAATAGCTTAAATGTAGAAAATGAACCAAAAAATACCGTATTTTGGCATGTAAGATTTAATAGTATATTATGAGTATACAAATTTTTAAAGGTCAACGAATGAAGCAGTCGATACTTTACCTTCAAACTCGTCTTGTTCCATCTCAAAACCATGATTCTTACTCTGAGATGGTCCTGTTTCTAAGTAGTGTAAGCCAATATTTTTGCAAAACCTTCTCAAAATTTGATCACAACCTATTGAAGTTATCTAATGACACAATGCCAACTTTCATGCTTTTCAGACTTTGTTCACATTTCAAGAATGAAAAATCCATTAAGTTTCATATTCGGGGTCAAGTTTTGGCACCTTGATGTTTGGGATTCCCTTCATTTCGTTGGATAAGGGCTAAAAATAGAATCGAGAACACAAATAAGAATTTTCAAACGATTTTGTTAAGTTTCCACACACTTGCAGTTCAAATTTGCGTTATATCCTTTAAATGCCCTAAATATAACACACCTTATTTTTTTTATCTAAAACATATCTAATTTTCCATTACATTAATTTTTAATGCCAAATTTAGCATTTAAATGGAACCATTTGCTAATTTTAAAACATCAATTGCATATGTAGCTATTTACTGGATAATATTCAATTTTGAACTACATGTATATAGAAAATTGGCTATAACTTAAAGAAAAAATAAATCATATTTAGGTACTTACATATATTTCCAGCTCCCTCAATAACTAAACTCAAAATTCAAAAAGTTTTCTCTCCAAGTTCTGAAGTTAACATATCAAACTTATTTTTTTACTGTTTGTCGGGTGTTTTACAAAAAACACTCAGCAAAGCACATGGTTTGCCCACTGTTTTTTGGTTTGAAGAGAGGAACACTCGGCAACCAATCACCTGTTTGCCAAGTACCTTTTTTGCCGAGTATCTTCTAGGCACTCTGCAAAGGGGCTTGTTTTTCCTAGTGCTTGATTAAAAACACTCGGTAAACACCCAAACAGTCGGCAAAGACGTATTTTCGTGCAGTGAGACACACATGTTCAACCTGGGGTTTTGATCCCCGATGGGCTGAGTACAACCACTCTCCTAACCATCTAATCTATCAGAATGTTGTGCCCTACGTCCGTCTAGAACTTCGATGTTGACTCATGCATGATTAAGAAAACGTTAGTAAATTAGCACTATAGCTATTAGCAAGGTCACTATATGTATTCTTGCCATTGCAAAACTAAAAGTGCAGTAGACTCTGGTGTACAGTTGAACTAATAAGAGGGAAGATGCCATCTTAGCTGATTTTAGACGTGTTGCTACTTTCGCCAAGCTTGCTTACGTTAGCGAACTCAGCTATCATCTAGAAGAGTTTACTTAGACAAAGCGGTGTAACCGCAAATATACGTACCTTTTCATTTCTGGGTGCAACACATACACATACACATTACATTACACATGCATGTATACATACACGTACACATACACATGCAGCTCTTGCTTCTTCTTGCGGTAAACATACATAGCAGACCAACCTGCTAAAAGAAGGAAAAGGAACAGAGTTCCATGGAGCTCTCTTCTAGGAGAGGCATCGCCAATCATGCTGCTACTGCAAGCTATTGGTCTTTTATTCTCACGCCTTTGCCGTCATAGCTAGCAAGACGTATACGCGGGCGTATATATAGAAGCGTGTACACACGCAGAAGCGCCATTACATTATTCTTATTATTATTAGGTGCGCGACGCCGCGGACGTCACACCACCTCGATGATGGCTCCGGCCACCGCTTCCCAGCGGCGGAGCTGCTCGCCGTCGCCGTCGCCGTCGCCGCCGCCCACATCGAGGTTGAGGCCGTAGCGCATGCACGTTTGCACGCACCGTTCCTTCCTTGTCGGGTCTCTCCAATGGCTACACTTCCTCTCGCAAGCCGCCCTGCTCGGGTGATGATGCTCCCGTCTGTGGCACTCGTCCACGCACTGCTTCTTCCTCGCCGGAACTTTATGATGTTGGCACTTGTGGTCGCACGAGTCGTTGCTCTGATCATCGACCTCCACCTCCTCGGCGTGGGGGCGCTCGATGACATCGTCACCGCCGCCCACGTCGAGGTTGAGGCCGTAGCGCATGCACTGCTGCACGCACTGTTCCTTCCTTGCCGGGTCTCTCCAATGGCTACACTTCCTCTCGCAAGACGCCCTGCTTGGGTGATGATGCTCCCGGCTGTGGCACTCGTCGACGCACTGTTTCTTCCTCGCCGGAACTTTATGATGTTGGCACTTGATGTCGCACGAGTCGTTGCCCTGATCATCGACGGGCCGGCCGACCTCCTCCACCTCCACCTCCACCTCCGGGACGGCAGTGGCTGCCGCCCCATCGTCCTGCTCCGCGCCTGCCGCCGCGGTAGCCAGCAGCACCGCGGCGAGCAGGAGCAACCACCAAACCCCACCCTTGTGAAGGGAACCCATTGCTGCTCACTCGAGAGATGGATGCAATGGATGTGAGAACTGGATGGCCACTGCCGGCATTTATATACACTTGAGCGAGATGCTTACAACTATCGCGGTAATTTATCAAGTAGTAAGACTCAGTAATCTACCCGGCCGGCCCTTCGTGAACGGGAAGAGCCACGCTCTTCGCGAGAGGATTAGGATTATTTATTGCTTCTGATCCGGTGCCTGACGCCCCTGCTTAATGCCATGAAAGTGAACCATGTGGAGGCCATTGATGCGGGGCAACCACGAGGGACACGGGTGGTACCATACTACTAGTAGTAATCTACTCTTACCAAGAAATGCGCTGGAGGCAAAATTTGGACGAGAATAGACCCGTTTCGTCGGTCTGTCCAACTCCCATGCCCAAGCAGACGTGTTCGGCTGCCATCTGCTATGGATGTGGCGATGCAGGCGGTAGCCACGTAGATGAGCGATTTATTTAATATTTAACCTGCAGGTTGGGTGGCTGATGTTGGAGCTCGCCCAGCGAATCACCATTATGATTTCGTGCGCCGGCGCGCCGGTCGAAACTTTCGGTCCGCTGCGCCCGAGCCGGAGGATCCATCAACCCGCGTCGTCCACACCGTTGGATCTTCCATGCAACATTTTTTTCTTCGATGCAGTAAATTTCGGCGCGATGCAGCAATTTTTTCAACGGTTGCAATAAAAAATAAAATTTGTAGCAAAAAAATATCTACGTGATCGTAGCAAAAAAACGAAGCTGATGGTGCATCGTAGAAAAAGTCAAACGCCGGTTGTAGCAAATATCTTCGTGACGTGGATGCAACTTTTTTAGTAAACGGTTGCAACAAAAAATGATGCCGATTGTATCAAAAATTAACACGGTTGTAGCAAAAGTAAAAAACAGCGATTGTAACGAAAATCCGGCGAACTAAAGTTGCAACCAACCGTGGATGCAGCTTTTTTAGCGGACAGATGTAGCAAAACAAAACGCTTGCAGCAAATATGATGTCGGTTGCAACAATTTTAGACGAAGAAAGTTGCATCCAAGTCAGCGAACGCCCGCGCGGTCGCGTGCGGCCGGCCGAACGGTTCGGCCGGCGCACCGGCCAGAAGCGTTTCCCTAAAGGGAATCGTTTCCATACGGCGCCGGCTGAACCGACGCGCCGGTCGCCCCCTCGCGCACGGGCCCATGCAACATTTTCCCACCCGCGCGTTTTGCTTGTCAGTGGATGCAACATTTTTCGTCTAAATTTGTTGCAACCAGCGTCATTTTTACTGCAATCATTTTTTTACAACATTTTGTCCCAGTAAAAAAGCTGCATATACGTTTGGTTGCAACTTCAGTTCGTCGGATTTTTCGTTACAATCGATGTTTTTTTACTTTTGCTACAACCGTGTTAATTTCTGCTACAACCGGCATCATGTTTTGCTGCAACCGTTCACTAAAAAAGTTGCATACACGTCACGTAAATATTTGTTACAACCGGCGTTTGACTTTTGCTACCACGCACCATCAGCTTCGTTTTTTTGCTACGATCACGTAGATATTTTTTTTGCTACAAATTTTGTTTTTGGTTGCAACCGTTGAAAAATTGCTGCATCGCATCGAAATTTTGCTGCATAGGAGAATTTTTTTTGCATGCGGATCCAACGGTGCGGACGCGCGGGGGTTGGTGGATCCAGAAAAAATACACGTGTATGTTATAAATATTAGCTTGTTTTTCCCGAATATATATATATATATATATATATATATATATATATATATATATATATATATATATATATATATATATATATATATATATATAATAAATTTTATCTATCACCGGTGGTAGTTACCACCACTTGCGTTTTGTATGTTGTATGTAGTATCTACAAATCGGAGAGTATGTACGCGTAGTATGTAGTATATAATAATGTTTATGTAGTATATATACTATTTTTTTGATAGTATGTATCATATTTTGTGTATGTTATTTTTTACGTACAAAAATATATGTGTTTTACAAATATAATAAAAACTATGGGCTAACTTGTATTTTTTTTTCATGTAACTCACTTTGAAAAATCTTATATATAATATATAAACATAATGAAAATGATAAATTAATATATATACTACCGCATGATAGTATATGGAACATGTGGGATAACTATCCCTGGGTGGTCGGATATATTTTTCTTTTATATATATATATATATATATATATATATATATATATACTATATGTCTGTAAAATTTCATGATTAAATATTTTTCTTGCGAGAGAAATCTCCAATATATTCATCAACTATGGCGGTACAGAGAGCACTAGAGGTAATAAAAATTACAACCGAGACTATGAACCACGTAGCGAGGACCACAAGCACTGGAGCGAGCCGAAGACGCGTGGCCATCATCGTCCCTCCTTTACAGAAGCCGGACAAACCTTATTGTAATAGACAGTCCGAAACACATCGTGCTAAAGGCTCAAAGGACCAACGCACCAAAGCAGCAATCATCGTCGATGAAGAGAGTTATAGATCGAAAAGATCAAACCTGTAACTACATGAACGAAGACGAACAAAAAATGGATCCAAATAGATCCACTGAAGACTAGTATCGCCCGAATCCCGCAAGATCCGATGGCGACAGACCTCCATGTGTTCTTCGATGATGCTATTTGCACCATCGGAACATGGATCAGACGTCAGAGACATTATTCCAACTAAGGAACAAAACCACCACCGCACAATCCCAACCAAGTCGTTGAACCTAAAAAAACAAGAATGGGGTCCCTCCTGCCCTCGAGGGAGGGGGTCAAGATCCTTCACACCTCCAAGGTCCAAAGGCCATTAGAGGTGGGGCGGATAGGGGACGACACCGATGGCAGGAGGAAGGAGTCTTTTCTTGAGGAGGAGGAAAGACGCTGGTGGCTTCGATAAAATAGGTTTCCATGTGAGCTACACATAAAAAAACCATGTACTTTTGTAGTGGATAGTACATAGGCAAGAAATACATAATTTATTTCAGCTTGCAAAAAATGTATTTTTTGCGGAAAAGTGTAGGGTTTTGATTCCACAATGATAGAGTTACAATCTTCACCGACTAAATTGCTCATGCATGGGGGAGGATGGCCCAACCAACAGGCTATGCTATCGCCACATCTACCAAAGTTCACTAAACATTGTGCAACCCTATTCTGTTCACGAAGGATTTTAACACGAATAACAACCTTGTCACTCAAGTAACTTTTGATCTCCAAAACCAAATGGCTATACACTTATCTATTAAGGGAATCATGAGAGAGCATCTTGAGGGCCACAACATAATCATACTGAAGCAGGAATGTGGCATTTGAATGTTCCACTGACAACTTGAGCCCTTTCATCATAGCCTGTAATTCTGCTTACAGGGCTTCATTGCAATGAAAGAGTTTGCGGTAGGATGCAAAAATAAGCCCACCTTTATCAACTCGAAGAATCATGCATGTTCCTGTCGAGCCGTTCGCAAGATCGAACGAGCCGTCGGTCGACAATGCGACCTCGCGTGTAGAGGAATTTGGCCATGGCCTGCAAGGTACACGAAGCTCTTTATTCTATTCTCGCTGTGCATATCAGCTATCATCAGGGCTTTTCCTTTAATGATCTCCTCAATACTCATCGAGATTTGATTGAAAGTGTTGTAATAGCTAGAAAGAAACGATCAGGAAACTTTCAATGGTGGGATTGGTTTACCATGTGTGAGTTCGTTTTGGAGATGCCAACTTCGCCACAAAACCATATTGATCGTGCTCCTGACTTGTTCATGTGATTCAACAAGGAGATGAAGAAGCCATTCGTCCCCTGTACATATAATGTCCAATGGGTTCGGCAGTGCCATGACCAACCGCATTGTATCCCACAAGAGAGGAGCAGTAGGACACACTAGTAAGGCATGAAATGATGATTCCTTGTCTCGATCGCATAGACTACAATACGCGGCTGTCCTAAGGTGCCTCCTGCTCTTCTTTGCATTTGTGGGCAATGAATCTGAACTGACTTGCCAAGCAAAATGTCTCATTTTGGGAGGTACAACCCCGCCCCAGATTAGCTTCCATAAGGGACATTCCCCCATAGGAGAGGAGCTAGACGCCCCCATACAATCTTGCTCACTTAGAGAGGACATTGCAAAATTGTAGGCACTTTTCACTGTCAGGTTACCTGATCTATCCCATGGCCATCAAATGAAATCCTCCTGTTGCCGCGGGGACGTCCGGATCATCAAACTCGATTCAATATCCGCTTGGCAGAAGAATTGTTGCAACAAGTCTGTATTCCAATTACCCTGATCATCAAGGAAATCCACGACTCTATTAAGGCGGCAATTGCATTTTGGAAAAATCTGTGTAAACGGCGGACCCCTTGGGATCCAGGGATCTCTCCACGCTCGTATACTTGCACCATTGCCAACAGGCCAAAGCATCCCTTTCTTCACTAATTCCAGGCCATGTTCGCTTCCTTTCCACACCGCTGAACTATTAGCCGGAAAAACTGTATCCCTCAAGTTCCCATTGGGGAAGTATTTAGCCCGAAGAAGTCATGCACAAAGTGAATCTGGGGATGTAAGAAGCCTCGAGGCTTGCTTGGCGAGTAAGGCATGATTATACACTCACATATCACGAAAACCAATGCCCCCTTTAGTTTTTGGGAGGGTCATTTTCCCCCAAGCAACCCATGCCATCTTCTTCTTACCATTCTCCACACCCCACCAATATTGTCTAATCATTTTTGTCAAGTCATCACAAACAGAAAGAGGAAGCTTGAAGATACTCATCACATAGACCGGGATGGTCTGAGGGATGACCTTTAGCATCACCTCCTTACTAGCAAAAGAAGAGTACCTTTCACTCCAGTCAACCGAACGATTGCTCGATCTGAACTGCATAGACTCAAAACGACCTTTATGCATACACCCTTCTAGAACCGGGAGCCCCAAGTACTTAGTTTCAAATTCTTGTTGCGTCATGCCGAGTATATGCTTTACCTCATCAGCAACTTGACTAGGACAACTGTCAGCAAAGAGGACAAAAGACTTCAAGGGGTTTATGAGTTGAACCGCAGCTGAAGCATAAGTGCTCAAAACATTGTAACAATCATAGCATAATCGCTAGTTGCTCGAAAGAAAAGCGCAGAATCATCCGCAAACAACATATGTGAGATGGCAGGAGAGCTCTTCTACATATTTTGATTGCTTTACGACCTCTTTGCTGGACAACATTATGTAATAGAATAGACAAAGCATCAGCCACAAAGAGGAATACAAAGGGTGATAAAGGGTCACCTTGTCGCAAACCACGGGAAGGTGTAAATTGCTCCAACAGAAGTCCATTAAATTTCACCAAAAATCTGATCGACCGAACACAGTCCATAACTTGAGATACCCATTGGGGGAGAAAACCCACTTCAATAGTGCACGCTCCTAAAAAACCCAATCAATATGATCATATGCTTTTGAGACATCCACATTATAAGCACAAAAATCATTGCCTCCGGGGGAGGTTTGGATATGGTGGATACATTCAAAAGCTATAATCGAATTATCCGAGATTAGTCGGCCCGGGATGAACGTACTTTGATTTTTAGACATAAGTTCGATGAGAAGGGCCTGAGACGATTAACCGTGTATTTTGACACAATCTTTTATATCACATTGCATAACGATATCGAACGGAAATCCTTGAGCGAAGTCGGGTGTTGGAACTTTGGGATCAACACAATAGATGTATCATTAACTCCATATGGCATGTGGCCCGTACAACCGCTATGATTCCTCCCTTCAGACAACCCCAATTTTTCTAATAAAACCGAGCTGGAAACCCATCCGGACCGGGTGCTTTTAGCGGTCCTATTTGGAATAATGCATCTGAGATCTCAGTATCTGTAAAGGGGGCAAGCAATCTCGCATTCATATCCTGAGTTACCTTCTGCATAATAAGGTCTAAAATTGCATCAGGAGATAAAGTGGGATCCTTCGTATACACTTCCTTGAAGTATGAAGCTGTCATGCGTTCCATCTCCATGGGGACATTGCACCATGATCCGTCTTCTTTCTGTAGTCTCCTTATATTATTCCTCCTAGCTCGCCAAACCGCTTGCCGATGGAAGTATTGAGTATTACGACCGCCTTCCTTCAACCAAACAATATGGCTACGGTGCAGCCTCATTTCCTCATGGTACAATAGTTCGTCTAATTTTTCCATATTTTGGCGGATTAGCACGCGGTCAGCGCTAGAGAGCTGTAATGTCTCCAATTTCTCGTGGAGTTCCTCAATTTTTTTCTCAACATGCCCAAAATTCTCTTTGCTCCACTTCTGAAGATCAGTCATAACTGACTTAAGGGAGGCTGCAACATTGCCTAAGTCACCCCTCGGACGAGCCCGTGCCCACGCCTTTGAATTCACCTCCGGAAGTTTCATGTGTCTTTCCCACGTTATTTCATATTTAGGCGCCCCTACGACGTCGGTCATCAGATTCATCCAGGAATAATAGGACGGGGCAGTGATCCGATTGGGGAGAGACAAGGTGTTGCACCCTCACAAATGGGAACACCTCCCTCCAATCATCTGTTGTACACGCCCGGTCTAGCCGAACCCGGACATTGCCAATCCCTAGTTTCCCATTATCATATGTATACAATACACCTGAGAATCCCATGTCCATAAGCTCACATAACAACAGTGTGTCTCTGAATGCTTCCATTTGGTTTTCACCTCTACTAGTACGCGAGAAATGCTCATGTTGCCAAAGAGCCTCATTGAAATCTCCACAGACTACCCAGGGTAGAGTCGAGGTCCCCTTTAATCAAACCAGATGTTCCCACATGTGATGACGGTGTTCAACACATGATTCTCCATAAACGAAGGTAGACCTCCATGCTTTTCCATAACCTTGATCAACAATACTCACATCAATAAATCTTTTACACGAGTCTAGTACCGTCACCTGGAGGGACTCGTCCCAGAACAACGCTAGTACCCCCTCCATGGCCATCATAATCCACGCGAGAGAAACTTTCAATCCTAATTTCCATTTCAAACCTTTAATTTTTGCACTCGACTGTCTTGTTTCAGCAAGAAAGACCGGCCTTGGGGAATGGGCTTTTACAAGAGCCCCAACTTCACGAACTGTCCGGCGGTTCCCACTACTAGGGAAAACCTTATACACAGAATCTTAACAGTAGCGCTGGATAAACGACATTGCTACTACTACATATCAGTAGTGCACATCCAATAAAGGCGCTACTGCTAACTACTTAACAGTAGCGCGGCTTTAAGAAACACGCTACTACTAATATTGCCCCTACCGTTGTCGCCACGCTAGATTTAGTAGTAGCACGCCTCAGATAACAACGCCACTGCTAACAGAACAGTAGTAGCGCGTGTTTCCGACCCCCACTACTGCTAACTGGGGCATGTACTTATATCGTATTCGCCCCCACACGTTCCTCCCTCTCCCTCTCCACACTCTGCGCCGCCACCGCCGCTCCTCACTCCCTCCCTCTCCACTCTGCGTCGCCGCCCCGCCCCTCATTCCCTCCCTCTCCCCCTCCTCACTCTCTCCCTCTCCACTCCGCGCCATTGCCCCGCCCCTCACTCCCTATCTCTCCCCTCCTTCCTCTCTCCCTCTCCACTCTACGCTGCCGCCACCGCAGGTCCTCCCCGGCGACCTCACCCCTAGCCCCAACCCCGACCTAGACCCCGACGACCTCAATCCCGGCCCCGACCCCGACCTCGAGCCCGACGACCTTGACCCCTGCGCCGACCCCTACACCAACCCCGACATCTGGTGAGACATCCCCACGCCTAGGGTTCTTGCTAGTATTCTTGCTAGGGACTAGATCATGCCCCGAACGTTGTTGCGGGAATATTTGCAATATATATTGTGTTTTATTATTGCATACTTGCTCGATGAGGTGTCATACTTGCATGTTGAGAAAAATAGGTTAGTGGGCGCTAGCTAAATTCAAATGAGATGATTGATGTGCAAATGATAAGTGGAAAGTAAAACATTAAACGATAAGAAATTTTTCTCATAGTAATTTGTCTCGACGTCGACGATGCCCGACCTGCATCCTCGTCGTCGAGTGGTCGGCGAGAGCCTGATTGATAGGTGCCATGTCCGGGACTAGGCTCCGCCGGGCTGGCACTCGGAGGTGCTACCTTCCGGGGCGCGCACCTTGGTGAGGAATCCGGGTCTCGTCGTCAACCCGGAGCTTCTTTGCTGGCGGTCGCGTGGGCCACTATCGGTGCGGAGGGAGCTGGCCCCCACGGAGGTGGTACGTCACCGTGTCAGGGAGGAGGACGAGCACCTCCATCGCGACATGGCTGCGTTGGATGCCAGGTTCTCCAATGCCTGGCAGGTTCTTCAGGGATATCACCCGAGCTATGATCCAATGATGGTTCATTATCTTTGGGTTGCCACCGCCTACGCCGTGAGACGTCAACTGGATTTGTATTAGTGATATTATATGATAATATTCGAGATGTATTAGTGATATTATCTTTGGGTTGACTATCGATTTGTCATTGCTCCTTGTGTGACTTTCATGTGTGTTATTGATCGAGGAATCCTGACTGTTGTCGTGGGGGGCGCTTCCTCCTCTTCTCTTCTTCCGGTATATACCCCGGTATAATGCACAAGAAGAGGAGAGGAGAAGAACCCATCACCGACGGTCGAACTATTAGTGTGAGAAAGTGTCCACCAACATATATACACCACCATATCAGTGTGAGAGAGTGCGCACCAATACACCATGAGATATGAGAGTTATTTAAGGAAAGCCTCGACTAATAGTTTATTTAAGGAATACCTCATAGTCCTAAGTTTTACCGGAATGTTGATTCATTTCCATTCTGGCAAATTTCAGGCGCTCAATATCTCTTATTTTAATAATGGTCATGCCAAAATTTTGAACACAGGAAATGTATGACGACGATAGGATCCGTGAGTGTGAATTCTACGGCAAAGATTACGGTTTGTGCGACAGGCCTCACCTCCAAGAGGGCGGGTTCTTCACCATCAAGCTTGATGAGAGGGCAGGCCTCACCTTACATTGCTAACTAGGCTACTATTATGTTCTTCAAGAGAAACTGCCGAATGATGTTGTGACTCCATTGATGCATAGGCAATGTAACTTGTATAGCTATATCATGATTATGATGTGACGACATGGTTTGTGTTGGATGATATGATGAGACTATTATGTGTATGATAATCATATCATAAACGGGCAATATGATCATCATAGAATACTGTATAAAATATGTACAAAAACAACGCAAATACGTAGCAAAAAAAGATATGTGAAAATATAGTAGTAGCGTTCTTTAGCGTTGTACGCTACTGCTAAGCCACTTAGCAGTAGCGCTGGTATGGACAACGATACTGCTAAGTAGCTATAGCAGTAGCACGAGCAGAAGCACTACTGCTAAATAGCTGTAGCGCCATATCAGTAGCGCGGGAGTAGCGCGGTGCCCCGCACTACTGATAGCCCTTAGAACCGCATTACTGCTAGGATTTTCCCTAGTAATGTCCCCGCCTCCCGGTAATTCCAAAATAGGTGACTCATTGGATCTGGCGGTGCTCCTCCAGGGAGCCCGCTGAAACATTTTCAGAGTTTGAGTTTTCACCATCCATCTTAACACGTTTGCTACCTGTAGTGTTGCTGGGAGAGGCCGAATCAGCATCCACCTTCCCATGTGTCAGAAGTAGTACATCTCCAGCCGGGGTAGATGGTCCAGCGGGAGGAGGTGCCAATACACCATCCATATTCAGACGCTTACGAGAAGACTTATCCATGTCCATGTCCACATAAGGAGGAGGTTTAAGTGGACTAGAAGCAGTGTCCTTAATTTCTCCATTAGACATATCCTCCCCTTTACCTACGGTCGACTTAGGAGTCGATATACGATTGTTGATCTTCCTCCCACTCCGGATAGGTTCCCAGTATAACCGGACACGCACCAGCGGATCTGCATACACATACTGGCCAAACTTGAGGTCCTTCTCTGCAAACACCCCATTGCCACATTCATTGTGCTCGTGGCCAATGGTACCACAAGCGCTACAAAACCTTGCGAACTTCTCATACCTTACTGCATAGATATTGCGAGTCTTTCCCTTTACAATGCTAACAAACTTGGTGAGAGGTTTCCTGATGTCATGTTCACTTGGACACGAACATAATCGAGTGAATAGCCAAACTACCACTAGTCACAACCAAACATGCCAAAATATCACTAGTAAAAGCCAACTTGCCAAATAGCACTGAGTTCAGTTTTTCTAGTCAAAATACCACGAGTTCATAACTGAGACTAGCATCATCTAAAAAAGACTTGCATGCCCTTACCTCTTCAACATAGAATGAACAGACACAAAATGGTTCACATAAGTCACAACACAGTAGCATACCAAAAGAGCACCTCCTGTACACCATTCTGCCTACTATGCATGCATACACGGTTGCAAACAATCTTCGTACCATAGGATAGGAATACTGACTCCAATTACATAACATCTAATTAATCTACAACAAGTTATAATCTAGGACACTCAACATCCAAAAGCTTGCTTATATCCTCCTTCACATGGCAATTGAGTACTTAGGCGATTCGTGATCGCGGCTAAGTCTTCGAGTGCGACTGTAAGGTCGTTCTTGGAGCGAGTTATTACTCATGTAATTGTCAGTGGTCTTGACATCTACATGAGCCTCAATGAGTTTCAGCTACTCATGTAATTGTCAGTGGTCTTGACATCTACATGAGCCTCAATGAGGTTCTGCTACTCATGTAATTGTCAGTGGTCTTGACATCTACATGAGCCTCAATGAGGTTCTGCTACTCATGTAATTGTCAGTGGTCTTGACATCTACATGAGCCTCAATGAGGGTCTGCTAAGCCTCCGAGTGGATCTGTGAGATACACTCGAAGGAAGCTTTGTATTTAAGCGATTCTTGATTATAGACAAGTCCCCGAGTGCGATGTTCAGTGCACACTCGGAGAAAGTGTGTAGTTAGGCGATTCGTGATCGCAGCTAAGTCCCCGAGTGCGACGGTTAGTGCATACTCGGAGAAAATTTGTACTTAGGCGATTCTTGATCGCAGCTAAGTCCCCGAGTACGACGTTTAGTGCACACTCGGAGATAGTTTGTACTTAGGAAATTTTTGATCGCAGCTAAGTCCCCGAGTGCGACGTTAAGTGCACACTCGGAGAAAGTTAATACTTAGGCGATTCCTGATCGCAGCTAAGTCCCCGAGTGCGACGTTTAGTGCACATTCGGAGATAGTTTGTACTTAGGCGATTCTTGATCGCAGCTAAGTCCCCGAGTGCGACGTTAAGTGCACACTCGGAGAAAGTTAATACTTAGGCAATTCTTGATCGCAGCTAAGTCCCCGAGTGCGACATTAAGTACACACTCGGAGAAAGTTAATACTTAGGCGATTCTGGATCGCAGCTAAGTCCTCGAGTGCGACGTTTAGTGCACACTCGGAGAAAGTTAGTACTTATGCGATTCTTGATCGCAGCTAAGTTTTTTTTGAGACCGGAGTGTGCGACCGTGGAAGAATTTTGAACCTGCAAAAACTCAATCTGCTTTGTATTATTTCACCGATACTTGTTCTTTACATTGCTTCAGTCGACGGTCACGTGTAGAAGCGCTTCAGGAGGTCTCCGTTCCATGCTCGCGGCTTGTCCGTTTCCCTGTCGATGTTGTAGAGTCGGTATGCTCCGTTGCTCAACACCTTGGAGATGATGAAGGGTCCTTCCCAGGCGGGAGCCAACTTGTGAGGTCTCTGCTGATCCACTCGGAGCACCAGGTCGCCTGCTTGGAATGTGCGACTCCTGACGTGTCGCGCGTGAAAGCGTCGCAGATCTTGTTGATAAATGGTTGAGCGAGTCAGTGCCATCTCGCGCTCCTCCTCTAAAAGATCCACTCCGTCTTGCCTTGCTTGTTCTGCTTCAGCTTCGGAGAAGAGTTCAACTCGTGGAGCGTTGTGAAGCAAGTCACTCGGAAGGACTGCCTCTGCTCCGTAAACGAGGAAGAACGAGGATCGCCCTGTAGATCTATTTGGGGTTGTGCGGAGACCCCAAAGCACCGAAGGTAGCTCGGTGACCCATGCGCCAGCGGCATGTCCCACCCCTTGCAGGAGTCGAGGCTTCAAACCTTGCAGAATAAGTCCATTCGCCCGCTCTGCTTGCCCGTTTGTTTGGGGATGCGCCACAGATGCGAAATCCACTCGGATACCTTGGCCTGTACAGAAACCTTTGAACCTGTCCGAGTCAAAGTGTGTTCCATTGTAAGTGATTATGCTGTGAGGTACCCCGAATCTGGAGATGATGTCCCTGACAAACTTGATGGCCGTTGGGGCGTCGAGCTTCTTGATGGGCTTGGCTTTGATCCACTTTGTGAATTTGTCGACTGCTACCAACAGATGTGTGAACCCCCTTGGCCTGTCCTGAATGGACCGACTGTATCTAATCCCCATAACGCAAACGGCCAAACGAGAGGGATTGTCTTCAACGCAGATGTTGGCTTGTGGGACTTGTTGGAGTAGAACTGGCAGCCTTCACATTGGTCGACCATATCTTTAGCCATTTCATTCGCCTGCAGCCAGAAGAAGCCAGCTCTGAAATCTTTGGCAACGATCTGTCTTGCTTGGACTTCGTCTTCTGGTAATTCTTGCCTCAGGATGTATGCAATGATCAGCATAGTCCAATCGGGGATGACAACAAGAATCTCCATGATCAAATCAACCACAGCAGGTACGTCGACTTTAGTCGGATCTGTCGAGCTCTTTGGTTGTACTGGTTCCTCTGTGAAAGGATCTTCTTTAACTGAGGGAAGGTGGAGGTGCTCGAGGCAGACGTCACTCGGGACTGGTCTCCGAGTGGATCCGAGTTTTGCCAACTCATCAGCTGCTTGGTTCTTCAGTCGCGGAACATGGTGGAGTTCTAGACCTTCAAACTTTTTCTCGAGCTTCCTCACTGCATTGCAGTATGTGGTCATGGTGGGGTTCCTGACGTCCCACTCCTTCATCACTTGATTAACCACCAAATCCGAATCGCCATAGACCATCAGGCGACGGACGCCGAGTGCGATGGCCATGCGCAGTCCATAAAGGAGAGCTTCATACTCTGCCTCATTGTTGGAGGAATCAAAGTGTATCTGCAGCACATACTTGAGTTTGTCGTCCTTTGGCGATACGATCACAACGCTAGCGCCAGAGCCATTCAACATCTTGGACCCATCGAAGAACATTGTCCAATGAGCCGAGTAGATGTGGGTCGGTTGCTGTTATTCTACCCATTCTGCTATGAAGTCAGCCAGAGCTTGAGACTTTATAGCTTTCTTGGCCTCGAACTTGATGTCGCAGTACAACATCTCCATTGCCCACTTCGCCACTCGGCCCGATGCGTCCCGATTGTGGAGGATTTCCGACAACGGAGCATCAGAAACGACAGACACCGAGTGGTCTTGAAAATAATGAGCCACCTTCTTCGTAGTTAGGTAAATCCCGTAGATAAGTTTTTGATAGTGGGGATACCTCTGCTTGGAAGGAGTCAGGACTTCGGAGACGTAATACACTGGCCACTGAACTTTGTATGCTTTGTCTTCTTCTTCTCGTTCGACTGTGAGAACAGTGCTGACGACTTGATTTGTAGCCGCGATGTACAGAAGAAGGGGCTCTTTCCTGAGCGGAGCAGTAAGAACCGGCTGGGTGGAAAGTAGGACTTTGAGGTCGTCGAATGCAACTTGGGCTTCGTCTGTCCACTCGAAAGTATCTGATTTCTTCATGAGTCGGTACAGAGGAAGTGCTTTCTCGCCGAGTCGACTGATAAACCTGCTCAAAGCCGCTAGGCAACCTGTGAGCCTTTGAACATCGTGTATTCTGACCGGCCGCTCCATTCGGACGATGGTCCCGATCTTTTCGGGGTTTACATCGATCCCTCGTTGGGAAACAAAGAAACCGAGTAACTTGCCGCTGGGAACACCGAATGAACACTTGGCCGGGTTGAGTTTGATATCCTACCTACGAAGGTTGGCGAATGTTTCTGCCAAGTCAGTCAGCAGGTCGGAACCTTTGCGTGACTTGACTATGATATCATCCATATACGCCTCCACATTCCGACCGATCTGGTCGAGGAGGCATTTTTGGATCATGCACATAAAGGTTGCTCCTGCATTCTTCAAACCAACTGGCATAGTGATGTAGCAGAAGCACCCGAATGGGGTGATGAAGGCTATTTTTAATTCATCGGGGCCATACAGACGGATCTGATGATAGCCCGAGTAGGCATCAAGAAATGACAAACGCTCGCAGCCCGGAGTCGAATCGACAATTTGATCGATGCGGGGGAGCGGAAAATGGTCTTTCGGGCAGACCTTATTGAGATGCTTGAAGTCGATGCACATTCAGAGCGACTTGTCCTTCTTCGGCACCATGACAACATTGGCGAGCCACTCGGTGTGGTGTACCTCGCGAATGAAGTTGGCCGCCAAAAGCTTGGCCACCTCTTCTCCGATTTCCTTCCTCTTGTGCGCGGCGGACCGACGCACGCGTTCTCGGGCTGGCCGAGCGGCGGGATCCACATGCAGTCGGTGCTCAGCCAACTCCCTGGGTACACCTGGCATGTCAGAAGGCTTCCATGCGAAGATGTCCCAGTTCTCACGGAGGAATTGGATGAGCTCGGCTTCCTATTTAGGATCGAGGGTGGTGGAGATGTTCGTCGGGGCAGCGGTGTCGTCTGTCGGGTGGATGCTGACCTTCTTCGTCTCTCCCGCCGACTGGAATGCGGACTCCGAAGCTGGCTTCTTCGAATGCATTAAGTCAGCGGGGTCGACTGTCTTCTTGTACTCGTCAAGATCGAGGACAGCCACGTGCTGATCGGCGATCCTCGATCCCTGCTGCAGACACTCCTCGGCCCGTTGCCGATTGCCTGTGATAGTGATCACACCTTTCGGGTCTGGCATCTTCAGCTTCAGGTACACATAACATGGATGGGCCATAAAACGCGCATACGCTGGGCGGCCCAGAATTGCGTGGTACGCGCTCTGGAAGTCCACCACCTCGAACATCAGCTTTTCCTTGCGGAAGTTCTTGTCGGAGCCGAAGACGACGTCCAACGTGATCTGGCCGAGTGACTTGGCCTTTCGTCCAGGGACGACTCCATGGAACTGCATGCTGCTCTCGCTGAGTTTGGACATCGGAATGCCCATCCCCTTGAGAGTGTCGGCGTACATGATGTTCAAGCCACTGCCGCCGTCCATGAGGACTTTGCGCAGTCGGACTCCTTCCACCACCGGGTCGACGACCAGAGCCTGCCTCCCTGGGGTGGGTACGTGTGCTGGATGATCCGATTGGTCAAAGGTGATCGCAGTCTGAGACCATTTGAGGAACGTGGGGTTGGTCGGCACGGCCATGTTCACCTCCCTGTTCACCAGCTTTAGTCGACTCTTGCTCTCAACGTCAGCAAAAATCATCAGTGTTGCATGGACTTGGGGGAACGGATCCAACTTGTCCTCCTCATCCTGTTCATTGCCCTTATCACTCGGTTGCCCTTCGCCGAACCCCTGGATCAGGAGGCGACATTACCGAGTGGTATGCTTCGGATATATGGCGTTGCCCTCTTCATCCATCTTCGTGTGAATCAGACATGGCTGGTCCAGGATGGGGTTATTGAACTACTTCTTCTTGGGGTTGAACTGAGCCTTCCCATTGCCCTTGAACTTGGCATTGGTAACAGCCGCGGCTTCTGCCTGCGGAGTGGACGAAGCTTTCTGCTTCTGCTTCCGAGTGTTATTCCCATCTCCATCAGCGACTGTTTTGTGCTTGCCGCTACGGATGCGGTCCTCTTCTTCTCCATTTGCATAGCGTGCCGCTATCTCCATCATCTTGCTCATGGAGATGTCGCCTGTTCGGCCGAACTTCAAGTACAAATCTCTGTACCGCACGCCTGCCTTGAAGGCGCAGACTGCTTGGTGCTCTGCGACGTTCTCCATCGTGTGGTAGAGGGTCGTCCAACGCTGAATGAAATCGTGCAGGGGCTCATTCTGCTTCTGGACACAGTGCTGGAGCTCCACGAGGCCAGCAGGGCGCTTGCACGTCCCTTCGAAGGTCCTGATGAACACTTGGGCCAGATCTGCCCAGCTGTAGATGCTTGAGGCGGCCAATTGGTTCAGCCACGCTCGCGCCAAGCCGTCGAGCATCAGAGGGAGGTGCTTCATGGCGACGTGGTCGTCCCCTCCTCCGATATGGACTGCCACTCGGTAGTCGTCCAGCCATGTTTCTGGCTTGAACTCTCCTGTAAACTTGCTGCTCCCCGTCGCCAATCGGAAGTTGGGAGGGATGTCAGCCAAACGGATGGCTCGACTGAAACACTCGGGACCAGAGACGATGGTCCTGCTTCCACTCGGACGGTCCAAATCGAGACCATCGCGGTGGGCTCGGCCCCTGTCGACCCTCCGCTGGGCGATATGCCCTCTCGCATCGGGCCTTGGATCGTAAGTGTCACCGACTGAACGCCGATCATCATGATGTCGGGGCCCGTAGGGCCCACCCCGCGGAGGGGTGCGTGAACGGCGACGATCTTCGGGATTTATGGAACGACTGCCTCCCGTGTGTCGCTGATGAGAACTCTGTGAACTGACCGATGCGTGTTCGCATGAACACAACTATTGTGGATCCTGTTGTGCGACTAGGAGACCGCCGAATTTTGCTGTTGCGTCGTGTGCAGCAGGGCGCGGATTTGCTCGATCCCCCTGCCAGCCTCTGAAGCAGTCAGCTGAAGGGAATCGGCTATCTTGGCGGCAGCAGCCAGGTTGAGGATGGGTGTGCGGAACAACTCCACGTTGCTCCGTCGAGTGTGCCGACTGGCTGAACGACGGGGCGGACGGCGAGCACCGGATGTTTCGCCGATCTCATGCTCGTTCCGGCCAGTTTGGCGGGGACTTTCATGGGAGTTGGCCATGTGCACTTCTGCTGCAGGCCCGCGACCCAAGTACTCGGAAGGAAACTCAGTCGGAACCGAGTCCGAGCGCTGGGACGGCGGGGCAACCACAACCGACTCTAAGACCGCCACTTGTGAAGACGCGTTCTGGCGCGCCTGGGCGTGTTGCACCCAACGCTGGAGCCACGGACGGAGGGACCGCTTGTTGCGGCGCGTGACGGCGGCATAGGTCGACACCGGAGCCGACTGCTGGAGAAGAAGAACACCGCGGGCGCCGGCACGGAAGTGCGTAGCCCCGCGATGGGGGAGCGCCTTGATGTCGAGAGGGGCGTCCCGAAGCCATGCCAAATCGTCGACGATGAAGGAGAGAGCGTCGAAGAGGATCTCGTGACCCATGCTCAAATCTCCACCGGAAGACATGACGGAAAGATGTAGTCGCAAACTCACCGGAAGTCGCTTAGACGCCTTCCCCACGGTGGGCGCCAACTGTCGTGGGTATAAGTCTGACAGTAGATCTGTAGGGTATGAAAGGATGGGCAGAGCCTTAGCTACGACGAGGTTGTATGAGTTCAGGCCCCTCTACGGTGGAGGTAATAGCCCTACGTCTCAGTGCTCTGGGAGCTTGTTGTCGAGTGGAATATGGATTACAGTGAATTTCTAACCCTTGCACCAGTGGGGAAGGGCGGCTTATATAGAGTGCGCTGCCCTTCACAATGGTTCGGTGCACAGGGGTTGAGTAGTGGCGAATAAATGCCTACGTTACAGGTACGATGCATAGAGTGGAATCCAGTCGGTTAGTTTGATACACTCCGAATGCTCATCTCCGACTGGACGATGGAGGATTCGACACCGACTGGATGATGGGAAGTCCTTAATTCTGTCGGAACTGACTAAGGGCCTTATCCCTTATGAAGGGTAGTCCTTGGGTAGGACTTATAGGGAAGGCCTATGACCCTACCCTAGGACTATAACCCAATCAGCCAGACTATATGATTTTGTAGGGATAACTTTCTTTGGCCTTGTTATTTTGAAAGTTCATGATTACTTTGCTAGTTTGCTTGAAGTATTACGGCTTTCATGTCAATAGCAAACTATTGTTCTGAATCGTACGGATATGAACATTCATGCCACGTGAAAGAAGTTGCAAAGGACAACTATGCTAGGTAGCATTCCACATCAAAAATTCGTTCTTTATCACTTCCCTACTCGAGGACGAGCATGAGTTAAGCTTGGGGATGCTTGATACGTCTCCAACGTATCTATAATTTTTGATGGTTTCATGCTATTATCTTGTCAAACTTTGGATGTTTTGCATGTCTTTTATTTATTTTCTGGGACTAACCTATTAACTCGGTGCCAAGTGCCAGTTCCTGTTTTTCCATGTTTTTGACCCCTTTTAGAGGAGATTTTGAAACGGAGTCCAAATGGAAGAAAATCCCCGAAAAGATTTTTTCTGGAACGGAAGAAGATCAGAGAGCTTGGGGGCCAAGCCAGAAGAGCCCCACGGGCCCCACAAGCCCCCACCCCGTGGCCAGGGGGCCGCGCCATGCAGGCTTGTGGGCCCCCTGGAGGTCCCCTGACCTAGATCTTGCGCCTATAAATTCCCAAATATTCCCAAAAAAATCAGGGGAGCATCGTAATCACTTTTCCGCCTTGTGTCTCCGCAAGATCCCATCTGGGGCACGTCCTGGTGCCCTGCCGGAGGGGGGATTCGGACACGGAAGGCTTCTCCATCAACACCATGACCTCTCAGATGATGCGTGAGTAGTTCACCATAGACCTACGGGTCCATAGCTAGTAACTAGATGTCTTCTTCTCTCTCTTGGATCTTCAATACAAAGTTCTCCATGATCTGTATGGAGATCTATCCGATGTAATCTTCTTTTGCGGTGTGTTTGTCGAGATCCGATGAATTGTGGATTTATGATCAGATTATCTATGAATCTTATTTGAGTTTCTTCTGATCTCTCTTATGCATGATTTCATATCCTTGTAATTCTATTCGAGTTGTGGGTTTTGTTTGGCCAACTAGATCTATGATTCTTGCAATGGGAGAAGTGATTGGTTTTGGGTTCATACCGTGCGGTGACCTCACCCAGTGATAGAAGGGGTAGCGAGGCACGTTTGTGTTGTTGCCATCAAGGGTAAAAAGATGGGGTTTTCATCATTGGTTTGAGATTATCCCTCTACATCATGTCATCTTGCTTAAAGCGTTACTCTCTTCATCATGAACTCAATACACTAGATGCATGCTGGATAGCGGTCGATGTGTGGATTAATAGTAGTAGATGCAGAAAGTATCGGTCTACTTATCTCGGACGTGATGCCTATATGCTAGATCATTGCCTTAGATATCGCCATGACTTTGCACGGTTCTATCAATTGCTCGACAGTAATTTGTTCACCCACCGTAATATTTGCTATTTTGAGAGAAGCCTCTAGTGAACGAGAGAAGCCTATTGTAACTATATATCCCCAAAAATTCTCCAGTTCCAACTGCTGTGACAGTTATACATCTAGTTTGGAGTGGCTTGGTATTGAAACCAAAGGACACACAGTCCCGGGACATGAAGTCCCTACCGTATTCTCCTTGAGCTAAGGACACACAGTCCTCGCCCAACACTCGTGGTTAGTCTTCAGGGCAGACTTCCAAACCCTCACAAACTTGTTCACCCGACGATCCACAATTGACTGTTGGATGCTCTAGACCATGACGCCTAGCTGTCTGGAGGATGCACAATCCTCAAAGGTAACAAGCGTCGGTTCCACAAGGGGAAAACTTAGTCAGTGATGCTCAATCACTTGGGGTTTGGTTTGGGTTTGGGTGTTTGGGGAATTTTCTCACTTGGATTTTCGCTCAAAGACTTTGAGGAATTTAGGTTGCTCTAAATAACAAGTGTCAGTTTCTCTTGGAGCAGGAAACTAGGGTGGCGCACCAAGTCCTTAGTGGGCTGGTGGAGTCAGCCCAAGAAGGCTATGGCGCCATGATACGTCTCCAACATATCTATAATTTTTGATGGTTTCATGCTATTATCTAGTCAAACTTTGGATGTTTTGCATGCCTTTTATATATTTTTTGGGACTAACTTATTAACTCAGTGCCAAGTGCCAGTTCTTGTTTTTTCCATGTTTTTGACCCCTTTCAGAGGAGATTTTGAAACGGAGTCCAAACGGAATAAAATCCCCGAAAAAGAATTTTTCCGTAACGGAAGAAGATCAGGAGACTTGAGAGCCAAGGCAGGGAGCCCCAGGGGCCCCACAAGCCCCCACCCCGCGGCCAGGGCGGAGGATGCGGCCCACAGGCTTGTGGGCTCCATGGGCATCCTTTTCCCTAGGTTTTGCGCCTATATATCCCCAAAAATTCCAGAAAAAATCAGGAGATCATCGAAAGTACTTTTCCGTCGCTGCAAGCTTCTGTCTCCACAAGATCCCATCTGGGGCACGTTCTGGTGCCCTGCTGGAGGGGGGATTCGGATACGAAGGGCTTCTTCATCAACACCATGATCTCTCCGATGATGCATGAGTAGTTCACCATAGACCTACGGGTCCATAGCTAGTAACTAGATGGCTTCTTCTCTCTCTTGGATCTTCAATACAAAGTTCTCCATGATCTTCATGGAGATCTATCCGATGTAATCTTCTTTTGCGGTGTGTTTGTCGAGAGCCGATGAATTGTGGATTTATGATCATATTATCTATGAATCTTATTGGAGTTTCTTCTGATCTCTCTTATGCATGATTTCATATCCTCGTAATTCTCTTTGAGTTGTGGGTTTTGTTTGGCCAACTAGATCTATGATTCTTGCAATGGGAGAAGTGCTTGGTTTTGGGTTCATACCATGCGGTGACCTCACCCAGTGATAGAAGGGGTAGCAAGGCACACATCATGTTGTTGCCATCAAGGGTAAAAATATGGGATTTTCATCATTGGTTTGAGATTATCCCTCTACATCATGTCATCTTGCTTAAAACGTTACTCTGTTCGTCATGAACTCAATACACTAGATGCATGCTGGATAGGGGTCGATGTGTGGAGTAATAGTAGTAGATGCAGAAAGTATCGGTCTACTTGTCTCAGACGTGATGCCTATATGCATGATCATTGCCTTAGATATCGTCATGACTTTGCGCGGTTCTATCAATTGCTCGACAGTAATTTGTTCACCCACCGTGATATTTGCTATTTTGTGATAAGCCTCTAGTGAACACTATGGCCCCCGGGTCTACTCCACACCATATTTTCAGCCTTACACCTTTTTACTTCATTGCACTTTCCGCCTTCAGATCTCACTTTGCAAACAATCTTGAAGGGTTTGACAACCCCTTTGAAGCATTGGGTGCAAGCTCGTTTGTGTTTGCGTAGGTACTCTGGACTTGACGAGACCCTCCTTCTGGATCGATACCTTGGTTCCCAAACTGAGGGAAATACTTACTGCTCCTGTGCTGCATCATCCTTTCCTCTTCAAGGGAAAAACCAACGCAAACAAGAGAAGTAGCAAGAAGAATTCCTAGTGTTGCCGGGGAAGGACTTTTGTTGCCGTAGCAGGAGAATTTTTGGCGCTGTTGCCGGGGAGGAAGATCAAGTCAAGAACTCATCCAAGTAGGTGTCGCAAAATCATCTCTTGCCTTTACTTTGTTTGCCAGTTGCCTCTCGTTTTCCTCTCCCCCACTTCACCAATTTGCCTTTTTCGTTTGCCTTTTTCCGTTTGCCTTTTCGTTTGCCCTTTTCCCTCGCCTGCTTTCTGTTCGTCTGTGTGGGATAGCCTGCCTGTCCTCATGGCTAGATCCACCACTTCGAACGATACTCCCGAGAGCGAAGTTCTCAATTTCAAACAAATTGAGGAAGAAAACTTAAAGGAAGCTTGGTATAGGATTTGCAATGCTCAGAGTAGATCTACTCATAAGCAATCCACTATCGTCTTGCTTCATAGTTTTTATGTGGGTGTTTCTCCTTGGAATAGGTATATTCTTGACACCATCGTAGGTGGAAATTTCTTGGGTAGCCATACCGTTGATTCTTACGGAGCTGTAATAAATTTGGTAGGCTCACCCCCACTCATGGTTAATGGAACTACCTTAACTCTGGAACATGTGATGCGTAGGCTGGACGTCATTGAAAATAAAGTTGCTACGATAGAACTCATTGAGAAGGGAATGGTTTTGAAAAATTTAAAGGAGAAAGAACCCATAGTTAACGAAAAACTAGGTCATGATTCCGCTAGGATTGGCAAACTAGAGGATGTTATAACCAACTTGGGTTCCGCTTTTGCCGCTGTGCAGAATACTCCAAACTTTTCCCACAATAAGGTCACCAAGTCTGTTTTTGTTCCCAAAAATAGTGGTGAATCATCTAGCAAGAAAGATGAAAACCTTAAGATGATAAGTGATCACGCTACTTATGGTTTGAGCACCAAAGACGACGATACGTGATTATATCGCTTTTGTCCCTAGCTAAGGGCGTTAAACAATAGCGCTTGTTGGGAGGCAACCCAATGAATTTATCTTTTTATTAATGTTTTGTTGTGTCCACACCATCATAATTCTGTTTTTTGTGTTTCTTTTTGTGTTTGAGCCAAGCAAAACCTTTATGACTAGTCTTGGTAATGGTTGTTTGATCCTGCCGGAAAAAGACAGAAACTTTTCGCTCACGAGATGATTTTTCATTTTTATTCAGAAATATCTTTTGAGTTGATTCTTTTTGCTGCTGGTTGATATGCCATTTTCCCAGGCAGCCGTAATTGTTCAGATGTTTTGAGATACCAGAAGTATATGAAGCATACAGATTGCTACAGACTGGTCTGTTTTTGACAGATTCTGTTTTTGTTGAGTTGGTTGCTTGTTTCGATGAAACTATGGTTAGTATCGGGGGGTACTAGCCATGGAAAAGTGAGAATACAGTATCCAACACAAATATAGATGAAATTCAAGTTTTCTACAGTACCAAAAGAGGTGGTAGTTTGTTTTCTTGTGCTAATGTTATCACGAGTTTCTGTTTAAGTTTTGTGTTGTGAAGTTTTCAAGTTTTGGGTGATGTTCTCATGGACAAATAGATAAGGAGTGGAAAGAGCTCAAGCTTGGGGATTCCCAAGGCATCCCAAGCCAAATTCAAGGACACCAAAAAGCCTAAGCTTGGGGATGCCCCGGGAAGGCTTCCCCTCTTTCGTCTTCAATCCATCGGTAACATTACTTGGAGCTATATTTTATTCACCACATGATATGTGTTTTTCTTGGAGCGTCTTGTATCGTAGGAGTTTTTTCTTTTTGTTGTGTCACAATCATCCTTGCTGCACACCTTTTTGAGATAGAGAGACATGCACTCATCGTGATTTTGCTAGAATGCTCATAGTGCTTCACTTATATCTTTTGAGCTACATACTTTTGCTCTATGTGCTTCACTTATATCTTTTAGAGCACGACGGTGAGTGACTTGGTAGTTGGCTTATGCTATGAAAGTAGTACCAAAGGTGATAGGTACCCAAAGAAGATGCAAAAACCTCCATCTTCATGTGCATTGAGTAGAAAGAGAAGTCTTAATTCCTCTCAATTAGTTTTGAGACGTGGATTTGGTAATATTCAGAGCTATGTTAGTAGGGTGTTGTGGATCTAGAAATACTTGTATTGAAGTTTGTGATTCCCGTATCATGCACGTATGGTGAACCGCTATGTTAGGAAATCGGAGCATAATTCATCTATTGATTGTCATCCTTTGTGTTGAGGTCGGGATCGCGCGATGGTTAACACCTACCAACCCTTCCCCTAGGAGTATGCGTTTAGCACTTTGTTTCGATTAGTAATTAAAACTTTCGCAACAAGCATGTGAGTTCTTCATGACTAATGTGAGTCCATGGTATAGATGCACTTTCACCTTCCACCATTGCTAGCCTTTTTAGTGCCGTGCAATTCTCGCCGGTGCACAAACCCACCATATGCCTTCCTCAAAACGGCCACCATACCTACCTACTATGGCATTCTCATAGCCATTCTGAGATATATTGCCATGCAACTCCCACCGTTCCGTCTCATGACTTGTGCCATCACTCTCATATTGCCATTGCATGATTGTAAGGTAGCTAGCGAGATGTTTTCAACGTCATACGCCATGCTAGATTGTTGCACATCCCGGTACACTGCCGGAGGCATTTCCTATAGAGTCATCATTATTTTGAGCTTTGAAGCTGTGAGTAAATAAAAGTGTGATGACCATCATTATTAGAGCATTGTCCCATGTGAGGAAAAAAAAAGAGAAGAGGCCAAAGAGCCCAAGAAAAGAGGCCTAAGAGCCCAAATGAAAAAAGAGAAAAAGAGAGAAGGGACAATGCTACTATCTTTTTCCACACGTGTGCTTCATAATAGCACCATGTTCTTCATGATTGAGAGCTTCTTGCTTTGTCACCACCATATGCTAGTGGGAATCTTCATTATAAAACTTGGCTTGTATATTCCAATGATGGGCTTCCTCAAATTGCCCTAGGTCTTCATGTGCAAGCAAGTTGGATGCACACCCACTACTTTTCCTTTTGAGCTTTCACATACTTATAGCTCTAGTGCAACACTTGTATGGCAATCCCTACTCATTCACATTGATATCTATTAATGGGCATCTCCATAGCCCTTTGATATGCCGAGTCAATGTGACCATCTCCTCCTTTTTGTCTCACAACCACCACCACACTCTATTCCACTTATAGTGCTATATCCATGACCCACGCTCATGTATTGCATGATAGTTATAAAAAGTTTGAGAAAGTAAGAGTGCGAAAACAATTACTTGGCCAATACCGGGGTTGTGCATGATTTACATTAGTTGTGTGAGGATGATGGAGCATAGGCAGACTATATGATTTTGTAGGGATAACTTTCCTTGGCCTTGTTATTTTGAAAGTTCATGATTACCTTGCTAGTTTGCTTGAAGTATTATTGTTTTCATGTCAATAGAAAACTATTGTTTTGAATCTTACGGATCTGAACATTCATGGCACGCATCATGTTGTTGACATCAAGGGTAAAAATATGGGGTTTTCATCATTGGTTTGAGATTATCCCTCTACATCATGTCATCTTGCTTAAAGCGTTACTCTGTTCGTCATGAACTCAATACACTAGATGCATGCTGGATAGGGGTCGATGTCTGGAGTAATAGTAATAGATGCAGAAAGTATCGGTCTACTTGTCTCGGACGTGATGCCTATATGCATGATCATTGCCTTAGATATCGTCATGACTTTGCGCGGTTCTATCAATTGCTCGACAGTAATTTGTTCACCCACCGTGATATTTGCTATTTTGAGAGAAGTCTCTAGTGAACACTATGGCCCCCGGGTCAACTCCACACCATATTTTCAGCCTTATACCTTTTTACTTCGTTGCACTTTCCGCCTTCATATCTCACTTTGCAAACAATCTTGAAGGGTTTGACAACCCCTTTGAAGCGTTGGGTGCAAGCTCGTTTGTGTTCGCGCACGTACTCTGGACTTGACGAGACCCTCCTTCTTGATCGATACCTTGGTTCTCAAACTAAGGGAAATACTTACTCCTCCTGTGCTGCATCACCCTTTCCTCTTCAAGGGAAAACTGACACAAACAAGAGAAGTAGCAAGAAGAATTCCTAGCGTTGCCGGGGAAGGACTTTTGTTGCCGTAGCACGCCACAAGCAAAAATACCAAAGGAAAGAAGAAAAAAAAGAGGGAGGTGGGAAGGAAGGAGTGGATTCCTTCCCCACCAAACCGAATTGTGGTTGGAGTCCAACTCCTCCCCCTTGGCCGGCGCACCCTTGAGGGCCTTGAGCCCCAAGGCTAGCCCCTCTCCTCCTCCTATATATATTGGTGGTTTACGGCTTTTTGAGACACAACTTTGCCACGTGCAACTCAAGGCTATTCCACATAGTTTTACCTCTAGATCGGATTTCTGCGGAGCTCGTGCGGAGCCCTGCAGCAGTAGATCATCACCACCACTGGAGCGCCGTCACGCTGCCGGAGAACTCATCTACTCCTCCGTCTTGCTTGCTGGATCAAGAAGGCCGAGATCATCGTCGAGCTGTACGTGTGCTGAATGCGGAGGTGCCATCCGTTCGACACTAGATCGGAACGGATTGTGGGACAGATCGCGGGACGGTTCATGGGACGGTTCGAGGGATGTGAAGACGTTATACTACACCAACCACGTTTCTTAACGCTTCCTGATGTGCGATCTACAAGGGTACGTAGATCCAAATCTCCACTCGTAGATGGACATCACCATGATAAGTCTTCGTGTGCGTAGGAATTTTTTTGTTTCCCATGCAACGTTTCCCAACAAGTTGTACCTTGTTATTCATACCGTCTACTCTACCGGTGTTGATTACTCTTTTGTGGTGAATGATATTGAGTTTTGTTGAAGAATTATTGTTATGACCAGATTGTTAATCATATTTTCATCACCTCTGATCATGATCTCTTTTATGTCTTGTGAGTAGTTCCGTTAGTTCTTGAGGACATGGGAAAAATCTAAATGCTAGTAGTCATATGATGTTGAAGTAATATGTGTTGATTGATATTTAAGTTATGGTGTTATTCTTCTAGTGGTGTTATGTGAACGTCGACTACATAACACTTTGCCTTTTTAAGAACCTAGGGGAATGCATCGTGTATAAAGAATGCTTATGGTGGGTTGCCGGAGTGATAGAAACCTGAACCCTAGTTCGCATACTTTTGCATGAGGGAGTATTGGATCCTAAAGTTTATTGCTATGGTTAGGCTTCGCCTTAATTTCTCTCTTGTATTTGCGGATGCTTGCAAGAGGGATTAATCATAAGAGTGTGCTTGTCTTAGCCTAGACGATGCACTAGTTAAGATCCACCCACATAACACTTATAAATACAAAACATAGTACTAGACGGAATATGGCGAAAGCACTTGACTATCTCTCCCGTGTGTCCTCAGGAACGCCTTAGTCTTTATAAGTTTAGTCCCTCGGCTTATCGGGCCACTTGCTGCACCTCGGCACCATTTACTTTACCTGCATTTATTTCCTTGTTGCTATTACTAGAAAACCCATAAAAAGTTACCTTTCGGTACTTGCAGTTATTCCTTGCTCAAGATCACTTGTCAATACCTTCTGCTCCTTGTTGGGTTCGACACTCTTACTTATCGAAAAGGCTACGATAGACCCACTACACTTGTGGGTCATCAAGACCATTTTCTGGCGCCGTTGTCGGGTAGTGTAGCGCTATTGGTAAGTGAAATTGGTAAGGAAACCTTTATGCTGTACGTGTTGTTTTTGTTTTACTATTTACGCTTTTTGTCCCTATGGACAACTCTGCTCTTGGTTTGTTCCTTGTGGGGAACCGCCCCAACACTATTGTTGTGGAGAAGCCTCCCCCACCTACTGAAATTGTGCCCTTTAAAATACCAACTGGTATTATTGATTGTGTTTTGGCTAATCGATATGCAGGAGATAGACATCCAGGTGAACACTTGCTATATCTTTGACAACTATGCTCCTTATTTAAGCTTGCAGGTATATCGATGGATTTTGTTATGAGAAAGCTATTATCTCTATCATTCAAAGATAAGGCTTTGGATTGGTATAGGCTTCTTGATGACTCTCATTTACTAAACTGGCAAGATCTTATGCCTCTGTTTTATGCAAAGTTTTATCCTCTTCATGAAATACATCGAGACAGGAATTATATTTATAACTTTTGGTCTTGTGACGGAGAAAGCATCACTCAAGCATGGGGGAGATTGAAGTCCTTAATGCTCAAATGTCTCAATCATGAGCTCTCCAAAGAAATTATTCTTACAAATTTTTATGCAAGGCTTTCTCGTCAAGATAAAGAGATGCTTGATGCTTCCTCTAGTGGGGAATTCTCCAACAAAAGCACTTAAGCTAAGTGGGATCTTATTGAAAGGATCCAGAAGAACACTGAAGACTGGGAGATTGATAAAGGTATTGAACCCGTTATAAATTATGAGCGTGATTACATTGAGAGCTATGTGAAAACGGATTACTTCAATACCTTTTGTGCTAAAATTGGTCTTTATTCCCAGCTTCTAATTGATATTTGCAAAGACTTTGCCTCTCATATTGACTCTTCTAAGAAGAAGGAGGATCAACACCATAAACCTTTTAAGGAATTACCTGTTGATATTAATGTTGTTGACCCTATCTTGCGTGCAGTTGAATATGAAAAAGCCCCCTTTTCCCGCAAGGATGAGGGAGCATTCTTTTGTCACACGCATCCTGAATAAAAGTGAAAGAACGACTGATGAGCATGAGGACCTGATTAAAGCCGATCCTCAAGTTGCATTAGTTAAGGATCTTGTTACTAGTAATATTGAGGATTCCAATATAAAGTTTTGTGTTGTTTCCACTAACCTTGTTAGAACCAAGAATAAAGGCCCAATTTCAGGTACTCCAGTTGTATCTGTTAAAATAGGAGATCATAATTATTATGGGCTATGTGATTTGGTGTCCAGTGCTAGTGCTATTCCTTTTTCACTTTATCAAGAGATCATGAATGAGATTCTACCATGTGAAATTGAAGAAGTTGATGTTACTATTCATCTTGCAAACAAAGAAACTATCTCTCCTATTGGAATTGTGCGAGATGTTGAAGTTCTATGTGGAAAGGTAAAATATCCTACCGACTTTCTAGTACTTGGTTCAGTGCAAGATAGTTTTTGCCCTATTATCTTCGGTAGGCCTTTTGTCAAAACTTGTGGACTATTATAAATTGCAGGAAAGTAAAAGTATCTGTTGAATTTAATGGTGAGCCATATGAATTTAAATTTTCTAAATTCTCAAAGCAAACTCGTGGTACTGATTTGCCTAGTAACGATAAAATTATTGAAGAGATTGCTTCTATTGCTATTCCTCCTAACTATCCTTTGCAGCAATTTATGGAAGACCACGAGAATGATATGCATACACAGGAAAGGAATGAGCTAGATGACATATTCTTGAGACAACATGCTATCCTGAAGCACAACCTTCTGGTTGAGCCTTTCGGATTTTTATCGAAACCAAAAGAAGACCCGGTGTTTGATCTTAAACCTCTTCCCAGTACGCTCAAGTATGCTTATTTAGATGAAAAGAAAGTATATCCTGTTATTATCAATTCTAACCTTTGAGGATATGAAGAAGAACGATTATTGGAAGTCCTTCGTAAACACCGAGGCGCTATACCCTTTATGATCTTAAGGGAATTAGTCCATCTATTTGTCAGCATACTATCAATCTTGAGCCTGATGCTAAACCGATTGTTGATCATCAACGATGGTTGAACCTGAAGATGAAGAATGTCGTGAGAACCGAAATCCTCAAGCTTCTAGCCGCAGGTATTATCTACCCTATAGCTGATATTAAGTGGGTAAGTCCATTACATTGTGTTCCCAAGAAAGGAGGTACGACTGTGGTTCCTAATGATAAGAATGAACTAACACCTCAAAGAATTATTATTGGATATAAAATGTGTATTGATTACAGGAAGCTAAACAAGGCAACCAGGAAGGACCACTACCCGATGTCGTTCATTGACCAAATGCTTGAAAGGTTATCCAAAAACACTCACTTTTGCTATCTTGATGGGTACTCTGGCTTCTCTCAAATTCATGTTAACACTGCCAATCAAGAGAAGACCACTTTTACTTGTCCCTTTGGTACTTATGCTTATAGACGTATGCCTTTTGGTTTATGCAATGCCCCTACTACTTTTCAAAGGTGTATGTCCGCTATCTTTCATGGTTTTTGTGAGGAAATTGTAGAGGTCTTCATGGACGATTTCTCCGTCTATGGAACCTCTTTTGACCATTGTCTCCACAACCTTAATAAAGTTTTGCACAGATGTGATGAGACGAACTTGTTACTCAACTGGGAGAAGTGCCACTTCATGGTCAAGGAGGGCATTGTTCTTGGCCACAAGATTTCTGAAAAAGGAATCGAGGTGGGCAGGGCAAAGGTTGAATCAATCGAGAGAATGCCTTATCCAAAGGACATCAGAGGTATTTGTAGTTTCCTCAGTCATGCTAGTTTCTATAGAAGATTTATTAAAGACTTTTCTAAAACTTCGAAACCCCTCACTAATCTTCTCCAGAAGGATATTCCTTTTGTGTTTGATGAAGATTGTAAGGAAGCCTTCGAAGTTCTTAAGAAAGCTTTGATAAACGCCCCTATAGTCCAATCACCTGATTGGAATTTGCCTTTTGAAATCATGTGTGATCCTAGTGATTTTGCTGTTGGAGTTGTGTTAGGACAAAGGGTTGATAAGAAATTGAATGTTATCCATTATGCTAGCAAAACCCTTGATAGTGCTCAAAAGAATTACGCTACTACTGAGAAAGAATTTTTAGCGGCAGTGTTTGCTTGTGATAAGTTTAGCCTTACATTGTTGATTCTAAAGTCATCATTCATACTGATCATGCTGCTATTAAGTATCTTATGGAAAATAAGGATGCCAAACCAAGGCTTATCAGATGGGTCCTTCTTCTTCAAGAATTTGATTTGTAGATTGTTGATAGGAAAGGAGCAGACAACCCTGTAGAAGACAACCTTTCCAGGATGGAATACATACCACATGATCCTATTCCAGTCAATGATAGTTTTCCTGATGAGCAGTTAGTTGTTTTGCACGTGAAATCTAATTCAAATCCATCATATGCAGATTATGCTAACTTCATTGTTGCAAAGTTTTTGCCTCCAGGTTTAACATTCCAGCAGCAGAAGAAGTTCTTCCACGACTTGAGGTATTACTTTTGGGATGACCCACATCTTTTTAGAAAAGGTGCAGGTGGAATTGTGAGGAGATGCATACCGGAGCATGAGCAGAAGGATATCTTGAGACAATGTCATAGCAGTCCTTATGGAGGACATCATGCCGGTGAGAGGACCGCTCACAAGGTTCTCCAATCAGGTTTTAATTGGCTTACTCTTTTTAAAGATGCTAGAAATTATGTTTTATCTTGTGATAAGTGCCAGAGAGTTGGTAATATTAGTAGGAGAAATGAGATGCCTATGAACTATTCTCTAGTCATTGAGCCTTTTGATTGCTGGGGTTTTGATTTTATGGGTCCTTTTCCTCCTTCACACAAGTACACTCACATCTTAATAGCTGTTGATTATGTGACCAAGTGGGTTCAAGCAATCCCCACTGAAAGTGCTGATCACAAGACATCTTTGAAAATGCTCAAGGATGTAATCTTCCCTAGGTTTGGTGTACCTAGGTACCTCATGACCGACGGGGGATCACATTTTACACACGGTGCTTTTAGAAAAGCTCTAGCCAAATATGATGTTAATCATAGAATTGCTTCACCTTACCACCCTCAAACAAGTGGGAAAGTTGAGCTAACAAATAGATAGATCAAGCTGATCTTGCAAAAGACAGTGAACAGTTCTAGAAAGGACTGGTCCAATAAGCTAGGAGATGCCTTGTGGGCGTATAGAACTGCTTACAAAAATCCAATGGGGATGTCTCCGTATAAGATGGTCTATGGCAAGGCATGCCATCTACCTCTAGAGTTAGAGCACAAAGCTTTCCGGGCTATTAGAGAGCTTAATGTTGTTCCAAAGCTTGCCGGTGAAAAGTGTCTCATGAACTTGACTTCTCTAGATGAGTGGAGAAGTGAAGCTTATGAGAGCGCAAAAATGTTCAAAGAAAAGGTAAAGAAGTGGCATGACAAGAGAATTTTGAAACGTAAATTTAATGTTGGTGATAAAATTTTGTTGTATGGATCTCGTTTCAGGTTTTCTCCAGGTAAATTACTTTGCAAGTGGGAAGGACCATACCATATCGAAGAAGTCTACCGCTCCGATGCAATCAAGATTAATAATTTTGAAGGCACAAAACCACATGTTGTGAATGGGCAAAGACTCAAGCATTACATGGCTGGAGACCCCAGCAATGTAGAAGTGGATGTGATACAGGTAGCCACTCACGAAGAACATATTGCAACACTGTATCAGACACCGGCAGAAGTAGAATAAGAATAGGCATGAAATACAGTATGGAAGCTCTGCGAACATCAATAAAAGTTACATATTATGTGATTTTGCAAAATTAGGAAAATTACGAGCCGAAGCGGAGCCGGAGAGGAGCTCGAGGTGCTCCAGGCGACCTGGTGGCGCGGTCTAGCCCCTGGCCGTGCCAGGAGGCCGCCTGGACCACCCGGAGTCCGTCTCCGACTCTACTTTGGCGTGTTACCTTCCTTTTGGTGCAGAAATTTTTGCTATATATTTTAACGGATCGTCCCGGCTTTGTATATTGCAATTCCGTGTGTTTTCTTTTCGATCTGTTTGTACCAGGAGAACTTTCAACAAACTTAGGTGCCATGGCTTCCCCAAAATCTCCCAAGGATAAGTTCCTCGTCAACGTCATCAACCCTTACCTCGTAGAGGTAATGAGACACCCTCAAACACTTTGGGTGGATGATGGTGTCTTCCACAAAGAAGATTTGAAGGGACCTGTCAAGGAGGGGAGCACCAGGGCCAGGCTGGAAGAAGTGGAGCAAGAAGTCTTCAAGTACAAGTTGATGATCGAGCGTGGTGTCGAGGCCAACTGTGATATCATCGCCGAGCTGAAGAGGGAACATGAGGACGAGATGAAGGAAGTGTGATCGATCATATCCACACTAGAAACCAAAGTGTTCGAGCTTCAAGGGCACATCTATGACCTTCAAAACCAAAATTGTGAGGATGAACTTAAGTTTTTGCACATAGGCTTATCTGCCGAAAGCAGGACCTTGGAGACCGAACAATCCTGTGTGGAGGGAGGACCTCTTCCATGGAAGCATTTCGCTAAGGATTACCCGAGGAACAAGAACAAGGATGAAGAGTGAAATCTTCACGGGTAATGGCATTCCCTTAGCTTGTTCCAAGCTTGGGGGACTGCTCGGTATCTTTATTTTTATCCTTTACCTTTTATGGTCAAGTTTAGTGTCGTATCATGTCTAGGGAAATTATCTAATGATATAGGTGTTTGCATTGAGGTCTATCACTCCTTTGTGGATAGTCTTGTATCCGTGAGCGTGCAGTGTCTATGATGGAATATTATTGAGAAGTCTATTGGTTTATTTGCTGCACTTGGTATTCTCTTCATGCAATCGATCTTATATGTTGATTCTTGTGGGAGTATTGATCTTACCTATCAGGTATGGCTTTGAACACTTTATTTAATCTTGGCAAACATAGCATTGGTCATAACAACAAGCATGAGTTTTTCTAGTAGCGACATAGCCAAAACCTTTATGTTCTTATGCTTGAAGTGTTATGCTGACAAGGAAGACAACTTGATGTTTTATACCAATTCTTTATGTTAAACTTTATATTGTATTGCATCCAAGTCAACATTATTTGTCTGCTCTCGAAAGGCTTTGCTAGCCAACCCTTGCACTAAGCGGGAATACTGCTTGTGCATCCATACCCTGAAACCTCAACCTTCCCAAGAGTCCACCATACCTTCCCTATACATGGTATTTCACCACCACTCCTAAAGTATATTACTCATGTGCTATCTTTAAACCTTCAAATATTACTCCCTGTTTTGTGCCTCTGCTTTAGCTCATGAGGAAGTAGTAGATAGTTCATGATCTTCTCATACTGGACAAGTTTTATCTTGGGTTTGCATGTCTAATCTGCAAACCCCTAATACAAGAAGGGCGTGGCATGAGCGCGCCCAGCTCATAAAAGATAATAACAACAAACAAAACCTCCTTCACGCTTTGTTGATGAGAAATCATAAAACTTTGGTAGTGATAAACAAAAGGAGACTAAGGGGAGGTGATCGTCCCCACTTTGGGAGCCGTTCCTCAAAACTTGTCCAGCATGAGAAGTGTTGGGCTATCTATTAGCATTCATTGACAAATTATGCACCTCTCAAAAGCTTGTTTTACAATCTTGTTGATTTCAAAATCTCTAAAAGCTCTAGCACATGAGTTTTCCCTACTTCCCTCTGCGAAGGGCCAATATTTTACTTTTATGTCGAGTCAGTAAAACCTACTTCTTTCTATCCTAAAAAGAGCAGACACCTTATGTTGACAAAGATGCATGCATTTATATCGTTTCATTGAGAATTGCCATATCACACCTTTGTTGATATTATCATTAAGATAAGTAAGTTGTTTGTTAAAGCTTACCTAAAGCAAACATCTTCCTTTGTGTTAGCATTTTCACTTCTTGACTAATAACATGTTCTTTCAAAAAAAGCTTCAATTGATCTCATCAAAATATAAGAGGAAGAGAAAAAAATCAAAAGTTACTAGTAGTTCTTTGACCAAGGACATGTTTGCCATGGTTTGATGAGTTTTCTTAGCTCTACTTTTGATTGTGATTGATGTTACTCTTTCATATGAGCCTTATGAGTTGAGATTGCTATTGAGGATGGTTGAGTCTAGCAGAGAAATTATGATGCTTCTTGTCCATATTCTTATTTATCGACACTTCACTCTCTAAACTTGTGGACAGGTTTACCGAGCTCACTATTAGCTTGGGAAAAAGCGAGGTCTAAGCTTGGGGGAGTTGATATGTCCAAAATGCATCACTATTTTGTATCGTAATTTATCTATATTCATTGATATATTTCACATTGTGATGATGTACTTATAGTGTTTTGGCTTATTTTACATAGTTTACAACTTTCTGGTGCCGAAACAGCAGGCGCACGATTTAGCAGAGAAAATAGCACGAAGAGTTGCAATATAAGAACATCTCCAATTGCGCTGAAATTTTGTGGGAAGAAGTTCCCGAATAGATCACGAAGACTGACCAAAGGAGGGCCGGAGGGGGGGGCCACACGTCACCCAGGCGACCTGCTGGCGCGGGCGACCCCCCATGCCCAGAGGCCGCCTGGGTGGTGGGTCCCACCTCCGGCGCTATCCTTTGGCCTATGCTACGGCAACACAAGTCCTCCCCGGCAATGCCAGGAATTCTTCTTGCTACCTCTCTTGCTTGCGTCGGTTTTTCCCTTGAAGAGGAAAGGGTGATGCAGCACAGGAGCAGTAAGTATTTCCCTCAGTTTGAGAACCAAGGTATTAATCCAGTAGGAGAATCTCGTCAAGTCCAGAGTACCTGCGCAAACACAAAATAGCTTGCACCCAACGCTATAAAGGGGTTGCCAATCCCTTCAACATTGATTGCAAAGTGAGATCTGAAGGGGGAAAGTGCAACGAAGAAAAAGTGTAAGGCTGAAAATATGGTGTGGAGTAGACCCGGGGGCCATAGTGTTCACTAGAGGCTTCTCTCAAAATAGCAAATATTACGGTGGGTGAACAAATTACTGTGGAGCAATTGATAGAACCGCGCAAAGTCATGATGATATCTAAGGCAATGATCATACATATAGGCATCACGTCCGAGACAAGTAGACCGATACTCTCTGCATCTACTACTATTACTCCACACATCAACCGCTATCCAGCATGCATCTAGTGTATTGAGTTCATGACGAACAGAGTAACGCCTTAAGCAAGATGACATGATGTAGAGGGATAATCTCAAACCAATGATGAAAAACCCATCTTTTTAGCCTTGATGGCAACAACATGATGCGTGCCTTGCTACCCCTTCTATCACTGGGTGAGGTCACCGCACGGTATGAACCCAAAACCAAGCACTTCTCCCATTGCAAGAATCATAGATATAGTTGGCCAAACAAAACTCACAACTCGAAGAGAATTACAAGGATATGAAATCATGCATAAGAGAGATCAGAAGAAACTCAAATAAGATTCACAGATAATCTGATCATAAATCCACAATTCATCAAATCTCGACAAACACACTGCAAAAGAAGATTACATCGGATAGATCTCCATGAAGATCATGGAGAACTTTGTATTGAAGATCCAAGAGAGAGAAGAAGCCATCTAGTTACTAGTTATGGACCCATAGGTCTATGGTGAACTACTCACGGATCATAGAGAGGTCATGGTGTTGATGAAGAAGCCCTGTGTATCCGAATCCCCCCTCCGGCAGGGCACCAGAACATGCCCCAGATGGGATATTGCGGAAACAGAAGCTTGCAGCGGCGGAAAAGTAATTTCGATGATCTCCTGATTTTTATGGGATTTTAGGGAATATATAGGCACAAAACCTAGGGCAAAGGAGGTCCAGGGGGCCCACAAGCTAGGGAGGCGCGGCCTCCCCCTTGGCCGCGGCTAGGGGGCTTGTGGGGCCCCTGGGGACCCCCTGTCTTGGCTATCAAGTCTCCCGATCTTCTTCTGTTACGAAAAAAATCTTTTCAGGGATTTTATTCCGTTTGGACTCCATTTCAAATTCTCCTCTGAAAGGGGTCAAAAACATGGAAAAACAGGAACTGGCACTTGGCACTGAGTTAATAAGTTAGTCCCAAAAAATATATAAAAGGCATGCAAAGCATCCAAAGTTTGACAAGATAATAGCATGAAACCATCAAAAGTTATAGATACGTTGGAGACGTATCAGCCTGTATCATCCTCTTGACCTAATAGTTACAGGGACATAAGAGTTTTCGTAGTTCCGCCGCCACTCCGCGGCAGAAACCTAGAGAGAAGAAAAGACCTTTCCGATGGGCAGATTCCGTCATGGAGAACTCCTCCCGGAAGGGGAGATCGTCCTCATCGTCATCACCATCATCACGGGCATCATCGACATCATCATCACCATCATCATCATCATCACAAGCACCATCTCCATCTTCATCCCATCTACTTCACCATTGCAATCAGAGTTGTACCTTGTTATTCATCCCCTCTACTCTACCGATGTTGATTTCTCTTTTGTGGTGAATGCTATTGAGTTTTGTTGGAGAATTATTGTTATGACCATATTGTTAATCATACTTTCATCACCTCTGATCATGATCTCTTTTATGTCTTGTGAGTTGTTCAGTTAGTTCTTGAGGACATGGGAAAAGTCTAGATGCTAGTAGTCATATGATGTTGAAGTAATATATGTTGATTGATTTTTAAGTTATGGTGTTATTCTACTAGTGGTGTTATGTGAACATCGACTACATAACACTTCGCCTTTTTAAGGACCTAGGGGAATGCATCGTGTATAAAGAATGCTTATGGTGGGTTGCCGGAGTGACAGAAACCTGAACCCCAGTTCGCATACTTTTGCATGAGGGAGTATTGGATCCTAAAGTTTATTGCTATGGTTTGGCTTTGCAATAATTTCTCTTTTGTATTTGCGGATGCTTTCAAGAGGGATTAATCATAAGAGTGTGCTTGTCTTAGCCTAGACGCTGCACTAGTTAAGATCCACCCACATAACACTTATCAATACAAAATATAATACTAGACGGAATATGGCGAAAGCACTTGACTATCTCTCCCGTGTGTCCTCAAGAACGCCTTAGTCTTTATAAATTTAGTCCCTCGGCTTATCATTTGTGTTCAAAAGGATTGGGCCACTTGCTGCACCTGGCACCATTTACTTTCCCTGCATTTATTTCCTTGTTGCTATTACTAGGAAATCCATAAAAATTTACCCTTCAGTACTTGCAGTTATTCCTTGCTCAAGATCACTTGTCAATACCTTCTGCTCCTCGTTGGGTTCGACACTCTTACTTATCGAAAAGGCTACGATAGATCCCCTACACTTGTGGGTCATCAACCATCAAGCTGCATTCCCTCTTTTCTTCTCTTATAGGGATATTCGGGCCGATATTAGGCTTCTCTAGCCATCATGTCGTGTCCTCGAGGGGGGCGTTCTCGCTGGTTGCCTGATACGTCTCCAACGTATCTATAATTTTGATGGTTTCATGCTATTATCTTGTCAAACTTTGGATGTTTTGCATGCCTTTTATATATTTTTTGGGACTAACTTATTAACTCAGTGCCAAGTGCCAGTTCCTGTTTTTTCCTTGTTTTTGACCCCTTTCAGAGGAGATTTTGAAACAGAGTCCAAACGGAAGATAATCCCCGAAAAGATTTTTTCTGTAACGAAGAAGATCGGGAAGCTTGAGAGCCAAGGCAGGGGGCCCCAGGGGACCCACAAGCCCCCACCCCGTGGCCAGGGGGTAGGCCGCGGCCCACAGGCTTCTGGGCCCCCTGGGCGCCCTCTGCCCTAGGGGTTGCGCTTATATATTCCCTAAAAATCCCAAAAAGTCAAGAGATCATCGAAAGTACTTTTCCGCCGCCGCAAGCTTCTGTCTCCGCAAGATCCCATCTGGGGCACGTTCTGGTGCCCTGCCGGAGGGGGGATTCGGATACAGAGGGCTTCTTCATCAACACCATGACCTCTCCGATGATGCGTGAGTAGTTCACCATAGACCTACGGGTCCATAGCTAGTAACTAGATGGCTTCTTCTCTCTCTTGGATCTTCAATACAAAGTTCTCTATGATCTTCATGGAGATCTATCCGATGTAATCTTATTTTGCGGTGTGTTTGTCGAGATCCGACGAATTGTGGATTTATGATCAGATTGTCTATGAATCTTATTTGAGTTTCTTCCGATCTCTCTTATGCATGATTTCATATCCTTGTAAATCTCTTCGAGTTGTGGGTTTTGTTTGGCCAACTAGATCTATGATTCTTGCAATGGGAGAAGTGATTGGTTTTGGGTTCATACCGTTTAGTGACCTCACCCAGTGACAGAAGGGGTAGCGAGGCACGCATCATGTTGTTGCCATCAGGGGTAAAAAGATGGGGTTTTCATCATTGGTTTGAGATTAACCCTCTACATCATGTCATCTTGCTTAAGGCGTTACTCTGTTCGTCATGAACTCAATACACTAGATGCATGCTGGATAGCGGTCGATGTATGGAGTAATAGTAGTAGATGCAGAAAGTATCGGTCTACTTGTCTCGGACTGTGGGGACCCCGATCCTAAGCCACAGGAATCCAGCCTGTAACATATTACATCTCTTCGCGGTCTCACGCACGGTTATCCCCACGGCTGCAGCCTTACCTTAGCCGGGACCGTTTCCGCCTTTTGACTCACGTATGCAATTGTGTCTCTAGCAATCCAATGATAAAGAACCCGGATCGACATGTCTAGTCATAAACCAAAGCGGCAGTTCCGCATAGGGACATGCATACATGACCCAACAAAGCAGGTGTCGATCACCAGCGAATGTAGACGGGTCGTAGCAAGCTACAAGGACTCCATTACATCGCATGACATTTCCCAAAGGGACAGACACAACAGCTAAGAAGGACACATGCCGGTCAACCAATGTGTCCGGAGCAGTAGCGAACTACCATGGCTCGTTGGAATCACAAAGGGGCATTTCCCTGTAAGGAGTGCTACTAAAGCCTACGGCTAGGTGTTCGAACCCCATACATATCAAGTACAACACACGTACGCATGGCATAGCGATATGTATAGATACATCGTTGGCATCACAACATAACCATAAACATACAAACTTTATTTAGAAGGCTCGGAAGAGCCACACACATAATATTACAAGGTAGGTGTCTCACGATCCATCATCATCAAGTCATACACACAATTCTTACAAGCCAGCGAAAGATTTAAACTGTCTGAGTACAGACAGATGGAAAGATAAAGGCACATGGCCTGACTATCTACAGACCCATCCTAGGGCCAGATCGCAGCTGGGATACCAGCTACTCGTCGTCGTCGATGTCTAGGTAGAACCCTCCATTAGGGTCAATAACAACCTCTGCAACAATTTATTAAGCAAACATGAGTACAAAAGTACTCAGCAAGACTTTAGGATAAGCTATCAACTCATGCAATATATCAATAAGGAATTGTGGGGTTTCATGCGGAAAGTCAACATTTGACTCGTGGCTAGACAACTTGCATTTTTAAATAGTTTTGACAACTTTGATTTCTCGCACACGAGTCCACTAACACCACAACAATACTCCATCGTGGAATCATTCCGTCTCCTTACGGAAATGTCGTCCACCACACTCACACTTATCTTGACAATTTTATGAGTAACCATTATAGTTATCTATGAACAACATATGTCTCCAAGTAGTCCATATCCGCGGACGCGGCTATTCGAATAGATCATAACCCTGCAGGGGTGTACTTCTTCACACACGCTCTCTCCACGTATCGCCATGTGCACGTCATGCACCTCGGCAACCTTCAAGCGGAAGCCCAGCGAGGGAGTCGGCCACGACCGTTAACCACGCTAATACTTGGTCCAGTCTATCTCCTATCTGAGGGTAACCCGCACGGAAGTCCGGCCGAGGTTTCCGCCACGGCCCCAAACGATGTGCGCAGGGTTCCCAAGCCCACCATCCGGGTGCCACTTGGTACACTGTGCCACTGGCTACCGCTCTTGGGGAACGTCGCATGGGAAACAAAAAATTTCCTACGTGCACGAAGACCTATCATGGTGATGTCCATCTACGAGAGGGGATGAGTGATCTACGTACCCTTGTAGACCATACAGCAGAAGTGTTAGTGAACGCGGTTGATGTAGTGGAACGTCCTCACGTCCCTCGATCCGCCCCGCGAACCGTCCCGCGATCAGTCCCACGATCTAGTGCCGAACGGACGGCACCTCCGCGTTCAGCACACGTACAACTCGACGATAATCTCGGCCTTCTTGATCCAGCAATAGAGACGGAGATGTAGAAGTGTTCTCCGGCAGCGTGACGACGCTCCGGAGGTTGGTGATGATCTCGTCTCAGTAGGGCTCCGCCCAAGCTCCGCAGAAACGCGATCTAGAGGTAAAACCGTGGAGATATGTGGTCGGGCTGCCGTGGCAAAGTTGTGTCAAATCAGCCCTAAAACCCCACTATATATAGGAGGAGGAAGGGGGAGCCTTGCCTTGGGGTCCAAGGACTCCCAAGGGGTCGGCCAAACCAAAGGGGGGAATGTCTCCCCCCCCAAACCGAGTCCTACTTGGTTTGGAAGGTGGAGTCCTTCTTCCCTTTCCCACCTCCTCCTTTTTTTTCTCTTTGATTTTTCTTCCAATGCGCATAGGGCTCTTTTTGGGCTGTCCCACCAGCCCACTAAGGGCTGGTGCGGCACCCCCAATGCCTATGGGCTTCCCCGGGGTGGGTTGCCCCCCGGTGAACTCCCGGAACCCATTCGTCATTCCCGGTACATTCCCGGTAACTCCGAAAACCTTCCGGTAATCAAATGAGGTCATCCTATATATCAATCTTCATTTCCGGGCCATTGCGGAAACCCTCGTGACGTCCGTGATCTCATCCGGGACTCCGAACAACATTCGGTAACCAACCATATAACTCAAATACGCATAAAACAACGTCGAACCTTAAGTGTGCAGACCCTGCGGGTTCGAGAACTATGTAGACATGACTCGAGAGACTCCTCGGTCAATATCCAATAGCGGGACCTGGATGCCCATATTGGATCCTACATATTCTACGAAGATCTTATCGTTTGAACCTCAGTGCCAAGGATTCAGATAATCCCGTATGTCATTCCCTTTGTCCTTCGGTATGTCACTTGCCCGAGATTCGATCGTCAGTATCCGCATACCTATTTCAATCTCGTTTACCGGCAAGTCTCTTTACTCGTTCCGTAATACAAGATCCTGCAACTTACACTAAGTCACATTGCTTGCAAGGCTTGTGTGTGATGTTGTATTACCGAGTGGGCCCCGAGATACCTCTCCGTCACACGGAGTGACAAATCCTAGTCTTGATCCATACTAACTCAACGAACACCTTCGGAGATACCTGTAAAGCATCTTTATAGTCACCCAGTTACGTTGTGACGTTTGATACACACAAAGCATTCCTCCGGTGTCTGTGAGTTATATGATCTCATGGTCATAGGAACAAATACTTGACACGCAGAAAACAGTAGCAACAAAATGACACGATCAACATGCTACGTCTATTAGTTTGGGTCTAGTCCATCACATGATTCTCCTAATGATGTGATCCCATTATCAAGTGACAACACTTGCCTATGGCCAAGAAACCTTGACCATCTTTGATCACCGAGCTAGTCAACTAGAGGCTTACTAGGGACAGTGTTTTGTCTATGTATCCACACAAGTATTGTGTTTCCAATCAATACAATTATAGCATGGATAATAAACGATTATCATGAACTAAGAAATATAATAATAACTAATTTATTATTGCCTCTAGGGCATATTTCCAACAACCGCATCATAGCCCACCTCTAAGGTCAGCGCTACGCACGACCTCCAACATGACTATAAACACCAGAAACTACTTGCAACTCCTGGACCGAGTACTAAGCGATTAATAAGTCGAGCGGGGTCATATTTTAGGGCCCAGCATGTGGTAGTATCTCGTCTTGGATTACATACACGGAACTCAGTTCCTAAGGACGGTTCCAATGAAACAACCCGCCATGTACTCCTACATAGCCTTTCACCGGTACCTTTACCAAATCAGGTTCAACACAAAACCTTTACTTACTGAACACATTCTCGCAATTCTGTTCATCACCCAGATGACAGACCATACACAACTCTAAGCATAGCATGCATAGCAGGATAAGGCACATCATGGCTCAATCATCTACCAGGTATGCTAGGTTGCAAGGTTCAGCTATTTACTGTGACAAAGACAGGTCATGCAAAGGAAGTGGGTTCAACTATAATGGTAAAAGCAGTGAAAGCTTTTGTCCTAATGCAAGAAATAAGAGCAGGAGCGAGAACATGGGATTTATCGGGATGATCAAAATGGTTGCTTGCCTTGTTGCTCAGCAGAGGGACAATATCCGTGAGTCGGATATTCGGTGGAATCCGGAGGAGCGGGGCCTACCAGTAAGAACAATATCAATCAATAACAATCATATGCAACAAGATGATGCATGAGCATGGCATAAAAATGAAAGGTGGTAGGCTAATGTAGCTACCATTTCCTAAGTTGAAGTTAATTCGAATCAAGATTCAAATATCACTTCAAACAAGGTATTTTCAAATACCCTTTTAATTGATTCGACCTAATGCTTAGGTAATCTTGTTTTAGCATGCATGATGATGGTATGTTGGGTTGCTGGTTGTGCTTGATCATGGTTTGGTCATAATATTTGAAGTGGAATTCAAATGGATTTCAAATTCCAACTCCAAATTATTTAATAAGGTTATCCTAATCATTATTTAATCTGTTTGGTGATGTAAACATTTTCAAACATGTTTGAAAATATCAAAATCAGATTCCTTGGATTTTTCTGATACTTTTTCATATATAAATTATTTTCATTGGAGTTACATATTATTTTCTATGATTTTTAGAAGTTTTGGGCATTTTCTGGAATTCTTTTAAATCAGAAAATCTCTTTATTGCATCATAACCATGTCAGCACTGTGTCAGCAGGTCAATCGACCTGGTCAGGTCAAACCTGACACGTGGGGGCCACTCGTCAGCGACACAGGAGATAATCCCGCGCTGACGAGCCCCTAAGTGGGTTTGACCCACTGCTAGGGCCCACTGTCAGTGGCTACTTAGCGCTAATTAACGGGGATTAGGCCGGCCACGTCGTCCCCTGCCGGAGACTGACCGGCGGCGACTAGATCCGTGACGGATCTTCGCTGGAGATGCATCAGGGCGTGCTGTGGTGCTCGGGATCGAGTGCCGAGAGCACTGGGATGATCCCCAGGCTCGGCCTCATCCACTACGGGCATCAGGAGGGGCTATAGGTGGCCGGAGCATGCCGGCGATGAGCCGAGGCGGCTGTCGGAGCTCGGGCTCGACGGTCCCGTGGCTAGAGTGCCGGAGAGAGAGGGGAAACAGAGGGGAAATGCTCGCAAGCTCACGGTGGAGACGAAGCTGGGCTCAGACTGCTCGGGGAGGGGCTGTAGCCGGCGATCCACCGTCGATTTGCCGGCGGTCGGAGGTTGAAGACGACGGCACTGGGGCGTTGCAGGGCTCGGGGAGGACGGTTCCGTTGACGTGCGTGTCGAGCTCGATGTTGCGGAGAGGATGGAGCACTCGGGGAGGGTTCCCTGTGGCCAGAGAGCTCGGGCTCCTCGAGCTCAAGCTCCTGTCAATGGCGGCAGTAGGAGAGGGGAAGAAACCGAGAGGAGGGGGAGGAATGGAGAGCGGGGATGGATAGCGACGCGCTCGGGGAAGTCATCCCCGTTGTCGCGCTGTCCTGGGGGCACCGGAGAACGCCACGGCGAAGCAGGAGGTGGAGGAGGCCGCCGTGGTCAATCTCTCCTCTGCCTGAAGACACAAGAAGAAGACGACCGTGCCCCTGGTGGGCTGGGCCTCGCACGTGAGCGTAGCTTAGGGTTTTTTTCTTTTTCTTCTATTTCTGTTTTCTGTTTTACTTGCTGACATTGTTGCTATTTATTTTTGGCACTAAATCAAATCTAGAAATAGTTTGAAAAATGCTGGGGTGTTAGTTGGAATATTTCTAATCACCCATAAAATTTTCAGCATTTTTGAAAGCTTATATATTTTTGAATTCAAATATAAATTTGAATTCGGGGACTTGCTGGTTTTAAATAAAATGCCAAAAGTGATTTGAAAATAGTTTTCTCCCCTGATAATTTGTTTTCAATAATTATCAGAAATATTGAACTTTTAAGAAGGCCATTTTGGGTTCATTGATTTTGACAAGATTTGAATTTCCTTTGAATAAGAAGTGGCTAGGGTTTTTGGTTTGAGTTTCACCACTTCTTTGGAGTTTGTTTCAATTTCTTGGATGCAATGGAAGAAAACATGAGCACAAATACTAAACCCTAGTTAGGGATCCAGGGATGTGAGAACTCACCCCCACTCAAAAGAATCTCGTCCCGAGATTTGGAAGTCGTCGGGAATAGCGCGGGATACTCAAGTCGGAGACGATCCTCTCTTCCCCGTTTTGCCTCCTTTTCAGAATGATTTGACCATTGAACTTTAAGAAACTTGAGGTTTCTACGTCGAGTGGTACGCTCAGCTTGATCAAGAATATGCACAGGGTATTCTCGGTATGAAAGGTTATCTTGGAGATCAAGCCATTCGTGGTCCACTTCACGGTTAGGATCCGAAAAGCAACGCCTGAGTTGCGAGACGTGGAAAACATCATGAACCTTGGAAAGATGCGGAGGAAGTTCCAACTGGTAGGCAACTTATCCTCGTTTGGCAAGAATGCGAAAAGGACCAATGTAACGAGGAGCCAACTTGCCCTTGATACCAAATCGATGGGTACCCTTCAAAGGTGTAACCCGAAGGTAAGCCTTCTCGTCAACTTCAAAGGTCAGAGCCTTATGATGACGATCATGTTGGCTCTTTTGACGAAACTGGGCTGTTTTCAACTTTTCACGAATAATGCGAACCTGCTGCTACCTCAAAAAGATCCCCGGCAACGGTGCCGGAAATACTTCTGATTGTTCTGCTGTTTATCCCTTGCAACGGCGCCAGGAAGTAGTTGTGTCGACGGCACTAGGAATCCTTCAGCTACGGCTACGCCTTAAGGGACTTCCTAGGCAAGTATGCAAAGGATTTCCCCCGTGGCGTTGGAGCCTTGCGTTGGTGTTCCCTCGAAGCGGAAAGGGTGACGTACCAAAACGATGGTAAGTATTTCCCTCAGTTTGAGAACCAAGGTATCAATCCGGCGGAAGAGTATCTCAAGATCCTGCACAAACACAAAAGCTTGCACCCAACGCTATGAAGGGGTTGTCGATCCCTTATAGATTGTTTGCCAAGTGAGAACTGAAAGCAACAAAGTAACAAAGAAAAGTAAAAGCGGAGATGTAAACGATGATGTGAATAGACCCGGGGGCCGTAGTGTTTACTAGTGGCTTCTCTCATAAAAGCAAGTAGACGGTGGGTGAACAAATTACTGTCGAGCAATTGATAGAACTGTGTAGAGTCGTGACGATATCTATTCAGTGATTATTTCTATAGGCATCACGTCCGAAAAAAGTAGACCGATACTTTCTACATCTACTACTATTACTCCACACTCGACCGCTATCCAGCATGCATCTAGTGTATTAAGTCCATAAGAACAGAGTAACGCCTTAAGCAAGATGACATGATGTAGAGAGATAATCTCAAACCAATGATAAAAACCCCATCTTTTTACCCTTGATGGCAACTACTTGATGTGTGCCTTGCTGCCCCTACTGTCACTGGGAAAGGTCACCACATGGCAGAACCCAAAACCAAGCACTCCTCGCATTGCAAGAATCATAGATCTAGTTGGCCAAACAAAACCCAAGACTCGGAGAGACTTCCAAGGATATCAGATCATGCATATAAGAAATCAGCAAAGACTCAAATATATATCATAGATAATCTGATCACAAGTCCACAATTCATCGGATCTCGACAAACACATCGCCAAAGAAGATTACATCGGATAGATCTCCATGAAGATCATGGAGAGCTTTGTATTGAAGATCCAAGAGAGAGAAGAAGCCATCTAGCTACTACTACGGACCCGTAGGTCTGAAGTGAACTACTCACGAGTCATTGGAGGGGCGATGATGATGATGAAGAAGCCCTCCACCTCCAAAGTCCCCTCCGGCAGGGTGCCGGGAAGGGTCTCCAGATGAGATCTCGCGGAAACGGAAGCTTGCGGCGGCGGAAAAGTATTTTCAAGGCTCCCCTGATTTTTAGCGGAATATTTGGGAATATATAGGCGCAAGATCTAGGTCAGGGGCGGCCAGGGTTGCCACAAGCTTGCCCACCGCCGCCTCCCCCCTGGTGGCATGGTGGGAGCTTGTGGGCTCCCCGGGTCCCACCTGGCTTGGCCCAAAGGCTCCCTGGTCTTCTTTCATTCGGGAAAAAATCATTTCGGGGTTTTTATTCCGTTTGGACTCCGTTGCAAAATCAGATCTGAAAAGAGTCAAAAACACGGAAAAACAGGAACTGGCACTTGGCACTGAATTAATAAGTTAGTCCCAAAAATATATAAAAAGGTACATAAAACATACAAAGAAGGCAAGATAACAACGTGAAACCATCAAAAATTATAGATACATTTGAGACGTATCAAGCATCCCCAAGCTTAACTCCTGCTCGTCCTCGAGTAGGGAAGTGATAAGAATGAATTTTTGATGCTTTCATGCTACCTAGCATAGGTGTCCTTTGTAATTCCTCTTATGTGAGGTGAATGTTCAGATCCATTAGATTCAAAACAATAGTTTGCTATTGACGTGGAAACAATAATAATTGAAGCAAACTAGCAAGGTAATCATGAACTTTCAAAATAACAAGGCCAAAAGAAAGTTATCCCTACAAAAGCATATAGTCTGGCTATGCTCTATCATCATTGCACAACGAATTTAAATCATGCACAACCCCGGTATTGGCCAAGTAATTGTTTCACACCTTTACTTTCTCAAACGTTTTCAACTCTCACGCAATACATGAGCATGAGCCATGGTTATAGCACTATAGATGGTGTGGAATGTGGTGGAGGTTGCAATACAAAAAAGGAGAAGATAGTCACATTAACTAGGCATATCAATGAGCTGTGGAGATGCTCATCAATAGATATCAATGTGAATGAGCAGGGATTGCCATACAAATGATGCACTAGAGCTACAAGTATGTGAAAGCTCTTAAAGAAAACTAGTGGGTGTGCATCCAACTTGCTTGCTCACGAAGACCTAAGGCAATTTTGAGGAAGCCTGTCATTGGAATATACAAGCCAAGTTATATAACGAGAATTCCCACTAGCTATATGGTGGTGACAAAACGAGAGACTCTCAATCATGAAGATCATGGTGCTCAAAATACACAAGTGTGGAAAAAGTGGTAGCATTGTCCCTTCTCTCTTTTTCTCTCATTTTTTTAATTTTATTTTGGTGGGCTCTTTGGCCTCTTTTTTATGGGCTTCTTTGGCCTCTTTTATTTCCTCACATGGGACAATGCTCCAATAATGATGATCCTCACACTTTCAACTCAAAACTTAGAGCAATTATGACTTTGTATGGAATGCCTTCGGTAGTGTATCGTGGCAATGATTTAGCATGGCATAGACATCAATGGAAACATCATGCTAGCTATCTTACGATCGTGCAAAGGCAATGTAGACATGGTGGCACATATCATGGTGGTAGTTGCATGGCAATATATCTCGAAATGACTTTGAAAAAGCCATAGTAGGTAGGTATGGTGGTTGTTTTGAGGGAGGCTAATGGTGGGTTTTGTGCACCGGCGAAAGTTGCGCGACACTAAGAAGATAGTGATGGTGGAAGGTGAAAGTGCATCTAAACCATGGACTCAACATTACTCATGAAGAACTCATATACTTGTTGCAAAAGTTTTATAATAATCGAAACAAAGCATTCAACGCATACTCCTAGGGGAAGGGTTGGTAGGTATAAACCATCGCGCGATCCCGACCGCCACGCAAAGGATGACAATCAATATACTAATCATGCTCAGATTTCATCACATAGCGGTTCACCATACGTGCATGCTACGGGAATCACTAACTGAACACAAGTATTTCTAGATCCACAAAACCTTACTAGCATGACTTCAGTATTACCATAACCACAACTCAAAACTTATTGAGATGAATCAAACTTCTCTAACTATTCAATGCACATGAAGGTGGAAGTTTTCGTATCCCTTTGGATAACTACCCCTTTTGAGACTACTTTGAAAGCATAGATCAACTACCAAGCCACGCACCGCTGCGCTCTAAAAGATATAAGTGAAGCACATAGAGCAAAAGTATCTAGCTCAAAAGATATAAGTGAAGCATATGTGAGCTGAATTGTCTACCAAAAGATATAAGTGAAGCTCGACAAAATCACGGTGTGTGCATGTCTCTCTCTCTAGGTGTGCAGCAAGGATGATTGTGACACAACAAAATTAAAAGACTCCTACGATACAAGACGCTCCAAGCAAAAACACATAACATGTGGTGAATAAAAATATAGCCCCAAGTAACATTACCGATGGATTGAAGACGAGAGAGGGGATGCCTTCCCGGGGCATCCCCAAGCTTAGGCTTTTACGGCATCCTTGAATCTTGGGGTGCCTTGGGCATCCCCAACCTTGAGCTCTTGCCACTCTTTATCTTTTTGTCCATAAGAACTTCACCCAAAACTTGAAAACTTCACAACACGAAACTTAAACAAAAACTCGTGATAACATTAGTACAAGAAAGCAAACCACCACTTCCTTAGGTACTGTAGCAAACTCAAATTCTACTTGTGCTGATGTTGGGTTACTGTAATTTCAATCTTCCATGGCTAATACCCCCCGATACTATCCATAGTTCCATCAAAACAAGCAACCAACACACCAAAAACAGAATCTGTTAACAGCAGACCAGTCTGTAGAAATCTGTATGTTTCGTATACCTCTGATACTTCAAAAATTCTGAACAATTACGACAGTCTGAAGAATTTGCCAAGAAATCAGAAGCAAAAAGAATCAACTCAAAAGCTCTTACAGAAAAAACATGAAAATTCTTTTTGTGAGAAGAAAGTTTCTGTCTTTCCCAGCATGACCAAACGATCATCCTCAAGACTAATCATAACGGTTTTGCTTGGCACAAACGCAAAAGAAACACAAAAAACACAATCATAACAGAATTATGAAAGTGTGGAAAACACAAAACAGAAAGAAAAAGGATAGATTCGTTGGGTTGCCTCCCAACAAGCGCTTTTGTTTAACGCCCTTAGCTAGGCGAAAGTGACGGAATCACGTATAGTCATCTTTGGTGCTCAAACCATACGTAGCCCTCATCATAGATTCATAAGGAAATCTTATTTTCTTTCTAGGAAAGTTCTCCATGCCCTTCTTTAAGGGAAATTGGAATCTAATATTCCCTTCCTTCATATCGATGATAGCACCAATAGTCCTTAGGAAAGGTCTACCAAGAATAATGGGACATGAAGGATTGCTATCTATGTCAAGTACAATGAAATCCACGGGTACATAGTTCTTATTTGCAACAATAAGAACATCATCAATCCTCCCCATGGGCTTCTTGACGGTAGAATCCGCAATACGCAAATTAAGAGAACACTCTTGGATCTCATGAAAACCAAGAATATCACATAAAGACTTTGGAATCGCGGAAACACTAGCACCCAAATCACACAAAGCATTGCACTCATAGTTTTTGATCTTGATTTTGATAGTAGGTTCCCACTCATCATAAAGTTTTCTAGGTATAGAGACTTGTAGTTCGAGCTTCTCTTCAAGAGATTTCATCATAGCATCTACAATATGCATGGTAAAGGCTTTGCTTTGGCTATAAGCATGTGGAGAGTTTGTATTGGATTGCATCAAAGAAATGCATTCAAACAAGGAGCAATTATCATAATTGAATTCCTTGAAATCCAAAGTGGGAGTTTCATTACTACCCAAAATTTTGACTTCTTCTAGTCCACTCTCCACACCTTTATCATCAAGATAGGTGGACTCCGAATCATCGGGGCGTTTTTCAACCAAACTGGATTCATATACAGCCCCTCCATAAGTAGGTTTGACACGCGAAAACAAAGATTCAAGAGGAGACACACCAAGCACTTTCAGATCTTCGTGATTTGCATCACTAGAACGCACCCTTTTAAACCATTCATGTCTAGCGCGAATTTGGGCGGTTCTTTCTTTGCTCTCATTCATGGAGATATGCATAGCTTTCAAGGTTTCATCCAAGTTGATCTTGGGAGGAGCGCATCTAACTTTCAGAGCATCAATATCACAAGACATCCTATCAACGCTCTTAGCCAAATCGTCTATTTTGAGTAGTTTTTCCTCTATGGACGCATTAAAAATCTTTTGAGAGTTGATGAACTCTTTGATATTACTCTCTAGATCAGAGGGTAATTTGTTGTGATTTCCATAAGTGTTGCTGTAGGAATTGCCATAATTGTTAGAGGAGTTACTAGGAAAAGGCCTAGGAACATAGTTTCCTCTAATAGCATTGTTGTTGCCAAAATTGTTCCTATCAACAAAATTCACGTCCAAACTAGCGTTGCTACTATCAATCAAAGAAGATAATGGCATGTCATTACGATCTCCGGTAGCGTTTCTACTAGCAACCAAATTCATCAACTCGTACATCTTAGCACTAAGCGAGTTAATTTATTCTATAGCGTGCACCTTTTTGCTAGCAGGCGACCTTTCAGTGTGCCACTGAGAGTAGTTGGTCATGATATTGTCTAGGAGTTTTGTAGGGTCTCCTAACGTGATTTCCATGAACGTTCCACCTGAGGCAGAGTCCAAGATATTGCGAGAAGCGAAATTCAAGCCAGCGTGAAAGATTTGTATAATCATCCACAAACTCAAGCCATGAGCAGGACAATTTCTAATCATAAGCTTCATCCTCTCCCAAGATTGTGCAACGTGTTCATGATCAAGTTGCTTGAAATTCATGATGTCGTTACGTAAGGAGATGATCTTAGTCGGCAGAAAATACTTGGATATGTAAGCATCTTTGCACCTATCCCAAGAATTGATACTATTTTTAGGCAAAGAAGAAAACCAAGTTTTTGCACGATCTCGCAACGAGAAAGGAAAAAGTTTCAACTTAATCACGTCATTATCCACATCTCTTTTCTTTTGCATGTCACAAAGCTCAATGAAGGTATTGAGATGGGATGCGGCATCTTCACTAGGAAGGCCAGAGAATTTCTCTTTCATAACAAGATTCAACAAAGCTGCGTTGATTTCATACGATTCCGCACTAGTGGCGGGAGCAATCGGAGTACTAATAAAATCATTATTATTACTGCTCGAGAAGTCACAAAGTTTGGTGTTCTCAGACGTGATGTCTTCAACAAACAAATTAGCACAAAAGCAAGCAAGAAACCGGCAAAGGAAAACGGCAAGGGAAAAAGAAAACGGCAAAGGAGAAAGGCGAATGAAAACGGCAAATGTGAAGTGGGGGAGAGGAAAACGAGAGGCAACTGGCAACAAAAGTAAATGCAAGAGAAGAGTTTGTGAGACCTACTTGGATAGATCTTGGTTTCTCCTCCCCGGCAACGGCGCCTGAAATACTTCTGCTACCTCAAAAAGATCCCCGGCAACGGTGTCGGAAATACTTCTGATTGTTCTGCTGTGTATCCCTTGCAACGGCGCCTGGAAGTAGTTGTGTCGACGGCACCAGGAATCCTTCAGCTACGGCTACGCCTTAAGGGACTTCCTAGGCAAGTATGCAAAGGATTTCCCCCGTGGCCTTGGAGCCTTGCGTTGGTGTTCCCTCAAAGCGGAAAGGGTGATCTAGCACAGCGATGGTAAGTGTTTTCCTCAGTTTGAGAACCAAGGTATCAATCCGGCGGAAGAGTATCTCAAGATCCTGCACAAACACAAAAGCTTGCACCCAACGCTATGAAGGGGTTGTCAATCCCTTATAGATCGTTTGCCAAGTGAGAACTGAAAGCAACAAAGTAACAAAGCAAAGTAAAAGCGGAGATGTAAACGATGATGCGAATAGACCCGGGCCATAGTGTTTACTAGTGGCTTCTCTCATAAAAGCAAGTAGACGGTGGGAGAACAAATTACTGTCGAGCAATTGATAGAACTGTGTAGAGTCGTGACGATATCTATGCAATGATTATTTCTATAGGCATCACGTCCGAAACAAGTAGACCGATACTTTATGCATCTACTACTATTACTCCACACGTCGACCGCTATCCAGCATGCATCTAGTGTATTAAGTCCATAAGAACAGATTAACACCTTAAGCAAGATGACATGACGTAGAGGGATAATCTCAAACCAATGATAAAAACCCCATCTTTTTACCCTTGATGGCAACTACTTGATGTGTGCCTTGCTGCCCCTACTGTCACTGGGAAAGGTCACCACATGGCAGAACCCAAAACCAAGCACTTCTCCCATTGCAAGAATCATAGATCTAGTTGGCCAAACAAAACCCAAGACTCGGAGAAACTTACAAGGATATCAGATCATGCATATAAGAAATCAGCAAAGACTCAAATATATATCATAGATAATCTGATCACAAGTCCACAATTCATCAGATCTCGACAAACACACCGCCAAAGAAGATTACATTGGATAGATCTCCATGAAGATCATGGAGAACTTCGTATTGAAGATCCAAGAGAGATAAGAAGCCATCTAGCTACTAACTACGGACCCGTAGGTCTCAAGTGAACTACTCACGAGTCATTGGAGGGGCGATGATGATGATGAAGAAGCTCTCCACCTCCAAAGTCCCCTCCGGCAGGGTGCCGGGACGGGTCTCCAGATGATATCTCGCGGAAACGGAAGCTTGCAGCGGCGGAAAAGTATTTTCGAGGCTCCCGTGATTTTTTGCGGAATATTTGGGAATATATAGGCGCAAGATCTAGGTCAGGGGGCGGCCAGGGTGGCCACAAGCTTGCCCACCGCCGCCTCCCCCTGGTGGCGTGGTGGGAGCTTGTGGGCTCCCTGGGGCCCACCTGGCTTGGCCCAAAGGCTCCCTGGTCTTCTTTCGTTCGGGAAAAAAATCATTTCGGGGTTTTTATTCCGTTTGGACTCCGTTCCAAAATCAGATCTGAAAAGAGTCAAAAACACGGAAAAAACAGGAACTGGCACTTGGCACTGAATTAATAAGTTAGTCCCAAAAAGATATAAAAAGGTACATAAAACATACAAAGAAGGCAAGATAACAGCGTGAAACCATCAAAAATTATAGATACGTTTGAGACGTATCACCTGCTCTTCTGCATCCTGGATCATATCCGGGCCAAAGAGTTGCCTCTCTCCGGTTTCTGACCAATTAAGAGGTGTTCGATATCTTCGTCCATAGAGAACTTCAAAAGGAGGTTTGCCAAGCTTGATTGATAACTATTGTTATAGGAAAATTCGGCGAATGGAAGGCACTTCTCCCAATTCATACCGAACGATATAACACAAGCTCGAAGCATATCTTCTAGGACTTGATTCACTCTTTCTACTTGACCACTTGATTGAGGATGGAAAGCAGTGCTAAAAGATAAGTGAGTCCCCATAGCATTCTGAAAACTCTCCCAGAAGCAAGAAGTAAAGATACTTCCACGGTCTGAGTTAATCTCCAGGGGAACACCATGAAGAGACACTATTCGAGAGATATATAACTCTGCTAGCTGGCTAGCTGTTATACTCTCACGAACTGGAAGAAAATTAGCTGCTTTGGAGAGATGGTCAATGACCACAAAGATAACATTATTTCCTTTCTTGGTCTTGGGAAATCCGGTAATGAAATCCATACTGGCTTTATCCCATTTCCATTCAGGAATAGCTAAAGGTTGAAGGGTGCCAGCAGGCCTTTGATGTTCTGCCTTGACTCGACGACAAACGTCGCAGTTAGCAACGAACTCAGCAATTTCTCTCTTCATCCTAGTCCACCAAAACCTCTGGCATAGGTCCTGATACATCTTAGTACTACCAGGATGAATGGTGAGAGGAGAATCATGAGCTTCCTTAAGGATTAACTGCCTTAGATGTGGGTTCTTAGGAACCACTAGATGATTCTGAAAGAACACAACACCTTGATCATTCATGGAGAATTCATTAGCGTTTCCACTAATAATATTCTCTTTGATCCATGATATACCCTTATCACGCTTCTGGCCAGCTATGATTTGATCCTTAAGAGTAGGCTTCGCCACCAGTGTAGAAAGGAATCCTTGAGGAACAATATGAAGATTTAACTTCCGAAATTCTTCATAGAGATGTGGTTGACCTCGTTGTAGCATCAAATTGTTACAATAGGACTTACGACTTAGTGCATCAGCCATAACATTGGCCTTCCCCGGGGTGTAAGTTATTCCTAAGTCGTAATCCATGATCAACTCAACCCACCGTCTTTGCCTGAGATTCAAATCCGGCTAGGTGAAGATATATTTTAGACTTTGGTGATCATTGAAAATTTTGCAACGATTACCAAGAAGGTAATGTCGCCAGGTTTTAAGTGCATGGACTATAGCTGTAAGCTCAAGATCATGTGTGGGATAATTATCCTCACGTGGACGCAACTGTCGAGATGCGTATGCAATCGCATGATAATCTTGCATGAGAATGCAGCCTAATCCTTGTCGCGAGGCGTCGCAGTAGATAACAAAGTCCTTAGAGAAATCTGGTTGTAGCAACACAGGTGCGGAAGTCAGGCGTCTTTTCAGTTCCTGAAAACTATGCTCACACTTTGGTGTCCACTCGAACTTTTTGTCTTTCTTGAGGAGTTCAGTTAGAGGCTTTGCAACCTTGGAGAAATTCTCGACAAAGCGGTGAGAATAGCTCGCTAGACCAAGAAAACTCCTAACTTGCTTAACCGATTCAGGTTGAGTCCAATCAAGGACAACTTGAACTCTCTCGGTATTGACAGCAATACCCTTACCAGAGATTATGTGACCTAGATAGGTCACTTCTGGTAACCAAAATTCACATTTCGAAAACTTGGCATAAAGGCGATGCTCTCGAAGTTTCATCAATACCAGCCTTAGATGCTCGGCATGTTCTTGTTCGTTCTTCGAGTAGATGAGAATATCGTCGAGGTATACTACGACGAATTTATCCAAATACTCCATGAAGATTGAATTCATCAAGCGAGAGAAGGTGGCTGGGGCATTGGTTAAACCGAAGGACATGACGGTGTACTCGTATTGGCCATAACGAGTGACAAGAGCCGTTTTTGGAATGTCCCCGTTCTTGATCTTGATTTGATGGTATCCCAACCTCAAATCCATTTTTGAGAACACTGAGGATCCAGTGAGCTGATCATACAGATCGTTGATCCTGGGAGCGGATACTTGTTCTTTATGGTGACCAGATTAACTGGTCGGTAATCTACAACCATCCGATCCGTTCCATCTTTCTTCTTGACGAAGAGGATGGGACAAGCCCAAGGAGAACAGCTAGGACGAACGAAACCTTTATTCAAGGCCTCATCTAGTTGCTTCTTAAGTTCGGCTAGCTCCAGGGGTGCCATCTTATATGGTCTTCTGGCTATTGGAACGGTTCCCGGAACAAGATCTATCACAAACTCTACATCTCTGTCAGGTGGAATTCCTGGCAGTTCCTCGGGAAAAACATCCGGGAAGTCACGGACTACCGGAATGTCTTCAAGTTCCGGAAGAGGGTTGGCATTGAGGCAAAAGAGTTGGCATTTGGCAACTCGAGTAGAGACATTGACTATCTCACCCGAGGGATGGGTAAGCTGAACATTTCTAGAATGAGTATCAATCTTGGCATAGTGAGATGACATCCAGTCCATACCCAAGATGATATTGATATCCGAAGATTTCAAGGCTATCAATGATGCTAGCAAAACTAGCATGTCTACTAGAATTTCATTGTCATAGGTTATCCTGGAGGTTTGCCACTTACTACCAGGGGTTTGGACAACCAATGTGATTGACATATCACAGAAAGACATGTTATGCAACTGTGCATAACTTTCTGAAATGAAGGAATCAGAAGACCCAGTGTCAAAAAGAACAGACGTTGGGTGATGATTAACAAGGAGCGTACCCAGAATGACGTCGGGATCCTCTGCAGCTTCTTCTGCTGAAACATAGTTCACACGGCCACGTGTAGGAGTTGGCTTCACATAATAAGCTTTGCCCGACTTGCCTTGCCCAACGTACTTTCCGGGTTGCTTGGCACCCACATTCTAAGGACACTCTTGGGAATAGTGCCCTGGTTCTCCACACTTGTAACAAATCACTTGATTGGCACGTGGTGCATCATTGCTAGCTGGACCACCATAGGTTTTTACTGGAGGGTTGGTCTGATTCGTCTGAGGCGCCACATAGGATGGCCTCGGAGTGTATCTTGGCGACAAAGAACTATTTGGAACCCACAGCGTGCATTTTGGAAACGCGGAACCAGATGACGAGCCAAAGTCATGGGTGTGCTTCTTCGTGGCTTCATAGTCGATATGACCAGTCTCGGCACTGATCGCCTTGTTGACCAGGGCTTGGAAGCTTGTACATTCGTGGAGACGCAAATCACGACGAAGCTCAGGGCTCAGACCCTTACGTAATCTTGCTTGCTTCTTGGCATCAGTAGACACCTCCTCTATTCCATAGCGGGCGAGGTTACCGAACTCGCGGCTATAGGCATCCACGGTCAACTTCCCGTGGGTGAATGCACAGAACTCCTCTCTCTTTCTGTCCATCAGGCCCTCTGGAATATGGTGCAGACGGAAGGCAGCACTAAAGTCTGCCCATGTGGCTGCTGGTTCGGTAGGACTCATAGCTTCAAAGTCCTCCCACCACAGATTGGCGGGTCCTTCCAGAAAGTATGCCGCAAAGGTCACCTTGTCGGCCTCAGAAACATTCGCAGAGCGATTCTTGCGTGATATACTACACAACCAATCATCAGCGTCGAGAGGATCGACGGAGTGATGGAACTTTGGAGGATTCAGCTTCACAAAGTCATTGAGGGACACTGCAGCATTCCTAGGCTTACGAGCCGTATTTTGCTCAATACGCTCTAACAGACGGTTTGTCTCCCTTTTGTTTCTCTGTGCCTCAAGCATAACTTCCACCAGAGAGGGCGAGTGAGGCAGTTCCTCCTGCGACGCTTGACTACCCTCGCCTTGCTCATGAGCAGGGGCATGGTTCAACCTGGTGAACACCATCCTGACAAACAAACTCACAGCTTAGACCAATATCAACATCAATACTAGCTATGGATTAAGAACGCACTGAACACATGGAATGCGGAAATGAATATCCGAACTGCATGGTAACAAGCAACTGCTATATATACACCATGGTTCATACACACCATTACATAGTTCAGTACAACCTTAACCGAAGAGCAAACTACTGAAAACATGAAACTACTCATCACAGGCTTCCAAGCTTCCTATACATTATTTAACTATGCCTCCGGAATTCATTTCACGACACAAGCATACTTCACAAGTCACACAGGACTGTGAAAGTACAGCTACTACCATACTATCCTTCCACTCACGGTTCAGGCATACACGTAGAACATCTCATAAAGATTGCCTCCATGGCCTGGAAGCTCAACCTGCGGATCAGGAAATACTCCAGCCTGAGACCCCTAGGATCCGTAAGGACACGGGAGTGGCCTTGGTCCCCTGACTGGTGGTAGTTGAGGTCCCCAAAGAGGGGTGACTCCTCCTATAGCAGGCCAGTCAACATGAGCCGGAAGATGGGTCCTAACAGGGTTCAACATCTCCATATCTCCATACCTTGTTTGGACAACAGGTGCCAGCTGCGTCAAAGCCGTCCACAAACGGGCACGTGTAGCATAGAGCTCCATACGAAGGGCATGGGCATCCATGTCTCTATTCTCTAGCATCTCAGCACTGGACTGCAGCAGCGGATCCTCCATAGAGGAATCAAAGTAGACCCCACTAAGGTATCCTTCTTCACCTGGCTGAGAGGCAGGACCATAGCAGAACTCTAAATTGTGCAACAGTGCATGTCTAGCCCTCATGATGGTCAGCATTGAATAGGCAGCATCTTGTACTACCATGTCAACAGTGACTCCCAATCCATAAGACCAATGGATCGGCTCCTCAGCTCCAGGGTAATCTAGGAATACCCTAACAGTGCAGAGGTACTGGCTCTGATTAAAATCCCGGTACTGCTCATCCACTGTGTACTCTGGGTACCAGCGGTAACCAGACAGTGACATCATCCTGACTAGCATGGCCGTATGACCCGGCACATCAATGCACCTAGTCAGACGAACCACCTGACGAGAAGGACGGCCAGGCATATGAAAATAGAGAGTAATGCAAAAGCATTAGAGCTCTGAAGACAAAATTGGGCAGCCTAACGGCTGTAAATGCTCAAAAACAATTTTGAGACAACCCATAAAAATAGGATAGTGTAACCACTCAACTATCAAGTTCAATTCTCTGATCATCAAAACTTACTTCCTTTTCCTTGGGATAAAATAAACTTGAAATAACTCTCGACCCGTTGTCCTATAATCTACCGATCAGAAACACGAGCCTAAGAGAAGATAAGTAACCTAGTCCTTAATCCCTGCAGAAAAGACGAGGATGACCAGAATAGAATAACTTGAGAAGAGAACAAGAGTCTTACGTCCCCTTCCACAAACAATTCCCTTATATATAACTAAAGCAATTCTAGATTCAACTTCGACCAGTTTGGCTTAGTAATCTTACAGTCAGTCAGGCTCTGATACCAACGCTGTCGGGACCCCGATCCTAAGCCATAGGAATCCAGCCTATAACACATCACATCTCTTTGCGGTCTCACGCACGGTTATCCCCACGGCTGCAACCTTTCCTTAGCCAGGACCATTTGCGCCTTTTGACTCACGTATGCAATTGTGCCGCTAGCAATCCAATGACAAAGAACCCGTATCAACATGTCTAGTCATAAACCAAAGCGGCAGTTCCGCACAGGGACAGGCATACATGACCCAACAAAGCAGGTGTCAATCACCAGCGAATGTAGACGAGTCGTAGCAAGCTACAAGGACTCCATTACATCGCGTGACATTTCCCCAAAGGGACAGACACAGCAGCTAAGAAGGACACATGTCGGTCAACCAATGTGTCCGAAGCAGTAGCGAACTACCATGACTCGTTGGAATCACAAAGGGGCATTTCCCTGTAAGGAGTGCTACTAAAGCCTACGGCTAGGTGTTCGAACCCCATACATATCAAGTACAACACACGTACGCATGGCATACCGATATGTATAGATACATCGATGGCATCACAACATAACCATAAACATACAAACTTTATTTAGAAGGCTCGGAAGAGCCACACACATAATATTACAAGGTAGGTGTCTCACGACCCATCATCATCAAGTCATACACACAATTCTTACAAGCCAGCGGAAGATTTAAACTGTCTGAGTATAGACAGATGGAAAGATAAAGGCACATGGCCTGACTATCTACAGACCCATCCTAGGGCCAGATCGTAGCTGGGATACCAGCTACTCGTCGTCGTCGATGTCTAGGTAGAACCCTCCATTAGGGTCAATAACAACCTCTGCAACAATTTATTAAGCAAACGTGAGTACAAAAGTACTCAACAAGACTTTAGGATAAGCTATCTACTCATGCAATGTATCAATAAGGAATTGTGGGGATTCATGCGGAAAGCCAACATTTGACTCATGGCTAGACAACTTGCATTTTTAAATAGTTTTGACAATTTTGATTTCTCGCACACGAGTCCACTAACACCACAACAATACTCCATCGTGGAATCATTCTGTCTCCTTACGGAAATGCCGTCCACGACACTCACACTTATCTTGACAATTTTATGAGTAGCCATTATAGTTATCTATGAACAACATATATCTCCAAGTAGTCCATATCCGCGGACGCGGCTATTCGAATAGATCATAACCCTGCAGGGGTGTACTTCTTCACACACGCTCTCGCCACTTATCGCCATGTGCACGTCATGCACCTCGACAACCTTCAAGCGGAAGCCCAGCGAGGGAGTCGGCCACGACCGTTAACCACGCTAATACTTGGTCCAGGTCTATCGCCTATCTAAGGGTAACCCGCATGGAAGTCCGGCCGAGGTTTCCGCCACGGCCCCAAACGATGTGCGCAGGGTTCCCAAGCCCACCATCCGGGTGCCACTTGGTACACCGTGCCACTGCCTACCGCATCATAGCCCACCTCTAAGGTCAGCGCTACGCACGGCCTACAGCATGACTATAAACACCAGAAACTACTTGCAACTCCTGGACCGAGTACTAAGCGATTAATAAGTCGAGCGGGGTCATATTTTAGGGCCCAGCATGTGGTAGTATCTCGTCTTGGATTACATACACGGAACTCAGTTCCTAAGGACGGTCCCAATGAAACAATCCGCCATGTACTCCTACATAGCCTTTCACCGGTACCTTTACCAAATCAGGTTCAACACAAAACCTTTACTTACTGAACACATTCTCACAATTCTGTTCATCACCCAGATGACAAACCATACACAACTCTAAGCATAGCATGCATAGCAGGATAAGGCACATCATGGCTCAATCATCTACCAAGTATGCTAGGTTGCAAGGTTCAGCTAGTTACTGTGACAAAGACAGGTCATGCAAAGGAAGTGGGTTCAACTAACGTGGTAAAAGCAGTGAAAGTTTTTGTCCTAATGCAAGAAATAAGAGCAGGAGCAAGAACGTGGGATTTATCGGGATGATCAAAATGGTTGCTTGCCTTGTTGCTCAGCAGAGGGACAATATCCGTCAGTCGGATATTCGGTGGAATCCGGAGGAGCGGGGCCTACCGGTAAGAACAATATCAATCAATAAATATCATATGCAACAAGATGATGCATGAGCATGGCATGAAAATGAAAGGTGGTAGGCTAATGTAGCTACCATTTCTTAAGTTGAAGTTGATTCGAATCAAGATTCAAATATCACTTCAAACAAGGTATTTTCAAATACCCTTTTAATTGATTCGACTTGATGCTCACGTAATCTTGTTTTAGCATGCATGATGATGGTATGTTGGGTTGCGGGTTGTGCTTGATCATGGTTTGGTCATAATATTTGAAGTGGAATTCAAATGGATTTCAAATTCCAACTCCAAATTATTTAATAAGGTTATCCTAATCATCATTTAATTTGTTTGGTCATGTTAACATTTTCAAACATGTTTGAAAAATATCAAAATCAGATTCCTTGGATTTTTCTGATACTTTTTCATATATAAATTATTTTCATTGGAGTTATAGATTATTTTCTATGATTTTTAGATGTTTTGGGCATTTTCTGGAATTCTTTTAAATTAGAAAATCTCTTTATTGCGTCATAACCACGTCAGCACTGCGTTAGCAGGTCAACCGACGTGGTCAGGTCAAACCTGACAGGTGGGGGCCACTGGTCAGCGACATAGGAGATAATCCCGCGCTGACCAGCCCCTAAGTGGGTTTGACCCAGTGCTAGGGCCCAGTGTGAGTGGCTACTTAGCGCTAATTAACGGGGATTAGGCCGGCCACGTCGTCCCCTGCCGGAGACTGACCGGCGGCGACCAGATCCACGGAGGATCTTCGTCGGAGATGCACCAGGGCGTGTTGTGGTTCTCGGGATTGAGTGCCGAGAGCACTGGGATGATCCCCAGGCTCGGCCTCATCCACTACGGGCATCACGAGGGGCTATAGGTGGCCGGAGCATGCCGGTGACGAGCCGAGGCGGCTGCCGGAGCTTGGGCTCATTGGTCCCGTGGCTAGAGTGCCGGAGAGAGAGGGGAAATAGAGGGGAAATGCTCGCAAGCTCACGGTGGAGACGAAGCTGGGCTCAGACTGCTCGGGGAGGGGCTGTAGCCGGCGATCCACCGTCGATTTGCCGGCGGCCGGAGGTTGAAGACAACGGCACTGGGGCGTTGCAGGGCTCGGGGAGGACGGTTCCGTTGATGTGCGCATCGAGCTCAATGTTGCGGAGAGGATGGAGCACTCGGGGAGGGTTCCCTGTGGCCACAGAGCTCGGGCTCCTCGAGCTAAAGCTCCTGTCAATGGCGGCAGGAGGAGAGGGGAAGAAACCGAGAGGAGGGGGAGGAATGGAGAGCGGGGATGGATAGGGACGCGCTCGGGGAAGTCATCCCCGTTGTCGCGCTGTCCCGGGGGCACCGGAGAACGCCACGGCGAAGCAGGAGGTGGAGGAGGCCGCCGTGGTCGATCTCTCCTCTGCCAGAAGGCACAGGAAGAAGACGACCCTGCCCCTGGTGGGCTGGGCCTCGCAGGTGAGCGTAGCTTAGGTTTTTTTCTTTTTCTTCTATTTCTGTTTCTATTTTACTTGCTGACATTGTTGCTATTTATTTTTGGCACTAAATAAAATCTAGAAATAGTTTGAAAAATGTTGGGGTGTTAGTTGGAATATTTCCAATCACCCATAAAGTTTTCAGCATTTTTGAAAGCTTATATATTTTTGAATTCAAATATAAATTTGAATTTAGGGACTTGCTGGTTTTAAATAAAATGCCAAGAGTGATTTCAAAATAGGGTTATCCCCTGATAATTTGTTTTCAATAATTATCAGAAATATTGAACTTTTAAGAAGGCCATTTTGGGTTCATTGATTTTGACAAGATTTGAATTTCCTTTGAATAAGAAGTGGCTAGGGTTTTTGGTTTGAGTTTCACCACTTCTTTGGAGTTTGTTTCAGTTTCTTGAATGCAATGGAACAAAACATGAGCACAAATACTAAACCCTAGTTAGGGATCCAGGGATGTGACACGGACGTGATGCCTATAGGTATGATCATTGCCTTAGATATCGTCATGACTTTGCGCGGTTCTATCAATTGCTCGACAGTAATTTGTTTACCCACCGTGATATTTGCTATTTTGAGAGATGCCTCCACTGAACACTATGGCCCCCGGGTCTACTCCACACCATATTTCCAGCCTTACAATTTTACTTCGTTGCACTTTCCGCCTTCAGATCTCACTTTGTAAACAATCTTGAAGGGATTGACAACCCCTTTGAAGCGTTGGGTGCAAGCTCGTTTGTCTTTGCGCAGGTACTCTGGACTTGACGAGACCCTCCTTCTGGATCGATACCTTGGTTCTCCAATTGAGGGAAATACTTACTGCTCCTGTGCTGCATCACCCTTTCCTCTTCAAGGGAAAAACCAACGCAAGCCAAGTCTTCGTCAACGTGTCAATTTATGGCGCTGGTGTGTGTTGCTGTAGCAGAAGAATTTCTGGCACCGTTGCCGGGATCGAAGATCAAGTCAAGAACTCATCCAAGTAGGTGTCGCAAACTCATCTCTTGCATTTACTTTGTTCGCCAGTTGCCTCTCGTTTTCCTCTCCCCCACTTCACCAATTTGCCTTTTTCGTTTGCCTTTTTCCGTTTGCCTTTTCGTTCGTCTTTCTCGCTTGCTCTTTGTTTGCTTGTGTGCTTGCTTGCTTACGGAAGTCACCATGAATGAGAACACCAAACTTTGTGACTTCTCGAATACTAATAATAATGATTTTATTAGTACTCCGATTGCTCCTGTCACTAGTGCGGAGTCATACGAAATCAATGCCGCTTTGCTGAATCTTGTTATGAAAGAGCAATTCTCTGGCCTTCCTAGTGAAGATGCCGCATCCCATCTCAATACCTTCATTGAGCTTTGCGATATGCAAAAGAAGAAGGATGTGGATAATGACATGATTAAATTGAAGCTTTTTCCTTTCTCGTTGCGAGATTGCGCAAAAACTTGGTTTTCTTCTTTGTCCAAAAATAGTATCGATTCTTGGGATAAGTGCAAAGATGCTTATATATCCAAGTATTTTCTGCCGACTAAGGTCATCCCTCTGTGTAATGATATCATGAATTTCAAGCAACTTGATCATGAACATGTTGCACAATCTTGGGAGAGAATGAAATTGATGATTAGAAATTGTCCCGCTCATGGCTTGAGTCTTTGGATGATTATTCAAATCTTTTACGCTGGCTTGAATTTCGCTTCTAGAAATTTCTTGGACTCCGCCTCAGGTGGAACGTTCATGGAAATCACGTTAGGGGAAGCCACAAAGCTCCTAGACAACATCATGACGAACTACTCTCAGTGGCACACTGAAAGGTCACCTACTAGTAAGAAGGTACACGCTATAGAAGAAATTAACTCGTTGAGTGCTAAGATGGACGAGTTAATGAATTTGGTTGCTAGTATAAGTGCTCCTTTGGACCCTAATGATATGCCCTTGTCTTCTTTGATTGAGAGTAGCAACGCTAGCTTGGACGTTAATTTTGTTGGTAGGAATAACTTTGGCAACAACAATGCTTTTAGAGGAAACTATGTTCCTAGGCCTTTTCCTAGTAACTCCTCTAATAACTTTGGCAACTCCTACAACAATACCCATGAAAATTACAATAGATTACCCTCTGATCTAGAGAGTAATATCAAAGAGTTCATCAACTCTCAAAAGATTTTCAATGCGTCCATAGAGGAAAAGCTACTCAAAATTGACGATTTGGCTAAGAGTGTTGATAGAATGTCTAGTGATGTTGATGCTTTGAAAGTTAGATGTGCTACTACCAAAATCAACATGGATGAAACTTTAAAAGCTATGCGTGTTTCCATGATTGAGAGCCAAGAAAGAACTGCCCAAATTCGTGCTAGACATGAATGGCTTAAAAAGGCGTGTTCTCGTGATGATAATCACGAAGATCTTAAAGTGCTTGGTGTGACTCCCATTGGATCTTTGTTTTCTTGTGTCAAACCTAATGATTATGGGGCTGGATATGAATCCACTTTGGTTGAAAAGTGTCCCAATGATTCGGAGTCCATCTATCTTGATGCTAAAAGCATTGAAAGTGGAGTAGAAGATGTTAAAACTTTGAGTAGTAATGAAATTACTATCGTGGATTTCAAGGAATTCAATTATGATAGTTGCCCCTTGATTGAATGCATTTCTTTGATGCAATCCATGTTAAACTCTCCACACGCTTATAGCCAAAACAAGGCCTTTACCGATCATATCGTCGAAGCTATGATGAAATATCTTGAAGAGAAACTTGAATTGGAAGTCTCTATCCCTAGAAAGCTTAATGATGAGTGGGAACCTACCATCAAAATCAAAATCAAAAACTATGAATGCAATGCTTTGTGATTTGGGTGCTAGTGTTTCTGTGATTCCAAAGTCTTTATGTGATGTTCTGGGTTTTAATGAGATTGAAGAGTGTTCTCTTAATTTGCATCTTGCTGATTCTACTGTCAAGAAACCCATGGGAATGATCAATGATGTTCTTATTATTGCAAATAGGAACTATGTACCCGTGGATTTCATTGTGCTTGATATTGATTGCAATCCTACATGCCCTATTATTCTTGGTAGACCTTTCCTAAGGACTATCGGTGCTATCATCAATATAAAGGAAGGGAATATTAGATTTCAATTTCCATTAAGGAAGGGCATGGAACACTTTCCTAGAAAGAAAATAAGATTTCCTTATGAATCCATGATGAGGGCCACTTATGGTTTGAGCACCAAAGACGACGATACGTGATTCTATCGCTTTTATGCCTAGCTAAGGGCGTTAAACAATAGCGCTTGTTGGGAGACAACCCAATGAATTTATATTTTTCTTTCTGTTTTGTTGCGTCCACACCATCACAATTCTGTTGTGATTGTGTTTTTTTGTGTTTATTTTTGTGTTTGACCCAAGCAAAACCTTTATGACTAGTCTTGGTAATGGTTGTTTGATCCTGCTGGAAAAAGAAAGAAAATTTGCGCTCACGAGATGATTTTTCATTTTTATTAAGAAAGAGCTTTTGAGTTGATTCTTTTTGCTGCTGGTTGATATGACTTTTGCCCAGGCAGTCGTAATGTTTCAGATTTTTTGAGGTACCACAAGTATACGAAGTATACAAATTGCTATAGAAATGTTTTTTTGACAAATTCTGTTTTGTTGAGTTGGTTGCTTGTTTTGATGAAACTATGGTTAGTATCAGGGGGTACTAGCCATGGAAAAGTGAGAGTACAGTAGCCCAACATCAATATAGATGGAATTCAAGTTTGCTATAGTGCCAAAAGAAGTGGTAGTTTGTTTTCTTGTACTAATGTTATCACGAGTTTCTCTTTAAGTTTTGTGTTGTGAAGTTTTCAAGTTTTGGGTGATGTTCTCATGGACAAAGAGATAAGGAGTGGAAAGAGATCAAGCTTGGGGATGCCCAAGGCATCCCAAGCCAAATTCAAGGACACCAAAAAGCCTAAGCTTGGGGATGCCCTGGGAAGGCATCCCCTCTTTCGTCTTCAATCCATCGGTAACATTACTCAGAGCTATATTTTTATTCACCACATGATATGTGTTTTTCTTGGAGGTTCTTGTATCGTAGGAGTCTTTTCTTTTTGTTGTGTCACAATCATCCTTGCTGCACACCTTTTTGAGAGAGAGAGAGACATGCACTCCTTGTGATTTTGCTAGAATGCTCATAGTGCTTCACTTATATCTTTTGAGCTAGATACTTTGCTTTATGTGCTTCACTTATATCTTTTAGAGCACGGCAGTGCGTGACTTGGTAGTTTGCTTATGCTAGGAAAGTAGTTGCAAATGTGATAGGTACTCAAAGAGGATGCAAAAACCTCCATCTTCATGTGCATTGAGTAGAAAGATAAGTTTTGATTCCTCTCAATTAGTTTTGAGACGTGGATTTGGTAATATTAAGAGCTATGTTAGTAGGGTGTTGTGAATCTAGAAATACTTGTGTTGAAGTTAGTGATTCCTGCAAATCTTATTTTCACGTCTGGTGAACCGCTATGTTAGGAAGTCAGAGCATAATTGATCTATTGATTGTCATCCTTTGTGTTGAGGTCGGGATCGCATGATGGTTAACACCTACCAACCCTTCCCCTAGGAGTATGCGTTTAGCACTTTGTTTTGATTACTAATAAAAAAGTTCGCAACAAGTATGTGAGTTCTTCATGACTAATGTGAGTCCATGGTATAGATGCACTTTCACCTTCCACTATTGCTAGCCTCTATAGTGTCGCGCAATTCTCGTCGGTACACAAACCCACCATATGCCTTCCTCAAAACAGCCACCATACCTACCTACTATGGCATTTTCATAGCCATTCTGAGATATATTGCCACACAACTCCCACCGTTCCGTCTCATGACTTGTGCCGTCACTCTCATATTGCCATTGCATGATCGTAAGATAGCTAGCAAGATGTTTTCAACGTCATACGCCATGCTAGATCGTTGCACATCCCGGTACACTACCGGAGGCATTTCCTATAGAGTCATCATCATTTTGAGCTTTGAAGTTGTGAGTAAATAAAAGTGTGATGATCATCAATATTAGAGCATTGTCCCATGTGAGGAAATAAAAAAAAGGGCCAAAGAGCCCAAAAATAAATAAAAAAAGAGGAGAAAAAAAGAGGTCTAAGATCCCAAATGAAAAAAAGAGAGAAAAAGAGAGAAGGGACAATGCTACTATCTTTTTCCACACTTGTGCTTCATAATAGCACCATGTTCTTCATGATTGAGAGCTTCTTGCTTTGTCACTACCATATGCTAGTGGGAATCTTCATTATAAAACTTGTCTTGTATATTCCAATGATGGGCTTCCTCAAAATTGCCCTAGGTCTTCGTGAGCAAGCAAGTTGGATGCACGGCCACTAGTTTTCCTTTTGAGCTTTCACATACTTATAGCTCTAAGTGCATCTCTTGTATGGCAATCCCTACTCATTAACACTGATATCTATTAATGGGCATCTCCGTAGCCCTTTGATACGCCGAGTCAATGTGACCATCTCCTCCTTTTTGTCTCACAACCACCACCACACTCTATTCCACTTATAGTGCTATATCCATGGCTCACGCTCATGTATTGCCTGATAGTTATAAAAAGTTTGAGAAAGTAAGAGTGCGAAAACAATTACTTGGCCAATACTGGGGTTGCGCATGATTTACATTAGTTGTGTTAGGATGATGGAGCATCGCCAGACTGTATGATTTTGTAAGGATAACTTTCCTTGGCCTTGTTATTTTGAAAGTTCATGATTACCTTGCTAGTTTTCTTGAAGTATTATTGTTTTCATGTCAATAGCAAACTATTGTTTTGAATCTTACGGATCCAAACATTCATGTCACGTGAAAGAAGTTGCAAAGGACAACTATGCTAGGTAGCATTCCACACAAAAATTCATTCTTTATCACTTCCCTACTCGAGGACGAGCAGGAGTTAAGCTTGGGGATGCTTGATACGTCTCCAACGTATCTATAATTTTTGATGGTTTCATGCCATTATCTTGTCAAACTTCGGATGTTTTGCATGCCTTTTATATATTTTTTGGGAATAACTTATTAACTCAGTGCCAAGTGCGAGTTCCTGTTTTTTTCCTTGTTTTTGACCCCTTTCAGAGGAGATTTTGAAACAGAGTCCAAACGGAAGAAAATCCCCAAAAATATTTTTTCCGTAACGGAAGAAGATTGGGAAGCTTGAGAGCCAAGGCAGGGGGCCCCCAGGGGCCCCACAAGCCCCCACGCCGCGGCCAGGGGGGAGGTCGCGGCCTAGAGGCTTGTGGGCCCCCTGGGTGCCCTCTGCCCTAGGGGTTGCGCCTATATATTCCCTAAAAATCCCAAAAAAACAGGAGATCATCGAAGTACTTTTCCGCTGCCGCAAGCTTCTGTCTCTGCAAGATCCCATCTGGGGCACGTTCTGGTGCCCTGCCAGAGGGGGGATTCGGATATGGAGGGCTTCTTCATCAACACCATGACCTCTCCGATGATGCGTGAGTAGTTCACCATAGACCTACGGGTCCCTAGCTAGTAACTAGATGGCTTCTTCTCTCTCTTGGATCTTCAATACAAAGTTCTCCATGATCTTCATGGAGATCTATCTGATGTAATCTTCTTTTGCGGTGTGTTTGTCGAGATCCGATGATCAGATTATCTATGAATCTTATTTGAGTTTCTTCTGATATCTCTTATGCATGATTTCATATCCTTGTAATTCTCTCCGAGTTGTGGGTTTTGTTTGGCCAACTAGATCTATGATTCTTGCAATGGGAGAAGTGCTTGGTTTGGGTTCATACCGTTTGGTGACCTCACCTAGTGATAGAAGGGGTAGCGAGGCACGCATCATGTTGTTGCCATCAAGGTTAAAAAGATGGGGTTTTCATCATTGGTTTAAGATTATCCCTCTACATCATGTCATCTTGCTTAAGGCGTTACTCTGTTCGTCATGAACTCAATACACCAGATGCATGCTGGATAGCAGTCGATGTGTGGAGTAATAGTTGTAGATGCAGAAAGTATCGGTCTACTTGTCTCAGACGTGATGCCTATATGTATGATCATTGCCTTAGATATCGTCATGACTTTGCGCGGTTCTATCAATTGCTCGACAGTAATTTGTTTACCCACCGTGATATTTGCTATTTTGAGAGAAGCCTCCAGTGAACACTATGGCCCCCGGGTCTACTCCACACCATATTTTCAGCCTTACACTTTTACTTTGTTGCACTTTCCGCCTTCACATCTCACTTTGCAAACAATCTTGAAGGGATTGACAACCCCTTTGAAGCGTTGGGTGCAAACTCGTTTGTGTTTGCGCAGGTACTCTGGACTTGACGAGACCCTCCTTATGGATCGATACCTTGGTTCTCAAACTGAGGGAAATACTTATTGCTCCTGTGCTGCATCACCCTTTCCTCTTCAAGGGAAAAACCAACGCAAGCCGAGTCTCCGTCAACGTGTCAATTTCTGGCGCTGTTGTCTGTTGCCGTAGCATTGCCCTGAGTGCGTCCTCCAGGAGGTGTGGGCTCAAAGGGCTTGTTGTCAAATTCTGGCAGCAATCTTTGGTGCGGGTAGCTTTTATTTTGATCACGCCAATCATCGATGTACCCTTCTTTGGCTATTAGGACTTTCGTCCGTCTGTCGTTACCGGTGTCTTGTTCAGCTTTGATCTGCTTTTGTTTTTTCTTCAGGCTTCGGGCGGTGGCTATATTATGTTGTTTGAACTACTCCAGATCCAGCGGGTCCTCTGGGACGATAAAATCCTCGCCTTAGAGACTAGCCTCCTCTTCGATAAGAGAGAGGTAGTTGCTATCTTTGGAGTCATCGAGGTCCTCGGGGTTGTGATCCCCTCACCCTTCCAAGTGTTCAGGAGAAATCGGGTTCTCGAGGTCTTCTACGTTATCCGAGGTGTTGTCCTCTCTGGTGCCCTTGTTGCTTTCCTTTCCCTTGTGCCCCTTGGATCGTTTGCGTTGGCGTCAGTGATTTGGAGGTACCAGGGTCATTGTCGTTCTCTGTGGCTATGCCATCACTATTCTCCCCAATGGTGTTGGGGGAGTCCACCATATACACATCATAGGTGGAGGTGGTTGTCCAACATCCTGTGATGGGAGGGGCATTGGCGTCGGCATATTATTCCATGTCCTCTGCCTATGTAGAGGCGTAGTCCAGCACATCGGTTAAATCTCCGATGGTGGCTATCAAGTGGGTGGGTGGGACGAAAAATTCCTCGTAGTCAGTCTCAAGAACAATCCGAACAAGGGTCGAGGATGAATCACACATAATGTTCATCGCATGGATCCGGCCCAGCATCTCGTTCAATAGTGAGAGATCGGTCGGTTTGAAGTTCTGGAGTTTTCCAGGGTTGATCTCCAACGCATGAGCACAAGGAGCGTACGCGGCCAAGGTCGAGCCTCGGTCTTCGGACGCAATGGTCGGACCCGAGCTCAAAGCTGAATCCAGGGAAAGGGTCGATCCCAAGTTTTCGGACACAGTCATTGGATCCAAGCCCAAAGCCGAATCTAGGATAAGTGTCGGCCCGGAAAAGGGGTTAAGGAGGAGTCCCGAAGTTAAGGTTTGGAGTTTTTGGGCTCATCAGGTGAAGCCATGAACCCATCAAGGAACATATTGCCACGAGCATCGGCAGCGTACTCGAGGTTGCCGAACCTTATCTCTTGTCCCGGGGCAAAGCTATCAATCTGGTTGAGAGGATCGGCCAGATCGGCATGAAGCATGATGTTGCCTTAGACGAAGAGCTGGTCGGGAACGGATGTGTCCCTGGTGTGGATATCATTGTTGATGACTAAGCGAGCCATCAATCTTTTGGCGGCCCAACAACGGAACTCTCAATGAAAGCACCAATGTTGGTGTCAAAACCGACAAATCTTGGGTAGGGGGTCCCGAGCTATGGATCTTGGATCAACGGGGAACCGGGAACGTAGACACGGTATTTACCCAAGTTCGGGCCCTCTCGAGGACGTAAAACCCCACGTCCTGCTTGATTGTATTGATTGTGTGTATGAAGATTACATAGTCGATCTACCACAAGATCAAATAAACTAAACCCTAGATGATGGTTCTTTTGATGTGCCTATGAACTAAAACCCTTGGTTTATATAAACACCAGAGGTTCCTAGGGTTACATATAGTCGGTTACATCAGGAGATCAACATGCCGATCTGTCCATCTTGTCTTGGAGGACACACCAAGGCACTGAAGGTTTCCTCCTTGAGTATGAAGTTATCTGATAGTTCTGCCTTCACGAAGTAGCCACAAAGCAACCCACCAGTCCGGCCCATGGGGGATAGGCCGACAGCCCGGGGACCCCTTAGTCCACGACTCCCTCACCAGTGCCTAGTGTTAGTTGTTGTTTTCTGCGTGTTTATGGATTTTCTAGAAATCAGTACCAAACAAAGTCCAGATGTAATGAAATTTTTTGACAATTTTGTGGACAAAAATAAGACTTGGAAGATTCACAGGGAGGCCAGACACCAGACGAGGTTGTGCCAACTAGCGAGCAATAATAAAATATCATAACAAACTAGCGAGCAATAATAAAATATCTCACATGCGAACAATTTCTCAAAACAATCATGATATAATATGATGATATGGTATCTCGCTAGCCCTTTCTTAAACCGCAAAATATAAATGCAGAGCAGCTCTGATATCCAAGGAGTGACTAAACATTATAATTCAGAGTAGAAAAGATCAAGTCATGCTCATATCCATTCACTATACCTAATGCATTAGAATGACAATAGTGCTCTCAGTTATGGTGCTTTTAGTAAGAAGATGATGACTCAAATGAAAGAAAATAACATAAAAATAAATAGAAATGCCCTTCGCAGAGGGAAGCATTGATTTGCACATGTGCAAGAGCTCAAGGTTTAAAACAGAGATGAAATTGTAATTTTGGGTGGTGTGTTTTCCTGTCAATGTTGCGATAGGTTCTCAATATCTTCCATGCTAAACACATTATTAGCGGTTACCAAGGGGAAATGTAAAGTTTACTCCTATCCACCATCCATACACAAGCCATGGCTGACTGAATCCACGGGTGCATTCCAACATATCAACTGTCCCACGGGTTCTGTTTAATTATTTTTTATTATAAAGAACTCACATCCTTTTTACAGAACTCGCATCCTTTTTACAGAACTCACATTCTGTTTAATTATTTTTTATTATACAGAACTCACATCTTGTCAATGTTGCAATGACACGCGAATAAACACACATGTTGAGAATAACCCACTTAGCACGAAAAATACCGATTGCCCCATCGCTCCATCAGCAGTAGGAGCACACAAAAAAGATGTTTATTTAAATATTTAGAGGTGGCTCGTGCAAATTTAGTTGGAATGGCAGGGTAATACCGCATATAGGTAGGTATGGTGGACACATTTGGCATAACTTGGGTTCACGAGTTTGGAAGCACAAGAAGTATTCCCGCTTAGTACACGTGAAGGCTAGCAATAGATTGAGAAGCAACCAAATAGAGAGCAAAAACAATCATCATCATGCATTGAGAATAATTAACATTGAAAATTAGCATAAGTATGAAATGAACACTCTCATTTATATATCATGAAGGTTGTATCGGTTTTGAATCAACTACGTGTTTACACATGGGCCAATTCAAACCGCTCGAATTACTCAAAGGGAAATACCATACTACCATACCACATCATAACCATTTTAATGCATGTTGACTGATACGTCTCAAACGTATCTATTTTTCCAAACACTTCTGCTCTTGTTTTGGACTCTAATTTGCATGATTTGATGAAACTAACCCAAGACTGATGTTGTTTTCAGCAGAACTTCCATGGTGTTATATTTGTGCAGATATAAAAGTTCTCAAAATTGGACAAAACTTTTTGTGTTTTTTTGGAAAATATGAAGATTTATGGAGCAAAGACCCACCAGAAGGGGGGCCACATGTTGGTGCCAAGCCAACAAGGCGCACCCACCCCCCTAGGCGTGCCCTGATGGCCTGGGGCCATCTCATGGCTCCTCCGACCCAAATTCCAGTCCTATAAATTCACAATTATGGATAAGAAAATAGGAGAGAAGTTTCATCATGTTTTACGATGTGGAGCCGCCGCCACCTCCTATTCACCATCGGGAGGGTTGATCTGGAGTCCACTTGGGCCTCCGAAGAAGGGGATTTGTTGTCGTTGTCATCACAAACCCTTCTCCATCAACAATTCCATGATGCCCACCACCAGGAGTGAGTAATTCCTTTGTATGCTTGGTCGACTGTGATGGGATTGGGTGAGATTGATCATGTAATAGATTTATTCTGATAGGTCTTGATCCCTAGTATCCGCTATGTTTGGAGATTGATGTTGTTATGATTTTGCTATGCCTAATGCTTGTCACTAGGGCTCGAGTGCCATGATTTCAGATGTGAGCCTATTACGTTTTCTCTTAATATGAAAGTGTTAAGATCCTATCCTGCAAGATGTATGCACCTATTATGTATCATGATTCGCAGATCGCAAGGTGACAATAATTGGGATTCTTTTCGGTGATTACCGTAGCTTGTGGAGTTCATGTATTCACCATGTATCAATGATTTGTTCCGGTTCTCTATTAAAAGGTGGCCTTCATATCCCTTAGTTTCCTTATGAAACCCATTGCCACGGGAGGGTAGGACAAAATATGTCATGCAAGTTCTTACCGCAAGCACGTATGGCTATATACGGAATACATGCCTACATTACATCGATGAATTGGAGCTAGTTCTGTGTTGCTTTAGTGTGTAATTTTTACATGGTTAATGTCATCTACATCATTATCCATCACCAGTCCATGTGCCTACGCTTTTCATATACTGAATCTTGCTAAGTTACTATTAATTATTGTTGACTATTGCAGTGACTACAAAGCTGTTGTCAATACTGCAGGCATTGTTGAGGAAATCATTAACTAGTAACTGCTCGGTTGGCGCGAGTAGGGGATTAAAAGGCTAATCGATGAGTTAATCGGCCATTTAATCCATTAATCGGATGATTTATGAGTTAATCGGCTACTCAACACCCTACAAGTAGGGATTAATCGGCAAGTTAACTCGTTAACCGGACAAATTCTTGAACAAAGACTGCAGGAATGCCTAATAGTGGCGGGCGGAAAAAGCCCATCACTGACGAGCATTAACTTTGGATAGATTTGCCTTTCAAATAGAAAATACTAGTGGCGTGCACGTACAATCGTCCACTACTATTTCCGCTACTAGTGGCGGGCATCTACTACCATCGGCCACCGGTAGTTTATGACAAATTTGCCGCCACGCCAAAAAATACTGGTGGTGGCTCCAGTTTGTGCCCGCCACTGATAACTAAATTACAAGTGGCGGGGTCCAGGTTATGCCCGCCACTAGTAACAGTTGTCCCACAACAAATCTGGAAAGTTGTTAGCTGTGACGGGTACAAACTAGCGCCCACCACTGGTAAGCTAGTAGCAGCGACATGCAGTTTTTAGTGCCCGCCACTAGTATTTTTTTAGACTACCAGTGGCGGGTGCTAGATTATGCCCGCCACTAATTGGGGTTCACTTATAAGCCATTTACCCCAAAGTAGTGATATAGAATTGACTCGGTTGATCGTGGTTTTGTTTTTCAATACTGAAATCAGTATTAAAATATTAACATGGATAACCGCAATACCGAATTTTTGTACCGAAGTTAGTGATACTAGACTAAGTCAGGTGATTGTGGTGTTTTTTTAGTACCAAAATCAGGACTAAAATATTAACGTGGATAATCGCAATACAAAATTTTAGTACCAAAATTAGTAATATAGAACCGAGTCAGATAATCGTCGTACTTAAAATGTGGTGTTGTTTTTAGTATTGAAATTAGTATTAAAATATTAACATGGATAATTGCAATACATAATTTAAGTACCAAAAGTAGTGATATATAACTGAGTTTTGTGATTATCGTGTTGTTTTTAGTACTAAAATCTGTATTGAAATATTAACGTGGATAGTCACTATACTGAATTTTAATTCCAAAACTATTGATATAACACTGAGTCGGCTGATCGTGGTGTTGTTTTTTTAGTAATCAAATCAATATTTAAATATTAATGTGGATACTCGCAATACTAGACTTTAGTACCAAAATTACTGATATATAACTTAGCTAGGTGATCGTCGTACTGAAATCAATACTGAAGTTTATAACTGAGTCCGATGATCGTGGGGCTCTTTTTTATACTGAAATCAGTACTGAAATGTTAAGGTGAACAACCGCAATACCAAATTTTTGTATCGAATTAGTGAATTTTAGTACCAAAATTAGTGATATAGAATCGAGTCACGTGATCGTCGTACTAAAATTAGTACTCAAGTATAGAAATGAGTGAGGTGATTGTGGGGCTGTTTTTCAGTACTAAAATAACTACTAAAATATGAATGTGGAGAATCACAATACTGATTTTAGTATACAAATTAGTGTTACAAAATTGAGTGTGGTGATCGTGGAGTTGTATTTGAATACTGAAATCAGTATTGAAATATTAGCGTGGCTAGTCACTACAGAAATATTAGCGTAGCAATTTTTAGTGCCAAAACTGGTGGTATAGAACGGAGTCGGGTGATCGTGGTGCTAGTTTTTCACTACAAAAATCAGTATTGAAATATTAATGTGCAAATCGCAATACAAATTTTTGTACCAAAAGTAGTGATATAGAACTGAGTCGGGTGATAGTGGTGCTGTTTTTGAGTACTGCAATCGGTATTGAAATATTAACAAGGATTGTCACTATACCAACTTTTAGTACCGAAACTACTCATATAGAACTGAGTTGGGTAATCATGGTGTTTTTCAGTATTCAAATACTAATGAATTTTAATACCCAAAATAGTGATATAGAACTGAGTGAGGCTATCGTCGTACCGAAGTATAGAATTGAATCGAGTGATCGTGGTGCTATTTATCAGTACTCAAATTAGTATTAAAATATTAACTTGGATAATCACAATACTGAATTGTAGTATAGAAACTAGTGATGTAGAACAGAGTCGGGTGACCGTGGTGCTATTTTTCAATACTAAAATCAGTATCGAAATATTAACATCGATAATCACAATACTGAATGTTAGTACTGAAAGTAGTGATATAGAACTGAGTCGGGTTATCTCGTGTTTTTTGAGTATTGAAATATTAACGTGGACTGTACTGAATTTTGGACAATTGATCTAGAATTGAGTCAGGTGATCATGGTGCTATTTTTTAGTACTGAAATATTAACGTGGATAACCAGAATACAATTTCAGTACTGAAATAAGTGATATAGAACCGAGTCGGGTGATTGTAGAGTTTTTTGTCAGTACTGAAATCAAGACTGGAATATTAATGTGGATAATCGCAATACCTAATTTTAGTACCAAAATTAGTGATGTAGAACCGAGTGAGATAATTGTCGTACTCAAATCAGTACTGAAGTATAGAACTGAGTCTGTTGATCATGGGTTGTTTTCAGTACTTAAATAAGTATTGAAATATGAACGTGGATAGTCATAGTACCAAATTCTACTACCAAAACTAGTGACATAGAACTGAGTCGGGTAATCGTGGTACTATTTTTTATACTGAAATCAGTATTGAAATATTAACATGGATAATCGCAATACCAAATTTTAGTACCAAAAGTAGTGATATAGAATAGAGTCTCGTGATCGTTGTGTTGTTTTTTAGTACTGAAATCAATATTGAAATATTAGCGTGGATAGTCACTATACTATTTTTTAGTGCTGAAACTACTAATATAGAATTAAGTCGGGTGATCATGGTGTTGTTTTTTAGTACAAAAGTTTATATTGAAATATTAACGTAGATAATCGCAATACTAAATTAAAGTACCAAAAGTAGTGATATAGAACTTAGTCACATGATAGTGGTGTTGTTTTTAGTACTAAAATCAATATTGAAATAATAACGTGGATTGTCACTATACTCATTTTTAATACCAAACTACTGCTATAGAACTGAGCCGAGTCAACATGGTGTTTGTTTTCAGTACTCAAATCAGTATTTAAAATATTGATGAATTTTATTACCCAAATTATTGATATAGAACCGAGTCGGGTGATCATCGTACCGAAAGTGGATAATTCAATACCAAATTTTAGTGCCGAAATTATTGTCGTACTCAAGTTAGTACTGAAGTAGAGAACTCGGTCCGGTGATCGAGGGCTATTTTTCAGTACTGAAAAAAGTATTGAAATATTAACATGGATAATCACAACACGAAATTTTAGTACCAAAACTGGTGATATAGAACTCAGTCATGTGATCGTGGTGCTATTTTTTAGTACCGAAATCAGTATTGAAATATTAACGTGGGTAATCGCGATACATAATTTCAGTACCAAAAGTCATGATATAGAACAAAGTCGGGTGATCATAGTGTTGCTTTTGAGTACTCAAATTAGTATTGAAATATTGACGTGGATAGTCACTATACTAAATTTTAATTCTGGAACTATTGATATAGCATTGAGTTGGGTGATCATGGTGTTGTTTTTCAGTACTCAAATAAATATTTAAATATTAATGTGGGTACTCATAATACTAGATTTCAGTACCGAAATTACTGATATAGAACTGAGTCAGGTGATTGTCATACTGGGATCAATACTGAAGTATAGAACTCTGTCCGGTGATCATGGGGCTATTTTTCAGTACTGAAATCAGTATTGAGATATTAATGTGAACAATCGAGATACCAAATTATTGTACCAAATTAGTGAATTTTAGTACCGAAATTAGTGTTATAGAAGTGAGTCATGTGATCGTCGTACTAAAATCAATACTAAAGTATAAAACTCAGTGAAGTGATCGTGGTGCTATTTTTCAGTACTGAAATCGGTATTGAAAGATTTATGTGGTTAATGATAATAACGAATTTTAATACGGAAAGTAGTGATATAAAATTGAGTCAGGGTCATCGTGGTACTATTTTGAAGCATTAAAATCATTATTTATTACATGGATAATCACAACACTGAATTTTATTTGCAAGATTAATGATATATAGAACTAAGTAAGGTAGTGATCGTCATACTGAAATAAGTACTTAAGTATATAACTTAGTCGGGTGATCGTGGGGATGTTTTGTATACTGAAATCAATATTCAAATATTAATGTGGATAATTGCAATACTTAATTTTAGTTCTGAAAATAGTGACATAGGCCTGAGATGGGTGCTCGTGGTGCTATTTTTCAGTACTGAAATGTGTATTGAAATATTAACGTGGATAATCGCAATACTGAATTTTAGTAAAAAGGTAGTGATATAGAACTGAGTCGGGTGATCGTGATGTTGTTTTTGATTACCGAAATCAATATTGAAATATTAACAGGGTTGGTCACTATTCTTATTTTTAGTACTGAAACTAGTGATATAGAACTGAGTCACATGATCATGCTGTTTTTGAGTACTAAAATCAGTATAGAAATATTAACGAATTTTAGTACCCAGAGCAGTGATATAGAATAGTCACGTGATCGTCATAACGAAATTAGTACTTTAGTATCGAACTGAGTGAGATAATCATCATACTCAAATTAGTACTAAAGTATACAATCGAGTTCGGTGATCGTGGGGCTGTTTTTGCTACTGAAATAAGTATTGAAATATTAACGTGCATAGTTGCAATACTGAATTTTAGTATAGAAACTAGTGATATAACATAGAGTCGGGTGATCATGGTGTTGTTTGTGAGTACTGAAATCAGTGTTGAAATATTAACGTGGCTAATCCTAATACTGAATTTTAGTACAAAACATAGTGATATAAACTAAGTAGGTTGATCGTGGTGCTATTCTTCAGTACTGAAATCAGTATTGAAATATTAATATGCATAATAATACTGAGTTTTAGTGTCAAAACCACTGATATAAAACCGAGTCGGGTGAACATGGTGTTGTTTTTCAGTACCGTAATTCGTCCTGAAATATTAACGTGGACAATCACAATACTGAATTTTAGTACGAAGCATAGTAATATAGAACTAAGTAGGCTGATCGTGGTGTTATTTTTGAGTACTGAAATCGATACTCAAATATTAACATGGATGATCACTATATTGAATTTTAGTACATAAACTACTCATACTTAACTGAGTCAGGTGATCGTGATGTTGTTTTTCGGTAAGGAAATGGATATTTAAATATTAACGTGGATAATTGCAATACTGAATTTTAGTAGCAAAAGTAGTGATATGGAACTGAGTCGGGTGATCATGGTGTTGTTTTTGAGTACTAAAATCAGTATTGAAATATTAACGACGCTAATCACAATACCGAATTTTAGTGCCAAAATTACTGATATAGAACTCAGTCACGTCATCGTCGTATTGAAATCAGTACTGAAGTATAGAACAGAGTCTGGTGATCATGGGGCTATTTTTTTGTACTAAAAGAAGTATTGAAATGTTATAGTGCATAATCGCAATACCGAAATTTTTGTACGAAATTAGTTAATTTTAGTACTGAAATTAGTGATATAGAACCGAGTTAGGTGATCCTCATACTGAAATCAGTACAAAAGTATAGAACTAAGTCTGATGATCTGGGGCTATTTTTCAGTACTGAAATAAGTATTGAAATAATGATGTGAATAATTGCAGTACCGAATTTTTGTACCAAGTTAGTGAATTTTAGTATCAAAATGAGTGATATAGAACTGCGTGAGGTGATCGTCGTACTGAAATCAGTATTGGATTATAGAAGTGAGTCCCGTGATCGTGGGGCTCTTTTTTTAATACTGAAATCAGTATTGAAATATTTATGTGGATAATAGCAATACTACATTTTAATATGGAAATTAGTGATATAGAACTGAGTCGGGTGATTGTGGTGCTATTTTTTAGTACTGAAATTTGTATTGAAATATTAACGTGGATACTCGCAATACTGAATTTTAGTAAAAAAAATAGTGACATAGAACTGAGTCGGTGATCATGATGTTGTTTTTTAGTACCGAAATCAGTATTGAAATATTAACAGGTTTGGTTACTATACTTATTTTTAGTACCGATACTAGTGATATAGAAGTGAGTCACGTGATCATGGTATTTTTTAGTACCAAAATAAGTATTGAAATATTAATGAATTTTAGTACCTAGAGCAGTGATATAGAACAAAGTCACGTGATCGTCATAATGAAATTAGTACTTTAGTATAGAAATGTGATATAGAACTAAGTGAGATAATCATCATACTCAAATTAGTACTGAAGTATACAAGCGAGTTCGGTGATCGTGGTGCTTTTTTCGCTACTAAAATAAGTATTGAAACATTAACGTGCATAGTTGCAATACTGAATTTTAGTATAGAAACTAGTGATATATCATAGAGTCGGGTGATCGTGGTGTTGTTTTTCAGTACTGAAATCAGTATTGAAATATTAACATGGATAATAATACTGAATTTTAGTTTCAAAAACACTGATATAAAACTGAGTGGGGTGATCATGGTGTTACTTTTCAGTATCATAATTCGTTCGAAATGTTAATGTGGATAATCACAATACTGAATTTTAGTACCAAGCATAGTAATATAGAACTACGTAGGCTGATCGTAGTGTTATTTTTGAGTACTAAAATCAGTATTGAAATATTAACATGGATGATCACTGTAATGAATTTTAGTATAGAAACTACTCATACTGAATAAGGAAATCGGTATTTAAATATTCCCGTGGATAATCGCAATACTGAATTTGAGTAGCAAAAGTAGTGACATAGAACCGAGTCGGGTGATCATGGTGTTGTTTTTGAGTACTAAAATCAGAATTGAAATATCAACGACACTAATCACAATACCGAATTTTAGTGCCAAAATTATTGATATAGAACTCGGTCACCTCATCGTCGTACTGAAATCAGTACTGAAGTATAGAACAGAGTCCGGTGATCGTGGGGCTATTTTTTAGTAGTGACAGAAGTATTGAAATGTTACAGTGCATAATCGCAATACCGAATTTTTGTACCAAATTAGTTAATTTTAGTACTAAAATTAGTGATATAGAACCGAGTTAGGTGATCCTCGTACTAAAATCAGTACACAAGTATAGAACTAAGTTCGGTGATCGTGGGGCTATTTTTCAGTACTGAAATAAGAATTGAAATAATGATGTGAATAATCACAAGACCAAATTTTTGTACCAAATTAGTGAATTTTAGTATCAAAATTAGTGATATAGAACCGAGTCAGATGATTGTTGTACTGAAATCAGTTTTGGAGTATAGAAGTGAGTTGGGTGATCGTGGGGCCGTTTTTAATACTAAAATGAGTATTGAAATATTTAGGTGGATAATAGCAATGCTACATTTTAATATGGAAATGAGTGATATAAAACCGAGTCGGATGATCGTGGTGCTATTTGAAGTACTAAAATCATTATTGAGATATTAACGTGGTCGCAATACTGAATTTTAGTACCAAATGTAGTGACATAGAACTGAGTCGGGTGATCGTGGTGTTGTTTTTTGTTAGTGAAATCAGTATTGAAATATTAACGTGGATGGTCACTATAATTATTTTTATTACCGAAACTTCTAATATAGAACTAAGTCGAGTGATGGTGGTGTTTTTTTTCAGTACTGAAATCAGTGTTGAAATATTAACGTTGATAATCGCAATACATAATTTTTGTACAAAAAGTTGTGATATAGATCTTAGTCAGGTGATCATGGTATTGTTTTTTGAGTACTAAAATCATGATTGAAATATTAACATGGATAGTCACTATATAAATTTTAATTCTGGAACTATTGATATAGCACTGAGTTAGGTGATCGTGGTGTTGCTGTTCAATATTGAAATAAGTATTGAAAAATTAACATGGATACTCACAATACCATATTTTAATACCGAATTAACTGATATAGAAGTGAGTCACGTGATTGTTGTACTCAAATCAATTCTGAAGTATAGAACTTAGTCCAATGATCATGGGGCTATTTTTCAGTACTGAAATTAGTATTGAAATATTAATGTGAACAATTGCAATACCAAATTTTTGTACCGAATTAGTGAATTTTAGTACAAAAATTAATTATATAGAACTAAGTCACGTGATCGTCGTACAGAAATCATTACTGAAGTATAGACCTGAGTGAGGTGATCGTGGCGCTGTTTTTCAATAGTGAACTTAGTATTGAAATGTTAATGTGAACAATCGCAATACCAATTTTTTTTATCGAATTAGTGAATTTTGGTACCGAAATTATTGATATAGAACTGAGTGAGGTGATCGTCGTACAAAAATCCGTAATGAAGTATCGACTTAAGTGAGGTGGTCATGATGTTGTTTTTCAGTAGTGAAATCAGTATTAAAATATTTAGGTGTATAATAGATATACTAAATTTTAATATGGAAACTAGTGATACAGAACAGAGTGAGATGATCGTGGTGCTATTTTGAAGTACTCAAATTAGTATTGAAATATTAACGTGGATAATCGCAATACTGAATTTTAGTACCAAAAGTAGTTATACACAACTGAGTCGGGTGATCCTGGTGTTGTTTTTTCTTACTGAAATCAGTATTGAAATATTAACGCGGATGGTCACTATAATGATTTTTTATGTCCAAAACTACTAATATAGAACTGAGTCGAGTGATGGTGGTGTTTTTTTCAGTATTGAAACCAGTGTTGAAATATTGACGTTGATAATTGCAATACATAATTTTAGTACAACAAGTTATGACATAGAACAGAGGCGGGTGATCGTGGTATTTTTTTTAGTACTAAAATCGGTACTGAAATATTAACATGGATAGTCACTGTACTAAATTTTAATTCTGAAATTATTTATATAGCACTGAGTTGGGTGATCGTGGTGTTGTTTTTAGTATTTAAATCAGTATTGAAATATTTACATGGATACTCACAATAGTATATTTTAGTACCAAAATTAGTGATATAGAACTGAGTCACGTGATTGTCATACCTAAATCAATACTGAAGTATAGAACTCAGTCTGGTGTTGTGGGGCTATTTTGCAGTACTGAAATGAGTATTGAAATATTAATATGAAGAAATACCATTTTTTGTATCGAATTAGTAAATTTTAGTACCGAGATTAGTGACATAGAACTAAGTTAGGTGATTGTCGTATAGAAATCAGTACTCAAGTATAAACCTGAGTGAGGTGATCGTGAGGCTATTTTTCAGTACTGAAATTAGTATTGAAATGTTAATGTGAACAATCGCAATACCAATTTTTTGCACCGAATTAGTGAATTTTGGTACCGAAATTAGTGACATATAACTGAGTGTGGTGATCGTCATACAAATATCAATACGAAAGTATAGACCTAAGTGAGGTGGTCGTGGGGCTGTTTTTCACTACTGAAATGATTATTAAAATATTTAGGTGGATCATAGTAATACTGGATTTTAATACGGAAACTAGAGATATAGAACTGAGTTAGGTGATCGTGGTGCTATTTTGAAGTAATCAAATGAATATTGAGATATTAACGTGGATAATCGCAATACTAAATTTTACTACGAAAAATACATATATAGAACCGAGTTGGGTGATCGTGGTGTTGTATTTCAGTACTAAAATCAATATTGAAATATTAAAGTGGATGGTCACTATACTCTTTTTAGTACCGAAACTACTAATATAGAACTAAGTCGGGTGATGATGGTGTTATTCTTTAGAACTGAAATCAGTGTTGAAATATCAACGTTGACAATGACAATACAAAATTTTAGTACAAAAAGTTGTGATATAGAACTGAGTCGGGTGATTGTGGTATTGTTTTTTGAGTACTAAAATAATTATAGAAATATTAACATGGATAGTCACTATACTAAATTTAAACTTCCAAACTATTGATATAGCAATGAGTTGGGTGATCATGGTGTTTTTTTCAGTACTGAAATTAGTATTGAAGTATTAACTTGGATACTCACAATACTAGATTTTAGTACAGAAATTACTGATCTAGAATTGAGTCGGGTGATTGTCATACTCAAATAAATATTCGAGTATAGAACTGAGTCCGGTGATCGTGGGAATATTTTTAAGTATAGAAATTAGTATTGAAATATTAATGTGAACAATCGCAATACCAAATTTTTGTACCAAAATAGTGAATTTTGGTACCGAAATTAGTGATATAGAACTGAGTCACGTGATCATCGTAGAAAAATTAGTACTGAAGTAAATACCAAAGTGAGGTGGTCGTGGGGTTATTTCTAAGTACTCAAATCAGTATTAAAATATTTAGGTGGATAATAGCAATATTGAATTTTAATACGGGAACTAGTGATATAGATATGAGTCACGTGATCATGGTGCTATTTTGAAGTACTCAAATTAGTATTGAAATATTAACGTGGATAATCACAATACTGAATTTTAGTACCAAAAGTAGTGATATAGAACTGAGTCGAGTGATCATGGTGTTGTTTTTAGTACTTAAATTTCTATTGAAATATTAACCTCGATGGTCACTATAATGATTTTTATTTCTCAAACTACTAATATATAATTGAGTTGAGTGATGGTGGTGTTTTTTCAGTACTGAAATTAGTATTCAAATATTAACTTGGATACTCACAATACTAGATTTTAGTACAAAAGTTACTGATATAGAACTGAGTCGGGTGATTGTCGTACTCAAATAAATTTTGGAGTATAGAACTGAGTCCGGTGATCGTGAGACTATTTTTCAGTACAGAAATTAGTATTGAAATATTAATGTGAACAATCCCAATACCAAATTTTTGTACCAAATTAGTGAATTTTGGTACCGAAATTAGTGATATAGAATTGAGTCATGTGATTGTCGTAGAAAAATTAGTACTGAAGTAAAGACCTAAGTGAGGTGGTCGTGGGGTTATTCTTCAGTACTAAAATCAGTCTTAAAATATTTAGGTGGATAATAGCAATATTGGATTTTAATACGGGAACTAGTGATATAGATATGAGTCACGTGATCATGGTGCTATTTTGAAGTACTCAAATTAGTATTGAAATATTAACGTGGATAATCACAATACTGAATTTTAGTACCAAAAGTAGTGATATAGAACTGAGTCGAGTGATCGTGGTGTTGTTTTTTAGTACTTAAATTTGTATTGAAATATTAACGTGGATGGTCACTATAATGATTTTTTATTTCTGAAACTACTAATATATAATTGAGTTGAGTGATGGTGGTGTTTTTTAGTACTCAAATCAGTGTTGAAATATTAACATTGATAACCGCAATACAGAATTTCAGTACAAAAAGTTGTCTTATAAAATTGAGGCAGGTGATCATGGTATTTTTTTAGTAATAAAATCAGTATTAAATATTAACATGGATAGTCACTATACAAAAATTTAATTCTGAAATTATTGATACAACCCAGAGTTGGGTGATCGTTGTGTTGTTTTTCAATACTAAAATCGGTATTGAAATATTAACGTGGATACTCACAATACTAGATTTTAGTACCGAAATTAGTGATATAGAACTAAGTCACATGATTGTCGTACTCAAAAAATTACTAAAGTATAGAACTCAATCCAGTGATCGTGGGGCTATTTCTAAGTATTGAAACCAGTACTGAAATATTAATGTGAACAATCGTAATACCAAATTTGTGTACCGAATTAGTGAATTTTAGTACCAAAATTAGTGATATGGAACTCAACGAGGAGATCATCGTACAAAAATTAGTACATAAGTATTGACCCGAGTGAGGTGATCGTGGGGCTGTTTTTCAATACTAAAACTAGTATTGACATATTAATGTGACAATCGAAATACCAATTTTTTGTACCGAATTAGTGAATTTTAGTACCAAAATTAGTGATATAGAACTCAGTCAGATGATCATCATACAAAAGTCAATACTGAAGTATAGACCTAAGTGAGGTGGTCATGGGGATGTTTTTCACTACTGAAATTGCTATTAAAATATTTAGGTGGATAATACCAATACTGGATTTTAATACAAAAACTAGTGATATTGAACTGAGTCAGGTGATCGTGGTGCTATTTTGAAGTACTCAAATCAATATTAAAATATTAACGTGGATAATCGCAATACTGAATTTTTGTACGAAAAATACTGATATAAAACCTTGTCGGGTGATCGTGGTGTTGTATTTCAGTACTGAAATGAGTATTGAGATATTAAAGTGGATGGTCACGATACTTATTTTTAGTACCGAAACTACTAAAATAGAACTAAGTGGGTGATGATGGTGTTTTTTTTAGAACTAAAATGAGTGTTGAAATATTAACGTTGATAATGACAATACAAAATTTTAGTATAAAAGGTTGTGATATAGAACTGAGTCGGGTGACTATGGTATTGTTTTTTGAGTACTTAAATTAGTATTGAAATATTAACATGGATAGTCACTATCCTAAATTTTAATTCTGAAACTATTGATATAGCAATGAGTTGGGTGATCGTGGTGTTGTTTTTTAGTACTGAAATTAGTATTAAAATATTAACTTGGATACTACAATACTAGATTTTAGTACAGAAATTACCGATATAGAATTGAGTGACGTGATTGTCGTCCTTAAATAAATATTGAAGTATGGAACTAAGTCTGGTGATCGTGGGGCTATTTTTAGTATAGAAATTAGTTGTAATATTATTGTGAACAATCGCAATACCAAATTCGTGTACCAAATTAATAAATTTTGGTACCGAAATTAGTGATATAGAACTCAGTTAGGTGTTCGTCATACTGAAATCAGTACTAAAGTATAGAATTAGTGAGGTGATCGTGGGGCTATTTTTCAGTACTGAAATCAGTATTGAAGTATTAAGGTGGATAATCGAATAGTGGATTTCGATAAGGAAACTAGTGATATAGAACTCAGTCGCGTGATCGTGGTGCTATTTTGAAGTACTCAAATCAGTATTGAAATATTAACGTGGATAATCGCAATACTGAATTTTAGTACCAAAAGTAGTGATATAGAATTATGTCGAGTGATCGTGGTGTTATTTTTTATTACTTAAAACAATATTGAAATATTAACATGGATGGTCACTATAATGATTTTTATTCCCGAAACTACTAATATAGAATTGAGTCGAGTGATGGTGGTGTTTTTTTCAGTACTAAAATAAGTGTTCAAATATTAACATTGATAATCGCAAAACAGAATTTTAGTACAAAAAGTTGTCATATAGAATTGAGGCGGGTGACCGTGGTATTGTTTTTTGAGTACTAAAATGAGTATTGAAATATTAACATAGATAGTCACTATAATAAATTTTAATTCTGAAATTATTGATATAGCAGTGAGTTGGGTGATCGTTGTCTTATTTTTCAATGCTGAAATCAGTATTTCAATATTAATATGGATACTCACAATACTAGATTTTAGTACTGAAATTAGTGATACACAACTGAGTGACATGATTGTCGTACTCAAATAACTACTGAAGTATAGAACTCAATCATGTGATCGTGGGGCTATTTTTGAGTACTGAAATTAGTATTGATATATTAATGTGAACAATCGTAATACCAAATTTGTGTACCGAATTAGTGAATTTTAGTACCAAAATTAGTGATATAGAACTGAATGAGGTAATCGTCGTATTGAAATCAGTACAGAAGTATAGACCTGAGTGAGGTGATCGTGGGGTTGTTTTTCAGTACTGCAATTAGTATTGAAATATTAATGTAAACAATCGAAATACCAATTTTTTGTACCGAATTAGTGAATTTTAGTTCCAAAATTAGTGATATAGAACTAAGTCATGTGATCGTCGTACAGAAATCAGTACTAAAGTATAGACCTAAGTGAGGTGGTCGTGGGGCTATTTTTCAGTACTAAAATTAGTATTAAAATATTTAGGTGGATAATAGCAATACTAGATTTTAATACGGAAACTAGTGATATAGAACTAAATTAGGTGATCGTCGTGCTATTTTGAAGTACTCAAATCAATATTGAAATATTAACGTGGATAATTGCAATACTGAATTTTAGTATGAAAAATACCGATGTAGAACTGAGTCGGGTGATAGTGGTTTTGTATTTCAGTACTGAAATCAGTATTGAAATATTAAAGTGGATGGTCACTATACTCATTTTTAGTACCGAAACTACTAATATAGAACTAAGACGGGTGATGATTGTGTTATTTTTTAGAACTGAAATCAGTGTTGAAATATTAATGTTGATAATCACAATACAAAATTTTAGTACAAAAAGTTGTGATATAGAACTCAGTCGGGTGATTGTGGTATTATTTTTTGAGTACTAAAAGTAGTATTGAAATATTAACATGGATAGTCACTATACTAAATTTTAATTCCGAAACTATTGATATAGCAATGAGTTGGGTGATCGTGGTGCTGTTTCTCAGTACTGAAATTAGTATTCAAATATTAACTTGGATACTCACAATACTAGATTTTAGTAAAAAAATTACTGATATAGAACTTAGTGACGTGATTGTCGTACTCAAATAAATATTGAAGTATAGAACTGAGTTCGGTGATCGTGGGGCTATTTTTCAGTATAGAAATTAGTATTGAAATATTAATGTGAACAATCGCAATACCAAATTTTTGTACCAAATTAGTGAATTTTAGTACCAAAATTAGTGATATAGAACTGAGTCAGGTGATCGTCGTACTGAAATCGGTACTCAAGTATAGAATTGAGTGAGGTGATCGTGGGGTTGTTTTTCAGTACTAAATTAGTATTGAAATATTAAGGTGGATAATCGAATACTGAATTTGAATACGGAAACTAGTGGTATAGAACTTAGTCGGGTCATCATGGTGCTATTTGGAAGTAGTGAAATCATTATTAAAATATTAACATGGAGAATCGCAACATTAAATTTTAGTACTCCCTTCATTTCTGTATAGAAGGCCACTACCAGAAATACAATTTACAGTTATACAAGGCCACTAACTCCAATCGAGGTAAAATTGATGAGGTTTGCCTGTTGTTTTTTAGTACTGAAATCAGTATTAAAAAACTATTGTGTATAGTCAGTATACATAGTTTTAGTACCGAAACTACTAATACTGATTTGAGTCGAGTGATGGTGGTGTTTTTTGTGAGTACTAAAATCATTTTGGATATATGAACGTGGATAATCACAATATAAAATGTTAGTCCAAAAAGTACAGAACTAAGTCCAATGATCGTGGGGCTGTTTTTGAGTACTGAAATAGGTATTGAAATATTAACATGGATAATCGCAATACTACATTTTGGTTCTGAAACTAGTGATATAAAACTGAGTCGGGTGATCGTTGTGCTATTTTTCAAAACTGAAATCAGTATTTAAATATTTACGTGGATAAACGCTATACCGAATTTAATACCAAAATTAGTGATATAGAACTGATTGGGAAGATTGTGGTGTTTTTCAGTACTAAAATCCTGAACAAAATATTGACGTGGATAATTGCAATACCGAATTTTAGTACCCAAACTAGTGATATAGAACTGAGTCACATAATCGTCGTACTCAAATCAGTACTGGAGCATAGAACCGAGTCCCGTGATCGTGGAGCTGTATTTCAATACAAAAACTAAGTATTTAAATTTTAGCTTGTATAATCACTATACTGATTTTTCTAACCAAAACTAGTGATATAGAACTTAGTGGGATGATCGTGGTGTTATTTTAATAAGGAAATCAGTATTGAAATATAAATGTGGATAATCTCAATATTGAATTTTACTACCAAAAGTAGTGATATAGAAGTGAGTCAGGTGATCATCGTGTTGTTTTTTAGTACTGAAATCAGTGTTGAAATATTTACGTGGATAGTCACTATACTGAATTTTAGTACCGAAACTATTGATATAGCCCTAAGTCGAGTGATCAGGGTGTTGTTTTTCAGTAGTGGAATCGGTATTTAAATATTAACATGGATACTCGCAATACTGGATTTTAGTATCGAAAATACTATTATAGAACCGAGTCGGGTGATCGTCATACTGAAATCAATACTAAAGTATACAACTGAGTCCGGTGATCGTGGGCTAGTTTTTCAGTATTGAAATATCAAGGTGTATAATCGTAATACCAATATTTTTTGTACCGATATCTGAATTGTAATACCGAAATTAGTGATGTAGAACTGAGTGAGGTGATGGTCATACTGAAATCAGTACTGGAGTGTAGAACTAAGTATGGTGATTGTGGGGCTGTTTTTTAGTACTCAAATTAGTATTGAAATATTAAGGTGGATAAACACAATACTGAATTTTAATACGGAAACTAGTGATATAGATCGAACTAAGCCACGTGATCATGCTGCTATTTTTAAGTACTGAAACCAATATTGAAATATTAAGGTGGATAATCGTAATACTTAATTTTAGTACAAAAATAGTGATACAGAACTTAGTCGGGTGAAAGTAGTGTTGTTTTTGAGTACTGAAATCAGTATTGAAATATTTACGTGGATAGTCACTATAGTCATGTTTACTACTGAAACTATTAATATAGAACAAAGTCGGGTGATGGTGGCGGTGTCTTTTCTATACTGAAATCAATGTTGAAGTATTAACTTGGATAATCACAATACTAAATTTTAGTTCTGAAAGTAGTTATATAGAATTAGGTCGGGTGATCGTGGTATTGTTTTCAGTACTGAAATCATGAATGAATTATTAACGTGGATAATCGCAATACCGAATTTTAGTATCGAAATTAGTGATATGGAACTCAGTTAGATAATCATCATACTAAATTTGTAGTGAAGTATAGAACTGAGACGAGTGATCGTGGGGCTGTTTTTTATTACAGAAATAAGTATTGCAATATTAACGTGGATAATCACAATACTTGTAACGACCAAGATGCGGACCTTTCCGATCTGGGGGTCGAGGCCCCCGAATAGGAAAGAAGCGCATCTAAGTGTTTTGCAAGCAAGTAAACATAGCACATAATAATAAATAAAGTAGACAATCTGGGATTCAACTGTCTTCTTATGAATAATGCAGAGTACAACGCAGATACAACCAATGTAGTTCCGGTACGGACTACAAAACAAGGGAAATGCTATGCTACCCGCTGCAGGCCCACGATCACGACCACGGTTCAGTCCTCTAGATAGTTCACGTAAAGGCGATCTGTCTCCTTGTCGTACTGTCACGCCAGCTGGGTGCCGTCGGGATCATCTGACTCTGGGGTACCTGTACCTGCTGGAAATTTCGGAGGAATCCGTGAGCCACGGGGACTCAGCAATCTAAGGCCTTGGTGCCAGATCTAGTCATGCTACTGGGTAAGGAAGGGGTGAAGTGTTTCGGGCTGCTGCATCCTAAGGTTGAATAAGTGGCTAGCTTACGCAAAAGAAGAAGTGACAGTGTTCTATACTAACGGTCGTGAATACTTGATCAGAAAGTGATCCTGAACACCTACCTACGGCATTCATAACCCCGTCGTGTTCCCGATCGAAGAGAGATCTTCGAAGGGACAGTCACGGTTACGCACTCAGTTGGCATATTTTATTAGTTTATATTTAAGTTTTCTAATACCGGATGTTAACAAAATATTCCAAGTTGCCACATAACCGCGGGCACGGCTTTCCGAAAGATTAAACCCTGCAGGGGTGCTCCAACTAGTCCATCACAAACGAACACAGGCCGCAAAGGCATCCTCTATCACGAATCTCGTGATCTCGTCGGATTCCTTAGAGGAAAACCTCAACTCTGGGGGAAACCAAAGCTTCAACGGGATTCCTATACGCAAGATATACCGCTAAGGCAAGACAAGACTAGCAGGACCTCCCGGTGTGTCGACGACCCGATAAGAGCCGCGTATCTCCGTCTCAGGACAACACCGTCTATGCAAAGTGGACAAGGACCAAACCTCAAGTTACCCCGGGGTGGTCTTGCCGACTGCTAGGTGGTTGGACCAACACTCATGAGGAGCACTGGCCCGGGTTGTTGATTAGGATCCTCGGGGTAGCTATTCCCTATGCAGATTATTATTAGGTGATTAGCAGATAGTACCAAAGTTGGGTCCTGCCGGACAAGCCTTAACACTACGCGATTTATCAAGGGGGTCCCCATAACAACCCCGAACGTGTTAGGAGCGATCATTATGGAATCAAACACCGGTAACCGGTAACTAAGGCGGCAATAACGGAACAAGACACCCGGCAAAAGGCTAGGCCTCCCGTCATTTACCAAGTATATAGATACATTAATTTAAAAACAGGAATTGAGATAATGATATCAAGCTCATGACAACTCATGAGTTATAATCACCTGCAACTAACAATGCTAACATTAGTAGCTGAGCAAGCCTACCTAGCCATGCAAATTTGCTAGGAAAGGGTAAGGTGTTTAGGCTCATGGCATATGAAGAGGCGATATGTTTTCAGTGGTAGGCAGCTAGCAATAACGTGGAATCGAAACTAACATAACAAGTCTAGATATGGGATCAAGGTCATGTCATCTTGCATGTGATATCCTCAGCTTGGAATGGTTCTGGATCGTCCTGCAAGTACTCTCCTGACTCCACGTAATCGGTCTCTGCTCCCGGTGCTACCCAACACAAGAATAACAGCCAATGAACAGCAGCACCATAAAATGCAACAATCTCATGATGCATGAGATGAAAGTTGAGCATGCACCACTATTTCTAACACTAGCACAAGCAAGATAAACTACAACGAGTTCCTGGACAGAACTTTGCACTAAACTATTTGGACATGCATGGGAATGATATGGACAGATGCATCTCGTAAAAACGGTGCAAAACCATATAAAGAACTTTGCAAACGGAGCTACGGAGCCACGGGAATCAACGAAACACGATATGAAGCCCTACGTGAAAGATTCATCACCACACACACAATTGGCACAAATCTGGTGTTCCCAGGTTGCCAAGACATATATTAACACAACATGAATGAAGTGGAGCAAGGTAGAACACCCCAACAACAATTAAACACAAACTTTGAACAAAATGTCAAAACTACGCAATCTGCCAGTTTCTGCATCTTAGCTGTTTGTGAGCAACATGCAACATAGCTACAGGTCTTCAAACATGACAAATAATATATGTGGATGTTGCCAACCAAGAACACTACCATCTCCAGCAAGAATCACAGCAAAAGGAATTAAACTATAGAAGATACAAGGCCACAAACTTTCCCAAAACCATCAGTTCTCAGGGACTTAGTGAAAATTCCTGCACCTGAGTTTCTGTTTTTGTTCTGAAACCTTTTGACAGCAACCAAAACACAAGCTACTGGACTCCAAATGACTTGAAAATTGACAGGAAGCTTCACAAACATACCAGGTTCAAAACACTAGCACTGAACTAAGTCCAGTTCTCAACATAATGACCAGCACAACCTTATCTACAGGGGAAGAAAATGGTTTCAGCATTCCAGACTTAGTGAATTTTTTTCAGAGTTCAAAAATCTGGAATTTTCCAGCCACATGCCCACTTTGTCTAGGCATAGTTTGCACTCACATGTCCCCAAGAGCTTATTGACACCACTATGGTGTTGAGCACAAACCCCTACTACTACACACAAAAATCCATGCCCTTGGGCTCCATCTATACCATGGAAACAAGGCCCAAACTTCCAACAAAATGAATATGCAAATCCATAAGGTATGCTTTTAAGATGACAATTACCTAGGAGAGTTTCATGTGCACAATGACAAAGTGACATGGGGGTTTGAACCCCATGTTTGTGTCATGCATATCAACAACTCCAACACACACAATTGCTCACAAGCTCTAGCATCAAGCTCACACAAAAGAAAAACTTTAAATTAACAAGAGAGTATGCACACCCCCCACATATGGGCATGTGATGGTGCACACTCTCACAAGCACCACTAGGATCTTCCTAGTATTCATGTCATCCTCAATATGCGTCCACCACAACAATCCACACCTTCACATGCTAGCGTGGATAGTCACCTAGATCTTCACATCACACCAAAACATGTGATGAGGGGGAGGCACCCACATCAAAGTAACTCCATGCAAAACAATAAAGCTACAAGTTCAACTTAGCCCACACCAAAGTTCACAAGCTAGGGCTTTGCAAGATTAGCTAGGGCAACTAATCACCTCCAAACACTACACCCATATTTATCAAGGCATCTAGCATCATGCCCTTATCAAGGTTGGCTCCTCTTCACCAAGGTGCAACCACTATAAGCATCACAAGCTAGCAATACTATTTATCACCCCTAGTGTGTAAAACATACTCACAACTAAATCTATTCCACTATTCTAGCAGGAACAGGAGCAATCACCACTGCGCAGGAGTGTTTAAAATAAAAACAACAGGGAACAAAAACTGACAAGACACAAGTGTAGGAGTTAGGACACAGAAATTAAAAGACAGGAAAAGAACAGAGCAAAAAAATAGGTCAGGGGCTGCTGGGATTCGATCCCAGACCCTGGTGACCAGCACCACCTACTCACGCCACTGCGCTGCGGCACTACTTGTTGACATGAGAAGGGAGAGATGCAAGGTAAGGTGACCGCAGGCCCACTGATGCAAATAAACCATCCAGATCAACAACAACAAAAAAGGCGCTGAGGGGGGACTCGATCCCTAGACCTCTCATCAGGCGCATGCATATGACCGAGAGATACTACCACCAGGCTACGAACCGGAGACTGGCTAAGACTAGAAGGTAAAACAGAGAAACCCGCCTATCACGAGAAGCACTCCGCCGGCGGCCGGATCCGAGGACGCTGGCGGCGCCACTCCCGGCCACCACCGACAGGGGAAACCATCGGCGGGGCCCGCGGGACTCTCGGGGGCTCCATTCCCGCCCTGAGCACGGGAAAAGGTCTCCGCTTGGCTGCCGGAACTCCATGCCCGCCTGGGAGCACGGCGACAGAGGACCTGACGGGCCTCCCTGCCGGCGCTGCCGAGCTACGCTACCGACGACGAGGGGGTCCTCTGGGCACGGCGCTACCGACGAGGGGGGGAGGAAGCCCCTGCTACAACCCCTACAACTAACAGCAACACACTAAACCTCGAACTCTGCAAGTACACACAAACACAACTCCTATCGAACGGCGGCAGAGAAGAACGACGACCCCGCCGCGGATCTGGACCGGACCGAGGAGGAGGAAGACTGGGCGGCAGCCCTCACCTTGGGGAGAAGAGGGGGCGCCGAACGGGACGGAGGAACGCCGGAGGCGAAGAAGAGGAGCTGACGCAGTTCGCCCGGTTCGCCCCGTTGACGGGGACGAGCTCGACGGGGGGGGGGGGGGGGGCGCTCCTCGGGGTCCTAGCGCCGGGAATGGGACGCGGGGAGCCGCCCCGAGCCCCCGGACATGGCGGTCGGTGCCGGAGACGACGGATCGGCGGTTGACGAAGAAGGCGCTGCACTCTCTCTCTCGCTCTCTCTCTCTCTCTCTCTCTCTCTCTCTCTCTCTCTCTCTCTCTCTCTCTCTCTCTCTCTCTCTCTGCTTCCTCTCGGATACTTACCAGGGAAGAACGAGGGCAGGAGGACTCTGGCGGCGCTGGGGGGAAACGGAGTGGGAACCCTAGGGCGTAGGGAGGGGGTCCCGGGCTCCTCTTTAACGTCTCGGGAGGCGAGCTCGAGCCGCTAGATCAAAGAGAGAGTGATCGAGAGGTGGAGCGCGCGTCGTATAGGGGTGACGTAGGGAGGAAGAAGGAACGCTCGCCAGTGGGCTCTGTCGCCAGGGGTGGAGTCCAACTGGGCCAGCACGGAAGAAAGCTTAATGGGCCAGGGAAGGAATTAGACACCCAGTAAGTTATCCAATTAGGTGAACAGAGAAGCAAATGCACCCAGTGAAGGAAAGAAAAAATCTATTACCCAAAATAACTACTGGGTTAAAAAAAATAAAAGGAGAATCCTGCTAGACCTAAGAAATAATGGCCCAGTAGGGAAAAATAGACAAGCAATATTTGGTGATGTTTGGAATAAATGCAAAACAGTAATTAAGCTACTGTTTTGAATTTATTTGCACCACTAAAGTCAAGGAATCAAACCAGAAAAATTGCACCCCCTCATAAGCACATTTTATCTACCCACTAGACATTTTAGAATCATCTTTGAGAAGAAGGACTTTTGACAATAATAAAAATTAGGAGGGGAAAGGAGTTTAAAAGGCAAGAGCTTAAAAAGACTAGCACACCCTCTTGCATCACACACACCATTATCACATGCCTCACAAGGTAGTGCAAAACCACCACTTAATCCTAGCAAGATCACATGCACTCACAACACCACAACACTACTCCTATTAAACTCAAATGCAACATGATCATGGCATGCAATCATAAGTATGGCAAGGAATGATATGTAATTCATGCATGCAAGGGAAGTAAGCACTAGGGAACACACATGAATTCATGGCACAAAAAGATATCATCAAGATCTCTGACAAGGTGGCCCCACATGGAAGGTTACAAGAAGGGAAAGTTCTACACTTGGGGCATTACAAACTCTCCCACACTACAAAGAAGATCTCGACCCGAGATCTAAGACTGAAAGAATTCGGGAAATTCGGAACGGAGGTGATCCCTGCGTTCCCACGTAGCCTCTTTATCGGAATGGTGTGACCACTGCACTTTGAGAAACTTGACAGACTTGTTACGGGTCTTGCGCTCAGTCGCCTCGAGAACCGCAACTGGATGCTCGCGATAAGAGAGGTCAGGCTGGAGATCGATATCCTGAAGATGCACAGTGCGCTCGGGGTTCTTGAAACACCTCCGAAGCTGAGAAACATGGAACACATCATGGACATTTGCAAAGGTTGACGGAAGCTCGAGCTGGTACGCGAGGTCACCCCTCTTGCCAACCACTCTGAACGGACCAACGAAACGAGGCGCAAGCTTGCCTTTGATGCCAAAACGCTGCATACCCTTCATAGGCGACACCTTGAGGTAGACAAAATCATCAAGCTCATACGACATGTCACGGTGCTTGCTATCGTAATAGCTCTTCTGACGGGACTGCGCTGCTCTGAGGTTGTCGCGAATGATCCGACACATCTCCTCAGCTTCTTCTATCATATCATTGCCAAGGATCTGACGCTCGCCTGTCTGGGACCAGTTGAGCGGAGTACGGCACTTCCTGCCATAGAGAATCTCAAACAGAGCCTTGCCGGAGCTATCTTGATAACTGTTGTTATATGAGAACTCCGTGAAAGGCAGACAATCCTCCCACTTCATGCCAAACGAGATAACGCAGGCTCTCAGCATGTCCTCAAGAACTTGATTCACTCTCTCCACTTGACCACCAGTCTGAGGATGGAACGCTGTGCTGAAGCGGATCTTCGTGCCCATAGCAGACTGAAAAGAGTCCCAGAACTTGGAAGTGAAGATACTCCCACGATCTGATGAGATCATCATAGGTACACCGTGCAACGAGACAATCCTCGAGGTGTACAACTCTGCCAGCTGAGCTGCTGAAATGGACTCCTTGACGGGAAGGAAATGCGCCACTTTACTCAATTTGTCGATGACGACGAAGATAGCGTCATTGCCCTTCTTGGACTTCGGAAACCCTGTGACGAAGTCCATCTCAACGTGATCGAACTTCCACTCGGGAATCGGTAAAGGCTGCAAGAGGCCCGCTGGTCTTTGATGTTCTGCTTTCACCCTTCGACAAACATCACACTCATTGACGAATTGTGCAATTTCACGCTTCATACGGGTCCACCAGAACGACTGCTTCAAGTCATGGTACATCTTGGAACTTCCCGGATGAATAGAAAGCAGAGAATTATGAGCTTCTTCCATGATCACCTTCCTGAGATCACCTTTCGGGACAACAAGGCGGTCCTCGAAAAACAAAGTGTCCCTGGCATCCACAGTGAAACACTTATACTTGGGAAGGCTCTTTCCCACACCAATCTTGACCTTCTTCACCATCGTATCAAGTAGCTGAGCTGCTCTGACCTGATCTTCCAAGGTAGGAGAGATCTGAAGATTCGCAAGAAAACCCTAAGGAACCAGCTGCAGATTGAGCTTCCTGAAAGACTCAGAAAGACCCGGCTGGAGAGGTTGCAGAATCAGACTGTTGCAATATGCTTTCCTGCTCAATGCATCTGCCACAACATTTGCCTTGCCTGGCGTATACTCAACACTCGGATTAAAATCCTGGAGCATTTCCACCCAACGTGTTTGCCGAAGATTCAAGTTAGGCTAAGTGAAGATATACTTGAGGCTCTTGTGATCGGTGAACACTTCAACCTTACGTTCCAACAAGAGATGTCTCCAAGTCATCAAGGCATGCACAACAGCTGCTAGCTCGAGATCGTGCACAGGATAGTTCTTCTCCGCAGGCTTCAGCTGCCTGGAGGTGTAAGCAACCACCTTCCTATCTTGCATCAAGACTGCACCAAAACCCTGAAGAGAAGCATCGCAAAAGACCTGGTACGGCTTGGAATCATCCGGAGGAGCCAATACCGGAGTGGAGGTAAGCTTCTCTTTGAGTGTATCGAAAGCCAGTTGACACTCTAGAGACCACACATACTTGACACCCTTCTGAAGAAGACTAGAGAGCGGCTTGGCGATTTTGGAGAAGTTCTCAACGAATCTTCTGCAATATCCGGCAAGACCGAGAAAGCTTCGAAGCTGCTTCACATTCTGCGGGGGTTCCCATTCAACAATGGCCTGAACCTTGGACGGATCAACCTTAATGCCCTCGGCAGAGATAATATGCCCAAGATACACCACTTCTTTCAGCCAGAACTCGCACTTGGAAAACTTGGCATAAAGCTTGTATTCTCTCAGTTTATCAAGCACCAACCTGAGATGTTTCTCATGTTCTTCCTCATCCTCAGAAAAGACCAGAATGTCATCGAGATAAAGCAAGACAAACTCATTCTTGAATGGCGAGAAAATATAGTTCATCAATCGGCAAAAAGTTGGAGGAGCATTAGCCAGACCAAAAGACATGACCGTATACTCATATGAGCCAAAACTGGTCCTGAATGCCGTCTTTGGAATGTCTTCCTCACGAATGCGAATCTGATGATAGCCCATTCTGAGATCAAGCTTGGAGAATACTTTAGCACCTTTCAGCTGCTCGAACAACTCATTTATGTTCGGAAGCGGATATTTGTTCTTGATTGTCTTCTTCTTCAATGGGCGGTAATCGACACACAGTCGTTCCGTACCATCCTTCTTCTTGACAAACAGAACACCACATCCCCACGGAGACGAGCTTGGTCTGATCAAACCCAAACGCTCCTGCTCATCGAGTTGTCTCTTGAGCTCCTTCAACTCTTCTGGAACCAACTTGTACGGCCGCTTGCACACTGGCTCTGTGCCTGGCTCAAGCTCAATGACGAACTCCACTTCACGGTGCGGAGGCATCCCTGGCAACTCTTCAGGAAACACGTCCTGATATTCGCAGACTACTGGAACTTGCTCAATGGGATTGATCTCACCCTTTTCATTCAAGGAGAACAAGCGGACTGTGTCATCGCGCGCCGCGAATATGATCACATCCTCCGAAGAGTGGGTCAGCTTCACTTCTTTAGCTGCGCAATCAATTGATGCCTTATTCATGGCCAACCAGTCCATACCAAGGATCAAATCAATGTCGGACTTGCCCAAGACAATAGGAGACGCCAGAAAAGCATAATTGTCCATCTTGACAGAAACGTTCGGAACCATCATGTGAGAATTCATGATCTTACCTGGAGACACAATTGAAAGAGGCTTAATCAAATCACGAGTAGGGAACCCATGCTTAAATGAGAATGGCCTTGAGATAAACGAATGCGATGCACCAGTATCAAACAGGACTTTAGCAGGAAAATCATTGACTAAGAGATTACCCATGATCACATCCGAAGAATTTTCTGCCTCAGCTGCATTCACCATGTTGACTCGAGCTGATCTGGGGTTGAACTTCACAAGAGCGTTGCTAGGAGGTTTGCCTGGAGGAGGAGGCGGCAGACGGAGCTGAGAAGTGCATTTTTTGGCATAGTGACCCTTCTGCCCACATTTGTGACAAGTGACATCTGCTGGCTACCGGAACTGAATCTGAGGAGGCCCTTGCTTCTGATGCTGATATCTCTGCTGGAATCCAGGGTTGGGTGGGCGGGAAGAACCACGTCCACCTGAGTGCTTCGGCTGCTGAGAGTGCCGAGGAGGAGGAGGAGGAGAAACCCAAAACCTCTGTTGCTTCTGAACCACCTGAGTCGAGGAAGAGCTGGAATCTCTGAAACGTTTCTTGGAGTTCTCCACCCTGAGCAAGGTTGCCTCTGCTCTGAGAGCTAAGTTATAGAATTTGTCAAACTCCTCAGGATCTGCAAAGCGAGTGCTAACTGCAAATCCTCCTTCAAGCCACCCCTGAACTGGTATATCTTGCTCTTCTGATCCGGAACATCCTGCAAAGCGTAACGGGCCAGCTCGTGGAACTCAACATTGTACTTGTACACAGAATTGTTGCCCTGCTTCAAGCGCCTGAACTTCTCACGCATCTCCTCAACAAAACTGGAAGGAATGTAGTGGGACCTGAAGTCACGACAGAACTCGTCCCAAGACATCACCCTGCCACCTCTGGAGTCCTTAAGCTGCTGCCACCAAATAGAAGCCTGCCCCTTCAACTGAAATGTTGCAAACTTGAAATAATCCTCTGGACGCACATTGCTACACTCGAAATGCTTGTTCATATCACGGATCCAATCTTCCGCGTCAAACGGCTGGTCGTAAGAAGTGAACGTCCTAGGCTGGTTTGACAAGAACTGACTCAGACTGGCGAAGTGATTGCCACCCTGCTAGAAATTGCCTTGCTGATGATTGGCTCTCTCCTGGATCAACTGCAACAGCATCTGAGTATTTGCATTGGTAGCTGCCATCATCGCATGCCAGGCCTCTGCAGGAGGAGGCGGCGGCGGTGGCGGAGGAGGAGGTGGAGGCGGCATATCCTCACGCGCTGGGGTCTGACGAGTTGGTGGAGCCATCCTGAAGACGGACAGCATATTAGTCCACAGAATATTTGAAGATAAGCTGAATCAAAAGACAGAATAACTGAATAGAACTTAACATTGCACTCGAACAACATAGCCAGAGTGCATTCTCAAAGTAACAGACGACAAGATTCCGATAAGGCCACAGCAAACGAGTGTGAGCTAGAACTGCTCGGAGCAAACATATGATCAAGATTTTTTTCAACCTCAATCAAGTGTCTGTAGGAAGATAGCCCTATAAGATACTACCAGATATCCCACCTATGAATTCCCGAAATAACTGGTCATGCAATCAGGCACCCGGATATAAGGAGTATTTCACACAACTCCTAATCTAAACCGTCACCTGTATCACATCCTTCAACACACAACCAGCATCTCGGACCTTCGTCTACAACAGATCCTCGTGATCACAACGATACAAAGTGTGGTAGTACCCCCGAACAATCTACACCAGTACTGGGGACGTCGGGGTTATCTCACCACTACCCGTATTGAAGTAACAACGAACACCCTCCGTTCTTAGGTGCTCAGAAATCTGAATGATGGCGATGTGCGCGATAATCCCTGGAGCTCAACTCCCCTGATACTTAGAGCAGATAGGAGGCACCAGGACACAATTCCGTCACATCGAAATCATATAGATTTCGCAAACACCCGCGTGATCCTAAAAAAAATTTGAGCGGGAAAAGGAGTAGAGTTAAAGATTTCCTAAGACGGAAGCCTCACCAGAGCAAAGAAGAGGAGAAAAATGAAACCTACTCTGTGATATAACTAAGACTCAAAACATTTACTAGACTCGACTCGGCCAAATACGATCACACAAAGGCTCCTATGGTCGTAAGGCTCTGATTACCAACTTGTAACGACCAAGATGCGGACCTTTCCGATCTGGGGGTCGAGGCCCCCGAATAGGAAAGAAGCGCATCTAAGTGTTTTGCAAGCAAGTAAACATAGCACATAATAAGAAATAAAGTAGACAATCTGGGATTCAACTGTCTTCTTATGAATAATGCAGAGTACAACGCAGATACAACCAATGTAGTTCCGGTACGGACTACAAAACAAGGGAAATGCTATGCTACCCGCTGCAGGCCCACGATCACGACCACGGTTCAGTCCTCTGGATAGTTCACGTAAAGGCGATCTGTCTCCTAGTCGTACTGCCACGCCAGCTGGGTGCCGTCGGGATCATTTGACTCTGGGGTACCTGTACCTGCTGGAAATTTCGGAGGAATCCGTGAGCCACGGGGACTCAGCAATCTAAGGCCTTGGTGCCAGATCTAGTCATGCTACTGGGTAAGGAAGGGGTAAAGTGTTTCGGGCTGCTGCATCCTAAGGTTGAATAAGTGGCTAGCTTACGCAAAAGAAGAAGTGACAGTGTTCTATACTAACGGTCGTGAATACTTGATCAGAAAGTGATCCTGAACACCTACCTACGGCATTCATAACCCCGCCGTGTTCCCGATCGAAGAGAGATCTTCGAAGGGACAGTCACGGTTATGCACTCAGTTGGCATATTTTATTAGTTTATATTTAAGTTTTCTAATACCGGATGTTAACAAAATATTCCAAGTTGCCACATAACCGCGGGCACGGCTTTCCGAAAGATTAAACCCTGCAGGGGTGCTCCAACTAGTCCATCACAAACGAATGTTGGGGAACGTCGCATGGGAAACAAAAATTTTCCTACGCGCACGAAGACCTATCATGGTGATGTCCATCTACGAGAGGGGATGAGTGATCTACGTACCCTTGTAGATCGTACAGCAGAAGCGTTAGAGAACGCGGTTGATGTAGTGGAACGTTCTCACGTCCCTCGATCCGCCCCGCGAACAATCCCGCGATCAGTCCCACGATCTAGTACTGAACGGACGGCACCTCCGCGTTCAGCACACGTACAGCTCGACGATGATCTCGGCCTTCTTGATCCAGCAAGAGAGACGGAGAGGTAGAAGAGTTCTCTGGCAGCGTGACGGCGCTCCGGAGGTTGGTGATGATCTTGTCTCAGCAGGGCTCCGCCCGAGCTCCGCAGAAACACGATCTAGAGGAAAAACTATGGAGGTATGTAGTCGGGCAGCCGTGAGAAAGTCGTCTCAAATCTGCCCTAAAAGCCCCATATATATAGGAGGAGGGAGGGGGACCTTGCCTTGGGGTCCAAGGGATCCCCAAGGGGTCGGCCGAGCCAGGGGGGAGGACTCTCCCCCCCCCCCAAACCGAGTCCTACTTGGTTTGGTGGGAGGGAGTCCTTCCCCCTTCCCACTTCTTCCTTTTTTTTTCTTTCCTTTGATTTTCTCTCTCTTGGCGCATAGGGGATTGGTGGGCTGTCCCACCAGCCCACTAAGGGCTGGTGTGACCCCCCCAAATGCCTATGGGCTTCCCCGGAGTGGGTTGCCCCCCTCCGGTGAACTCCCGGAACCCATTCGTCATTCCCGGTACATTCCCGGTAACTCCGAAAACCTTCCGGTAATCAAATGAGGTCATCCTATATATCAATCTTCGTTTCCGGACCATTCCGGAAACCCTCGTGACGTCCGTGATCTCATCCGGGACTCCGAACAACATTCGGTAACCAACCATATAACTCAAATACGCAAAAAACAACGTCGAACCTTAAGTGTGCAGACCCTGCGGGTTCGAGAACTATGTAGACATGACCCGAGAGACTCCTCGGTCAATATCCAACAGCGGGACCTGGATGCCCATATTGGATCCTACATATTCTACGAAGATCTTATCGTTTGAACCTCAGTGCCAAGGATTCGTATAATCCCGTATGTCATTCCCTTTGTCCTTCGGTATGTTACTTGCCCGAGATTCGATCGTCAGTATCCATATACCTATTTCAACCTCGTTTACCGGCAAGTCTCTTTACTCGTTCCGTAATACAAGATCCCGCAACTTACACTAAGTTACATTGCTTGCAAGGCTTGTGTGTGATGTTGTATTACCGAGTGGGCCCCGAGATACCTCTCCGTCACACGGAGTGACAAATCCCAGTCTTGATCCATACTAACTCAACTAACACCTTCGGAGATACCTGTAGAGCATCTTTATAGTCACCCAGTTACGTTGCGACGTTTGATACACACAAAGCATTCCTCCGGTGTCAGTGAGTTATATGATCTCATGGTCATAGGAATAAATACTTGACACGCAGAAAACAGTAGCAACAAAATGACACGATCAACATGCTACGTCTATTAGTTTGGGTCTAGTCCATCACGTGATTCTCCCAATGACGTGATCCAGTTATCAAGAAACAACACCTTGTTCATAATCAGAAGACACTGACTATCATCGATCAACTGGCTAGCCAACTAGAGGCATGCTAGGGACGGTGTTTTGTCTATGTATCCACACATGTAAATGAGTCTTCATTCAATACAATTATAGCATGGATAATAAACTATTATCTTGATACAGGAATTATAATAATAACTATACACTTATTATTGCCTCTAGGGCATAATTCCAACAGTCTCCCACTTGCACTAGAGTCAATAATCTAGCCCTCACATCACCATGTGAATTACATTGTAATAAATCTAACACCCATACAGTTCTGGTGTCGATCATGTTTTGGCCGTGGAAGAGGCTTAGTCAGCGGGTCTGCTACATTCAGATCCGTGTGCACTTTGCATATATTTACGTCCTCCTCCTCGACGTAGTCGCGGATGAGGTTGAAGCGTCGTTTGATGTGTCTGGTCTTCTTGTGAAACCTTGGTTCCTTTGCTAAGGCAATGGCACCAGTGTTGTCACAGAACAAGGTTATAGGATCCAGTGCACTTGGCACCACTCCAAGATCCGTCATGAACTGCTTCATCCAGACACCCTCCTTAGCCGCCTCTGAGGCAGCCATGTACTCCGCTTCACATGTAGAATCTGCTACGACGCTTTGCTTGGAACTGCACCAGCTTACTGCACCCCCATTAAGAATAAATACGTATCCGGTTTGCGACTTAGAGTCGTCCGGATCTGTGTCAAAGCTTGCATCGATGTAACCTTTTACAGCGAGCTCTTCGTCACCTCCATACACGAGAAACATCTCCTTAGTCCTTTTCAGGTACTTCAGGATATTCTTGACCGCCGTCCAGTGATCCACTCCTGGATTACTCTGGAACCTACCTGCCATACTTATGGCCAGGCTAACATCCGGTCTAGTGCACAGCATTGCATACATGATAGAGCCTATGGCTGAAGCATAAGGGACGGAGCGCATATGCTCTCTATCTTCATCAGTTGCTGGGCACTGAGTCTTACTCAATCTCGTACCTTGTAACACCGGCAAGAACCCTTTCTTGGACTGTTCCATTTTGAACCTCTTCAAAACTTTATCAAGGTATGTGCTTTGTGAAAGTCCTATCAGGCGTTTTGATCTATCCCTATAGATCTTAATGCCTAGAATGTAAGCAGCTTCTCCTAGGTCCTTCATAGAGAAACTTTTATTCAAGTAACCTTTTATGCTCTCTAAAAGCTCTACGTTGTTCCCAATCAGTAATATGTCATCTACATATAATATTAGAAATGCCACAGAGCTCCCACTCACTTTCTTGTAAATACAAGATTCTCCAACCACTTGTATAAACCCAAATGCTTTGATCACCTCATCAAAGCGTTTGTTCCAACTCCGAGATGCTTGCACCAGTCCATAAATGGATCGCTGGAGCTTGCACACCTTGTCAGCATTTTTAGGATCGACAAAACCTTCGGGTTGCATCATATACAACTCTTCCTTAAGAAAACCGTTAAGGAACGCCGTTTTGACATCCATCTGCCAGATTTCATAATCGAAAAAATGCAGCTATTGCTAACATGATTCTGACGGACTTAAGCATCGCTACGGGAGAGAAAGTCTCATCGTAGTCAATTCCTGGAACTTGTGAAAAACCATTTGCCACAAGTCGAGCTTTATAAACGGTCACATTACCGTCAGCGTCCGTCTTTTTCTTAAAGATCCATTTGTTCTGAATAGCCTTGCGGCCCTCAGGCAGCATCTCCAAAGTCCACACTTTGTTCTCATACATGGATCCTATCTCGGATTTCATGGCTTCTAGCCATTTGTTGGAATCTGGGCCCACCATTGCTTCTTCATAATTTGCAGGTTCATTGTTGTCTAACAACATGATTGATAAGACGGGATTACCGTACCACTCTGGAGCAGCGCGTGATCTCGTCGACCTGCGTGGTTCAACAGAAACTTGAACTGGAGTTTCATGATCATCATCATTAACTTCCTCCTCAACCGGCGTCGCATTGACAGAGGTTTCCCCTTGCCCTGCGCCACCATCCAGAGGGATGAGAGGTTCGACAACCTCGTCAAGTTCTATCTTCCTCCCACTCAATTCTCTCGAGAGAAACTCCTTCTCGAGAAAAGTTCCGTTCTTAGCAACAAATATTTTGCCCTCGGATTTGAGATAGAAGGTGTACCCAACTGTCTCTTTTGGGTAACCTATGAAGACGCACTTTTCCGCTTTGGGTTCCAGCTTTTCAGGCTGAAGCTTTTTGACATAAGCATCACATCCCCAAACTTTAAGAAACGACAACTTTGGCCTTTTGCCATACCACAGTTCGTATGGTGTCGTCTCAACGGATTTCGATGGTGCCCTATTTAAAGTGAATGCAGCTGTTTCTAATGCATAACCCCAAAACGATAACAGCAAATCAGTAAGAGACATCATAGATCGCACCATTTCTAATAAAGTACGATTACGACGTTCGGACACACCATTACGCTGTGGTGTTCCAGGCGGTGTTAACTGCGAAACAATTCCACATTGTCTTAAGTGAGTACCAAACTCGAAACTCAGATATTCACCCCCACGATCAGACCGTAGGAACTTGATCTTCTTGTTACGATGATTTTCCACTTCACTCTGAAATTGCTTGAACTTTTCAAATGTTTCAGACTTGTGCTTCATCAAGTAGACATAACCATATCTACTTAGATCGTCAGTGAAGGTGAGAAAATAACGATATCCGCCGCGTGCCTCCACGCTCATTGGACCACACACATCGGTATGTATGATTTCCAACAAGTCACTTGCACGCTCCATTGTTCCGGAGAACGGAGTCTTAGTCATCTTGCCCATGAGGCATGGTTCGCACGTGTCAAGTGAATCAAAGTCAAGTGACTCCAAAAGTCCATCAGCATGGAGTTTCTTCATGCGCTTTACACCAATATGACCCAAACGGCAGTGCCACAAAAATATGGCGCTATCATTGTTTACTCTAACTCTTTTGGTCTCAATGTTATGTATATGCGTATCTCTATCAAGATTCAATATGAACAATCCTCTCACATTCGGTGCATGACCATAAAAGATGTTACTCATAGAAATAGAACAACCATTATTCTCAAATTTAAAAGAGTAACCGTCTCGCAATAAACAAGATCCAGATATAATGTTCATGCTCAACGCAGGCACTAAATAACAATGATTTAAGTTCATCACTAATCCCGATGGTAGTTGAAGTGACACTGTGCCGACGGCGATTGCATCAACCTTGGAACCGTTTCCTACGCGCATCGTCACTTCGTCTTTCGCCAGCCTTCGTCTATTCCGCAGTTCCTGCTTCGAGTTGCAAATGTGAGCAACAGAACCGGTATCGAATACCCAAGCACTACTACGAGAGCTGGTTAAGTACACATCAATAACATGTATATCAAATATACCTGATTTTTCTTTGGCCGCCTTCTTATCTGCCAGATACTTGGGGCAATTGCGCTTCCAGTGACCCATACCCTTGCAATAGAAGCACTCTGTTTCAGGCTTAGGTCCAGCCTTGGGTTTCTTCGGCGGATTGGCAACGGGCTTGCCGCTCTTCTTCGAATTGCCCTTCTTGCCTTTGCCGTTTCTCTTGAAACTAGTGGTCTTGCTCACCATCAACACTTGATGCTCTTTACGGAGTTCAGACTCTGCGACTTTCAGCATCGCAAACAACTCGCCGGGAGACTTGTTCATCCCTTGCATGTTGTAGTTCAACACAAAGCCTTTATAGCTTGGCGGCAGTGATTGAAGGATTCTGTCAGTGATAGCTTCTTGCGGGAGTTCATTCCCCAGTTCAGCTAGACGGTTTGAGTACCCAGACATTTTGAGCACATGTTCACTGACAGACGAGTTTTCCTCCATCTTGCAAGCATAGAATTTATCGGAGGTCTCATACCTCTCGATCCGGGCGTTCTTCTGAAAGATAAACTTCAACTCCTGGAACATCTCAAATGCTCCATGACGCTCAAAGCGACGTTGAAGTCCCGGTTCTAAGCCATACAAGACTGCACATTGAACTATAGAGTAGTCCTCCTTACGCGCTAACCAAGCGTTCTTAACATCCTGATCAGCCGTAGCGGGTGGTTCATCTCCTAGCGCAGCATTAAGGACATAATCCTTCTTTCCAGCTTGTAAGATTAGCTTAAGATTACGAGCCCAGTCTACAAAGTTGCTTCCATCATCTTTCAACTTAGCTTTCTCTAGGAACGTATTAAAATTCAGGATGACACTTGCGTGAGCCATGATCTACAACACAAATATATTCAAAGTGGACTTAGACTATGTTCAAGATAATTAGAGTTCAATTTAATCAAATTATATGCTAAACTCCCACTCAAAAAGTACATCTCTCTAGTCATTTGAGTGGTTCATGATCCACTTACACTATCCCAAGTCCGATCATCACGTGAGTCGAGAGTAGTTTCAGTGGTAAGCATTCCTATGCTAATCATATCAACTATATGATTCATGATCGACCTTTCGGCCTCATGTGTTCCGAGGCCATGTCTGCACATGCTAGTCTCGTCAAGCTTAACCCGAGTGTTCCGCGTGCGCAACTGTTTTGCACCCGTTGTATGTGAACGTTGAGTCTATCACACCCGATCATCACGTGGTGTCTCAAAACGACGAACTGTAGCAACGGTGCACAGTCGGGGAGAACACAATTTCGTCTTGAAATTTTAGTGAGAGATCACCTCATAATGCTACCGTCGTTCTAAGAAAAATAAGGTGCAAAAAGGATTAACATCACATGCAATTCATAAGTGACATGATATGGCCATCATCACGTGCTTCTTGATCTCCATCACCAAAGCACCGGCACGATCTTCTTGTCACCGGCGCCACATCATGATCATCCATCAACGTGTTGCCATCATGGTTGTCGTGCTACTTATGCTATTACTACTAAAGCTACATCCTAGCAAAATAGCAAACGCATCTGCAAGCACATATGTTAGTATAAAGACAACCCTATGGCTCCTGCCGATTGCCGTACCATCGACATGCAAGTCGATATTTCTATTACAACATGATCATCTCATACATCCAATATATCACATCACATCGTTGGCCATATCACATCACAATCATACCCTGCAAAAACAAGTTAGACGTCCTCTAATTTTGTTGTTGCATGTTTTACGTGGTGACCAAGGGTATCTAGTAGGATCGCATCTTACTTACGCAAACACCACAACGGAGATATATGAGTTGCTATTTAACCTCATCCAAGGACCTCCTCAGTCAAATCCGATTCAACTAAAGTTGGAGAAACCGTCACTTGCCAGTCATCTTTGAGCAAAGGGGGTTACTCGTAACGATGAAACCAGTCTCTCGTAAGCGTACGAGTAATGTCGGTCCAAGCCGCTTCAATCCAACAATACCGCGGAATCAAGAAAAGACTAAGGAGGGCAGCAAAACGCACATCACCGCCCACAAAACATTTTGTGTTCTACTCGAGAAGACATCTACGCATGAACCTAGCTCTTGATGCCACTGTTGGGGAACGTCGCATGGGAAACAAAAAATTTCCTACGCGCACGAAGACCTATCATGGTGATGTCCATCTACGAGAGGGGATGAGTGATCTACGTACCCTTGTAGATCGTACAGCAGAAGCGTTAGAGAACGCGGTTGATGTAGTGGAACGTCCTCACGTCCCTCGATCCGCCCCGCCAACAATCCCGCGATCAGTCCCACGATCTAGTACTGAACGGACGGCACCTCCGCGTTCAGCACACGTACAGCTCGACGATGATCTCGGCCTTCTTGATCCAGCAAGAGAGACGGAGAGGTAGAAGAGTTCTCCGGCAGCGTGACGGCGCTCCGGAGGTTGGTGATGATCTTGTCTCAGCAGGGCTCCGCCCGAGCTCCGCAGAAACACGATCTAGAGGAAAAACTATGGAGGTATGTGGTCGGGCAGCCGTGAGAAAGTCGTCTCAAATCTGCCCTAAAAGCCCCATATATATAGGAGGAGGGAGGGGGACCTTGCCTTGGGGTCCAAGGGATCCCCAAGGGGTCGGCCGAGCCAGGGGGGAGGACTCTCCCCCCCCCAAACCGAGTCCTACTTGGTTTGGTGGGAGGGAGTCCTTCCCCCTTCCCACTTCTTCCTTTTTTTTCTTTCCTTTGATTTTCTCTCTCTTAGCGCATAGGGGATTGGTGGGCTGTCCCACCAGCCCACTAAGGGCTGGTGTGACCCCCCCAAATGCCTATGGGCTTCCCCGGAGTGAGTTGCCCCCCTCCGGTGAACTCCCGGAACCCATTCGTCATTCCCGGTACATTCCCGGTAACTCCGAAAACCTTCCGGTAATCAAATGAGGTCATCCTATATATCAATCTTCGTTTCCGGACCATTCCGGAAACCCTCGTGACGTCCGTGATCTCATCCGGGACTCCGAACAACATTCGGTAACCAACCATATAACTCAAATACGCAAAAAACAACGTCGAACCTTAAGTGTGCAGACCCTGCGGGTTCGAGAACTATGTAGACATGACCCGAGAGACTCCTCGGTCAATATCCAACAGCGGGACCTGGATGCCCATATTGGATCCTACATATTCTACGAAGATCTTATCGTTTGAACCTCAGTGCCAAGGATTCGTATAATCCCGTATGTCATTCCCTTTGTCCTTCGGTATGTTACTTGCCCGAGATTCGATCGTCAGTATCCATATACCTATTTCAACCTCGTTTACCGGCAAGTCTCTTTACTCGTTCCGTAATACAAGATCCCGCAACTTACACTAAGTTACATTGCTTGCAAGGCTTGTGTGTGATGTTGTATTACCGAGTGGGCCCCGAGATACCTCTCCATCACACGGAGTGACAAATCCCAGTCTTGATCCATACTAACTCAACTAACACCTTCGGAGATACCTGTAGAGCATCTTTATAGTCACCCAGTTACGTTGCGACGTTTGATACACACAAAGCATTCCTCCGGTGTCAGTGAGTTATATGATCTCATGGTCATAGGAATAAATACTTGACACGCAGAAAACAGTAGCAACAAAATGACACGATCAACATGCTACGTCTATTAGTTTGGGTCTAGTCCATCACGTGATTCTCCCAATGACGTGATCCAGTTATCAAGCAACAACACCTTGTTCATAATCAGAAGACACTGACTATCATCGATCAACTGGCTAGCCAACTAGAGGCATGCTAGGGACGGTGTTTTGTCTATGTATCCACACATGTAAATGAGTCTTCATTCAATACAATTATAGCATGGATAATAAACTATTATCTTGATACAGGAATTATAATAATAACTATACACTTATTATTGCCTCTAGGGCATAATTCCAACAACGAACACAGGCCGCAAAGGCATCCTCTATCACGAATCTCGTGATCTTGTCGGATTCCTTAGAGGAAAGCCTCAACTCTGGGGGAAACCAAAGCTTCACCGGGATTCCTATACGCAAGATATACCTCTAAGGCAAGACAAGACTAGCAGGACCTCCCGGTGTGTCGACGACCCGATAAGAGCCGCGTATCTCCGTCTCAGGACAACACCGTCTATGCAAAGTGGACAAGGACCAAACCTCAAGTTACCCCGGGGTGGTCTTGCCGACTGCTAGGTGGTTGGACCAACACTCATGAGGAGCACTGGCCCGGGTTGTTGATTAGGATCCTCGGGGTAGCTATTCCCTATGCAGATTATTATTAGGTGATTAGCAGATAGTACCAAAGTTGGGTCCTGCCGGACAAGCCTTAACACTACGCGATTTATCAAGGGGGTCCCCATAACAACCCCGAACGTGTTAGGAGCGATCATTATGGAATCAAACACCGGTAACCGGTAACTAAGGCGGCAATAACGGAACAAGACACCCGGCAAAAGGCTAGGCCTCCCGTCATTTACCAAGTATATAGATACATTAATTTAAAAACAGGAATTGAGATAATGATATCAAGCTCATGACAACTCATGAGTTATAATCACCTGCAACTAACAATGCTAACATTAGTAGCTGAGCAAGCCTACCTAGCCATGCAAATTTGCTAGGAAAGGGTAAGGTGTTTAGGCTCATGGCATATGAAGAGGCGATATGTTTTCAGTGGTAGGCAGCTAGCAATAACGTGGAATCGAAACTAACATAACAAGTCTAGATATGGGATCAAGGTCATGTCATCTTGCATGTGATATCCTCAGCTTGGAATGGTTCTGGATCGTCCTGCAAGTACTCTCCTGACTCCACGTAATCGGTCTCTGCTCCCGGTGCTACCCAACACAAGAATAACAGCCAATGAACAGCAGCACCATAAAATGCAACAATCTCATGATGCATGAGATGAAAGTTGAGCATGCACCACTATTTCTAACACTAGCACAAGCAAGATAAACTACAACGAGTTCCTGGACAGAACTTTGCACTAAACTATTTGGACATGCATGGGAATGATATGGACAGATGCATCTCGTAAAAACGGTGCAAAACCATATAAAGAACTTTGCAAACGGAGCTACGGAGCCACGGGAATCAACGAAACACGATATGAAGCCCTACGTGAAAGATTCATCACCACACACACAATTGGCACAAATCTGGTGTTCCCAGGTTGCCAAGACATATATTAACACAACATGAATGAAGTGGAGCAAGGTAGAACACCCCAACAACAATTAAACACAAACTTTGAACAAAATGTCAAAACTACGCAATCTGCCAGTTTCTGCATCTTAGCTGTTTGTGAGCAACATGCAACATAGCTACAGGTCTTCAAACATGACAAATAATATATGTGGATGTTGCCAACCAAGAACACTACCATCTCCAGCAAGAATCACAGCAAAAGGAATTAAACTATAGAAGATACAAGGCCACAAACTTTCCCAAAACCATCAGTTCTCAGGGACTTAGTGAAAATTCCTGCACCTGAGTTTCTGTTTTTGTTCTGAAGCCTTTTGACAGCAACCAAAACACAAGCTACTGGACTCCAAATGACTTGAAAATTGACATGAAGCTTCACAAACATACCAGGTTCAAAACACTAGCACTGAACTAAGTCCAGTTCTCAACATAATGACCAGCACAACCTTATCTACAGGGGAAGAAAATGGTTTCAGCATTCCAGACTTAGTGAATTTTTTTCAGAGTTCAAAAATCTGGAATTTTCCAGCCACATGCCCACTTTGTCTAGGCATAGTTTGCACTCACATGTCCCCAAGAGCTGATTGACACCACTATGGTGTTGAGCACAAACCCCTACTACTACACACAAAAATCCATGCCCTTGGGCTCCATCTATACCATGGAAACAAGGCCCAAACTTCCAACAAAATGAATATGCAAATCCATAAGGTATGCTTTTAAGATGACAATTACCTAGGAGAGTTTCATGTGCACAATGACAAAGTGACATGGGGGTTTGAACCCCATGTTTGTGTCATGCATATCAACAACTCCAACACACACAATTGCTCACAAGCTCTAGCATCAAGCTCACACAAAAGAAAAACTTCAAATTAACAAGAGAGTATGCACACCCCCCACATATGGGCATGTGATGGTGCACACTCTCACAAGCACCACTAGGATCTTCCTAGTATTCATGTCATCCTCAATATGCGTCCACCACAACAATCCACACCTTCACATGCTAGCGTGGATAGTCACCTAGATCTTCACATCACACCAAAACATGTGATGAGGGGGAGGCACCCACATCAAAGTAACTCCATGCAAAACAATAAAGCTACAAGTTCAACTTAGCCCACACCAAAGTTCACAAGCTAGGGCTTTGCAAGATTAGCTAGGGCAACTAATCACCTCCAAACACTACACCCATATTTATCAAGGCATCTAGCATCATGCCCTTATCAAGGTTGGATCCTCTTCACCAAGGTGCAACCACTATAAGCATCACAAGCTAGCAATACTATTTATCACCCCTAGTGTGTAAAACATACTCACAACTAAATCTATTCCACTATTCTAGCAGGAACAGGAGCAATCACCACTGCGCAGGAGTGTTTAAAATAAAAACAACAGGGAACAAAAACTGACAAGACACAAGTGTAGGAGTTAGGACACAGAAATTAAAAGACAGGAAAAGAACAGAGCAAAAAAATAGGTCAGGGGCTGCTGGGATTCGATCCCAGACCCTGGTGACCAGCATCACCTACTCACGCCACTGCGCTGCGGCACTACTTGTTGACATGAGAAGGGAGAGATGCAAGGTAAGGTGACCGCAGGCCCACTGATGCAAATAAACCATCCAGATCAACAACAACAAAAAAGGCGCTGAGGGGGGACTCGATCCCTAGACCTCTCATCAGGCGCATGCATATGACCGAGAGATACTACCACCAGGCTACGAACCGGAGACTGGCTAAGACTAGAAGGTAAAACAGAGAAACCCGCCTATCACGAGAAGCACTCCGCCGGCGGCCGGATCCGAGGACGCTGGCGGCGCCACTCCCGGCCACCACCGACAGGGGAAACCATCGGCGGGGCCCGCGGGACTCTCGGGGGCTCCATTCCCGCCCTGAGCACGGGAAAAGGTCTCCGCTTGGCTGCCGGAACTCCATGCCCGCCTGGGAGCACGGCGACAGAGGACCTGACGGGCCTCCCTGCCGGCGCTGTCGAGCTACGCTACCGATGACGAGGGGGTCCTTTGGGTACGGCGCTACCGACGAGGGGGGGGGAGGAAGCCCCTGCTACAACCCCTACAACTAACAGCAACACACTAAACCTCGAACTCTGCACGTACACACAAACACAACTCCTATCGAACGGCGGCAGAGAAGAACGACGACCCCGCCGCGGATCTGGACCGGACCGAGGAGGAGGAAGCACTGGGTGGCGGCCCTCACCTTGGGGAGAAGAGGGGGCGCCGGACGGGACGGAGGAACGCCGGAGGCGAAGAAGAGGAGCTGACGCAGTTCGCCCGGTTCGCCCCGTTGACGGGGACGAGCTCGACGGGGGGGGCGCTCCTCGGGGTCCTAGCGCCGGGAATGGGACGCGGGGAGCCGCCCCGAGCCCCCGGACATGGCGGCCGGTGCCGGAGACGACGGATCGGCGGTTAACGAAGAAGGCGCTGCACTCTCTCTCTCTCTCTCTCTGCTTCCTCTCGGATACTTACCAGGGAAGAACGAGGGCAGGAGGACTCTGGCGGCGCTGGGGGGAAACGGAGTGGGAACCCTAGGGCGTAGGGAGGGGGTCCCGGGCTCCTCTTTAACGTCTCGGGAGGCGAGCTCGAGCCGCTGGATCAAAGAGAGAGTGATCGAGAGGTGGAGCGCGCGTCGTACAGGGGTGACGTCGGGAGGAAGAAGGAACGCTCGCCAGTGGGCTCTGTCGCCAGGGGTGGAGTCCAACTGGGCCAGCATGGGAGAAAGCTTAATGGGCCAGGGAAAGAATTAGATACCCAGTAAGTTATCCAATTAGGTGAACAAAGAAGCAAATGCACCCAGTGAAGGAAAGAAAAAATCTATTACCCAAAATAACTACTGGGTTAAAAAAATAAAAGGAGAATCCTGCTAGACCTAAGAAATAATGGCCCAGTAGGGAAAAATAGACAAGCAATATTTGGTGATGTTTGGAATAAATGCAAAACAGTAATTAAGCTACTGTTTTGAATTTATTTGCACCACTAAAGTCAAGGAATCATACCAGAAAAATTGCACCCCCTCATAAGCACATTTTATCTACCCACTAGACATTTTAGAATCATCTTTGAGAAGAAGGACTTTTGACAATAATAAAAATTAGGAGGGGAAAGGAGTTTAAAAGGCAAGAGCTTAAAAATACTAGCACACCCTCTTGCATCACACACACCATTATCACATGCCTCACAAGGTAGTGCAAAACCACCACTTAATCCTAGCAAGATCACATGCACTCACAACACCACAACACTACTCCTATTAAACTCAAATGCAACATGATCATGGCATGCAATCATAAGTATGGCAAGGAATGATATGTAATTCATGCATGCAAGGGAAGTAAGCACTAGGGAACACACATGAATTCATGGCACAAAAATATATCATCAAGATCTCTGACAAGGTGGCCCCACATGGAAGGTTACAAGAAGGGAAAGTTCTACACTTGGGGCATTACAATACTGAATTGTAGTACGAGAACTAGTGATATAGAACTGAATTGGGTGATCGTCGTGTTGTTTTTTAGTACTAAAAATTGTATTGAAATATTAATGTCGATACTCACTATATTGAATTCTAATACCAAAACTATCATTATAGCACCAAGTCGGGTGACCGTGATGCTGTTTTTCAGTATTGAAATTAGTATTGAAATATTAACCTAAATAATCACAAATCTGAATTTTAGTACCCACACTAATGATACAAAACTAAGTCATGTGATCATGGAGTTATTTTTCAGTACTGAAATGAGTGCTGAAATGTTAACGTAGATAATCACAATACTGAATTGTAGTACCAAAAGAGTGATCTGGAATTGAGTCGGCTGTTCGTGGGCCTATTTTTAGTACTTAAATAAATATTGCAATATTAACATGGATAATCGCAATATCGAATATTATTACCAAAATTACTGATATAGAACTAAGTCAAGTCATCGTCGTGATGAAATCAGTATTGAAATATAGAAATCAGTCCGGTGATCATGGGATTGTTTTTCAGTACTAAAATAAGTATTGAAATATTAACGTGAATAATCGCAATACTGAATTTTAGTACAGAATCAGTGATATAGAACTGAGTCACGTGATCGTCGTACTGAAATCAGTATTGGAGTATAGAACTAAGTCGGGGGATCGTGGGGCTGTTTTTGAGTACTGAAATCAGTATTGAAATACTATGGTGGATAATTGCAATACTAAATTTTAATACAGAAACTAGTGATATAGAAATGAGTCGGGTGATCATGGTGCTATTTTGAAATACTGAAATTGTTATTGAAATATTGATGTGGATAATCGCAATACTAAATTTTAGTACCAAAAGTAGTGATATAGAACCAAGACGGGTAATCATTGTGTTGTTTTATTAGTACTGAAATCAGTATTGAAACATAATTGTGGATAGTCACTATACTGATTTTTGGTACCTAAACTACTAATACATGATTGAGTCAGGTGATGTTGGTGTTTTCTTTTTCGGTACTAAAACTGTGTTGAAATATTAACGTGGATAATCACAATACTGAATCTTAGTAAAAAGTAGTGATATAGAACCGAGTCGGGCAATCGTTGTTGGGGAACGTAGTAAATTCAAAATTTTCCTACGCCATACAAGGATCTATCTATGGAGAGACCAGCAACAAGAGAGGTTGTAGAGCATCTTCATACCTTTGAAGATCGCTAAGCAGAAGCGTTGCTATGAATGTGGTCGATGGAGTCGTACTCGCAGCGATTCAGATCGCGGTGTGATTCCGATCTAGTGCTGAACCATGGCACCTCCGCGTTCAACACACGTGCAGCCCGGTGACGTCTCCCGCACCTTGATCCAGCAAGGAGGAGGGAGAGGTTGGGGAAGATCTTCGACAGCATGATGGCTTGGTGTCGATGGAGAGACGAGGTCTCCCGGCAGGGCTTCGCCAAGCACCGTGGGAGACGAGGAAGAAGAAGAGCAGGGCTGTGCCGAGAGAGAGATGGAAAACCGTATCTCCAAAGGCCAAAAACCCCACTATATATATGGGGAAGGAAGGGGTGGCGCCCCCTTTAGGGTTTCCCCCTTGAGGGGGGACGGCAGCCCTAGATGGGAGAGGGGGCGGCGGCTAGGGAGGAGAGGGGGGTGGCGCACCCCTAGGTGGGCCTTAGGCCCACCAGCGCCTAGGGTTTCCCCTCCCTCCCTCTCTAGTGCGCCTAGGGTGAGTGTGGGGGACGCACCAGCCCACCTAGGGGCTGGTTCCCTCCCGCACTTGGCCCATGTAGCCTTACGGGGCTCGTGGCCCCTCCCACTGGGCCTCCGGAACCCTTCCGGTGGTGTCGGTACTTTGCCGGTGGTGCCCGAAACATTTCCGGCGTCCAAAACCATCCATCCTATATTTTTCAATATTTACCTCCGTACCATTTCGGAGCTCCTCGTGACATCCGGGATATCATCCGGGACTCCGAACAACCTTCGGTAACCTCGTATAACAATTCCCTATAACCCTAGCGTCATCGAACCTTAAGTGTGTAGACCCTACGGGTTCGGGAATCATGCATACATGACCGAGACACTCTCCATCCAATAACCATCAGCGGGACCTGGATACCCATGGTAGCTCCCACATGTTCCACGATGATCTCATCGGGTGAACCACGATGTCAAGGATTCAATCAATCCCGTATACAATTCCCTTTGTTTGTCGGTATAGAACTTGCCCGAGATTCGATCGTCGGTATACCTATACCTTGTTTAATCTCGTAACTGGTAAGTCTCTTTACTCGTTCTGTAGCACGTCATCCCATGACTAACTCCTTAGTCACACTTGAGCTCATTATGATGATGTTCTACCGAGTGGGCCCAGAGATACCTCTCCATCACACGGAGTGACAAATCCCGATCTCGATTCGTACCAACCCAACAGACACTTTCGGAGATACCCGTAGTGCACCTTTATAGTCACCCAGTTACATTGTGATGTTTGATACAGCCAAACACTCCTACGGTATCCGGGAGTTGCACAATCTCATGGTCGAAGGAAAAAACACTTGACATTAGAAAAGCTTTAGCATACGAACAACACGATCTAGTGCTATGCTTAGGATTGGGTCTTGTCCATCACATCATTCTCCTAATGATGTGATCCCGTTATTAATGACATCCAATGTCCATGATCAGGAAACCATGATCATCTATTGACCAAGGAGCTAGCCAACTAGAGGCTTGCTAGGGACACATTGTGATCTATTTATTCACACATGTATTACTGTTTCCTGTTAATACAATTATAGCATGAACAATAGACGATTATCATGAACAAGGAAATATGATAATAACCATTTTATTATTGCCTATAGGGCATATTTCCAACAGTCTCCCACTTGCACTAGAGTCAATAATCTAGTTCACATCACGATGTGATTGCAATGAATTCAACACCCATACAGTTCTCGGGTTCGATCTTGTTTTGCTTGTGAGAGAGGTTTATAGTCAACGGGTCTGAACCTTTTAGATCCATGTGTGCTTTACAAATCTATATGCATCCTATAGATGCTACTACACCCCCATCTGGAACCATTCCAAATGACTGCTCCACTATACGAATCCGGTTTACTACTCATAGTCCTCCGGATTAGTGACAAAGCTTGCATCGACGTAACACCTTTACGACGAACTCTTTAATCATCTCCATAATTGAGAAAAAATCCTTAGTACATTAGTTACTAAGGATAACTTTGACCGCTGTCCAGTGATCCCTTCCTGGATCACTCTTGTACCCCATGACTCACTCATGGCAAGGCACGCTTTAGGTGCGGTACACAGCATAGCATACTTATAGAGCCTATGGCTGATGCATAGGGGACGACATTTGTCCTTTCTATTTCTTCTGCCGTGGTCGGGCTTTGAGTCCTACTCAAATTTACACCTTACAACATAGCAATAACTCCTTCTTTGCTGATATATTTTGAACTCCTTCAAAAACTTGTCAAGGCATGCATTTCGTTGAAAGTTCCATTAAGCACTTTGATCTATCTTTATAGATCTTGATGCTCAACTCTCAAGTAGTTACATCTAGGTTTTCCTTTGAAAAAAGACCTTTTAAACAACCCTTTATGCTTTGCAGAAATTCTACATTATTTCCGATCAACAATATGTCAAGCACATATATTCATTAGAAATTCTATAGTGCTCCCACTCACTTCTTTGGAATTACAAGTTTCTTATAAACTTTATAAAACCAAAAACTTTGATCACCTCATCAAAGTGTATATTCCAACTCTGAGATGCTTGCTCCAGTCCATAGAAGGATCGCTAGAGCTTTGCATACTTGTTAGCACCCTTTAGGATTGACAAAATCTTCTGGTTGTATCACATACAACCTTTCCTCAGGGAAACTGTCGAGGAAACAATATTTTTACATCATATTCGCAAGATTTCATAAATGATGCAGCAACTCCTAACATAATTCCAACAGACTTCCAGCATCGCTACGAGTGAGAAAGTCTCATCGTAGCCAACTCTTTGAACTTTATCACAAACATCTTCGTGACAAGTCGAGCTTTCTTAATGGCGACTTTTCACCATCACCGTCTGTCTTCCTTTTAAAGATCCATTCACAGTTAATAGTCTTATGACCATCAAGTGGTTTTTCCAAATTCTATACTTTGTTTTCATACATGGATCCTCTCTTGGGATTTCATGGCCTCCAGCCATTTGTCGGAATCCGGGCCCACCATCGCTTCTCCATAGCTCGTAGGTTCATTGTTGTCCAACAACATGACTTTCAAGACAGGGTTACTGCATCACTCTATAGCAGCAGTACGTGACCTTGTCGACCTACGAGGTCTCTAGTAACTTGATCTGAAGTCTCATGATCACTATCATTAGCTTCCACTTCAATTGGTGTAGGCGCCACAGGAACAACTTCCTACGCCCTGCTACACACACCCTGGTTGAAGTGATGGTTCACATAACCTCATCAAGTTTCCACCAAAACTCCCACTCAATTCTTTCGAGAGAAACCTTTCCTCGAGAAAGGACCCGTTTCTAGAAACAAACACATTTGCTTCCGGATCTGAGATAAGAGGTGTACCCAACTGTTTTGGGTGTCCTATGAAGATGCATTTATCCGCTTTGGGTTGAGCTTATCCGATTGAAACTCTTTCACATAAGCATCGCAGCTCCAAACTCTTATGAAATGACAGCTTAGGTTTCTCTAAACCATAGTTCATACGGTGTCATCTCAACGAAATTGAGTGGTGCCCTATTTAAAGTGAATTTGGTAGTCTCTAATGCCTAACCCATAAATTATAGTGGTAATTTGATAAGAAATAACATAGTAAGCACTATATCTAATAGTGCACGATTACGACATACGGACACACCATCAGACTATGGTGTTCCAGGTGGCATGAGTTGTGAAACATTTTTCACGTGAAACAATTTTCACCTTGTCTTAAACATTTACCAAACTCGTAACTCAGATATATATGATTACCTCCACGATCACATCGTAGACATATTATCCTCTTGTCACGATGATCTTCAACTTCACTCTGAAATTACTTGAACCTTTTTCAATAATTCAGACATGTGTTTCATCAAGTAAATACACTAGTATCTACTCAATCATTTGTGAAGTGTGAACATAATGATATCCACTGCGTGCCTAAGTACTCATCGGACTGCACACATCAAAATGTATTACTTCCAACAAGTTACATTCTTATTCCATCTCGCTGGAAAAGAGGTCAGCAGTCATCTTGCCCATGTGGTATGATTTGCATGTCTCAAGTGATTCAAAAATCAAGTGAGTCAAATGATCCATCTGCATGGAGTTTCTTCATGTGTTTATACCAACAGGCATGGTTTACATGTCTCAAACGTTTCAAAAAATGAGTGAGTACAAAGATCCATCAGCATGGAGCTTCTTCATGCATTTTATACCAATATGAGTCAAGCAACAGTGCCACAAGTAAGTGGTACTATCATTACTACTTTGTATCTTTTGGCAACAATATTATGGACATGTGTATCACTACGATCGAGACTCAATAAACCATTCATTCTAGGTGCAAGACCATTGAAGGTATCATTCAAGTAAACAGAATAACCATTATTCTCTTTAGATGAATAATCGCATTTTCCATTAACATAATCCAATCATGTCTATGCTCAACGCAAACACCAAATAACAATTATTTAGGTTTAACACTAATCTCGATGGTAGAGGGAGCGTGCGATGTTTGATCATATCAACCTTGGAAACACTTCCAACACATATTGTCACCTCGCCTTTAGCTAGTCTTCGTTTAATCCGTAGCTTTCATTTCGAGTTGCTAACACTTAGCAATCAAACCGGTATCTAATACCCTCGTGCTACCAGGATTACTAGTAAAGTACACATCAATATCATGTATGTCCAATATACTTTTGTCGACTTTGCCAGCCTTCTCATCTACCAAGTGTCTAGGGTAGTTCCTCTTCAGTGATTGTTCCCCTTATTACAGAAGCACTTAGTCTCGGGTTTGGGTTCAACCTTGGGTATCTTCACTACAGCAGCAACTGGTTTGCGTTTAATGAAGTATCCCTTCATGCCCTTTCCCTTCTTGAAACTAGCGGTTTCACAAACCATCAACAATTGATGCTCCTATTTAATTTCTACTTTTGTGGTGTCAAACATCGCGAATGGCTCAAGGATCATCATATCCATCCTTGATATGCTATAGTTCATCATGAAGCTCTAGTAGCTTGGTGTCAGTGACTTTGGAGAACTATCACTATCTCGTCTCGGAAATCAACTCCCACTCGATTCAAGTGATTGTAGTATTCAGACAATCTGAGCACATGCTCAACGATTGAGCTCTTCTCGTTTACTTTGCAGACAAAGAATCTTGTCGGAGGTCTCATACCTCTCAACAAGGGCACAAGCATGAAATCCCAATTTCATCTCTTGGATCATCACGTATGTCCCGCGACGTTCGAAACGTATTTAATGCCTTAATTCTAAGTCATTCAAGCAATATGCACTAAACTATCATGTAGTTATCAAAAAGGTGTATGTCCGATGTTCGCAACATCCACAGATCACGCTTGGGGTTCAGCACACTGAGCGGTGCATTAAGGACATAAGCCTTCTGTTTAGCAATGAGGACAACCCTCAGTTAACGGACCGAGTCCGCACAATTGCTACTTCTATCTTTCAACCATATTTTCTCTAGGAACGTATCAAATATCGTAGAGCTATAGCGTAAGTTACAACATAATTTGAAAGACCTATTTGACTATGTTCATGATAATTAAGTTCATCTCATGAACTCCCACTTAGATCTACATCCCTCTAGTCATCCAAGTGTTACACGATCCACGTCGACTAGCCCATGTCCGATCATCACGTGAGACGGACTAGTCATCAATGGTGAGCATCTCCATGCTGATCGTATCAACCATAAGACTCATGTTCGACCTTTCGGTCTCCTGTATTCGAGGCCATGTTTGTACATGCTAGGCTCGTCGAGTCAACCTAAGTGTTCTGCGCGTGTAAACTGGCTTACACCCATTGTATGCGAACGTTAGAATCTATCACACCCGATCATCACGTGGTGCTTCGAGACAATGATCCTTCGCAATGGTGCACACTTAGGGGAATACTTTCTCGAAATTTTCATGAGGGATCATCTTATCTTTGCTACCGTCGTTCCAAGCAATAAGATGTAAAAGAACATGATAAACATCACATGCAATCATATAGTGACATGATATGGCCATTATCATCTTGCTCCTTTATTCACCATCTTCGGGGCACCATGATCATCATCGTCACCGCAATGACACCATGATCTCCACCATCATGATCTCCATCATAGTGTCTCCATGAAGTCGTCACGCAATCTATTACTTCTACTACTATAGCTAACGTTTAGCAATAAAGTAAAGTAACCAACATGGCGTTGCATCTCATACAATAAATTAAGACAACTCCTATGGCTCCTGTCGGTTGTCATACTCATCGACATGCAAGTCATGAATCCTATTACAAGAACATGATCAATCTCATACACCACATATGCAACATCACATTCTTTTGGCCATATCACATCACATAGCATACCCTGCAAAAACAAGATAGACGTCCTCTAATTGTTGTTGCAAGTTTTACGTGGCTGATTTGGGTTTCTAGCAAGAACGTTTCTTACCTACGTGACAGCCACAACGTTGATATGCCAATGCTATTTACCCTTCATAAGGACCCTCTTCATCAAATCCGATTCGACTAAAGTGGTGTTGGAATTATGCCCTAGAGGCAATAATAAATATAGTTATTATTATAATTCCTGTATCAAGATAATCGTTTATTATCCATGCTATAATTGTATTGAATGAAGACATATATACATGTGTGGATACATAGACAAAACAATGTCCCTAGCAAGCCTCTAGTTGGCTAGCCAGTTGATCAAAGATAGTCAGGGTCTTCTGATTATATACAAGGTGTTGTTGTTTGATAACTGGATCACGTCATTAGGAGAATCACGTGATGGACTAGACCCAAACTAATAGACGTAGCATGGTGATCGTGTCATTTTGTTGCTACTGTTTTCTGCGTGTCAAGTATTTGTTCCTATGACCATGAGATCATATAACTCACTGACACCGGAGGAATGCTTTGTGTGTATCAAACGTCGCAACGTAACTGGGTGACTATAAAGATGCTCTACAGGTATCTCCGAAGGTGTTCGTTGAGTTAGTATGGATCGAGACTGGGATTTGTCACTCCGTGTGACGGAGAGGTATCTCGGGGCCCACTCGGTAATACAACATCACACATAAGCCTTGCAAGCAATGTGACTTAGTGTAAGTTGCGGGATCTTGTATTACGGAACGAGTAAAGAGACTTGCCGGTAAACAAGATTGAAATAGGTATGCGGATACTGACGATCGAATCTCGCGCAAGTAACATACCGAAGGACAAAGGGAATGACATACGGGATTATATGAATCCTTGGCACTGAGGTTCAAACGATAAGATCTTCGTAGAATATGTGGGATCCAATATGGGCATCTAGGTCCCGCTATTGGATATTGACCGAGGAGTCTCTCGGGTCATGTCTACATAGTTCTCGAACCCGCAGGGTCTGCACACTTAAGGTTCGACGTTGTTTTATGCGTATTTGAGTTATATGGTTGGTTACCGAATGTTGTTCGGAGTCCCGGATGAGATCACGGACGTCACGAGGGTTTCCGGAATGGTCCGGAAACGAAGATTGATATATAGGATGACCTCATTTGATTACCGGAAGGTCTTCGGAGTTACCAGGAATGTACCGGGAATGACGAATGGGTTCCGGGTGTTCACCGGGGGGGCAACCCACCCCGGGGAAGCCCATAGGCCTTGGGGGTAGCGCACTAGCCCTTGGTGGGCTGGTGGGACAGCCCAAGAAGGCCCTATGCGCCATAGGAAGAAAATCAAAGAGAAAAGAAAAAAAAAGAGGAGGTGGGAAAGGGGAGAAGGACTCCACCTTCCAAACCTAGTTGGATTCGGTTTGGAAGGGGAGGACTCCCCCCCTTGGCTCGGCCGACCCCCTTGGGGCTCCTTGAGCCTCAAGGCAAGGCCCCCCTCTCCCACCTATATATACGGAGGTTTTAGGGCTGATTTGAGACAACTTTGCCACGGCAGCCCGACCACATACCTCCACGGTTTTTCCTCTAGATCGCGTTTCTGCGGAGCTCGGGCGGAGCCCTGCCGAGATCAGATCACCACCAACCTCTGGAGTGCCGTCACGCTGCCGGAGAACTCATCTACCTCTCCATCTCTCTTGCTGGATCAAGAAGGCCGAGATCATCGTCGTGCTGTACGTGTGTTGAACGCGGAGGTGCCGTCCGTTCGGCACTAGATCGTGGACGGATCGCGGGACGGTTCGCGGCGCGGATCGAGGGACGTGAGGACGTTCCACTACATCAACCGCGTTCACTAACGCTTCGGCTGTGCGATCTACAAGGGTACGTAGATCGAATATCCCCTCTCGTAGATGGACATCACCATGATAGGTTTTCGTGCGCGTAGGGAAATTTTTATTTCCCATGCGACATTCCCCAACAGTGGCATCATGAGCTAGGTTCATGCTTAGATGTCTTCTCGAGTAGAACACAAAATTTTTTGTGGGCGGTGATGTGCGTTTTGCTGCCCTCCTTAGTCCTTTCTTGATTCCGCGGTATTGTTGGATTGAAGCGGCTTGGACCGACATTACTCGTACGCTTACGAGAGACTGGTTTCATCGCTATGAGTAACCCCGTTGCTCAAAGATGACTGGCAAGTGTCGGTTTCTCCAACTTTAGTTGAATCAGATTTGACCGAGGAGGTCCTTGTATAAGGTTAAATAGCAATTCATATATCTCCGTTGTGGTGTTTGCGTAAGTAAGATGCGATCCTACTAGATACCCATGGTCACCACGTAAAACATGCAACAACAAAATTAGAGGACGTCTAACTTGTTTTTGCAGGGTATGCTTGTGATGTGATATGGCCAATGATGTGATGTGATATATTGGATGTATGAGATGATCATGTTGTAATAGATAATGTCGACTTGCACGTCGATGGTATGGCAACCGGCAGGAGCCATAGGGTTGTCTTTAAACTAACGTTTGTGCTTGCAGATGCGTTTACTATTTTGCTAGGATGTAGCTTTAGTAGTAATAGCATGAGTAGCACGACAACCCCAATGGATACACATTGATGGAGATCATGGTGTGGCTCCGGTGACAAGAAGATCGTGTCGGTGCTTTGGTGATGGAGATCAAGGAGCACGTGATGATGGCCATATCATGTCACTTATGAATTGCATGTGATGTTAATCCTTTATGCACCTTATTTTGCTTAGAACGACGGTAGCATTATGAGGTGATCTCTCACTAAAATTTCAAGACGAAATTGTGTTCTCCCCGGCTGTGCACCGTTGCTACAGTTCGTCGTTTCGAGACACCACGTGATGATCGGGTGTGATAGACTCAACGTTCACATACAACGGGTGCAAAACAGTTGCACACGCGGAACACTCGGGTTAAGCTTGACGAGCGTAGCATGTGCAGACATGGCCTCGGAACACATGAGACCGAAAGGTCAATCATGAATCATATAGATGATATGATTAGCATAGGGATGCTTACCACTGAAACTATACTCAACTCATGTGATGATCAGACTTGAGCTAGTGTAAGTGGGTCATGAACCACTCAAATGACTAGAGAGATGTACTTTTTGAGTGGGAGTTTAGCAAGCAATTTGATTAAGTTAAACTCAAATTATCTTGAACATAGTCTAAGTCCACTTTGAATATATTTGTGTTGTAGATCATGGCTCACGCGACAGTCACCCTGAATTTTAATACGTTCCTAGAGAAAGCTAAGTTGAAAGATGATGGAAGCAACTTTGTAGACTGGGCTCGTAATCTTAAGCTAATCTTACAAGCTGGGAAGAAGGATTATGTCCTTAATGCTGCGCTAGGAGATGAACCACCCGCTATGGCTGACCAGGATGTTAAGAACGCTTGGTTAACACGTAAGGAGGACTACTCAGTAGTTCAATGTGCAGTCTTGTATGGCTTAGAACCGGGACTTCAACGTCGCTTTGAGCGTCATGGAGCATATGAGATGTTCCAGGAGTTGAAGTTCATCTTTCAGAAGAACGCCTGGATCGAGAGGTATGAGACCTCCGATAAATTCTATGCTTGCAAGATGGAGGAGAATTCGTCTGTCAGTGAACATGTGCTCAAATGTCTGGGTACTCAAACCGTCTAGCTGAGCTGGGGATTGAACTCCCGCAAGAGTCTATCACTGACAGAATCCTTCAATCACTGCCGCCAAGCTATAAAGGCTTTGTGTTGAACTACACATGCAAGGGATGAACAAGTCACCCGGCGAGTTGTTTGCGATGCTGAAAGTCGCAGAGTCTGAACTCCGTAAAGAGCATCAAGTGTTGATGGTGAATAATACCACTAGTTTCAAGAGAAACGGCAAAGGCAAGAAGGGTAATTCAAAGAAGAGCGGCAAGCCTGTTGCCAATCCGACGAAGAAACCCAAAGCTAGACCTAAGCCTGAAACAGAGTGCTACTATTGCAAGGGTATGGGTCACTGGAAGCGCAGCTGCCCCAAGTATCTGGCTGATAAGAAGGCGGCCAAAGAAAAATCTGGTATATTTGATATACATGTTATTGATGTTTACTTAACCGGCTCTCGTAGTAGTGCCTGGGTATTCGATACCGGTTCTGTTGCTCATATTTGCAACTCGAAACAGGAACTGCGGAATAATCGAAGGCTGGCGAAAGATGAAGTGACGATGCGCTTAGGAAATGGTTCCAAAGTTGATGCAATCGCCGTCGGCACAGTTTCACTTCAGTTACCATTAGGATTAGTTATGAACTTGAATAATTGTTATTTAGTGCCTGCGTTGAGCATGAACATTATATTTGGATCTTGTTTATTGCGAGACGGTTACTCTTTTAAGTCAGAGAATAATGGTTGTTCTATTTCTATGAGTAACATCTTCTATGGTCATGCACCCAATGTGAGAGGATTGTTCATATTGAATCTTGATAGTGATACACATATACATAACATTGAGACCAAAAGAGTTAGAGTTAACAATGATAGCACCATATTTTTGTGGCACTGCCGCTTAGGTCATATTGGTGTAAAGCGCATGAAGAAACTCCATGCCGATGGACTTTTGGAGTCACTTGACTTTGATTCACTTGACACATGCGAACCATGCCTCATGGGCAAGATGACTAAAACTCCGTTCTCCGGAACAATGGAGCGTGCCAGTGACTTGTTGGAAATCATACATACCGATGTGTGCGGTCCGATGAGCGTAGAGGCACGCGGCGGATATCGTTATTTTCTCACCTTCACTGACGATTTGAGTAGATATGGTTATGTCTACTTAATGAAGCACAAGTCTGAAACATTTGAAAAGTTCAAGCAATTTCAGAGTGAAGTTGAAAATCATCGTAACAAGAAGATCAAGTTCCTACGGTCTGATCGTGGGGGTGAATATCTGAGTTTCGAGTTTGGTGATCACTTAAGACAATGTGGAATAGTTTCACAGTTGACACCGCCTGGAACACCACAGTGTAATGGTGTGTCCGAACATCGTAATCGTACTTTATTAGAGATGGTGCGATCTATGATGTCTCTTACCGATTTGCGCTTTATCGTTTTGGGGTTATGCATTAGACACAGCTGCATTCACTTTAAATAGGGCACCATCAGAATCCGTTGAGACGACACCATACGAACTGTGGTATGGCAAAAGGCCAAAGTTGTCGTTTCTTAAAGTTTGGGGATGTGATGCTTATGTCAAAAAGCTTCAGCCTGAAAAGCTGGAACCCAAAGCGGAAAAGTGCATCTTCATAGGTTACCCAAAAGAGACAGTTGGGTACACCTTCTATCTCAAATCCGAGGGCAAAGTGTTTGTTGCTAAAAACGGAGCTTTTCTCGAGAAGGAGTTTCTCTCGAGAGAATTGAGTGGGAGGAAGATAGAACTTGATGAGGTTGTCGAACCTCTCATCCCTCTAGATGGTGGCGCAGGGCAAGGGGAAACCCCTGTCGTTGCGACGCCGGTTGAGGAAGAAGTTAATGATGATGATCATGAAACTCCGGCTCAAGTTCCTGTCGAACCACGCAGGTCGACGAGACCACGTGCTGCTCCCGAGTGGTACAGTAATCCCGTTTTGTCAATCATGTTGTTAGACAACAATGAACCTGCAAATTATGAAGAAGCAATGGTGGGCCCAGATTCCAACAAATGGCTAGAGGCCATGAAGTCCGAGATAGGATCCATGTATGAAAACAAAGTGTGGACTTTGGAAGTACTACCTGAGGGCCGCAAGGCTATTCAGAACAAATGGATCTTTAAGAAGAAGACGGACGCTGACGGCAATGTAACCGTTTATAAAGCTCGACTTGTGGCAAAGGGTTTTTCACAAGTTCAAGGAGTTGACTACGATGAGACATTCTCACCTGTAGCGATGCTTAAGTCCGTCAGAATCATGTTAGCAATAGCTGCATTTTTCAATTATGAAATCTGGCAGATGGATGTCAAAACGGCGTTCCTTAACGGTTTCCTTAAGGAAGAGTTGTATATGATGCAACCCGAAGGTTTTGTCGATCCTAAGAATGCTAACAAGGTGTGCAAGCTCCAGCGATCCATTTATGGACTGGTGCAAGCATCTCGGAGTTGGAACAAACGCTTTGATGAGGTGATCAAAGCATTTGGGTTTATACAAGTGGTTGGAGAATCTTGTATTTACAAGAAAGTGAGTGGGAGCTCTGTGGCGTTTCTAATATTATATGTGGATGACATATTGCTGATTGGAAACAACATAGAGTTTTTGGAGAGCATAAAGGATTACTTGAATAAAAGTTTCTCTATGAAGGACCTAGGAGAAGCTGCTTTAATTCTAGGCATTAAGATCTACACGGATAGATCGAAACGCCTAATAGGACTTTCACAAAGCACATACCTTGATAAAGTTTTGAAGAGGTTCAAAATGGAACTGTCCAAGAAAGGGTTCTTGCCAGTTTTACAAGGTACGAGATTGAGTAAGACTCGGTGCCTAGCAACTGATAAGGATAGAGAGCATATGAGCACCATCCCCTATGCTTCAGCCATAGGTTCTATCATGTATGCAATGTTGTGCACTAGACCGGACGTTACCCTGGACATAAGTATGGCAGGCAGGTTCCAGAGTAATCCAGGAGTGGATCACTAGACGGCGGTCAAGAATATCCTGAAGTACCTGAAAAGGACTAAGGAGATGTTTCTCGTGTATGGAAGTGACGAAGAGCTCGCCGTAAAGGGTTACGTCGATGCAAGCTTTGACACAGATCCGGACGACTCTAAGTCGCAGACCGGATACGTATTTATTCTTAATGGGGGTGCGGTAAGCTGGTGCAGTTCCAAGCAAAGCGTCGTAGCAGATTGTACATGTGAAGCGGAGTACATGGCTGCCTTGGAGGCGGCTAAGGAGGGTGTCTGGATGAAGCAGTTCATGACGGATCTTGGAGTGGTGCCAAGCGCACTGAATCCAATAACCTTGTTCTATGACAACACGGGTGCCATTGCCTTAGCAAAGGAACCACGGTTTCACAAGAAGACCAGACACATCAAGCGACGCTTCAACCTCATCCGCGACTACGTCGAAGGGGAGGACGTAAATATATGCAAAGTGCACACGGATCTGAATGTAGCAGACCCGCTGACTAAACCTCTTCCACGGGCAAAGCATGATCAACACCAGAACTGTATGGGTGTTAGATTTATTACAATATAATTCGCATGATGATGTGAGGGCTAGATTATTGACTCTAGTGCAAGTGGGAGACTGTTGGAATTATGTCCTAGAGGCAATAATAAATATAGTTATTATTATAATTCTTGTATCAAGATAATAGTTTATTATCCATGCTATAATTGTATTGAATGAAGACTTAAATACATGTGTGGATACATTGACAAAACACTGTCCCTAGCAAGCCTCTAGTTGGCTAGCCAGTTGATCAAAGATAGTCAGGGTCTTCTGATTATATACAAGGTGTTGTTGTTTGATAACTGGATCACGTCATTAGGAGAATCACGTGATGGACTAGACCCAAACTAATAGACGTAGCATGTTGATCGTGTCATTTTGTTGCTACTGTTTTCTGCGTGTCAAGTATTTGTTCCTATGACCATGAGATCATATAACTCACTGACACCCGAGGAATGCTTTGTGTGTATCAAATGTCGCAACGTAACTGGGTGACTATAAAGATGCTCTACAGGTATCTACGAAGGTGTTCGTTGAGTTAGTATGGATCGAGACTGGAATTTGTCACTCCGTGTGACGGAGAGGTATCTCGGGGCCCACTCGGTAATACAACATCACACACAAGCCTTGCAAGCAATGTGACTTAGTGTAAGTTGCGGGATCTTATATTACGGAACGAGTAAAGAGACTTGCCGGTAAACGAGATTGAAATAGGTATGCGGATACTGACGATCGAATCTCGCGCAAGTAACATACCGAAGGACAAAGGGAATGACATACGGGATTATATGAATCCTTGGCACTGAGGTTCAAACGATAAGATCTTCGTAGAATATGTGGGATCCAATATGGGCATCCAGGTCCCGCTATTGGATATTGACCGAGGAGTCTCTCGGGTCATGTCTACATAGTTCTCGAACCCGCAGGGTCTGCACACTTAAGGTTCGACATTGTTTTATGCGTATTTGAGTTATATGGTTGGTTACCGAATGTTGTTCGGAGTCCCAGATGAGATCACGGAAGTCACGAGGGTTTCCGGAATGGTCCGGAAACGAAGATTGATATATAGGATGACCTCATTTGATTACCGGAAGGTTTTCGGAGTTACCGGGAATGTCCCGGGAACGACGAATGGGTTCCGGGTGTTCACGAGGGGGGCAACCCACCCCAGGGAAGCCCATAGGCCTTGGGGGTGGCGCATCAGCCCTTGGTGGGCTGGTGGGACAGCCCAAGAAGGCCCTATGCGCCATAGGAAGAAAATCAAAGAGAAAAGAAAAAAAAAAAGAGGAGGTGGGAAAGGGGAGAAGGACTCCACCTTCCAAACCTAGTTGGATTCGGTTTGGAAGGGGAGGACTCCCCCCTTGGCTCGGCCAACCCCCTTGGGGCTCCTTGAGCCTCAAGGCAAGGCCCCCCCTCTCCCACCTATATATACGGAGGTTTTAGGGCTGATTTGAGACAACTTTGCCACGGCAGCCCGACCACATACCTCCACGGTTTTTCCTCTAGATCGCGTTTCTGCGGAGCTCGGGCGGAGCTCGGGCGGAGCCCTGCCGAGATCAGATCACCACCAACCTCCGGAGCACCGTCATGCTGCCGGAGAACTCATCTGCCTCTCCGTCTCTCTTGCTGGATCAAGAACGCCGAGATCATCATCGAGCTGTACATGTGCTGAACGCGGAGGTGCCGTTCGTTTGGCACTAGATCGTGGGACGGATCGCGGGACGGTTCGCGGGGCGGATCAAGGGATGTGAGGACGTTCCACTACATCAACCGCGTTCATTAACGCTTCTGCTATGCGATCTACAAGGGTACGTAGATCGAATATCCCCTCTCATAGATGTACATCACCATGATAGGTTTTCGTGTGCGTAGGAAATTTTTTGTTTCCCATGCGACGTTCCCCAACAAGTGGGAGAGACAGACACCCGCTAGCCACCTTATGCAACTGGTGCATGTCAGTCGGTGGAACCATTCTCACGTAAGAGTACGTGTAAAGTCGGTCCGGGCCGCTTCATTCCACGATGCCGCCAAATCAAGATAAGACTAGTAACGACAAGCAATTGACAAAATTAGCGCCCACAACTTTTGTGTTCTACTCGTGCATAGAATCTACGCATAGAACCTTGGCTCGGATGCCACTGTTGGGGAACGTAGTAAATTCAAAATTTTCCTATGCCATACAAGGATCTATCTATGGAGAGACCAGCAACGAGAGAGGTTGTAGAGCATCTTCATACCTTTGAAGATCGCTAAGCAGAAGCGTTGCTATGAATGTGGTCGATGGAGTCGTACTCGCAGCGATTCAGATCGCGGTGTGATTCCGATCTAGTGCCAAACCACGGCACCTCCGCGTTCAACACACGTGCAGTCCGGTGACGTCTCCTGCACCTTGATCCAGCAAGGAGGAGGGAGAGGTTGGGGAAGATCTCCGGCAGCATGACGACGTGGTGTCGATGGAGAGACGAGGTCTCCCGGCAGGGCTTCGCCAAGCACCGTGGGAGACGAGGAAGAAGAAGAGCAGGGCTGTGCCGAGAGAGAGATGGAAAACCGTATCTCCAAAGGCCAAAAACCCCACTATATATATGGGGAAGGAAGGGGTGGCGCCCCCTTTAGGGTTTCCCCCTTGAGGGGGGACGGCAGCCCTAGATGGGAGAGGGGGCGGCGGCTAGGGAGGAGAGGGGGGTGGCGCACCCCTAGGTGGGCCTTAGGCCCACCAGCGCCTAGGGTTTCCCCTCCCTCCCTCTCTAGTGCGCCTAGGGTGAGTGTGGGGGACGCACCGGCCCACCTAGGGGCTGGTTCCCTCCCGCACTTGGCCCGTGTAGCCTTCCGGGGCACGTGGCCCCTCCCGGTGGGCCTCCGGAACCCTTCTGGTGGTCCCGGTACTTTGTCAGTGGTGCCCAAAACATTTCCGGCGTCCAAAACCATCCATCCTATATATCAATCCTTACCTCCGGACCATTCCGGAGCTCCTCGTGATGTCCGGGATCTCATCCCGGACTCCGAACAACCTTAGGTAACCTCGTATAAGAATTCCCTATAACCCTAGCGTCATCGAACCTTAAGTGTGTAGACCCTATGGGTTCGGGAATCATACAAACATGACCGAGACACTCTCCGGCCAATAACCATCAGCGGGACCTGGATACCCATGGTGGCTCCCACATGTTCCATGATGAACTCATCGGATGAACCACGATGTCAAGGATTCAATCAATCCCGTATACAATTCCCTTTGTCTGTCGGTATAGAACTTGCCCGAGATTCGATCGTCGGTATACCTATACCTTGTTCAATCTCGTAACTGGTAAGTATCTTTACTCGTTCTGTAGCACGTCATCCCGTGACTAACTCCTTAGTCACACTTGAGCTCATTATGATGATGTTCTACTAACTGGGGCCAGAGATACCTCTCAGTCACACGGAGTGACAAATCCCGATCTCGATTCGTACCAACCCAACAGACACTTTCGGAGATACACGTAGTGCACCTTTATAGTCACCCAGTTACGTTGTGACGTTTGATACACCCAAAGCACTCCTACGGTATCCGGGAGTTGCACAATCTCACGGTCGAAGGAAAAAACACTTGACATTAGGAAAGCTTTAGCATACAAACAACACGATCTAGTGCTATGCTTAGGATTGGGTCTTGTCCATCACATCATTCTCCTAATGATGTGATCCCGTTATCAATGACATCCAATGTCCATGATCAGGAAACCATGATCATCTATTGATCAACGAGCTAGCCAACTAGAGGCTTGCTAGGGACACATTGTGATCTATTTATTCACACATGTATTACTATTTCGTGTTAATACAATTATAGCATGAACAATAGACGATTATCATGAACAAGGAAATATGATAATAACCATTTTATTATTGCCTCTAGGGCATATTTCCAACAATCGTGGCATTTTTTTAGTACTGAAATCAATATTGAAATATTAACATGGATAGGCACTATACTTTTAGTACAGAAACTACTGATATTAAACTTACTCGGGTGATCGTGGTGCTGATTTTCACTACTGAAATCAGTATTGAAATCTTAACATGGTTAATCGCAATACCAAATTTTAATACTGGAATTAGTGATATAAAACTGAGTCGGGTGATCATGGTGTTGTTTTTCAGTACTAAAATCAGGCTGGAACATTAACATGGATAATCGCAATAGCGGATTTTAGTAGCAAGATTAATGATATAGAACTGAGTCAAGTGATCTTCATACTAAAATTAGTACTGAAGTATATAACTTAGTCGGTGATCTTGGGGATCTTTTCTATACTAAAATCAATATTGAAATATTAATGTGGATAATTGCGATACTGAATTTTAGTTTCGAAACTAGTGATATATGTTGGGGAACGTAGTAATTTCAAAAAAAAATCCTACGCTTCACAAGGATCTATCTATGAGAAACTGATAACCCACAAGTATAGGGGATCGCAATAGTTTTCGAGGATAGAGTATTCAACCCAAATTTATTGATTCGACACAAGGGGAAGCCAAAGAATATTCTCAAGTATTAGCAGTTGAGTTGTCAATTCAACCACACCTGAAAGATTTAGTATCTGCAGCAAAGTATCAGTAGCAAGGTAGTATGATAGCAGCAGTAGCAACAGTAACCAGTACCAGCAAAGTGACAATAGTAGCAACAAAGTAACAGCAGTAGCAACAGAGTAACAGTGGCAGCAGTGACAGCAGTAGCGACAGAGTAACGTAGCAAGGACGAGTAGGAAAAACTCGTAGGAATTGGATCGGTGATGGATGATTATGCCGGATGGTATTCATCATGCAACAGTTATAACACGGAGATATATGTAACTAGCTCCAGTTCGTCAATGTAATGTAGGCATGTATTCCGTATGTAGTCACACGTGCTTAGGGAAAAGAACTTGCATGACATCTATTGTCCATCCATCCCGTGGCAGCGGGGTCCTAATGGAAACTACGAGATATTAAGGTTCTCCTTTTAATAAAGAACCAGACCAACGCATTAGAACTTGGTGAATACATGAACTCCTCATACTATGGTCATCTCCGGGAGTGGTTCCGCTATTGTCACTCCGGGGTTGCCGGGTCATAACACATAGTAGGTGACTACAACATGCAAGATAGGATCAAGAACACACATATATTGGCGACAACATAATAGGTTCACATCTGAAATCATGGCACTCGGGCCCTAGTGACAAGCATTAAGCATGGCAAAGTAGTAGCAACATCAATCTCAGAACATAGTGGATACTAGGGATCAATCCCCATCAAAACTAACTCGATTACATGATAGATCTCATCCAACCCATCACCGTCCAGCAAGCCTACGATGAGATTACTCACGAACGGTGAAGAGCATCATGGAATTGGCGATGAAGGAAGGTTGGTGATGACGATGGCGACGATCTCCCCTCTCTGGAGCCCAGAACGGACTCCAGATCTGCCCTCCAGAGGAAGAACAGGAGGTGGCGGCGCCTCTGTATCGTAAAACACGATGAACTCTTCTCCTTGATTTTTTTCCGGATGAAAGGGACTAAATAGAGCTGAGATTGGAGGCGGTGGAGCAACGTGGGCCCCACAAGCCTGCCAGGCGCGGCCAGGGGGCCTGCGCCTGGTGGGCTTGTGGGCTCCCACCTCCACCCCTCAGGTTGATTCTTGCGCCAGTATTTTTTATATATTCCACAAAAAATCCCCGTAAATTTCCAGGTCATTCCGAGAACTTTTATTTCTGCATAAAAACAACACCATGGCAATTCTGCTGAAAACAGCGTTAGTCCGGGTTAGTTCCATTCAAATCATGCAAATTAGAGTCCAAAACAAGGGCAAAAGAGTTTGGAAAAGTAGATACAACGGAGACGTATCAACTCCCCCAAGCTTAAAACCTTGCTTGTCCTCAAGCAATTCAGTTGACAAACTGAAAGAGACAAAAGAAAAACTTTTACGAACTCTGTTTGATCTTGTTGTTGCAACTATGTCTAACTCATAACCAGAATTTCGGCAAGATCACAAGCTAACCACATAAGAAAATGACATCTAGGTCTCACGGTAAACTCATATCAAAGCATAATCAACTAGCAAACAATAATGATAAGTTTCAAACGTCAACACTTCAATCAAAACAATCATGAAGCAATATGAACAGATGGTATCTCGCTAGCTCTTTCTGAGACCGCAAAACATAAATGCAGAGCACCTTCAAAGACCAAGGGCTGACTAAACATTGTAATTCATGGCAAAGAAGATCCAGTCACAGTCATACTCAATATCAGTCAAAAGCAAAGCATAAAAATGATAGAGGTGCTCTCTAATTGGGAGGAGGGGCGACGCCCTCGGTGGGCTTGGCGCCCAAGGGAGCCTCCCATGCCTAGGGTTTGGTCCCCTCCACCCCGTGTGCGCCTTGTGATGAGATGGGAGGCGCACCAGCCCATCTAGGGATGGTTCCCTTTCCACTCTTGGCCCGTGTAGCCTTTTGGGGCTGGTGGCCCTTCCCGGTGGACCCCCGGAACCCTTCTAGTGGTCCCGTTACATTACCGGTGATTCCTAAAAGACTTCCAGCGATCAAATCCTCACTTCCTATATATGAATCTTTACCTCCGGACCATTTCGGAGCTCCTCGTGACGTACGGAATCTTATCCGGGACTCTGAACAACCTTCGCTAACCACATACTATTCCCATTAAAACACTGGCGTCATCAAACCTTAAGTGTGTCGACCCTACGGGTTCAAGAACCATGCAGACATGACTGAGACACCTCTCCGGTCAATAACCAACAGCGGGGTCTGGATATCCATGTTGGTTCCCGCATGTTCCATGATGATCTCATCAGATGAACCACGATGTCGGGGATTCAATCAATCCCGCATGCATTCTCTTTGTCTACCGGTATGATACTTGCTCGAGATTCGATCGTCGGTATCCCTATACCTTGTTCAATCTCGTTGTCGGCAAGTCTCTTTACTCGTTCAGTAACACATCATCCCGTGGCTAACTCCTTAGTCACATTGAGCTCATTATGATGATGGATTACCGAGTGGGCCTAGAGATACCTCTCCATCACACAGAGTGACAAATCCCAGTCTCGATTCATACCAACCCAAAAGACACTTTCAGAGATACGTGTAGTGCATCTTTATAATCACCCAGTTACATTGTGACGTCTGATACACCGAAAGCACTCCTACGGTATCCGGGAGTTGCACAATCTCATGGTCTAAAGAATGATACTTGACATTAGAAAAGCTTTAACAGACGAACAATACAATCTAGTGCTATATTTAGGATTGGGTCTTGTCCACCACATCATTCTCCTAATGATGTGATCCCGTTATAAATGACATTCAATGTCCATGATCACGAAACCATGATCATCTATTGATCAACGAGCTAGTCAACTAGAGGCTCACTAGGGACATGTTGTGGTCTATATATTCACACATATATTATGGTTTCTGGTTAATAAAATTATAGCATAAATAATAAAAAATTATCATGAACAAGGAAATATAATAATAACTAATTTATTATTGCCTCTAAGGCATATTTCCAACAATATAGACCTAGGACAGGTGATCGTGGTGCTATTTTTCCGTACTGAAATATGTATTGAAATATTAACGTGGATAATCGCAATACTGAATTTTAGTAAAAAAAAGTAATGATATAGAAGTGAGTCGGGTGATCATGATGTTGTTTTTGAGTACCCAAGTCAATATTGAAATATTAACATGGATAGTCACTATACTTATTTTTACTACCCAAACTACTCATATAGAACCGAGTGAGGTGATCATGGTGTTTTTGAGTACTAAAATCAGTATTGAAATATTAACGAATTTTAGTACCCATATTAGTGATATAGAACTGAGTTAGGTGATCTTCGTAATGAAATTAGTACTATACTATAGAAATGTGATATAGAACTAAGTCAGATAATTATCGTACTCAAATCAGTACTAAAGTATACAACCGAGTTCGGTGAAGTGTTGAAATATTAACGTGGATAGTTGCAATACTGAATTTTAGTACACAAACTACTCATATAACACAAAGTCGGGTGATCTTGGTGTCGTTTGTCAGTACTGAAATCGGTGTTGAAATATTAATGTGGATAATCCTTACTAAATTTTAGTAGAAAAACTAGTCATATAAAACTAAGTAGGGTGATCATGGTGCTATTTTGAAGTACTGAAATCAGTATTCAAATATTAACATCGATAATTACTATACTGAATTTTAGTATCGAAACTACTGATAGTTAACTCACTTGGGTGATCGTAGTGTTGTTTTTCAGTACTCAAATCAGTATTGAAATATTAACTTGGATAATAGTACTGAATTTTAGTACCGGAACCACTAATATAAAACTGAGTTGGGTGATCGTGGTGTTGTTTTTCAGAGCCGTAACTTGTGTTGAAATATTAGCGTGGATAATCACAATACTGAATTTTAGTACAAAAATAGTGATATCTGAACTGAGTTGGGTGATCTGGTGTTACTTTTCAGTACGTAAACCAATATTGAAATATTAACGAGAACAACCGCAATACTGAATTTCAGTAGCAAAAGTAGTGATATAGAACTGAGTCGGGTGATCATGGTGTTGTTTTTGAGTACTAAAATCGGTATTGAAATATTAACGAGAACAATCACGATACGGAACTTTAGTACCAAAATTACTCATATAGAACTGAGTGAGGTCATCGTCATACTCAAATCAGTATTGAAGTATAGAACTGGGTCCGATGGTTGTGGGCTGTTTTTCAATACTGAAATAAGTATTGAAATGTTACAGTGAATAATCGCAATAGCGAATTTTTGTACCGAATTAGTTAATTTTAATACCGAAATTAGTGATATAGAACTGAGTGAGGTAATCGTCGTACTCATATCAGTACTGAAGTATAGAACTGAGTTCGATGATCATGGGGCTATTTTTCAGTATTGAAATATTTAAGTGAATAATCGCAGTATCGATTTTTTTTACCGAATTAGTGAATTTTAGTGTCCAAGTTAGTGATATAGAACTGAGTTAGGTGATCGTCATACTCAAATCGGTATTGGAGTATAGAAGTGAGTCGGTTGATCGTGAGGCTATTTTTGAGTACTCAAATCAATATTGAAATATTTAGGTGGATAATAGCAATACTGGATTTTAATGCGGAAACTAGTGATGTAGAACTGAGTCGGGTGATCGTGGTGCTATTTTGAAGTACTGAAATCAGTATTGAAATATTAAGGTGGATAATCGGAATAGTGAATTTTAGTGCCAAAAGTAGTGATATAGAAATCAGTCGGGTGATCATGATGTTGTTTTTGAGTACTGAAATCAGTATTGAATATTAATGTGGATGGTCACTCTACTAATTTTCAGTAACGAAACTACTAATATAGAACTGAGTCGGATGATGGTGGTGTTTTTTTCACTACTGAAATTAGTGTTGTAATAATGTTGATAATCACAATACAAAATTTTAGTACAAAAAGTTGTGATATATAACTCACTCGGGTGCTTGTGGTATTGTTTTTTGAGTACTAAAATCAGTATTGCAATATTAGCATGGATAGTCACTATATTGAATTTTAGTACGGAAACTATTGATATTAAACTGAGTCGGGTGATCATGGTGATGTTTTTCAGTACTGAAATCAGTATTGAAATATTAACGTGGATAGTCACTATACCAAATTTTAATACTAAAATTAGTGATATAAAAGTGAGTCGGATGATCATGGTGTTGTTTTAAGTATTGTAATCAAGCCAAAATATTAACATGGGTAATCGCAATACGGATGTTAGTAGCAAGATTAATGATATAGAACTCAGTGAGGTGATCGTCATACTGCAATCAGTACTGAAGTATAGAACTGAGTCAGGTGATCGCGCGGATGCTTTTCATACTGAAATCAGTATTGAAATATTAATGTGGATAATTGCAATACTAAATTTTAGTTCCGAAACTAGTGATATACACCTGAGTTGGGTGATCCTGGTGCTACTTTTAGTATTGAAATCAATATTAAAATATTAACGTTAATAATGGCAATACTGAATTTTAGTAAAAGAAAGTAGTGGTATAGAAAGGTAATCGTGATGTTGTTTTTGCATACTGAAATCATTATTAATATATTAACGTAGATAGTCACTATACTGATTCTTAGTACAGAAACTAGTGATATCGAACTAAGTCGGATGATCATGTTGTTTTTGAGTACTAAAATTAGTATTAAAATATTAACGAATTTTAGTACCCAAATTAGTGATACAGAACCAAGTGAGGAGATCGTCGTACTTAAATCAATACTGAAGTACACAACTGAGTCGGGAGATTGTGGTGTTGTTTTTAATACTAAAATTAGTATTAAAATATTAACATGTATAATTGCAATACTGAATTTGAGTACCAAAACTAGTGATATAAAACTAAGTTGGGTGACCATGATACTATTTTTTAGTACTGAAATCAGCATTGTTATATTGACATCGATAATCACAATACTGAATTTTATTATCAAAAGTAGTGATATAGAACTAAGTCGGATGATTGTGGTGTTTTTTGAGTATGGAAGTATTAACGGGGATAGTCACTATACTGAAAATTAATACCGAAATTGTTAATATAGAATTGAGTCGGGTGATCGTGATGCTTTTTTCAGTACTGAAATTATTATTGACATATTAACGTGAATAACCGCAATACCAAATTTAGTATCAAAATTCGTGATATAGAACTAAGTCGTGTGATTGTGGTGTTTTTTTCAATACTGAAATCAGGATTGAAATATTAACGTGGATAATGGCAATACCAAATTTTAGTATCGAAATTAGTGATATATATAGAACGAAGTCACATAATCATCATACTCAAATCAGTACTCGAGTATAGAAGTGAGTATCGTGATCGTGGAGCTCTTTTTAAGTACTAAAATAAGTATTGTTAGTACCGAAACTACTGAAATAGATGTTTAAATATTAACGTGCATAATCACAGTACTGATTTAATACAAAAAATAGTGATATAGAACTGAGTCGGGTGATTGTAGTGTTTTTGTATAACTAAAATCGGTATTGAAATATTAACGTGGAAAGTCACTACACTGAATTTTAGTACCGAAACTGCTAATATTGAACTGAATCGGGTGATCGTGGTGTTGTTTTTCAGTACTGAAATCAGTATTGTAATATTAACATGGATAATCGCAATGCCGAATTTTAAACCCATACCTCTCACGAAAAAAAACATGCCACTCTTAAAAAACATATTTTTTGCGTAAAATAGTTTATTTATTTCATCCAAAAGCTAAGAAAGCCGGTGAAAAACCAAAACACCAAGAAACGAAAAAACCGATCTAACAAAAAGAAAACGCGTGCGGAAAAATAAAAAAATCAAAATCAAAGAAAAATATCATAACGCGACACATAACGACGGATGAGAACGTGTCAAATGATGACGCGTGTGAATGGTCGTTAGAAGACTTCTGAGAAAGTGCTCTTCAAGCACTCGGTTAGGAGGCCCCTTACGAAGTGGCTTTTAGGTTGTAATACGTCGATGCGTAGGCCCAAAATGCAAAACGGGCACACGTCAGAACATAATTGATCCGGACGATGTCATCCTGAGTTAATAGTATAGTTAGTAATCGGCTATTTAATGTTAGCATGTCACTTATAACTATAACCTAATAACTCGCTCAAACAATAGTTAATCATACTAGTATATTATATTGTTAATATATGACTTATTATTTTCTCTCACAAAGGTTACTGAAGCTCGTGCTACATTCAACTACAAGTTTATAACCCGATTCCCTTCACTTTTCTTGAACTAAACGCAAATCTATGTGACATCTCTTATAACCCGCCTGTATTACTGCATTACGCAGCTCCTGCTTAAAAAGAAAGTCTTAGGCAGCTCTCCTTTAATCCAAGTGCAGTGAATGTTCTTCGTCATCTCCCGGCTCTATTTCGGTACAGTTGTGTTCTTTCAGCTTTTTGTACATACATACATCATAAAAAAAAAATCCTCCGCCCGTTAAGAAAAAGTTAATACATATTAAAAACTGAAATTTTCCTGACCCCTTGTTAACATACTTTTTCGGACATTTTTGAGAAAATATCAGTACTTTTCTGGAAAAAATTGCACTACGTGTTAAAATAAGTGTGTATACACTATGCAAGACTACATACGTAATTCAGAAAATGGGCTACCGTTTAGGAAAATATTTGGTTGTGACATAAATAGCACGACAATAATAATATATAATTATTCACAAATATGTTCTATCTTCGACCCTAAAAATGTACACATGTTCCAAAAAATGTGTGCCACAATTTAAAAATTGTTCATACTTCTGAAAAAATAGTCATGCCTTGTTAAAAATGTTCAGAATTATTGGGGAAATATTCTTAGCTTTTGGATAAAGGTTCATTAAGTGCTAAATATGTTCATACGTTTTTAGAAAAAATGAATCAGGAACCAAAAACATGAACTTCTGATAACTAAAAATAGATGCTTTTTTTTAAATCATATTCGCTTAATTTCTTTTTGCCAATAAATTTTTATATATACTAAAAAAATAAGGACATTGAAATGTTCAAAACAAAATACATAGTCCAAAAAAGGTACATACAATAATGTCTGGGAGTGTTAAGAAAAAGTCATATATTGTAGGAAATATTTTGAGCCCGTGTTAAAAAAATTGTTCATATTTTCAAAATAAATGCCCGATATTATAGAGATTTTCCGACATTCTTGGAAAATATCTAGACGTTCTGGGAAAATGCTCTTTACATGTTAATATAAGTGTGCATACAATATGGAAGAATATACATTTGTATTTGAGAAAATAAATTATCTTTTAGGAAAATATTTTGTGAGAACATAATTTTTTTTTGACATAAGGAGTAAGAGAATATCAATATCCCATTAGACAGACATATTTTTTCTGTTCCCAAAAAAGTGCACATAGACTCCAAAAATGTTAGAGCAACTCTAGCAGACCCCTCATCCCGCCCCGGCCCGGAAAATAACCGTCAAAATGCGGGTCGGGGCAGAAAAACTTCTTCGATCAGACCCCGCATCCCGCCCCGGCCCGAAAATATTTTTGCGGAGCGCGACAAAATCTCGGCCCCAACCCGCGTATTCGTGGGTTCCCCCCTCGCCGCTGTTGTGCCCTGCATATAAGCGGGAAGCGGTTGGTGGGGGGACATTTCAGCCCGTTTTCCCCCACCAACCACCTCCCCTCTCCCCCCTTCGCCCAAGATTCCGGTCGCCGGTGGCTGCGCCAAGCGATGGAGTGGTCAGGGAGCATCTCCAGCAGCCCCGGCAAGGGCGCATTAGCGCATGCAGGGACGGGTTCATCCTCCCGGCGCCGCCGACGATTTTCGGGCATGGATTCGTCCGGCCGTTCATCGGGCTCGGCGCTCGCGCAACGGCTTTGTGGCTCGCCATTGCCGCTCATACAGTGCGACGACTGCACGCGGACAGTGTTGCGGCTTACTTCGGGCACGCCGAACCACCCCCGATGGGTGTTCTTCAAATGTGAAAATGATGGGGTACGTGCACTTGCGATATCTCATTCTTTGGTTCAATTGCGGATCCTCATTCCGAACATGGTTATTCTTTTGTGTAGGAATATGGATGCTCATTTTGGTTTTGGGAAGGCGGATACATTGATTTATTGATAGAAAAAAGTTAATAGATATCGATGCACTCCTTAGTAGAAAAAAAACAATGATGCGGCTGCATGTGCAACATCTACTTCTTTCGAGCCAAAGATGAAGAATGAAGAATGCAAGATGAAGAATCCGCAGATCAACAATGAGTGCATGGAGAAGATATTGCTTCAACTAGTTGGAAATCTTCTAAAATGCATACTTGTGGTTCTTTTTTTTTGGTCTTGCTATTCTAGCAAAGATGTGGTGATGTCTTATGTATCCAAATGATGTTGAAAAAGCAAAGAAATGCATTGTTCTAGCAAAGATGTGGTGCAAATTTAGGTTTTCCGGACCGGGAAGAGCTGCGCCAGATCAGACCCCGCAAAGCCGACCCGTAAAAAAGCATATTCCATAAATATGCATTTTTTACGGGTACGTTATGCGGGGTCTGAATCCGCGGCCGTGCGTGGCGGCCCGCAAATCCGTTTTTCTGCAAACTGCAAACACGTTTTGCGGGCTGGACGGATGCGGGGTCTGCTAGAGTTGCTCTTAGCAGCATTTTTTCTTGTATACTTTTGTAAAGATAGCCGTCCCTTGCTATGAAAATGTTTAGAACTTCTGGGAAGAATTTACATCCATAACTGATAATATGGTTTAGTATTTAGGAAAATATTGTGTGAAAACAAATTTTGTTCTGATATAAAGAGTGTCAAAATATTAATATCGAGTTATCCGTAAACATGTTGGTCCCATTCTAAAAAATGTACATATATTGCAAACAAAAAAGGTGCCACGTATATTTAAATTTGTTCACACTTTGGAAAATAATTAGTCCCTTGCTAGAAAATTGTTCATAATTTTTGGCAAGATATCCTTATTTTTTGAATTTTTTTTGTTTGGAAAAAGGAATATATTAATATCAAGCATATACTAATTACACACAGTCTCTGCACAACACTAGTGAAAAACGGGCCATTAGTCCCGGTTCGAGAGGGACTTTAGTCTCGGTTCTCCAACCCGGACTAAACAATCGGGACAAAAGGCCGAAATTTAGTCTCAGTTGTGTTACGAACAAGACCTAATAGTGCTCCACGTGGCCGTTGTGGGGGCGCGATTGCGGAAGGACCTTTAGTCCCGGTTGGTAATAACAAACGGGACTAAAAGGCGGCCACACATCAGCAGCTACGAGACGTTTGGTTTTTTTAAAGGAGGGGTTTAGGGGTTTCATATTGTGATTCACCTTTTTTTTGTGTTTACCCTTCAATTCTTTTACATTTAGGGTTTTACTTTTATTTTATGTTGTTCATTCAAATTGATGCTAAGCCCTAGCGTTACACATATTGACACTACTAGGGGAAACCCTAGTAGTTGGGTCGGTTTTTAGACTATCAGTAGCGGGTGCCCGCGCTACTTCTAAGGCGTTGCAGCTTTAATAAAATATCATGTCATATAACTCATCATAATGTTACTCATCTAACAACTCATCATCATCTTAATCATACCAAATTAAAATCTCATAAAGCAGAAAAACATCATAATAAGCATCATCCTAATCGATCATGTCAAGTTAATATAAACTAGAAAAACTTCTCTCTCATAGGACCTAGTCCTCTCTCCTAGGTAAAATGTCATAAAACAGAATAACACCTATGTCTCCATGATGAAGCAGAGAGATCCAACGGTCTCCACCTTGTGGCTTGCGATCCTTCTTTATTTCTCTCCATGCTTCAATTTGAAGTTGTCTTTGTGGTTTGCGCTCAGTCGAGTATGAAAAGAGAACTCGGACTCATAGGGCTTTTAATTGTCATATAACCTTCGCCATGCATCAACGGAGGCACAACATCATTTGGCATTTTCTGTTGAAGAACATAATAATAGCCTAGTTAGCAATGTAATCAACACCATTTATGCAATAGCAGTATACTTAATTTGCAACTCTTACCAATATATTTCAGCGAATATCATTCGCCCTCATCCTATGCACTAGTGGCATGTAAAATATATAATTTGGGTCAGTTCCCAAATTATACAGGAAGTTGTCCGGCCAAAAATGAGAGGAGTGAGCGGGCACGGACAAGCATATATATAGGCATTCTTTTAGTCCCGGTTGGTTTCTAGAACCGGGACTGAAGACGGGCCCTTAGTGACGGTTGTAGAAACAAACCGGGACTAAAGGGGTTGCGCCAGGAGCTAGGCCCTTTAGCCCCGGTTCGTGGCTGAAACCGGGAATAAAGGTCCCAGGCGAACTGGGACTAGTGCCCGCCGAGTCCCAACCGGCGTCTTGGCCGCTCAAACTGGGACTGATGCAAGAATTAATACAGTCGACCGGGATTGTTGCTCTGATCTGGCAAAAACCAAAGCCCTGTTTTTTACTAGTGCAACAAGATGACTAAAAACATCCATGCTGCACACAACAAGAAGGAAAATAAAAAGAGAGAAAAAGACCTTCCACTGTGATCAATCACCCGTAATATCAACACTCTAACTACCATCAAAGATTGCACCCGGACTACAAAGGAGGTTCTTCAAAAGCAACACATCCACAAACAAAAACAATCGAGAAACGTTACCGTTGTCAGATCTTAGGTTTTCACCCTGGAGAAAGTCCGCGTTCCCGCTTCGACAAGGCCACTACCGAACACAACCAATAAAGGCCAGATCTTAGGTTTTCACCCTGGAAATCACTACTTGATGCTGAGAGGAGAACCACCAACAAAGAAGTCATCCAATGCCCCCCCCCCTCACTTGCGGAGGCTACTACTGCAAGTCACGTACCACCAGCCTCACAGAAACTCGTGTTTGGTCTAGACGGGAACATATGCCGCAAGCCAAGTGTGAACATCTACTTCTGAAGCAAAGTCTTCCATCACATCCAATACCCTGCCTTCACCACTTGCAAGTTCTCGAATCATGCCATGGCATTCTTCGCATGTGTTGATATCTTGGAAATCTTGGTGCAAACATGTCCCAAGGTGTCAACAAAAACAAAGTTTCGCGATACCCCGGTGAAGTTGGTTATACTGATGTTGTAGGTGCACACGACCAGCCCCTATACGATCCACGTGTCCAAAGAGCATCATATGCGCCAATCCTTGTTTTCCTTTGAAGAAGTCTCAAACTTGTCGTTGGCTAGATCGAAAAGGACCGACCATAGGTAGAATGGTGACTTCACACGAAGACCTGAAAAGGCCTAGAGGTAGTACTGGCAAAAAAAAGGATTGCAAAAAAAAAGAGGTGTAATACTACTGGCAATTACACCTCTCTTTTTTTACATAAATACTGGCAATTACACCTCCGGGCATGATCTTTGGTGGAAGAAACGGTGAGCCGAGTCTTTTCTCGAGAGTACGCCAATATTATATCATACTTTTTTATAGAAGATAAAAAAGATAATTACAAAAAGTCCGTCCCAGATGCGAACATTCGGGAGTGGGCTACACACTTCATATACTCCATCCGTTCCTAAATATAAGTCTTTTAAGCGATTTTACTAAAGGACTACATACAGAACAAAATGAGTGAATCTACATTCTAAAATATGTCTATATACGTCCGTATGTAGTCTTCTAGTGAAATCTCTAAAAAAAACTTATATTATGGAACGGAGTGAGTATACGTCAACACCAACTATTGCCTAGATTAATTTCTCACAAAACGTTGTAATTCACCAACATCAACCCGGTGCAAGGCGTCACTCAGCGATCTCGTTAACACCACAAAAGTATCTGGTGCTCCCCGTCTCAAGGTACTCTCAGTACTTCAATGTCAAAAGGGCATTGTTTAAATGCTTCAAAAAACCGAAAAATTGTGAATGTTCATAATGAATGTGAGTATGTGACTACAAGCCCTAAATATTTTAGGTCCAAACTCGAAACACACATTAAGAAACAAAAATGTGAAATCTAGCATGAATAGTGTAAAGAAAAGAGACAGAAACAACATTCGCAACATTCAGATCTGGATTTCTCTTTTTGTTTCTCATTGTACATTTCCATTTTGAACCTGAAATTTTAGGTGATGTAGTGGCATTCCTTGCAAACATTCACATTTTTTCCATTTTTTGAGATAATTAAAAAGTTTTTCTTTACATTGGAGCACCGGAAGTATCACAGCCTTTGAGCACTCGATATTTTCCAGTCTATCTGGCCATACCTCGGGCCGGGCTGGACCTAAAAAACCCATGGCACAAAGCCTAGGCCCAAGCCCGGCTCGACCGTTGGGCCTAATTTTTGGGCCCAGACCCGACCTAAGCCCAAAGAAGCCCGACCTGACCCGACATACTTGGCCCGACGTAGGTGTAAAAATGGGTTTCCACAGGTCCAAGCCCAGCCCGGCCCGGCCGTCGGGCCTGATTATCAGGCCTGAGTCCGGCTCGTGGCAAGGTGGGTCGTGCCGACCGTGCCGGGCTGCTCATGGCATATACTTTGTTCCCGTCTAACACCATGATGAGGATGTCATGTGTCCGCTTTTTGTTGGTCAACTCTGTTAAACACCCTGACGTTCCTCCGCGTCCAAAGAGACGAGGCCACTGCAGTGATTAGCTTGTCGAAACCTTTTCTATCAGGCCACATGTAGCTCCTCTCCCTCAGCCACGAGTCAGCCAACATATCTGAACTAGCAGTCTTGTGATTGAGTGTGAGAAAATCAAACACCCGCCGCAGAGTTCATCAAGGTATTACTCATGTGTATTAAAACTCATTTATATATTCTATATATCTATATATCCATATCTATATCTATCTATATATTCATATCCATGTTCATATCTATATCTATCTATGTATATCTGCCTACCTGGATATCTACATAAAAGACACACATGGTGAAATATACATATCCAACTAATCTTAGTCATCAAACCATGTGCATCAACGACCTAGATTGTTTTAATGATGAGTGCTCAACATGTTTAATGTACAAATCAATATCATATAAAATATTGATGATAACACTAACCATGTAATGAACATGTAATTAATATTATACCTTTTCAAAAAATGCCTACTTCCTCTGTCACGGTTTAGAAGGCGTGTTTTGAAATTCTCTAGAACCTAGGTGTTTATTGATTGACTATGAGATGGGCTAAAAAATATCATTCACACTAGACATTTTTTTAAGAAAAGGAGGATATACCCCGGCATTTGCATCTAGACGATGCATACAACCATTTTATTAATTATTCACAGAGACCATACAGAGTAATACATCAGTTAGCCTGAAGCCACCATCTAGACAACACATGTTGCTACTCCTATTCCTTGATGAAGGTGTGTTGAATATCCGGGCCAAATATCAAACAGATATCGCATCAAATCCTAACATCTATAGTCTGATGCTCCAGCCCAGCCACCACTGAGACTGGATCCCAAACTGGTCCGACGCAGAGGCCGCCTCCACCATCTACCACCGTACCCTCTCCAGAGCTAGAACAAATGCATCATCCTTGCGAGGTCTGCCGTCGACGCCACCACGGTGCCAGACAGCGCCACCATCCTGCACGTATCCGCCTATACGTGCCTGTCGACGAACCACCGCAGCGCCCTGCCGCCGGGCTACACCGTATGGCTCACGGTAGACCAAACACCGCTCCTCCTCTTGTCCCGTCCACCCAGCACGTACTCCAAAACGATGCCCTCAGAAGGGAAACGACATCGAAGATGCCATCATCGTCCGACCGGTAGATCCAGATCTAAGGTTTCCCTCGGAGCATCACGAGTGTGGTGCCACGACCTGCAACAACGATGCCATGGGCTGGTAACGACGTCCTAGACGCCGCCATCGTCCGCCATGACCGAGGTCGGCGCGGTTTTCACCGGAAGTCGCGACCCCCCGATCTCGTGGCTAGATGGAACCGAGGGAGGCACGTCATGTAGACGAAGACCGTCGTCGGCATGCCGGCAGGGGCCTCCAGCCGCCCCACACCGATCCTCCTTGTAATACTAGACATGCATATAAAAGTAGTATAACGGAGTACTAATTAGCTGCTATGAGTAAATACAGTGCGCCATAAACCTTGTATGTTGTGAAAATACACATAAATTTAATTGTGCCTTCTAAACTGTGACGGAAGAAGTATCTAATAGCAACATGCAATTAATACCCTATCTATCTTTTTAACTCTCAATTAATACCTAATGTATGCATATACTTCCTCCTTCACGGTTTAGAAGGCACGGTTAAATTTACGTGCATTTCCGTATTAAACAAGGTTTAGGATGCATTGCATTTACTCCTAGCAGCTAATTAATATTCTGTTGTATTACTTCTATATGCATACATAGTGTGAATGCTATTTTTTAACCCATCTCATAGTCAATCAATAATCATCTAGGTTCAAGAGAATTTCTAAACACGCCTTCTAAATCGTGACGAAGGAAGTACTATGAATTTGAATATGACGTGCTACACGTTCGATGACTGATAAGATTGGTCGGGCCGCGAGCCATCCGATCTATGGTGCGTATGATCTATAAGCATGGTTGGAAAAGGCAAAACATAGGAGACGTCTAGACACGCTTAGTGTGACAGCCCGAGACCGACGTTCCAGAAGATTCCTCTTTCTTTCCGTTTTCGTCGTGTGTCTATTTTCTTTTGTCGCATCATCATCGCATCATGCGCATCATCAGCATTGCAACGGCGTTCCGTTGCCGCCAGTTTTCAAAACTTGCATCCGTTGTTAGTTTCCGGTTCTCGTCGTTGTTCGTTCGGAGCCCGTTCGCACACGCACGCGCCCGTGGCACCGTCGAAACCCTGTTTTTAAAGTGTGCATAAAAATTTCTCTGATCGGGTTGAGATTTGACGTGCGGTCTTATTTTAATATAGGTAGGCCGTCTGTCAAGTTTCGTCGCGATCGGAGTTCGTTTGGTACCCGAACGGTCGACCGTAGCGGCACCGTATTCGGTCTACCGTCGGACGTTTGTCGGTGTTTTAAAATTCGTTGCCACGCCGCCCGCTCTCCCTCTCGTCTCCGGATATCCACTCTACACGGCCTCGTAACCATTCCCGCGTTCGGAATCGTCTGAATCCGACCGCACGGTTGGATCCGGAACGAAATTCCGGCTAACCTAGCCCCCCCGTATGTCTATAAATAGACCCCTGTGCCATTAATTAGACACACATTCCCCCTCTGCCTCGAAAATCGTGCCCTCACCTAACCCTAGCGCAGCCTCCCACCTCTCTCTCCCACCTCCAGCCGCCGGGCCCGCCCGAGCCCTGGTCAGGCCTGCCGAAGCCCATCGGGGCCCCCAGCTAACCCTAGCCGAGCTCCCAGGCTTCCCCGAGCCCCTGCCGACCTAGTGCTGCTCGCCGGCCGCCGCCTGCCCAGCTCTTCACCGGCCGCCGCAGGGAGCCCCACCGTCGCCACCGGAGTGGCCTCGCCGGACCCTGCCTGCTGCCTTCCCCGCCACCGGCCAGCGGTTTCACGCCATGGCTACCACCTCTCCCCGTCGGATCCAGCCGCCGCCATGGAGCTCAGTGGTTGCCTCCGCCACCGGGAATGGAGGTCGTCGCCCCGGATCCGCCGCCCCTCGTCGATGTTCGCCGCCGCCTCGCCGTCAGTCACCTCGCCGGGGCCCCTACTGCCGCCGCCAGCAGCTCCCAGTTGGGAGGAGCACGACGAGCAGGGGGCACGCCAACCCCCACCACGTTGACCGTTGCGGCCCAGCTCGGTCGCCCCGCACCGGCCCAGCTCCTCTCCAGCAGTCGGCCCAGCACCCCACCTCCGTTCTGGGCCGAGCCCATCAGGTGACTATTCCCCGCCCCCTGCGCTAGATAGTACATTGCGCCCATGTGTCGGCCCGTTAGCTATTTAGGTTTCGGAATTTATTTAATAAATTCCAGTATATAGACGTATATTTAAAACGCGTGTATCTTTTAAACCGAGTGTCGGATCACAATGAATTAGATATGATTTTCGTGTAATTTCTCGCGCAGAATGCGATTTCACAACTTGCATAATTGTTTGATGTAGTTTAGCATGCCGAATGCCTAGTTTAGTGTGCTGTCCTAATGTGTTTTGCCCGTAGTTTATTTTTCGCGTGCGTACGATTTGTCTGTATGCCTTAGGTAAAATGCCCATGTTTTAGGAACCATTTTTCCTTGTATTTTAGAGCGGTCACTCGTATTTTTGCGTGTAGGAATTGCCGCTAGTTTATTTTTCCGTGTCTAGGCCATCATCTCGCATTTATGTGTGGCATTATTTGTGTGTTGCAACCCCACATATTTTATATGTTTTCGGGGTAGAAAATCCATGGGATTTTTCTGTGCAATTAGTTTTAGCTTTTGAGTAAATTAGTTCGCGCGATATTTTGCCATGTTGGCCTTTTGTTTAATTCGTAAAATTTATTCCGTGCTTCGTTTGAAGGAGTTGTCAACTAGGGAGTTGTTCTTGGGTGTTTAGACTAGCTCCTGGTATTTTTGGTTGCAATAGAAATGCATATTTATGTGTGGTTTGATTGCTCTCAAGTTGCTAGAAATAGTGCTGATTCGGACGTGCTGAAATATTTCTAAGTCTGGAATCTGTTATATTTTGTTGTTGTCTTGTCTTGCTTATGTCTTTTGATCTGTAACTCTTTTGAGGTTGGTGCAATGGAGTTAGTTGTATCCCTTGTGTTTCTCTAGCATGCTGTAAATTTTCATGCCATTTGGAGTCCTGTAGCTATAGGTTTTGCTGCTGTCAATATGGCCTCAGATCGAAAACTGCACCTCCATGAGGTGTAATTTTCACTAAGTCTGAAATAGTGTGTGATGCCATTTTGAGACTTCTTTCTCTAGTGATCCTTGCCGCCATGTTAGTTGTTGTTAGTTGTTTGTTGTAGTGCTTCTTGCCCTCTTCCGTGCCATGCCTTGGTTGAGCATATCAGAGTTGTGTAGCTCGTAGTTGTGGGGTGTAGAAGATGCTATGTGGCTGATTTTGACAGATTGTAGTGAATTCTTGTTTTGCTCGTAGTTGTTGAACCGTAGCTCCGATTTGATCGTGTCCTACATGAAACTTGCTTAGAATCTCGTGTAGTTTCATTTTCTCTTGCTGTTTATATGTTTAGAAGTGCTCGTGACCGCCGTTGCAGACATATTGCATTCATGCCATCATATCTTGCGGTGCTTGTAACTTTTGATCCGTAGCTCCGTTGGAGATGTTCTCTATGTGTAGATTGCTTGAAATGACGCGTAGAATCACGTGAACCTATTTGTTTTGCTTTTTAAAAACTAATTAAATGTGTTAGTTCAGATCTGGACAGAATTGTAAAGTAACATGTGAGGTCGTCTCGGAGATGCTATATGTCATTTCCGACCTCATTAAAAATGTCTAGATAGGTAGTTTAATTTCCGCTTCACCTCTTGCATGTTTTAAAAAATGAATATTGTCGTGTAAATAATCGGGAGTGAACTAAATAATTCATATGTGGAGTTTCGTCAATGTGTAGTGTTTGATTGTGTGAATTGTCATGCCGTGACTTGCATGTATTCAACTGCTCATGCATCATATGTGTTGTGCCTCGTGTGGTGAATTCCGTGTGTTGATTTGTGTTTCCGGTTTGCTTCGTCTCGATAGTGTTCCACAGCGTGCCGGATTGTGAGGACCAGTTCGACTACGTCGGTTCGTCTGCTTCACGGAGGCATTCTTCTTCCAAGCGGGATCTTAGGCAAGATGACCATTTCCCCAGATACCATTACTATCATTGCCATGCTCGATTACCGTTTCTATCGATTATGTCTCGTTGCCTACCACATGTTAAATATCAGCCTCACAACAATGCCATGAAACCTTCAACCTGTTCAACCTAGCAAACCACTGATTGGCTATGTTACCGCTTGCTTAACCTTGTATTAGCGTTGCTAGTTGCAGGAGCAGATGCTTCCATGTGAAAGCATGGTTTCCTTGTTATATCATCCTATTAAATGATATTTAATTTAATGCACCTATATACTTGGTAAAAGGTGGAAGGCTCGGCCTTTCTAGCCTGGTGTTTTGTTCCACCTTTGCCCCCTTAGTTTCGGCTACCGGTGTTATGTTCCATACTTGAGCGCTCCTAACACGATCGGGGTTGTTATGGGACCCCCTTGATAATTCGTTTTAGGTTAAAGCTGGTCCGGCAAGGCCCAACATTGGTACTACATTTGCCCAACATAATAATTTGATAAATTGAAATGCATAGGGAGTTAGCGGTACCCGAGGAGTAATTCTACATAATACAAGGAGGGCCAGTGCTGGTCCAAAACAGAGCACTCTACGGGGCCACCGCGAGGAAACTCGAGGTTTGGCACTCGTACGCGTCGCTCATCCATCGTGTCCTGAGAACGAGATACGCGGCTCCTATCAGGATCGTCGACACGCCGGACGGCCTTGCTGGATTAGTTTTACCTTTGACGAGATATCTTGTGCATCGGGATTCCGGTGATGCTTTGGGTAATCTCAGAGTTGAGGTTTTCCACTAGGGAATCCGACGAGATCGCGAGCTTCGTGATTGAGGATTTCTATGCGGCTTGTGGTAATTTATGATGGACTAGTTGGAGCACCCCTGCAGGGTTAAATCTTTTCGGAAAGCCGTGCCCGCGGTTATGTGGCAACGTGGAAACTTTGTTTAACACTCGTTCTAGATAACTTGAAGTTAACTTAATTAAAACTTGCCAACTGTGTGCGTAACCGTGACTGTCTCTTTCGTGAGCTCCTCCGATCGAGGACACGGTGGGGTTATGTCTGACGTAGGTAGGTGTTCAGGATCATTCATGTGATCATCAGTAGCCATGACCGATATGCGTAGATCTTCCCCCTCTTATTCTTGTACTCGTAAGTTTAGCCACCAAATATATGCTTAGCCGCTGCTGCAACCTCACCACTTAACCATACCTCACCCATTAAGCTTTGCTAGTCTTGATACCTTTGGAAATGAGATTGCTGAGTCCCCTGTGGCTCACAGATTACTACAACACCAGTTGCAGGTACAGGTAAAGGTTACTTGACGCGAGCGCGTTGATTGTTCATTTGGAGTTGCTTCTTCCTCTTCTTCTTCATCGATCTAGGGTGGGTTCCAGGCCGGCAGCCTGGGATAGCAAGGATGGACGTCGTTCTTATTTTTCTCGTTTGTTTTCGTCCGTAGTCGGACCCTGCTCTTACTCTTGATGATTATGTAATGTACTGATGTGACTCTGATGTAGCTTGTGGCGAGTGTAAGCCAATTCTATATATCTCTTCCTTTCAGTACATGTACTTGTAACGATATCCATTCTTGCGACACGACGAGATGCGCTTCTATCCCTGACGAGGCCCTCGTGCCAAATTGAGGATAGGGTCGCATCTTGGGCGTGACAAGTTAGTATCAGAGCAGTACCGACCTAGGAGCCCCCTTGATTGATCGAACTTGGCCGAGTCGAGTCTAGTGAAAAACTACTTTGAGTCTAGTTATATATCGGAGAGTAGGATTCTTTTTTCTCCTCTTCTATGCTCTCGTGAGGAATCTTGACGTAATAATTTATTCTACTCCTCTTCCCACTCAAAAAAAATTTAGGATCACACGGATATTTTTGGAATCTATATGATGCCGATGTGACGGAGTTCTGTCTTGGTGCCTTCTATCTGCTTTGAGTTTCAGGGGAGTTGAGCTCCAGGGGATTCTCGAGCACATCGTTATCATTCAGATTTCTTAGTATCTCAGAACGAAGGATGTTCATAATTGCTTCAATACTAGTAGTGGCGAGATAACCCCGATGTCCCCAGTACTGGTGCAGATTGTTCGGGAGTACTGTCATACTTTGTATCGTTGTGATCACGAGGGTCTGTTGTAGATGAAGGTCCGAGATTCTGGTTGTGTGTTGACGGATGTGATACAGGTGATGGGTTAGTATAGGAGTTGTGTGATATTACTCCTTGTATCCGTGTACCAGATTGCATGACCAGAAATTTCGGGAATTCATACGTGGGAATTCAAGTAGTTGCTTATAGGACAATCTTCCAACAAATCCTCACCCTTTGTTTTGTTGAACTATGGTAATTCGAGTTGCTTCGACGTCAAGTGGTGATTTCAGATCTTTCCTAAGTGGTGTTCTCATATTGTTATGTGGGAATGCAAATTCTTTTGTTCGTTCAAATTGTCATATCAATTCTTGTCAACCGGAGTCGTCATGGTAATTCTTTTCAACCGGTGTGCTCCTCTTCAGTAATTCCATCCTCTCCAATTTTTTTTGCAAGATCATTCTCTCATTTTATTCCGGAGTTCATTTAATCTGTCCCATGTTGTCTTTTTTTTCCCGCCCTCCCACCCTTTTCTTCAATGATTGGATTTCATCCAAGTGCATTTCATTCCAGTAATGCTTTCGCTATCTTTTCTTTCGTGTCCTATCCGGTGATTCATTGTGAAGATTCTCACAAGGTTCGTGTCATATCTGTTCATTCTTGTCATCCTTACCGGTGATTTAGTTCAGTTGTCCGTGTTCATCATATTCCTTTTGTCCTTGTAATTCTTTCGTGTGTTGGAAATTCTTATCTAGTCTTCTGTTGGCATTTATCTCTATTCTTTCCGGAGCGTTGAAGATATCCCACTAGTTTTTGTTTCCAATCTTTTCAATTATTTCGGGGTGCTAACCTCATCTAGTTTTCTTATTCCGGTGCAATTTCTCTCGTTCTAGCAATTGTTTCAACGGTGATTTCTTTGAGTGGGCCCATAACCCACAGGTTTTCCCAGGATCTTGTCTGGCTTTTGTAATCTTCCGGAGATCTTTAATTCTTTTCAACTATGACGTAAGTATGATTTCCATCAGTCATATCCCTTCGTCAAGATCTATTTGAATTAATTCTCATATTGGTTCAACCTTTCATTCTTCTTTATCCCGGAGTGTCTCATTAATTTTTGGTGGTGTTGTTCTCGTCATCATTCTCAGCTTGCAAATTCGAAGGAGTGTTTCTCTCAGTCTTGTTCCATTCTTGTGAAGATTGTCATCTCAGCTTCGTGTATCCTCTCATTTGTTGTCAATCATGAGTAATCCCTTTCTTGCTATCCGGTGCATTTCTGAGTTGTTTTTATTTCTCGTTCCTCCGAAGGTCATCATTTCAGAAGACTTCTTCGTTCTCAGCTTTCAGCTTTCGTTCTATAATTCTTCTCAATTGTTGTCTCTTCGTTCGTCTCTCGATTATCCGGTGTCTTGTTTAAGTTTTATCTCAGGTGGATCATGATCTCTTCATTCTCATGTGTTTCCATGCATTCTTGGAATTCCCATTCAGTTGTGAGTTCTTACTGGTGCATCCTTCAATCATGCTTCAAGTGGTGTTTATCTCCCTATCTCTTCAAGATTCTTTCAAGAGGAATAAGTGGTATGCTAAATCCGTTGCTTGTCATCAATTTAACTTGATGAAGGATAAGCATAACATAATTCTTATTCTTGTTCATAGTAATCTGAATTCTTCTTCTGGAGTGGCTCTTGATATCAATTCTTTTCTCAAGTGCCTATCTTTCTTTTCCGGAGTTCCAACTTTTCTAAAGTATCTCTTTGTGAGGCTTCATTTAAATCTTGGTAAGGTCATAATCTTATTCTTTCCTACCTTCATATCTTTGCATCATTCATTTTGATACGGAGGCTCGTCATGGTGGTTCTTCAAGGATGTGATTCATTCTCATGTGTTCTTCAAGATTCCTGTTGGAGTACCTCAAGTTTTCTTCTCTTGCATTTCCAAGTGCATTGTTCTTCCTTTATCCTTTGAGGTGATGTTATAGCATTGTTGTTAGTGTAGGAGCCTCGAAGAGATTTCCTTTCAGGAATGAGATAATTAAACCCACCAATTCTATGATCATGAGATATTTTCAACCCATGAGTTCTTCTTTGAGCTATCTTGGTTTGGACTTCACCTAAAGCTTTTCCTATGGATTGTTGCTATCATGGTGCTTGTCATTAATCCAAGTTCTCAATGTGTCCTCTTGGTGTAAGAATTGTTCATATCTTGTTTCTCCAAATCTATCCTTGTTCTTTTAGTGGTTGGTTGTCACCTCATATTTGTTGAGATGATTTTCATAAGCCCACTACTATTTTGTTCTTTTCGTTGTTGGTTTTCCAACTAGTACGTCAATTCTCTGTACGGAGGCTCTTCAATCCTATTGTGATGTTAGTTGTCATTCTTTTCTTCATTCTCGTCTTCCGCATGAGCTAGTTCCTATTCTATTGTTCCGGAGGCTTTGTGAAGTTGCTCTTTTGGGTCTATTATGTTGTTCTATCAAGTTCATGGTGTTCCCTTGTTCTATTTAGTTGTTTGATATGCATATGGTCTAATTCTCTCTTCTTATCGTTTTTTTGTCCCATTTTTTCTACCGAAGTGCTGCCGAAATTTTCAGTGAATTCTTGCTTCTTTCTCATTTCATTCCTCATCGCCTTGCAACCTTCAAGGATCGTTGGTTTCACTCGTTTGTCAAAGAAGCGACTAAGTTTTACCTCTTATTCGTTCTCATCCTCTCCCCCTTTCATTCTTGGATCTCGGGGCGAGATCCTCTTGTAGTGTAGGAGAGTTGTGACAGCCCGAGACCGACGTTCCAGAAGATTCCCCTTTCTTTCCGTTTTTGTCGTGTGTCTATTTTCTTTTGTCGCATCATCATCACATCATGCGCATCATCAGCATTGCAACAGCGTTCCGTTGCCGCCAGTTTTCAAAACTTGCATCTGTTGTTAGTTGCCGGTTCTCGTCGTTGTTCGTTCGGAGCCCGTTCGCACACGCACGCGCCCGCGACATCGTCGAAACCCTGTTTTTAAAGTGTGCGTAAAACTTCCTCTGATCGGGTTGAGATTTAACGTGCGGTCTTATTTTAATATAGGTAGGCCGCCTGTCAAGTTTCGTCGCGATCGGAGTTCGTCTGGTACCCGAACGGTCGACCGTAGCGGCACCGTATTCGGTCTACCGTCGGACGTCTGTCGGTGTTTTAAAATTCGTTGCCGCGCCGCCCGCTCTCCCTCTCGTCTCCGGATATCCACTCTACACGGCCTCGTAACCGTTCCCGCGTTCGGAATCGTCCGAATCCGACCGCACGGTTGGATCCGAAACGAAATTCCGGCTAACCTAGCCCCCCCCCCATATGTCTATAAATAGACCCCGTGCCATTAATTAGACACCCACTCCCCCTCTGCCTCGAAAACCGTGCCCTCACCTAAGCCTAGCGCAGCCTCCCACCTCTCTCTCCCACCTCCAGCCGTCGGGCCCGCCCGAGCCCGGGTCAGGCCCGCCGAAGCCCATCGGGGCCCGCAGCTAACCCTAGCCGAGCTCCGAGGCTTCCCCGAGCCCCTGCCGACCTCGTGCCGCTCGCCGGCCGCCGCGGGGAGCCCCACCGTCGCCACCGGAGTGGCCTCGCCGGACCCTGCCTGCTGCCTTCCCCGCCACCGGCCAACAGTTTCACGCCATGGCTACCACCTCTCCCCGTCGGATCCAGCCGCCGCCATGGAGCTCAATGGCTGCCTCCGCCACCGGGAATGGAGGTCGTCGCCCCGGATCCGCCGCCCCTCGCCGATGTTCGTCGCCGCCTCGCCGTCAGTCACCTCGCCGGGGCCCCTGCTGCCGCCGCCAGCAGCTCCCGGTTCTATCCCTGACGAGGCCCTCGTGCCAAATTGAGGATAGGGCCGCATCTTGGGCGTGACACCAATTCTATATATCTCTTCCTTTCAGTACATGTACTTGTAACGATATCCATTCTTGTGACACGACGAGATGCGCTTCTATCCCTGACGAGGCACTCGTGCCAAATTGAGGATAGGGTTGCATCTTGGGCGTGACACTTAGGTTCTAGGCTATTATCCAAACGACTAGCTTAGGGCATAAAAGGAACTCTAAGTAGGGCAAGTAAGAAATTATCCACTCTAATGAGAAAGCATGCTATATTGTATAAATTTGCAAAAATGGGTCATTTTCCAATGATAGTAGCCGGTACTTTACTCACTTATATGGTCTAAATCAATATTAATTCACATATAATACCCAAAATACACCTTCATAGTTAAAACTATGCGTTCGCCTAGGTTGCACCTAGAGCGGTTAAATGGCGCTGGGTGAAGGCCAACCACCTCAGTTGCGCCTAGCAATTTTTTCGATCTTATCTGCAACAATTTGTAAATTGCAAAAACATGATATTTTTGTGAGACCTTCTTTATTGTAAGGCCATTGTAACATGTCTCTTCTTCAACAAGAGCTTTGTTGCAGTTGCAACATGACCTTTGTTGCAAATTGCAAACATGACTTTTTGGGAGTTTTGTTTTGCAAGGTTGTAACATTACTCTTTTGCAACAAGAACCTTGTTGCAATTGCAACATGCTCTTTGTTGCAAAAAAAACATCTCTAATCATGAGCATGTCCGTCATCGGGGTTGTCTTCTGTGACGATGTCCCTGTCCTCCGCCCCACCACCTGGACCCACACGTCCCACCTCTACCAACCTTCCTCCTCCCGTGATCTCCTTGTCCACGCTCACCTTCTTCCGAAAGCCAGGGCTTGCAAGTCACAACGCCACAACCCTGTCCCACCTTAACCCCGGCTACGGGCCGCTCACGGTTGCCCCCTATCACCAGCATCTTCCACCGATGGATGACATGTCGTCGCCCTCCTCGCACCACCCTATCCTTCGCTTCTTCGTATTTGAGGCGACCACGGTCCCTCGTTGCCAGATCCTGGATCCACGGGCCCCAGTGTCATTGTCGGTCCTTGTCGCGGAGATCCAACGGTCGCCCCTACCGTTTTGCAATAGAATATGTGTGCGCTCAAGCAGATCACAATACGAGCCAAGTTAAGTTGCAAACATGTACTATAGTGAAGGTTGCTCTCGAGCAATCCGATTGGAACATACACGACACCCACGGAGGCGGTGGACATGCACTGAAAGATTAGTCGGGTGACCTATAAGGATTCCCTTTTTCACACATGCTTTGCAAAAAGAAAAATATATCATGATTGCCGTTTAAGGGTTGTTTGGTTCTCCGCCTAAGTCACTCTTCATTATTCTTGGTGTATTTCATGTATTTCCTCCGTTTCTAAATTTAAGTTTTTTTACAGATTTTGCTAGAGGACTATGTACTGAACAAAATAAATGAATCTACACTTTAAAACATGTCTATATGCAATCGTATCTATTCCTTTAGTGAAATCTCTAAAAAGACTTATATGCTCTCCGTTCCTAAATAATTATAGTGAGAGAGAAAAATGGTCTTTCCAACTATAGTTATTTAGAAATTCTTTTCAACTACAATTATTTAGGAAGGGAGGGAGTATTTATTTATAGACTGTCTTGTAAACATCAATTCCAAAACAAGAAATTTCCAATCTTCAAACCAAGAAATTTCTTAATCATTGAAATACAGGTGCACAGAAACCTGTCCCTAGTAGTGGGCAAAAGAGGGAAAACAACCCTCATAACTCCCCGGTCGGCTTGGTGGACCGCACGAGCGCACCAAACGAGGCAACAACTAAGCCGATCGAGGCCGAGCTTCCCTGCTCCCCTTGCCTGCCTCCCTCCCCCCTCTCCTTCCACCCCTCTTCCTCGTCGTCATCGATCACCACCAGCTCCAGCTCCAGCTCCAGCTCTCCGCACACGGTAAGCGTCAAAGCAAGGCTCCGACGGGTTTCTTGATTTCGATCCAGCCCATCCGGCATCTCCTCTGCTCCCACTCATGGGCTGCTCTGTTCCGCATCTGGAACACTGCCTGCCTCTGCTTGGATTGGGCAAATTTCGGGCCTGCGGATTCTTGCGGTCTGCCGCAGCCGAGCTCCTTAATTTTTCCTTATAAGCGCCCTTCGCTCTCCACCTCAGGAGCGCGCGCCTTTAATGATTCCTTCCTTTCTTATACTTGGCGCCTTTAGATTTAGAAAGCCTTTCCGGCCGTGGGGATTCCGTATCCGTTTGATCGGTTTGGTCTTGGACAAGTCTTGCGATTTTGGTTGCCATCAGAACTCTCATCTTCGTGGTGGTGGTGGTGGTCCAGGTGGTGCCCATGGAGACGAGGAAGGGAATCCTGGAGCTGCGCGACCGCCTGGACAAGACCCTGGCGTGCCCTGATCTCGCCGACGAGGGCTCTCTGAGATCTCTGGTGAAGAAGCAGATTCTGGAGTCGTCTCTTCCTGGCTCTGACCAAGGTATGGGTTTGACTACTTTTTCTCTGGTGCATCTTTGCCTAGATACTCCACGACTAGTAGTCATAACTGTAATTACTTTTCTCTCTAAGCAGGTCCTATTATGCCATTAGAAATGTGCCAGTTTTTTTCTCATTGATTAATATTCACCGGTAACATTAATGTGCCATATGTATATCTAAATCTCTCTAAGTAGGTCCTATTATACATGAAGCAACCAACAAGTCCATACACCAAGTATGTGTAATTAAATTGCTGGTTGAATTTAAAAAGTAAATGCAAGGTTCAATTGTAATATCGTCTTATATTTTATTACTAAATTAAACTGCTTTGTGATCTGTATCTTCCTATCCGTATTTGCTTCTCATTTTAGATCCATTTCTAAATATGTGTATATGCTGTTCTGTATTTTCATTTTGGGTTATGTCTTCTTTAGGCAACATCGACGTGATTGCTGAAGCACGGGCCAAAGAAGTCTCCAATTTTCTTGAAATGCTAGACACTTCAGTAAATGAACGGCCTTCAGAGATTCGTGGGCCACAACAGAAGGAATGGAAGGTATGCAAATTATGAAATTAATAAACTAAATTTAATACGCTTGTACGAAAATATTGTGAACATTATGTGATTAGAGTGCAATAATAGATTTATGTTTTCCTGTTTTGCGTCATAGCGTAATCAGTTCACTGATTTCTTTCTTGCTCTATATTTCAAGAGTGCAATAGTTTACCTCTTTTTTTTTCTGAACATGAAGAATGCCAAAAGGCGCAAGATACAAGGGTGGCGACAACCAAAACCCAAAACAGAAACAGAACAAAACAGGAACGCTTATTCTAGGTTACCAAAAAGGAGAGGGATAAGCGGACATGGAGTTTTGGTTCCGAGGTGGATGAATAGTAACAACAACAACCAAGCCTTTCAGTCCCAAACAAGTTGGGGTAGGCTAGAGTTGAAACCCATAAGATCTCAAAGCCAAGTCATGGCTCTGGAACGTGGATAGCTAACTTCCACGCACCCCTGTCCATGGCTAAGTCTTTGTCGATATTCCAAACCTTCAGGTCTCTCTTAACGGACTCCTCCCATGTCAAGTTTGGTCTACCACGACCCCTCTTAACATTCTCAGCACGCTTTATCCGTCCGCTATGCACCGGCGCTTCCGGTGGCCTCCGTTGAATATGTCCAAACCATCTGAGACGATGCTGGACCAGCTTCTCTTCAATCGGTGCTACCCCAAGTCTCTCTCGTATATCGTCATTCCGTACCCGATCCTTCCTTGTGTGGCCACATATCCATCTCAACATGCGCATCTCTGCTACACCTAACTGTTGGATATGTCGTCTCTTGGTTGGCCAACACTCCGGATGAATAGTAAATTAAGAAAAAATAGCAATCATATGTAAAAAGTTATGGATGTTTTTATGACAACATTGATGAGTATTTCACCTGTGTGCAATGTTTCGTGAAGAAAAAACATTTGTAATGCCCTGGAAAAAAATGATGCTACAAAAACACTATTTGTGAAAACATTTTGGAACACAGTTTTTTTTTTGTCCAGACCTCGACGAATGTTTATTTCACCACGAAAATTTACATGTGGAGAGATAACTTAGCAACGTTTATTTGTTATAAAATGAAAATCAGAATTTTTAAATGCTTTTGTTATTTTTTCGAACTTACTGTTCATAGCAGGAGCATTTTGAACTCGGGAGCAGAATGACGTTTTCAGGGATAAGAAGCACCCTTCTCAAAATACATACCACCAAGAGTGCAATGGTTTACTTTTGTTTATAGTTTAGTATTGTGCTCCAAATTTGGTCGTTCTTTTATCGTATTCCCTCGTTTAGAGAGTGGTTAATTGTTTTCTTTGGTTCCCTTGCAAGTTCTATGAATTGCTTGAATGATCGGTAATCTATTTCATAGGTGAAGCAGGATACAGACCAATTACGAGTCATGTACCGCGAAGGTCCAGATGGGACCCCATTTCATACTCTTCTTGCTGAAGGCTTTGCTGATGGTCCTATCGATGTTTGTAAGGAACTATAACCCCACATTGATGATTAAGACACAATAACTTCAGATAGCCACTTAAGTTTGCTGCTTTTATTCATAGGTACATGTGTGTCGTGGGAATCAGGTCTATACAAAAAATGGTGAGTGTAATTGTTTTGTAGAAAAATGAGATCAGTACATTGCTTTCTTTATTTAAGATAATAGTTGTCAATCTTTACATTTAACTTCACATTCTTGGGAACTACACATGGTGTTCTCTGTTACGCAATTCCGGATCCGCTAACACCAGCGCTTCTGACCCACATGCGTCAACAGGCCCAACCGGAGAGTAACACCGACTTATGACAGGCCTTGGACCCTCTCCCCCCAAAAGACTAGCCTTCTTAGGAGAGGACACCCTCACCCTTATAAGTCGTGTTATGTCTCCTCCCACAACCGATGTGGGACTAAACCCAACAATCTCCCCCTCACACATCGGTCACCCATGGGCCCGCTAACACCAGCGTTCCAGCCCACCTACCATGACCGACCATCCGTGAGTCCACCGAGATTTATTCCGGGCACCTGGGCTCTGATACCACTTTTTACGCAATTCCGGGTCCGCTAACACCAGCGTTTCCGACCCACATGCGTCAACAGGCCCAACCGGAGAGCAACACCAACTTATGACAGGCCTTGGACCCTCTCCCCCCAAAAGACTAGCCTTCTTAGGAGAGGACACCCTCACCCTTATAAGTCGTGTTATGTCTCCTCCCACAACCGATGTGGGACTAAACCCAACATTCTCAAATATTTGTTTGACTTGTGTACCACTAAAATTCTTTATTAAACAATAGATTGTCCTTTCATGGGTTCTTAACTCAGGTTCTTAACTACTTTTGCGTGCTCTTCATTGTAGGCAAACTATTTATGCTAGTAGAATCCCCCTCCTTGATTCCCCAAGTCACATTGGTGCCTAATTCACAATTCTGCCACCCGAGCCGGTTTTACTTCCAGTAGCCACATTAGCCTGCAAATTCCCACTTTACTGATGCTGTACAGGTGCATCTAAACACCATGTAGTGATTTGACAAGACATCATAAAATTGTTTTTGACCAAGTATGTAATGATTGGATTACACCATGTTCAAAAGAAAAAAGTTATTGGATTAGCCCACTACGTACAGATAAAGTTTTAAAAGAGTGTTGTTTCGTACGTGATGCTCCATGTTTTACAAAGTAAACATGTTGCCCGTGGTGTACTTGAACGTTGAAGTCAACCTCGGCCAAATAAAACAACTTGGTCAAATGAATTCCCTCATGAACTCATGAGATTATTTTTCTCTAGGTTTCCGCAGTACAATCTGCCAACATTTAAAATTGCTCAGTCAGGCTGCTTGAAAAAGATTCGGGTTGGCGAAGAAATTTCTTTGATCAGGTTGGTTAAAGACTAATTTCTTTAAAAGTGTCCTTTCTTACATTTTTATTGGACCTCCCCTTTTATAGCTGTTGTAGCTAATTCGTTTATTCACTATTTGGAAGAAAGGGTGAAGGTCCCCTGGCCAGTTTCAGAGAGAGAAGCTCTTCTACACTACTTTCAGTTTGAGTATCTTAAAGAAGACCTTGTCATTGTGATCATGAAAACTGTGCGTAGGTTGATTTTTTATTTTTGTGAACCTATTCCTACAGCCTTGATAGTCTGTGTCCTAGTTTGTTTATTTACTGCTTACTGACTTGTTTTGCAGATATCCAATTTGGATAATATCAATATGCAGACACATGGATTTACTACAGATGGAATCCCTGAAGCTGGTGACATGATTCGGATGGATGTAGTTGGAGGCTTTGTCTTACAGAGGATTACCAAGGAAAGAAGTTTTTTCAGGTGAAGTCTGATTTTGCATTTCGACAGTTGATAACTCATAACTGATATAGAGCACCATATGTCATCTGAGACCACTTGCTTGGCCTTTGAAATTGTGGACACTATCTTTTCACAAAACCAATCAATACGGCGACCCTTCAGACGAGTGTTGTTGTGGATGATTTTCTTCACAGAAAACAGGGGAATTCATTGAAGTATTGGGGTGAGGGTGGGGTGGGGGGAGGTCCGTCTGTTGTTAGTTAGGCTTCTAGGTCTTTTTGTAGCCTGCTTGGTTTTTGGTTTTGTACTTGGTGCATTCACTCTAATACAAAAATAAAAAATTCATGCATTTTGATGTGTGTTCGAAAAATAAAGAAATACAAACTCATCAACAGTCTGCAAGATGGGCATAAGGTAACAATCGAGGCTATCTTACATATTGCCATGCCCTAACTAGGATATGGACATTTACCGAGCCTGCTGCCAACTCCTATCACCCATGGGCATGAGATAACAACCATGGACATATTGTTGTATATTGCAACCCCCACTTTACTGAGCCTACCACCAACTCTATGGCTGGCACCGTCACATACTTTAGGGCTGGACTGGACATAAGGATTAAGCTCCTACACTCTTTAGAGCTCATTCGGTTACAGGATTTCTAAGTCAAAGGAATAGGAAAAGTGTAGGATTGGGATGCCCTGTCCACCTCAATCCTTATGAACTTTCCATGAGGTCTCATCTAGTGTTAAGAATCCTTAGGAATTAGGCCAATATGTACACAATCCTAAGGAATTAGTATGCATACATAGGTAAAAATCTTGAGGATCAAAATCCTATTGGAATCCTCCAAAAATCCTGCAAACCAAATGGGTCTGTATACTATTCTTCTAGTATTATTCTAATAATCACATACTTTTATACAAGTATTCAGTAATTTATCAAATTTACCTCATGTACCTGTACTTCACTTTTAACCTAATCACTCTTTCAGGGCAGTAGCTAATATGGACATTAAGCTAGACTTTGTCCCCCCATGGCTGATCAACTTTATGTCAAGACAGCTCATCGGCAGTGGGCATAAGCTATACCAGAAGGTTAGTAGCTTAACCTAGCGTACAATCAGTACATATGGTATTGACGACAAAAGTTGACATGTTTCAAGTCACGACATGGATTTTTTTCAGAAATATCATGTGATGCTTTATGTCAAATAACGATGTCCGGAGAGAAATATGCCATGCTAAGCAATTGTGTATGGGCTTATCTGCAGGCTGTTAGTACTGTGGCCGCTTGTGATGAAGATTACAAGCAAGCTTTACGAGCACCGCTCTATGCAAGAATACGCGAGTACCAGCATTCTGCTGACAAGGCGAAGGTGGCTCCAGTTGAGGAAAGCGCTAATGAATTGCTCCCCGAGAATCCCATTGTACATAATCCTCTGGCGGTCACTAATTTCACACCATGCAGTGAGATTATTGAAGAGGAGAGTGAACAGAACACATCTTTTAAGGTGGATAATGTTGCAACCGGCTTTTCTAGCCAACCAGCCGGGCAAGCGCAGCAAGTTGAAAATAAGTCTTCCACTAGTCCTGACAGAACAGTCAAGCAAGCACAGCAAGTCGAAAATAAACCATTGATTAGTCCTGAGGTGCAGAAGGCTTTGGGCATACTGGACACAGCTATTGCAGTTCTTCAAGGCAACAGATCTGCAAACATCAGTGCTCTCAGAAAGCTCCTCGGTTATGATGCAGCATCGGAAGAAGGCAGTGCCATCAGTACAAGAAGTTCAAATACCCTCGACGTTCTCCATACAGACAGTCTCCCAAATGGATATCCTCTTGCCACACCACCTCATGATTCAAGGTCTGCATTAACAGATATGAACTCATTGTTTGTTAAATTTGTGTTTCAGTTGATGGTCACGAAGGCATTAACTTACATTATAATTTAAAACTTTTGTCTTCCTTTATGCAGAGAGATCTGGCAAACTTATTTCTTGCCCGGTAAGGAGGTGCGTGACGGGGAGGAAGGTGCTCTCGGAAGTGATTTTCCTAGAAACATGACCGCTTCTACCATAACGACGACAAAATCCATGACATTAAGGAGCACAATAAAGGTGCATGAAGAAGAGACCCTGAATACCGATGGCCTCTCTCGGAATGGTTTCCACAGTGGCAAAGAGCCTAATAAGAGAGCAGGAAAGACCAAAAGGTGGCTTTGCTGCTTAACGCCTCGCACCACAGGATGATAAGAGCCCATCGTTGGAGCTCGCATAGTTAACGCTTGATTTTTGGTTGTACATCAGAAAATAGACGAGATACACAAGATGGGAACATGGGAATCAAATGGCAATTCCGGAGGCAGCTTGTGAGGTAGTTACAAAGATTAGATCATGTCTTTGGTAAAATGTATAGAAGTTGTGTTGTTGTAACATCATGTAAAACATTCTAGAGCATCTCCAACAGATGTAAAACTTGGTGCCTCAAAAGCTTTTTTAGGGCAGGAGAGAAGGGTTTTGAGCACCGCAGCGGCTGCCATTTTAACATATGATGTAAAATTGGTGCCCAAATTTTTGTGCCTTCTCTTTTACTCTACAGCTGCATAAATATTGAAACAAAAACATGATATGATAATTAACATTTTGTGAGATCACAACACACATAATCAAACAATATATCAAATTCAAGTTCGAATCCACTATCCAAATTCAAATTCAAATTCAAACCGTAAACATTGTGAGAGCGTAATGGCAATTACGAACATTTTGATGACTACTTTTGTTGTCCTGAGAATGGCAAGGGATCATAATTTTAGTTTTCAAGCATGACGTTATTTTAGCGAAAAATAAAGTTGCAGCGGAGTACCATGCTCGCTAACTAAAATTATCATGCTCAGCTAACACAAATTGACATCAAATTTGAATCCTAAACATTATGCATCACAACCACAAGCAAACGGCAATCATAACCAGTGACCGTGATGGCAATTGTGAAAGTTTTGATGACAACTTTAGTTATTGCGAGGGTGGCAATGGATGACAATTTTAGTTCGCAAGCACCGGAATATTCTGACGAAATAAATATAAGTCTTTTTAAAAATTTCAACATGAAGCAAAATGAATGGATCTATCTTTAAAATATGTCTACATACATCCATATGAATATAGGCCTAGATGACTAACCACATATCCTATTAATATGTCGTCATTCAAACTGGTTGAAGATACCCTGAGCTACCATCTCCCACCGGACACATCCAGTAACCATAGGCTCCCTGGCTTCCACAAGAGTGAGTAAGGACCATGTGCGGATCAAGGCAGTAGCCCTGAATATGACCTGCAAAAATTGAATATGTCGTTGTCTGTTAAACACTAAGTCATTTCTGCAATTCCATGCAGCCCATAATAGTGCACATAATCCTACACGGATAAGTTGAGCAGTTTTAGCATCTACACCCTTTAACCACGTCCCAAATAACGTGGTTATACTATTAGGTGGATTGATGTTGAAAGCAATATGAAGCGATTGCCATAAAAGTTTAGCCATAGGACAATCAAGAAAGATGTGCTTAATAGTTTCATTGTTCTGACAGAAGCTACATCTTGGATTGCCTTTCCATTTACGTTTTGCCAAATTATCCTTCGTTAGAATAACCCCCTTGTGAACAAACCACATGAAGATCTTAATTCTATGTGGAACTTTGACCTTCCAAATATGCAATGATTTTGGAATAGGCGTTGAATCTATGAGATGCAAGTACATAGATTTTACCGTAAATACTCCGTTAGTGGTCAACTTCCAATGAACACTATCGGGGTAATCAGAGAGGTTAATGTCCATCAACCTTCTGACTAGATGCAACCAACTAATCCATCTGTTACCAATTAAGGCTCTACGGAACTGAATATTTAGAGGAGTCTCGCTTAATATTGACGCAACAGACGCCTGTCGACGTTGTGTAATATGGTACAGCTGCGGATACTGCATAGCTAAAGGCGTCTCCCCTAGCCAAGTATCTTTCTAAAATCTAGTTGATTCACCATTACCAATGACAAACCTAGTCCTGCTAAAAATGCATTTTTAGACCTCATCAAACTCTTCTAGAATGGAGAGTCAGTTGGTCGCGCTGTAACCTGAGCCAAGGTCTTGTTGTGTACGTACTTGTTCGTCAGAATCTGTACCCACATACCTTCTGTTTCAATAGATAGTCTAAACAGCTATTTACTGAGTAAACATCTATTTTTAATCTCTAAATTTTCAATCCCTAAACCCCCTTCCTCTTTTGGTCTACAAATGATGTCCCATCTCGTGAGCCTATACTTGGCCTTGATCTCATCATTCTGCCAGAAAAACCGAGACCGATAGAAATTCAATCTTTTTCGCGCCGCTACTAGTGTTGTAGATCTGCACATTTCCTTTCCTATTTTCTTCTTTCTTGTAGTGGTTATCTTCTGGAACCATTGTGTGGGTGTAGGCAACTTGCTTGCTTAATTTCTACTCCCTTTGAAAATATTTGTTAAAGAATGAATAAAAATTAAATATATCTAGAACTAAAAATATCTAGATTCATTCATTTCTTCGATAAGTATTTTCCAATGAAGGGAGTACAAGCTTGCTAAATCGCCTATATTGTATTGATTTTCCGTCGTGTCCCACCACTTGGTCTAATGGTCTTATACAACTATGCCTTTTCAGTCTATTGTTTGTTAGATGTCTATTGAATATTCATAAAGCACTAACCAGAACATATGTGAGAACCTTGCAAAGATGCATTGACAGTGACAAATTTACTCCTGATTATTGCCTCTAAAATGTTAGTATATGAACCTTGAGTCCGATTTGATTTGACATCAACGGGGTTGTTGGAGTACTCTGCAATTCTTTCCCTTTTCTTTCTTTGATTGGTCCTTCCAACCGTAGTATCCATGAAAATGTTCATCCAAGCATAGAACAAAACAAACATCTTCCGCTGCGTTGTAGTTGTGAGTCCTAATCATTGCCTGCTTCGTGCTTGATTAATTGAGTCTTGGACTCCATCGGATCATCAATCTCTTCTTCTTCGATCATCCCTTCTTCGGTCCACCTCTTGTTCGGCTACTCTTCGGCCACCTTCGCTTCGGGCACTTGATTATCCTACGTTGAATCATAATTGAGATCATCAACGGCAAATGTATGAAACTACTCCAAAGATGTCATGAATTTGGTTGTGTTTATCTCTGCATTATGATAACAACAACAATCAACTACATCAACCATCGGCGCCAACAATCAAGGCAAAATACTTCGTCTGAAATGAAACAAGATTTTTTTTACCGAGTGGGCATTTCAGCAAACACTTGGTGGTCGCGGCCCTTGTTGCCGATTGCGGTAGCTGGACGCCTGGGGCACTGGTAGTAGGGGTGTCCGGAGACGCCACGCAAGACGTCGGACGGGGATTCTTCTTCTTCTTCTTCTTTTACCTCACGTCCATTCACATCGCACGATATCAATGCAAACCGTTGCATGCTTTGGGCAGCCATGAATGCGCGATGGCAAGCAATGCAGACGTTTGATGAAAAGCACGGAAGAGGCGGATGGGATTTTTGGATGAGCCATGATCGTTAGAAGCAAGCGTGGCAACAAAAAAATGTGTCGGTATCGATTGACAAACAATGCAGGCCGTGTTGGATGGCAAATTACATCTGAACCGCGCGATTTAAGGTTTGCATTGAAGAGGCGGGCTGGTTTGTGTCGCCTCATCGGAATCTCGAAATATGTATGTTTTCTTCTTTTGAAGTACTCTCTTCGTTCCTAAATATAAGTCCTTTTAAAAGTTTCATTAGATGGCTACATATGAAATGTATGTATACATATTTTAAAGTGTAGATTCACTTATTTTGTTTCGTATGTAATCTGCTGGTAAAATCTGAAAAGACACATATTTAGAGTATGGTTAATAATACAGGCAGTCACTGGCTATATGATGTTGACACATCATCTATAGCCAAGCTTATACCCGACAAATACAATATGTAGATGTAAACAAATAATAGTGTATTCATACAAGGTCCACTATCCTCTCTCACAAAGTGTGTAGGAACACATGTTACAAGCGTCTGTTAGTTTGTAGCCCGCTTCCCCTCTCTTTTTCTCTTCCCTCTTCCAACTCATCATAAATATATATTATTTTAAGTCTTACAACTCGTCTATGTTATTTTATTGTACTTGCTCTTAGGAACGTTGGGAGTATATATTTTTTTAAATGTTGACAGAAAAGCTGCCAAATTCATTGATCAGAAAGAGGTATTACAAATAACACCTTCAGAGGAGGAATGCACCGCATAAGGCGAGTACCAAATGAAAAAGAAAGAAAAGGGGTTGCTTAGTTTATAAAGAAAAACTATGCGAAAACCTAAACATCACCTAACAACTGGGCCTAAAGCATTGCAATACATACAACACGTGAGAAGACCAACACCCCACAACACATCCGTCCGGGCACTCGAGCGCTTTCGCCGCTACCAAAGTGCACACCGAAAACCGTCGTATCAATCCGAGCTGCCACAAGCCTATCCGCAAAACTCGACGACATCATATGTCCCATAGAGAAAACATATGTCGATTCAATCCCGCAAGCTTAGCGGGCATAACTTGTCTGTCGCACTTGCATGCGAAGGATGCTTTTGCTGTCCTCAGAGTGATGCTACACAAGTCGTTGCCAACCACTAACACGAGCACCAAGTCCCTCTCGCCGAGTCTAACTTCAAGGCGATGTCCTCAAGAGGAGATACAACGCCGAGCAAAGCCAATAGCGTTATCATCGTCCGGCCCGGAAGAGCGGATCTAGGGTATCCCCGAAGAATGTCAGGCAAGGGAAAAGGGGCGCTTCAACGTTGATGCCTCCAACAAGGGGACAGTACCCGAAGTCACCACCATCGACTCCTCCGGCTGCAACCGGAGCGCCGCTTTCATCGACAGCCGCACCCACCCAAACCAGAGACCCAACCAGCCCTTCTTGCATAGCAATTCCATGGCGCACATGCACCGCTTCACATCACGCACTCGGGCTACGTCCAGGAGGTCGTCGGCCAGCTACTCCTCCGACAGATTTGCACCGGGGAAGCCAAATGTGTGTCGCCCCAGATCCGGCCAGATCAGGCTTGGCCCATGCTCACCACGCCCAGGAGCTTGACACTTCGACAACTCCCGCGCGCCTCCGCACCTCCATGGCCTTCGCCCCTCCCTGGTCGTCATCCCGCGCCCAGCTGACCATCATGCCCGCCGCCGCGACAACGGCACGCCAGATCCACGCGCGCACGCACGAACGCGCCCCCGATCCCGTGTGTGCTTCGCCCATCCTCCTGTTCGCCAGGCCACGCCGCCCAGCCTCTAGCGCGCGCCTGCCCACACCGCGTTTGTGCTCGACAATGCCCAGCGCCCGCGCCGCCGAGCGCCCCCTCCGTCCAGGTGAGCAGCCCCGCGCAGCTCCAATGCCGGGCCAAAGGGAAGAGAAGGCCTGCCATCGCCAACGCCGCGCGGGCTTTGTCCACTGGTGCTCGTCGGCAATAGCGGAGGGAGGGGTGGTGGGGATGTGCGCCTGCGTGGCTAGGGTTTCCTGCTCGGGCCGCTCCGGGAGGGAGCGACACGGGACTGAGTCTATTCTAGGGGAGTGAAGTCTGAAATCAACCTTATGGTTGTAGACGCGGTCAAAAATGAATCTCCGGCTCCAAATTCCTGAACTTCATATCCTGAACTGTCTGATCCCGGATTTGTTGTCAACTACAGCTAGATCTTCTGAATTTTTTTCTAAAAGTCAAACCACTTTAAATTTAATCAAATTTATAAAAAAAATATACAATATATATAATATGTAATACTCCCTCCGTCCGGATATATTTATTATAAAAATAAATGTATCTAGATGTACTTTACATCTATTTTTACTCATTTATGTGACAAGTAATTTCGGACAAAGAAATTTCCATATTAATATTTTTTACTATTGTGGACGTCGGTCTTTTTGGCTCTGAACTTAATAATTAAAATGAAAGAGGTACAAAATTAGTACTTGGTAAGCATAATTAAAATAAAAAACTTTTTTTAAATTATTGACCCGGTTAAAATTGAACGATCCAAAAGATACCTTGATGAGATGATCAAGAAGAACAGTGTATTAATAGATTTAGACCACACCGTTAGTCTTTCTTTTTTCGATCGGAAATCCTCGATAGCCGGAGCAGCAGCGTCGGAGTCCCCGCTCCACGCGTCCCCATTACACGTGTAATGAAGAGTCGAAGATTTTTATAGATTTTTTTTTTAAAAAGTCGAAGTTTCCCGTATCCAAATCCGGGACCGGGAGCGAGCAAAGCTTCCCGTCGAAGTTTCCGGGCAAACTCCCCACATTCGCACCCCACCCCACCCAAAACCAAACCCCAAACCTCCCTCAACGAGACGACGATGGCGGCGTGGATGACGAGGGCGCCCAAATCTCCCAAACCCAAAACCAAATCACCCAAACCCAAAACCAAATCTCCCCATTCGCCGCGGATGACAAGGGCGACGCCGACGGCGAAGAAGGGCGGCGCTGACGGCGATGCCGACGTCTGCTTCATACCATCTCCCTTGGCGCCCGGGAAGGGGACTACGCCTGCCTGTTCCTCCCCTGGCTTCGGCAGCGGCGAGGGATTCGTCTTCCCTTGCTCGGCGGCGGCCAGGCGGAAGATCGCGAGCATCTTCTGATTCGTCTTCCACCTAATTTGCTCAACATCTAATGAAAATAACCATGCTATGCCCAATTTTAAGTGTAATGTGCCCTTTTTGCAGATATGTATGATCCGAGGGCGCCAGATGTTTGGACATACCAGCTGAACTCATCTCCCACTCTCTGGACAAACAACCGTGCACATGTATATAGTATGCCATGCACGTCTTGTTGTTGTTGAGAATCAGTAACATCTCTACTAATTTAGGATGCAATCGTGGTGAATGCAGTTTGGTGTGCACGCACAGACAAGTTTCAAAAGACCTGGACGACTGAGACCTACTCCCTCCGTACCTAAATATAAGTCTTTTAAGATATATTTCATTAGGTGTCTACATACGGAGCAAAATGAGTGAATCTATACTCTAAAGTATGTCTATAACATCCGTATGTAGTCTATTAGTTGACCCTCTAGAAAGACTTATATTTAGGAACGGAGGAAGTATATCAGAGGATAAGATGCACTCAAGCAAATCACCTCCAACAACTTCAGCTGGGCTCAAGCAGAGAGTCCGTGTCATTGACCTGATGGAACGTGATAGCGAAAAACATCAGAAGATTCAACACAAATTTTCCAGCACACCACATAGGTATACAGTTCTAACAGAAATGAAACATGACATCTTCTGTTAATTTTCTTAGCACACCACATGGTTGTCCATTTTTATTTTTTGACAGCACCTGTTCCCACTTTCTTAAGACCTGCTTGGCATAAGTTATTGGAAATGTGTGGAATACATATTCTGGTGAAATCTTATATATCCAATTATGTTGTCATATGCATTGTACTCCCTCCGTTCCTAAATATAAGTCTTTGAAGAGATTTCATTAAAAGACTACATATGAATGTATGTAGACATACTTTAGAATGTGCATTCATTCATTTTATTTCGTATGTAGTCACTTAGTGAAATCTCTAAAAAGACTTATATTTAGGAACGGAGGGAGTATATAACATATGTCATACAGTCTCTCAAAGGACTTGTATACAATACATCTCAGTATACCATTGCATTTAATCAAAATATTAAGCTGAGATTCCTTTTCAATTCTTCGACACAGGAGCAATGTACAGCTTGGAGATTCATCGGTTTTATATTCTCGAAAGGTGGGTACGCTGACAAAGTGACAATCATCTAGATCAATGAAAATTACTGTTCTAGAAGTTTCTTACCTTTAGCCCCTGTACAAATGATCCTTATTTCCTATTGCTTGAGTGGTCAAACTACAAAGCTGTCCTATTGCATGCAGTGTGAGTGCATTTGAGCTGTTTACCATCCATGACATTTCACTTGTTACCAAACTTTAAGATCGCGGGCAAAAGCATTTCGCGGCGGGCGATATAGTATACATATGCATATGCATGTTTCTGTCTGAAAAACAGAGGATTTTCGACAGAAAACAGAGGATATGCAGTATATATTCAGTCATAAATAAGTCGATATCCTCCCCGTGAAAGAAAGAGTCAACATCCATACGGAATCAGCAAACGGGCTAGAGGATGGATCAATGACCGCATACACACGGAGTACTAGAGCTACTGAGTGTGCAGGCGGACAGAGAAGGACTTGACTACACCTCCTGGCGATAGACTGGGAGTTTGGAACCTGCCTCCAGCAAAGCATGATTGACGGTTGGTTGACGAGGAGGAGTGGCGGATCAGCGCGGCGGAGGAGCAGTGGCTGAGTTGAGATCGGGAGTTAATTATCGGCTGAGACGAGATTGTAGTACTCTACAAACAGTCGAGGAGCGGTGGTTGCAACCTCCTGCTGGAGCCCTGGTCGCCGCCTCTAACTCCGGCCTGCGGCGAAGCAGACTCCGGCCCGCAGCCGCCGCAAGTTTTTGGATGGGAGCGAGAGGATGGAACAGAAATAAGGTTTCTGGACGGGCTGCTCTATCACAGGAAATTTTGGCTACGATTTGTCTGGGCCTCTGTTTCGGCCAGTTAAAATCGAATCTCAGCCATTCGAGCGAAATTGCAGCGACAGCTAACCCATTTAGCGCTGTTTCCCTCCTTAACTACTCCCTCCGTCCGAAAATACTTGTTCTAAAAATAAATAAAATGGATGTATCTATAATTAAAATAAGTCTAAATCTTATTTGTAGGACAAGTATTTTCGGATGGAGGGAGTACTTAATTGGGGGCGCATTAGTACCCTTCCGTTTCTCTTCTTCAAGCCCTGGTGGGAACATAAATTGTTTGGGCTGTGAACACAAGTTCAAGTGGAATCGGTTCTGTGATTTGCTACGCATGGCCTCCTGCATGTGCATGTAAGGCATGCAAGTGTGAACATGAATGCATGTGAGGCATCCTCTCTCTCTCGTTCGGCTGCCATTCAGTTTTTGTACGCATTCACAAGCTAAAGCAGGGTATAAAACCACTGCCATGGAGGAGGTGCAAGGCGTGGTGGAGATTGCTCCCTTTCAGATTCTCCCTCTCTCTCTCCTTCGGCTCCCTAGGCGTGTTGGAGGTTGCTGCCATGGAGGAAGTGCAAGGCATGGTGGAAGTTCATGCCGTGAAGGAGATGGTGCAAGGGCAAGAGGTCGGAGGGCCGGTGCAAGAGCAAGGAGGGCGCGGGAGGAAGAAGGAAACTCGCTAAAATTTCGCTCTAAACCGTCTCCACCAATGCATGTGATCGGTTCCTTCTTTTATTGGAGGGGGAGGTTACAAAGCGTTGGTTTAGCGATTCATTAGGCACCTCTCCTTCAATTTCGCAACTCCATCGCCTCCTTATTTCCTGCCTATCACAACGCACCTTGGGCCCAGAGCGACGCAAGAGGCGCCCAACAAACTGTGATGGAGGGAGTGTTGTTTTACCTACTAGGTTAATGATGATGTGGTTCTCTTGGAGGATGAAGATGTGCAACCTGATGAACCAGTAGATTGTGGACTGACAGATAAATGGTAAGTAAATGATCAACTACAACTAGATCTTCTGAAGGACATGGAGGAAGTACATCTGCTGACACAGGAGGAGGAAGAGGAAGAGGAAGAGGAAGGGGGAGTGCATCTTCTGGCACAGGAGGAGGAAGAGTAAGGGGCAGTGGGTTCATGGCCTATTTCACAGCTTCTGGGAACTATTGATGTTATTTAGATCATGTGAACTAGTGAATTTATTTTGGATGTGTGTCCTGTGAACTTGTGAATGTGCTATGCTAAGTCCTGTGAGAACTAAATCTGTGAACTACTGAAGTTATTTTGGTGCTGCCAAACATGTTGCTCTTTTGTTGTGAAGATTTTGTGTGTTAAATTAATTTGGCTGCTGTCAAAAATGACACTTCAAACCTGACCAAAATTTCATAACTGAAACCAGCATATGCTGTTAAAAATTCAGACTATTGTACATTGCCTCACATCATGATACACATATCCTGACATTTTATTCGAAGGTGAATTCATAACATTGCCTGCAAACATCACAAGATACAATACATTGCCTCGCATTCATTACTAGCAAATGAACTAGGATATGATCATCCCCGCAACTGAACCTGATGCAAATATCACAATTCCACATCCATACATCAAAATCCTAACTGAAGCACCAACAACACCAACACATGCAGTTCTTTCCTTCACTGCACCAGCACCCGCATCTCCATCTCCACACAATGCTGCAACATCATCCTCAAGACTCCATACCCTATCTCGAAGGTCTCCCAGCAATACGCGCAGGAATGAAGATGTTGGGTCGTCGTGCCATTGTAGGAAACCATGCTGCTCAATAAACAAAAGTTTTCTAGAAAGATAAAACCGAACAGAGCAGAGGAGCACATCACACAGAAGAACAGAGGAGAGAGCATACCTTGGATTCGACGCAAGCATAATATCTCCTTCGAGTGTTCGGCACACTCCATGAAACCCACCTCGGCGCCTTCCTCCCGCAACGAATGCAGAAAGCAGCCGGCTCGTAGTCCATCGGCTGCTCGCGATACGGCACCGGCGACCTAGCTGCAGCGCATCTCCGTCGAATCCCCTCGCCGCGTGAAACGGGAGGATCCAGTCGAGAATGACGACATCGTCCCCCCGCCGCCGCTCGAACTTGGTCCGGATCGAACTCGCCCCCGCCCTCTCTCTCTCGTCGCCGAACCCTAGAAAAATCCCCCACCCGCGCCCCCCTCTTAAAAAGAAACCACGTGTGGCATTATTAATTCATAATCCCAGCCTACAACGTTGGCCGGCACTGCTCACGTGGCTGGGCCGTAGCCGTAGCGTCGCACGCACACGGCACACCGACTGCAGCGGTGTACCGCACGCCATCTTCCTCCTTCTCATCCATTCCCCACCCCCATCCCCGCCACCTACCTGCTTCCACAGCGCCAACGCCAACGCCAACGCCAACGCCAAGCCCACCACTCCCAAAAGCGTTGCAGCCCTCCCTCCCTCCCCTCCCCTCCCATCCTCCTAATCTTGGCTCCGTCCGAGGCAGGGGGGCCGCACGACGACGCGATCGATCGCGACCGGAGCGCCGATCGCGCCGCTGGAGGTTCGAGGCCCGGGCGGCGGCGATGGGGCGGCTCTTCCTGATGCACCTCGAGGGCAACGCCTACAGCTGCAAGTTCTGCCGCGCCCACCTCGGCCTCGCCGCCGACATCATCTCCAAGGTGCCCCCCCACCCACCCACCCTTCCCCATGCCCCAGTCCCTCCATCGTTCCTTCCTGGCTCTCGCGAGCAGGCGAATCCCGTTCCCATGGCCGATGTGACTGACGGCGGCGTCTTCTCTGTTCCCCGCAGAACTTCCAATCCAAGCACGGCAAGGCGTACCTCTTCAACAGGGTGTAAGTGTCGCCCATCCCCCCTTCCCCCTTGATTTCTTCCTCTGCTTTGCTCAATTCTGAGGCCTGTCGGCCGGAATTCGTCGGGGCAAGGGAAACAATGAGGATCCGCTAGGCGGTTGCTCGTCGTCTGGGCGATTCGGCGTCTACAACCACCACCAAGAACAACGAGGAATCTGGGACGTGTTTGCAGATGCTAACGCGTACGCTGCTGCTCATGGGCCGCACACGCTTTTGGGAAAGTAAATCGCTGCGCTAGTTAATTTGGCCAACAATAATTAGTAAGTACGTTGCATAGGATGGGCGCTCTCTCTCTCTCTCTCTTTCTTTCTCGTTTGACAAGAAATGGTAAAGAATCCAAGGGACAAGGAATGGTGGTTTCAATTCAGCCTTTTCGCTCACGAATTTCCTGCCATCTTCTTTTCACGGAGCGATTGATATACCTAGTAAGTATGGTACACATTCTGAACCTACCAAACAAGCCTTTGGATGTTCCACGACTAGTTCAGTCAGGCCGGTTCCGATGCTGATTCTGAAATTCTACATCCTGGATATAATCGACTTCCGATGCAGCCGTTGGCGTTATCTATTTGCATGAACAACACTCCATATGTTTGATCTCCTATGTCTATGTGATCCCTAGCAGCTAAGGTTACTTCGTACACAACTACCGAATATGTTTGTAGTCGACCCCTGATGCATGCAGTTGCAAACAGGTTAAGTTATTAGCACATAGCAATGCAGTGACTAGATGCCCATGGACCTTCTAACACCTTCAGGACCAGTTTGTTGATGAGTAAAGGGTATGCCACAACTCCCCTAAACTTTTGCCTCCATCATCGTTTGGTAGATCGACAAATCAAGTGTCAACTATATCACCTACTAGTTACTACTGAATACTGATAATTGAGGCTGACTAGTGGAAAATCGTAGGCAGAGGCAAAGTATTCACAGGTTTTCTCCATTATTTGACACTTGTTCACTATTTACGCTTGCTGGTTCCTTCGTAGTAGAGGAGTAGGGGAGTGTTCCAACAAGAAACCATTGGGGTCAAAGAGGTTGCCACCTCAATCAGAATTATATCGCCCATAATGTATCTTCTTTTAGTGTTTGTAAAAAGTAGACCCTTATTTTTTTTTTCCTAATACTTTAGGTTCCTTGCGCCGAGTTGTCCCCTTGGGTCTCTACCTGGCCTTTTTCATTTGTTACCTCCTGACCGGCTTAGGGGTTCTCCCTGAGCTTAATGTAAAGGTTACATCGGGTCTCCTTAACTGATTGATGTATTGGGAAAGCACATTAAAAAATATATTGGCAGTGCTCTGTTACCATTAAAACAAGAGATTTGATCTGGGTCATTAAACTGCTAATCAAGATCTTCTGTCAGATACACCAGCTATCTCCTCAATTTGGATCTCTGATATAAGTTCACCCCTAACCAGGAGATGGGCAGGATGGCTTAGTCATAGGCAGCAAAACTCACATCTCCGTAGGCTTTGAAAAGAAATGCATGCCTGTTATATCCATAGATAATAATTGGTGGTTATTGTTCAAACTTCAGACGTGTCACCGTGAATACTAGTGTAGTATCCTGATAGCTAATAATTGGTGGTTATTCTTCAAACTTCAGACGCGGTGGGGAGTGTATATCCCTCAGTGGACTGGCAAATGAGAAACAACTAGTTCTCAGTTGCAACCTTGTGAATGCTGACTTTCTATGTAACAGCTTTGGAAATATTCAACTGGCAGATATAGACTTTTTGTGCAACTATTGACTTCATAGAATGCAACTTTGCCGAGTGAGAAATAAGTGTAGTTGGGAAAAGCAATTCCACTAAAATATACTACCTCTGTTCTCTTTTATAAGACGTTTAGACAATTCAGACATAGCACAAAACGGCTCAATGTCAGCTGTCCAGAACGTCTTATATGAAGTGATCTAACATTTTAGGGCTTTCTTCGTCATCCAGAGGATCAAATTTAGCATTTGGTAGTCCAGTGACAAAACCTTGACTCTTAGAGCATCTCCAACAGCAGCGCAAAACAAGCGCCGCGCCCAAAAATATCCCTTTTTAGCGCGCGCGCGACGCGGCGGGATGCTCCAGCGGGCGCGCAAAAACCGCGCGCGCGCTAAAACAAGTTGGGCGCGCTGTCCATAGCCTCATCCCGCGCTGGTAATTTGGAGCGCACACTTCCGCGCGCGGCAGACTCGAGCGCGCGCGCGAACTTTCTCTCTTTCTTCCTCCTTCGCACCGCGCGCGCCGGCGCCAGCGCCCCTGCCACCATGGACGCGCACACTGGCACCCCGCTGTACAGCCGCGAGCCCCCCGCCGCCGCCGCCGCCGAAAACCCTAGCGCGGCGAGCGTTGGCGCCGCCACCGCCGGAGCTCCGCCGACCGTCGGCCTCGCGCGCAGCCTCTTCTTGCCGCCGCGGATGACCACGCCGACGGGTGGCGTCGCGCCGGCGCCGTCCCGTGCCGCCGCGGTGGGGTCGAAGAAAGGAAAAACATCCGGCAAGAAGAAGAAGGCGGACGGTTCCGGGAGCTCGAACACGAAGAAGAAGCTTGCAGGGCGGCGGACCGGCGCGGCATCTACCAAAGCGCCGGCGAGCTCAATCGTCTTCGGAAGATGAGGACGAAGACGAGGAAGATGATGAATGATGTGTCTTTCATTTATATGTCTTGAACTTGTTTGCATTTTGAACTTGGTTGGATGAACTTGTGGGCATGAACTTTTATGCATCTCAAGTTGTTTGTGTCAAATTCACATGTTTGCATTTTAGCGCTGCTGCTGGAGCCAGCGCTGCACGACGCGCCAAACCAGCCGAAGCACGCGCGGCAAATAATTTTTTTGGTCGCGGCGTGAAGCGCGGCTGTTGGAGATGCTCTTAGTCCTATTTCGTCTATTTCACACACTCTTTGGTATTCTCAGATGAATTGTAGTGTTTACAGAACGCTGTCCAACAGCAGATTGGTAATTAACTCGTGTATCTTGTGGCAGTGTCAATGTTACATCTGGTATAAATGAGGATCGCATGATGATGACAGGGCTGCATACCGTTTCCGATATCTTCTGTGTTGGTTGCGGGTCCATTGTTGGATGGAAATATGTAAGATCTTGTTGTGATGGTTATTTTGCAACATCCCGTGCATTGCCTGTCCATCCTCTAAGCTGTATGGTGCTCCTGCTCTAGGAGGCTGCACATGAGAAGAGCCAGAGGTACAAGGAAGGGAAGTTTATTCTGGAGAGGTGACCACCTTAGCTATAACATCTTTGTGATGGTGTTGAAACAAACGAATTCAGGGACCGGAGTTTCTAATAGAACCTCTTCTTTGTGGCGGATTGAGCAGGTTTAAGGTGTCGGGCCCCGATGGTAGCCACTACTGGGGGGTCACACATGATGCTCATCATGGGGGTGGAAGCGACACCGATGACTTATGAAGCGCGACCGACGTGCGAAAACCTGCTGTTCATCTCTGTAAATAACCCTGGAGTCGGGCCTTAGTTACTCCGGGGGGCTCGCTTCCATTCAAAAGCGTCCCTCCGGCGTAAAATTGTTAATTCTAGGTGATATTCTCCCAGCAAGCTGTCTGGGAGACCTAATACCTTCTGTATATGAACGAATGTATCATGTAGCCCCTAAAAGCTGTTTGTTATGGTTGCTGGAATGCCAATAAATTCTGTGTCTGAAGTGATCTAGCATACCAGGTGGTTCAACTGTTTGTTGCATTCTTTTCGTCGAAAGGGAATGATAGTTTCGCCTTTTTTTTGTTTACTTACCACTACAGCCCCTGCTTAATTTCTCCTCCTTTTCCCTTTTTCTTTTGCTGCCTGCTACGTTTGGTTGGGTTGGGTTTGGTTTAGTTTAGTTTTATTTGTTTTGTTTTCTGCTCTGCTGTATCGAAAACTATCTGAATGGTTGTCAGGCCTTGTTTTGTTTTGCTGCATGCTCCTGTCTTGGACTCGGTCATTTTAGTGGTTATTATTCCTCTTGAGTTATTTGCCACCTGCTTAGTTATTATTCTGCCCTTGTTTATTTGACTTAGTTATTGCGGCCCGCCTTTAGTGTTACTATGTCGTTCTTAGAAGAATCTCGCCTGTTACTATGTTATTCTTAGAAGAATTTCGTTTGTTTGAATTCGGAGTTGGCCAAGGCAATCCCGTGTGAAGTAATAGCAAAGCTGAAGCGGGTGCCTTACAGTGGTTGTTTGAACTGAAGACATTCCGTCAAGGAAACAAAAGGTTTGCCTTCAGCCTGATCCCTTGTTTATTTTTTTATTTTTTGATAGTATTTTGGCTTGATCGAGTGGTTCTCATTGAGTGTTTGGCGATGCATCCATGATACGCCTTGGCGATCTGGTCCAAATAAACAGGCCGTGCCATCCGCACGTACCCGTGTCTACATCAGGGATGGACACAATAATGCCCTGACGGGGGGCGCCGTGTCCCTGCCCAACCCGCCGCACACATGTCAACACCATCCCGTGCGTGCGTGTCCACTCTCCTCCACACTGACCTACGCTACGCTACATCGGATTATTGAGTGGGATTTTGTATGCATCCCTCCGAAAGCAACGGGGAACGCTTGAGCATACGGCAACGTGGTGGGGGCTTTGCTCCCGTCCACCATCTAACCAAGATTTCGTCCCGGGCATGCGCCCATGCACGTTCATATACAAAATGCAAATTTAGGTAGGATAGAACTATAGCGGGATTGGGTAGGATGGGATTATAGCAGAATGCATGCGTGCGCAGTAAACAAGATTATCCGGCCACGCATGTGTTGACACCAGTTTTTTTGACACGCCGGAAAACGTATTTAAGATGACCTCCAATGAAAGGAACTGTTTTCAATATAGTATGAAGTTTCCGTAAAATCGAAATGAATAACTTTGATGCTTGGGTCGTCTTCGTCCGAGGTCGTATGCAACCTCGAGAGCCAAAACATTGTCTTGCCGCGTTTTGCACCGGAATATATTTTATCGTTTTACGGGCCAATTTGCTTCTCCAAGATGACCTCGGGTGGTGAAGTGCCCAACAGGACTTTTGTTCGTCTCTTCGAGCTAAACAAAATTTATTCAACATACAACTTGCACGAGGCTTCAAAGAAGATTACTTTATATATTTTGAGCCTCAAAGTTCAAAACTTGTCGGGAGGTTTCGGGAAACACATAAAGTTTGTGCGCGGTGCGCCCGAAAACTGAAGTTTCATCTTTATTTATAGATTTTGGAGCCGAATTCAACCTCAAGACAACATCGGATGGAAAAGAACATAACCGAAAACTAAAATTTCAACTTTATTTATAGATTTTGGAGCCGAATTCAACCTCAAGACAACTTCGGATGGAAAAGAACAGAACCGAAAACTAAAGTTTCAACTTTATTTATAGATTTTGAAGCCGAATTCAACCTCAAGACAACTTCGGATGGAAAAGAACATAACCGAAAACTAAAGTTTCAACTTTATTTATAGATTTTGGAGCCGAATTCAACCTCAAGACAACTTCGGATGGAAAAGAAGAGAATCGAAAACTAAAGTTTCAACTTTATTTATAGATTTTGGAGCCGAATTCAACATCAAGACAACTTCGGTTGGAAAAGAACAGAACCGAAAACTAAAGTTTCAACTTTATTTGTAGATTTTGGAGCCGAATTCAACCTCAAGACAACTTCGGATGGAAAAGAACAGAACCGAAAACTAAAGTTTCAACTTTATTTATAGATTTTGGAGCCGAATTCAACCTCAAGACAACTTCGGATGGAAAAGAACATAACCGAAAACTAAAGTTTCAACTTTATTTATAGATTTTGGAGCCGAATTCAACCTCAAGACAACTTCGGATGAAAAAGAACATAACCGAAAACTAAAGTTTCAACTTTATTTATAGATTTTGGAGCCGAATTCAACCTCAAGACAACTTCGGATGGAAAAGAACATAACCGAAAACTAAAGTTTCAACTTTATTTATAGATTTTGGAGCCGAATTCAACCTCAAGACAACTTCGGATGGAAAAGAACATAACCGAAAACTAAAGTTTCAACTTTATTTATAGATTTTGGAGCCGAATTCAACCTCAAGACAACTTCGGATGAAAAAGAACATAACCGAAAACTAAAGTTTCAACTTTATTTATAGATTTTGGAGCCGAATTCAACCTCAAGACAACTTCGGATGGAAAAGAACATAACCGAAAACTAAAGTTTCAACTTTATTTATAGATTTTGGAGCCGAATTCAACCTCAAGACAACTTCGGATGGAAAAGAACATAACCAAAAACTAAAGTTTCAACTTTATTTATAGATTTTGGAGCCGAATTCAACCTCAAGACAACTTCGGATGGAAAAGAACAGAACCGAAAACTAAAGTTTCAACTTTATTTATAGATTTTGGAGCCGAATTCAACCTCAAGACAACTTCGGATGGAAAAGAACATCACCAAAACTAAAGTTTCAACTTTATTTATAGATTTTGGAGCCGAATTAAACCTCAAGACAACTTCGGATGGAAAAGAACATAACCGAAAACTAAAGTTTCAACTTTATTTATAGATTTTGGAGCCGAATTCAACCTCAAGACAACTTCGGATGGAAAAGAACATAACCGAAAACTAAAGTTTCAACTTTATTTATAGATTTTGGAGCCGAATTCAACCTCAAGACAACTTCGGATGGAAAAGAACATAACCGAAAACTAATGTTTCAACTTTATTTATAGATTTTGGAGCCGAATTCAACCTCAAGACAACTTCGGATGGAAAAGAACATAACCGAAAACTAAAGTTTCAACTTTATTTATAGATTTTGGAGCCGAATTCAACCTCAAGACAACTTCGGATGGATTAGAACATAACCGAAAACTAAAGTTTCAACTTTATTTATAGATTTTACAGCCGAATTCAACCTCAAGACAACTTCGGTTGGAAAAGAACAGAACCGAAAACTAAAGTTTCAACTTTATTTATAGATTTTGGAGCCCAATTCAACCTCAAGATAACTTCGGATGGAAAAGAACAGAACCGAAAACTAAAGTTTCAACTTTATTTATAGATTTTGGAGCCGAATTAAACCTCAAGACAACTTCGGATGGAAAAGAACAGAATCGAAAACTAAAGTTTCAACTTTATTTATAGGTTTTGGAGCCGAATTCAACCTCAAGACAACTTCGGTTGGAAAAGAACAGAACCGAAAACTAAAGTTTCAACTTTATTTGTAGATTTTGGAGCCGAATTCAACCTCAAGACAACTTCGAATGGAAAAGAACAGAACCGAAAACTAAAGTTTCAACTTTATTTATAGATTTTGGAGCCGAATTCAACCTCAAGACAACTTCGGATGGAAAAGAACATAACCGAAAACTAAAGTTTCAACTTTATTTATAGATTTTGGAGCCGAATTCAACCTCAAGACAACTTCGGATGGAAAAGAACAGAACCGAAAACTAAAGTTTCAACTTTATTTATAGATTTTGGAGCCGAATTCAACCTCAAGACAACTTCGGATGGAAAAGAACATAACCGAAAACTAAAGTTTCAACTTTATTTATAGATTTTGGAGCCGAATTCAACCTCAAGACAACTTCGGATGGAAAAGAACATAACCGAAAACTAAAGTTTCAACTTTGTTTTTAGATTTTGGAGCCGAATTCAACCTCAAGACAACTTCGGATGGAAAAGAACATAACCGAAAACTAAAGTTTCAACTTTCTTTATAGATTTTGGAGCCGAATTCAACCTCAAGACAACTTCGGTTGGAAAAGAACAGAACCGAAAACTAAAGTTTCAACTTTATTTGTAGATTTTGGAGCCGAATTCAACCTCAAGACAACTTCGGTTGGAAAAGAACAGAACCGAAAACTAAACTTTCAACTTTATTTATAGATTTTGGAGCCGAATTCAACCTCAAGACAACCTCGGATGGAAAAGAACAGAACCGAAAACTAAAGTTTCAACTTTATTTATAGATTTTGGAGCCGAATTCAACCTCAAGACAACTTCGGATGGAAAAGAACATAACCGAAAACTAAAGTTTCAACTTTATTTATAGATTTTGGAGCCGAATTCAACCTCAAGACAACTTCGGTTGGAAAAGAACAGAACCGAAAACTAAAGTTTCAACTTTATTTATCTATTTTGGAGCCCAATTCAACCTCAAGATAACTTCGGATGGAAAAGAACAAAACCGAAAACTAAAGTTTCAACTTTATTTATAGATTTTGGAGCCGAATTCAACCTCAAGACAACTTCGGATGGAAAAGAACATAACCGAAAACTAAAGTTTCAATTTTATTTATAGATTTTGGAGCCGAATTCAACCTCAAGACAACTTCGGTTGGAAAAGAACAGAACCGAGAACTAAAGTTTCAACTTTATTTATAGATTTTGGAGCCGAATTCAACCTCAAGACAACTTCGGATGGAAAAGAACAGAACCGAAAACTAAAGTTTCAACTTTATTTATAGATTTTGGAGCCGAATTCAACATCAAGACAACTTCGGATGGAAAAGAACAGAACCGAAAACTAAAGTTTCAACTTTATTTATATATTTTGGAGCCGAATTCAACCTCAAGACAACTTCGGATGGAAAAGAACATAACCGAAAACTAAAGTTTCAACTTTATTTATAGATTTTGGAGCCGAATTCAACCTCAAGACAACTTCGGATGGAAAAGAACATAACCGAAAACTAAAGTTTCAACTTTATTTATAGATTTTGGAGCCGAATTCAACCTCAAGACAACTTCGGATGGAAAAGAACATAACCGAAAACTAAAGTTTCAACTTTATTTATAGATTTTGGAGCCGAATTCAACCTCAAGACAACTTCGGATGGAAAAGAACATAACCGAAAACTAAAGTTTCAACTTTATTTATAGATTTTGGAGCCGAATTCAACCTCAAGACAACTTCGGATGAAAAAGAACATAACCGAAAACTAAAGTTTCAACTTTATTTATAGATTTTGGAGCCGAATTCAACCTCAAGACAACTTCGGATGGAAAAGAACATAACCGAAAACTAAAGTTTCAACTTTATTTATAGATTTTGGAGCCGAATTCAACCTCAAGACAACTTCGGATGGAAAAGAACATAACCAAAAACTAAAGTTTCAACTTTATTTATAGATTTTGGAGCCGAATTCAACCTCAAGACAACTTCGGATGGAAAAGAACAGAACCGAAAACTAAAGTTTCAACTTTATTTATAGATTTTGGAGCCGAATTCAACCTCAAGACAACTTCGGATGGAAAAGAACATCACCAAAACTAAAGTTTCAACTTTATTTATAGATTTTGGAGCCGAATTAAACCTCAAGACAACTTCGGATGGAAAAGAACATAACCGAAAACTAAAGTTTCAACTTTATTTATAGATTTTGGAGCCGAATTCAACCTCAAGACAACTTCGGATGGAAAAGAACATAACCGAAAACTAAAGTTTCAACTTTATTTATAGATTTTGGAGCCGAATTCAACCTCAAGACAACTTCGGATGGAAAAGAACATAACCGAAAACTAATGTTTCAACTTTATTTATAGATTTTGGAGCCGAATTCAACCTCAAGACAACTTCGGATGGAAAAGAACATAACCGAAAACTAAAGTTTCAACTTTATTTATAGATTTTGGAGCCGAATTCAACCTCAAGACAACTTCGGATGGAAAAGAACATAACCGAAAACTAAAGTTTCAACTTTATTTATAGATTTTACAGCCGAATTCAACCTCAAGACAACTTCGGTTGGAAAAGAACAGAACCGAAAACTAAAGTTTCAACTTTATTTATAGATTTTGGAGCCCAATTCAACCTCAAGATAACTTCGGATGGAAAAGAACAGAACCGAAAACTAAAGTTTCAACTTTATTTATAGATTTTGGAGCCGAATTAAACCTCAAGACAACTTCGGATGGAAAAGAACAGAATCGAAAACTAAAGTTTCAAATTTATTTATAGGTTTTGGAGCCGAATTCAACCTCAAGATAACTTCGGTTGGAAAAGAACAGAACCGAAAACTAAAGTTTCAACTTTATTTGTAGATTTTGGAGCCGAATTCAACCTCAAGACAACTTCGAATGGAAAAGAACAGAACCGAAAACTAAAGTTTCAACTTTATTTATAGATTTTGGAGCCGAATTCAACCTCAAGACAACTTCGGATGGAAAAGAACATAACCGAAAACTAAAGTTTCAACTTTATTTATAGATTTTGGAGCCGAATTCAACCTCAAGACAACTTCGGATGGAAAAGAACAGAACCGAAAACTAAAGTTTCAACTTTATTTATAGATTTTGGAGCCGAATTCAACCTCAAGACAACTTCGGATGGAAAAGAACATAACCGAAAACTAAAGTTTCAACTTTATTTATAGATTTTGGAGCCGAATTCAACCTCAAGACAACTTCGGATGGAAAAGAACATAACCGAAAACTAAAGTTTCAACTTTGTTTTTAGATTTTGGAGCCGAATTCAACCTCAAGACAACTTCGGATGGAAAAGAACATAACCGAAAACTAAAGTTTCAACTTTCTTTATAGATTTTGGAGCCGAATTCAACCTCAAGACAACTTCGGTTGGAAAAGAACAGAACCGAAAACTAAAGTTTCAACTTTATTTGTAGATTTTGGAGCCGAATTCAACCTCAAGACAACTTCGGTTGGAAAAGAACAGAACCGAAAACTAAACTTTCAACTTTATTTATAGATTTTGGAGCCGAATTCAACCTCAAGACAACCTCGGATGGAAAAGAACAGAACCGAAAACTAAAGTTTCAACTTTATTTATAGATTTTGGAGCCGAATTCAACCTCAAGACAACTTCGGATGGAAAAGAACATAACCGAAAACTAAAGTTTCAACTTTATTTATAGATTTTGGAGCCGAATTCAACCTCAAGACAACTTCGGTTGGAAAAGAACAGAACCGAAAACTAAAGTTTCAACTTTATTTATCTATTTTGGAGCCCAATTCAACCTCAAGATAACTTCGGATGGAAAAGAACAGAACCGAAAACTAAAGTTTCAACTTTATTTATAGATTTTGGAGCCGAATTCAACCTCAAGACAACTTCGGATGGAAAAGAACATAACCGAAAACTAAAGTTTCAATTTTATTTATAGATTTTGGAGCCGAATTCAACCTCAAGACAACTTCGGTTGGAAAAGAACAGAACCGAGAACTAAAGTTTCAACTTTATTTATAGATTTTGGAGCCGAATTCAACCTCAAGACAACTTCGGATGGAAAAGAACAGAACCGAAAACTAAAGTTTCAACTTTATTTATAGATTTTGGAGCCGAATTCAACATCAAGACAACTTCGGATGGAAAAGAACAGAACCGAAAACTAAAGTTTCAACTTTATTTATATATTTTGGAGCCGAATTCAACCTCAAGACAACTTCGGATGGAAAAGAACATAACCGAAAACTAAAGTTTCAACTTTATTTATAGATTTTGGAGCCGAATTCAACCTCAAGACAACTTCGGATGGAAAAGAACATAACCGAAAACTAAAGTTTCAACTTTATTTATAGATTTTGGAGCCGAATTCAACCTCAAGACAACTTCGGATGGAAAAGAACATAACCGAAAACTAAAGTTTCAACTTTATTTATAGATTTTGGAGCCGAATTCAACCTCAAGACAACTTCGGATGGAAAAGAACATAACCGAAAACTAAAGTTTCAACTTTATTTATAGATTTTGGAGCCGAATTCAACCTCAAGACAACTTCGGATGAAAAAGAACATAACCGAAAACTAAAGTTTCAACTTTATTTATAGATTTTGGAGCCGAATTCAACCTCAAGACAACTTCGGATGGAAAAGAACATAACCGAAAACTAAAGTTTCAACTTTATTTATAGATTTTGGAGCCGAATTCAACCTCAAGACAACTTCGGATGGAAAAGAACATAACCAAAAACTAAAGTTTCAACTTTATTTATAGATTTTGGAGCCGAATTCAACCTCAAGACAACTTCGGATGGAAAAGAACAGAACCGAAAACTAAAGTTTCAACTTTATTTATAGATTTTGGAGCCGAATTCAACCTCAAGACAACTTCGGATGGAAAAGAACATCACCAAAACTAAAGTTTCAACTTTATTTATAGATTTTGGAGCCGAATTAAACCTCAAGACAACTTCGGATGGAAAAGAACATAACCGAAAACTAAAGTTTCAACTTTATTTATAGATTTTGGAGCCGAATTCAACCTCAAGACAACTTCGGATGGAAAAGAACATAACCGAAAACTAAAGTTTCAACTTTATTTATAGATTTTGGAGCCGAATTCAACCTCAAGACAACTTCGGATGGAAAAGAACATAACCGAAAACTAATGTTTCAACTTTATTTATAGATTTTGGAGCCGAATTCAACCTCAAGACAACTTCGGATGGAAAAGAACATAACCGAAAACTAAAGTTTCAACTTTATTTATAGATTTTGGAGCCGAATTCAACCTCAAGACAACTTCGGATGGAAAAGAACATAACCGAAAACTAAAGTTTCAACTTTATTTATAGATTTTACAGCCGAATTCAACCTCAAGACAACTTCGGTTGGAAAAGAACAGAACCGAAAACTAAAGTTTCAACTTTATTTATAGATTTTGGAGCCCAATTCAACCTCAAGATTACTTCGGATGGAAAAGAACAGAACCGAAAACTAAAGTTTCAACTTTATTTATAGATTTTGGAGCCGAATTAAACCTCAAGACAACTTCGGATGGAAAAGAACAGAATCGAAAACTAAAGTTTCAACTTTATTTATAGGTTTTGGAGCCGAATTCAACCTCAAGACAACTTCGGTTGGAAAAGAACAGAACCGAAAACTAAAGTTTCAACTTTATTTGTAGATTTTGGAGCCGAATTCAACCTCAAGACAACTTCGAATGGAAAAGAACAGAACCGAAAACTAAAGTTTCAACTTTATTTAAAGATTTTGGAGCCGAATTCAACCTCAAGACAACTTCGGATGGAAAAGAACATAACCGAAAACTAAAGTTTCAACTTTATTTATAGATTTTGGAGCCGAATTCAACCTCAAGACAACTTCGGATGGAAAAGAACAGAACCGAAAACTAAAGTTTCAACTTTATTTATAGATTTTGGAGCCGAATTCAACCTCAAGACAACTTCGGATGGAAAAGAACATAACCGAAAACTAAAGTTTCAACTTTATTTATAGATTTTGGAGCCGAATTCAACCTCAAGACAACTTCGGATGGAAAAGAACATAACCGAAAACTAAAGTTTCAACTTTGTTTTTAGATTTTGGAGCCGAATTCAACCTCAAGACAACTTCGGATGGAAAAGAACATAACCGAAAACTAAAGTTTCAACTTTCTTTATAGATTTTGGAGCCGAATTCAACCTCAAGACAACTTCGGTTGGAAAAGAACAGAACCGAAAACTAAAGTTTCAACTTTATTTGTAGATTTTGGAGCCGAATTCAACCTCAAGACAACTTCGGTTGGAAAAGAACAGAACCGAAAACTAAACTTTCAACTTTATTTATAGATTTTGGAGCCGAATTCAACCTCAAGACAACCTCGGATGGAAAAGAACAGAACCGAAAACTAAAGTTTCAACTTTATTTATAGATTTTGGAGCCGAATTCAACCTCAAGACAACTTCGGATGGAAAAGAACATAACCGAAAACTAAAGTTTCAACTTTATTTATAAATTTTGGAGCCGAATTCAACCTCAAGACAACTTCGGTTGGAAAAGAACAGAACCGAAAACTAAAGTTTCAACTTTATTTATTGATTTTGGAGCCCAATTCAACCTCAAGATAACTTCGGATGGAAAAGAACAGAACCGAAAACTAAAGTTTCAACTTTATTTATAGATTTTGGAGCCGAATTCAACCTCAAGACAACTTCGGATGGAAAAGAACATAACCGAAAACTAAAGTTTCAATTTTATTTATAGATTTTGGAGCCGAATTCAACCTCAAGACAACTTCGGTTGGAAAAGAACAGAACCGAGAACTAAAGTTTCAACTTTATTTATAGATTTTGGAGCCGAATTCAACCTCAAGACAACTTCGGATGGAAAAGAACAGAACCGAAAACTAAAGTTTCAACTTTATTTATAGATTTTGGAGCCGAATTCAACCTCAAGACAACTTCGGATGGAAAAGAACAGAACCGAAAACTAAAGTTTCAACTTTATTTATATATTTTGGAGCCGAATTCAACCTCAAGACAACTTCGGATGGAAAAGAACATAACCGAAAACTAAAGTTTCAACTTTATTTATAGATTTTGGAGCCGAATTCAACCTCAAGACAACTTCGGATGGAAAAGAAAATAGCCGAAAACTAAAGTTTCAACTTTATTTATAGATTTTGGAGCCGAATTCAACCTCAAGACAACTTCGGATGGAAAAGAACATAACCGAAAACTAAAGTTTCAACTTTATTTATAGATTTTGGAGCCGAATTCAACCTCAAGACAACTTCGGATGGAAAAGAACATAACCGAAAACTAAAGTTTCAACTTTATTTATAGATTTTGGAGCCGAATTCAACCTCAAGACAACTTCGGATGAAAAAGAACATAACCGAAAACTAAAGTTTCAACTTTATTTATAGATTTTGGAGCCGAATTCAACCTCAAGACAACTTCGGATGGAAAAGAACATAACCGAAAACTAAAGTTTCAACTTTATTTATAGATTTTGGAGCCGAATTAAACCTCAAGACAACTTCGGATGGAAAAGAACATAACCAAAAACTAAAGTTTCAACTTTATTTATAGATTTTGGAGCCGAATTCAACCTCAAGACAACTTCGGATGGAATAGAACAGAACCGAAAACTAAAGTTTCAACTTTATTTATAGATTTTGGAGCCGAATTCAACCTCAAGACAACTTCGGATGGAAAAGAACATCACCAAAACTAAAGTTTCAACTTTATTTATAGATTTTGGAGCCGAATTAAACCTCAAGACAACTTCGGATGGAAAAGAACATAACCGAAAACTAAAGTTTCAACTTTATTTATAGATTTTGGAGCCGAATTCAACCTCAAGACAACTTCGGATGGAAAAGAACATAACCGAAAACTAAAGTTTCAACTTTATTTATAGATTTTGGAGCCGAATTCAACCTCAAGACAACTTCGGATGGAAAAGAACATAACCGAAAACTAATGTTTCAACTTTATTTATAGATTTTGGAGCCAAATTCAACCTCAAGACAACTTCGGATGGAAAAGAACATAACCGAAAACTAAAGTTTCAACTTTATTTATAGATTTTGGAGCCGAATTCAACCTCAAGACAACTTCGGATGGAAAAGAACATAACCGAAAACTAAAGTTTCAACTTTATTTATAGATTTTACAGCCGAATTCAACCTCAAGACAACTTCGGTTGGAAAAGAACAGAACCGAAAACTAAAGTTTCAACTTTATTTATAGATTTTGGAGCCCAATTCAACCTCAAGATAACTTCGGATGGAAAAGAACAGAACCGAAAACTAAAGTTTCAACTTTATTTATAGATTTTGGAGCCGAATTAAACCTCAAGACAACTTCGGATGGAAAAGAACAGAATCGAAAACTAAAGTTTCAACTTTATTTATAGGTTTTGGAGCCGAATTCAACCTCAAGACAACTTCGGTTGGAAAAGAACAGAACCGAAAACTAAAGTTTCAACTTTATTTGTAGATTTTGGAGCCGAATTCAACCTCAAGACAACTTCGAATGGAAAAGAACAGAACCGAAAACTAAAGTTTCAACTTTATTTATAGATTTTGGAGCCGAATTCAACCTCAAGACAACTTCGGATGGAAAAGAACATAACCGAAAACTAAAGTTTCAACTTTATTTATAGATTTTGGAGCCGAATTCAACCTCAAGACAACTTCGGATGGAAAAGAACAGAACCGAAAACTAAAGTTTCAACTTTATTTATAGATTTTGGAGCCGAATTCAACCTCAAGACAACTTCGGATGGAAAAGAACATAACCGAAAACTAAAGTTTCAACTTTATTTATAGATTTTGGAGCCGAATTCAACCTCAAGACAACTTCGGATGGAAAAGAACATAACCGAAAACTAAAGTTTCAACTTTGTTTTTAGATTTTGGAGCCGAATTCAACCTCAAGACAACTTCGGATGGAAAAGAACATAACCGAAAACTAAAGTTTCAACTTTCTTTATAGATTTTGGAGCCGAATTCAACCTCAAGACAACTTCGGTTGGAAAAGAACAGAACCGAAAACTAAAGTTTCAACTTTATTTGTAGATTTTGGAGCCGAATTCAACCTCAAGACAACTTCGGTTGGAAAAGAACAGAACCGAAAACTAAACTTTCAACTTTATTTATAGATTTTGGAGCCGAATTCAACCTCAAGACAACCTCGGATGGAAAAGAACAGAACCGAAAACTAAAGTTTCAACTTTATTTATAGATTTTGGAGCCGAATTCAACCTCAAGACAACTTCGGATGGAAAAGAACATAACCGAAAACTAAAGTTTCAACTTTATTTATAGATTTTGGAGCCGAATTCAACCTCAAGACAACTTCGGTTGGAAAAGAACAGAACCGAAAACTAAAGTTTCAACTTTATTTATTGATTTTGGAGCCCAATTCAACCTCAAGATAACTTCGGATGGAAAAGAACAGAACCGAAAACTAAAGTTTCAACTTTATTTATAGATTTTGGAGCCGAATTCAACCTCAAGACAACTTCGGATGGAAAAGAACATAACCGAAAACTAAAGTTTCAATTTTATTTATAGATTTTGGAGCCGAATTCAACCTCAAGACAACTTCGGTTGGAAAAGAACAGAACCGAGAACTAAAGTTTCAACTTTATTTATAGATTTTGGAGCCGAATTCAACCTCAAGACAACTTCGGATGGAAAAGAACAGAACCGAAAACTAAAGTTTCAACTTTATTTATAGATTTTGGAGCCGAATTCAACCTCAAGACAACTTCGGATGGAAAAGAACAGAACCGAAAACTAAAGTTTCAACTTTATTTATATATTTTGGAGCCGAATTCAACCTCAAGACAACTTCGGATGGAAAAGAACATAACCGAAAACTAAAGTTTCAACTTTATTTATAGATTTTGGAGCCGAATTCAACCTCAAGACAACTTCGGATGGAAAAGAACATAACCGAAAACTAAAGTTTCAACTTTATTTATAGATTTTGGAGCCGAATTCAACCTCAAGAAAACTTCGGATGGAAAAGAATAGAACCGAAAACTAAAGTTTCAACTTTATTTATAGATTTTGGAGCTGAATTCAACCTCAAGACAACTTCGGATGGAGAAGAACAGAATCGAAAACTAAAGTTTCAACTTTATTTATAGATTTTGGAGCCGAATTCAACCTCAAGACAACTTCGGATGGAAAAGAACATAACCGAAAACTAAAGTTTCAACTTTATTTATAGATTTTGGAGCCGAATTCAACCTCAAGACAACTTCGGATGGAAAAGAACAGAACAAAAGAATTTGGCTTGGTTTCAAGATCAACAACTTTGCTTTTGGGACCATCGCGATCCGAGGTCGTATGCAACCTGCAAGATCAGTGCAAGAGGACTACTTGATATATATCTAGCACGAAAGTTCCTTACCGGATTGGAAGTTCCGGCTATCCTAGTATGAGTTAGGTTAAGTTTTGACGATTTGGACGGGATTTGAGTCCTTTTCTTGCATTGAAAATCCAACCACGTCATATATATTTAAGTGGGTGACGGTCGATTGAACAACACACAATTAAAAAGCAAATATACCAATTTTTACCTTTACCTTCTTCTTTGTTCTTCATTCGTCATTTTGGAGGGCGACGAACCTCGAGGCCCTAGTGGCAATCTTTTGTCCTACGTGCTTATAAGAAGAACATGTACACCATCTTTTGTCCTACCCTGTCGGGGCAACGTTGTCTGATACTCGTGATTTGCGTTGGGTTTTTCGTGAAGAGGGATGGGTTATCGCAACACAAAGTGGGTAAGTATTTCTCTCAGTTATGAAATCAAGGTTTATCGAAACAATAGGAATATCAACCACAACCGTCTTCAGCGGTTGCACACAAAAGAACAAACAACTTGCACCCAACGCACGCAAGAGGGTTGTCAATCCTCTTGTCTTGTTATTTGCATGCAAGTGAGGTGTGTAGATAATTATAGATAGTAAGATAAAATAAAAACAAATAAATAACAACAATGTAATGAAGGTTTTATTAATATGTTGTGAATAGACCCGAGGGCCATAGCTTTCCCTAATGACACCTCTCATGGAAAAAGAACATACGATGGATAAACAAATTACTGTTGGGTAATTGGCGGAAAAGCGGATAGTTATGCGATAATCACGGCAATGATCATGTGTATATAGACATCACATCCATGAACAAATAGGCCGACTCCTACCTGCACATATTACTATTACTTCACTTCAAGAGTGCATCTATGCTTGCCTCTCTACGTATTAAGTTCATGATGAACGAAGTAATGTATGGAGTAAGATGACATGATATAGACAAAGTAAACCCAAGCAATATGAATAAACCCCGTTGTTTTATCCTTAATAACAGCAACATAAAGATGCATCGTGTCCCTGAAGGAATTCTGGATTAAGGGGTCCTCGGGTAGTCGGGATATCTCTCATGGGCCGATCATATGGGATGCGTCATTGAAGAACCGGATTATCTGACGATTGCGTGATCAAGATGGAAAGCTCCGAAGACAGGCGTGCACTCCAAGGCAGGATGACCAGTTCGGTTCGTCTACTACCGATCTATGCCGGTAACATGTAACCCTAGGGGTCCTGGTGTCTATATAAACCAGAGGCCCTTATACGTAGAGGGGGAGATCTCATCTAAGATTAGATCATACGATCTCGGGGTAAATCAACTCTGTAACCATCATTCCCCATTAATATAATCAAGTAGGACGTAGAGTTTTACCTCCTCAGGAAGGCTTGAACCTGAGTAAACATCGTCTCCCCCTCTCTCCCGCAACCCATCAATCTAAGCTTCATAGTTTGGGACCCCCTATCCGAGATCTGCCAGTCTTGACGCCGACGTTGATGCTTTCATTGAGAGTTGCATCGTTGGATCGCCGCAAAGATCGATGGCTCACTTGATCATCAACGATCGAGTCCGCGACGAGGGCATCTTCACCCCCGAACACGTCTCCGCGCTCGGCCGCTTCACGTCGAGTATGAACCTAACCGCCCATCCTCGCCTGATCGGTGGTTTTGTCCCCGGTCACCGGATAAGGTTCGGAGAGTTTGAAGTCTCCACCGACTCATGGGGAAATCCGTTCCCCACTAACCTCACGACCTCGGCCGATGAAGAACAAAACCTTGAAGCCCCGTCTCCGGGTCCCATATCCGACTATGGTCTTGGTCCCCTCCTCCTCGGAGAGAAGGCTTCGATCTTGGTGTTGGGGAACGTCGCATGGGAAACAAAAAAATTCCTACGCGCACGAAGACCTATCATGGTGATGTCCATCTACGAGAGGGGATGTGTGATCTACGTACCCTTGTAGACCGTACAGCAGAAGCGTTAGTGAACGCGGTTGATGTAGTGGAACGTCCTCACGTCCCTCGATCCGTCCCGCGATCAGTCCCACGATCTAGTGTCGAACGGACGGCACCTCCGCGTTCAGCACACGTACAACTCGACGATGATCTCGGCCTTCTTGATCCAGCAAGAGAGACGGAGAGGTAGAAGAGTTCTCCGGCAGCGTGACGGCGCTCCGGAGGTTGGTGGTGATCTTATCTCAGCACGGCTCCGCCCGAGCTCTGCAGAAACGCGATCTAGAGGAAAAACCATGGAGGTATGTGGTCGAGCTGCCGTGGAAAAGTCGTCTCAAATCAGCCCTAAAACCTCCGTATATATAGGGGGGAGAGGGGGAGCCTTGCCTTGGGGTCCAAGGACCCCTAAGGGCTTCGGCCGAGCCAAGGGGGGCAGCCCTCCCCTTCCAAACCGAGTCCAACTAGGTTTGGAAGGAGGAGTCCTTCCCCCTTTTCCCACCTCCTCTTTTTATTTCTCTTTCATTTTCTTCCTATGGCGCATAGGGCCTTCTTGGGCTATCCCACCAGCCCACTAAGGGCTGGTGTGCCACCCCCAAGGCCTATGGGATTCCCCGGGATGGGTTCCCCCCCCCCCCCGGTGAACTCCCGGAACCCATTCGTCATTCCCGGTACATTCCCGGTAACTCCGAAAACCTTCCGGTAATCAAATGAGGTCATCCTATATATCAATCTTCGTTTCCGGACCATTCCGGAAACCCTCGTGACGTCCGTGATCTCATCCGGGACTCCAAAGAACATTCGGTAACCAACCATATAACTCAAATACGCATAAAACAACGTCGAACCTTAAGTGTGCAGACCCTGCGGGTTCGAGAACTATGTAGACATGACCCGAGAGACTCCTCGGTCAATATCCAATAGCGGGACCTGGATGCCCATATTGGATCCTACATATTCTACGAAGATCTTATCGTTTGAACCTCAGTGCCAAGGATTCATATAATCCCGTATGTCATTCCCTTTGTCCTTCGGTATGTTACTTGCCCGAGATTCGATCGTCAGTATCCGTATACCTATTTCAATCTCGTTTACCGGCAAGTCTCTTTACTCGTTCCGTAATACAAGATCCCGCAACTTACACTAAGTCACATTGCTTGCAAGGCTTGTGTGTGATGTTGTATTACCGAGTGGGCCCCGAGATACCTCTCCGTCACACGGAGTGACAAATCCCAGTCTCGATCCATGCTAACTCAACGAACACCTTCGGAGATACCTGTAGAGCATCTTTATAGTCACCCAGTTACGTTGCGACGTTTGATACACACAAAGTATTCCTCCGGTGTCAGTGAGTTATATGATCTCATGGTCATAGGAACAAATACTTGACACGCAGAAAACAGTAGCAACAAAATGACACGATCAACATGCTACGTCTATTAGTTTGGGTCTAGTCCATCACGTGATTCTCCTAATGACGTATCCAGTTATCAAGCAACAACACCTTGTTCATAATCAGAAGACACTGACTATCTTTGATCAACTGGCTAGCCAACTAGAGGCTTGCTAGGGACAGTGTTTTGTCTATGTATCCACACATGTATATAAGTCTTCATTCAATACAATTATAGCATGGATAATAAACGATTATCTTGATACATGAATTATAATAATAACTATATTTATTATTGCCTCTAGGGCATAATTCCAACAGTCTCCCACTTGCACTAGAGTCAATAATCTAGCCCTCACATCATCATGCGAATTACATTGTAATAAATCTAACACCCATACAGTTCTGGTGTTGATCATGCTTTGCCCGTGGAAGAGGTTTAGTCAGCGGGTCTGCTACATTCAGATCCGTGTGCACTTTGCATATATTCACGTCCTCCCCTTCGACGTAGTCGCGGATGAGGTTGAAGCGTCGTTTGATGTGTCTGGACTTCTTGTGAAACCGTGGTTCCTTTGCTAGGGCAATGGCACCCGTGTTGTCACAGAACAAGGTTATTGGATTCAGTGCGCTTGGCACCACTCCAAGATCCGTCATGAACTGCTTCATCCAAACACCCTCCTTAGCCGCCTCCGAGGCAGCCATGTACTCCGCTTCACATGTAGAATCTGCTACGACGCTTTGCTTGGAACTGCACCAGCTTACCGCACCCCCATTAAGAATAAATACGTATCCGGTCTGCGACTTAGAGTCGTTCGGATCTGTGTCGAAGCTTGCATCGACGTAACCTTTTACGGCGAGCTCTTCGTCACCTCCATACACGAGAAACATCTCCTTAGTCCTTTTTAGGTACTTCAGGATATTCTTGACCGTTGTCCAGTGATCCACTCCTGGATTACTCTGGAACCTACCTGCCATACTTATGGACAGGCTAACGTCCGGTCTAGTGCACAGCATTGCATACATGATAGAACCTATGGCTGAAGCATAGGGGACGGTGCTCATATGCTCTCTATCCTCATCAGTTGCTGGGCACTGAGTCTTACTCAATCTCGTACCTTGTAAAACTGGCAAGAAACCTTTCTTGGACTGTTCCATTTTGAACCTCTTCAAAACTTTATCAAGGTATGTGCTTTGTGAAAGTCCTATCAGGCGTTTTGATCTATCCCTCTAGATCTTAATGCCTAGAATGTAAGCAGCTTCTCCTAGGTCCTTCATAGAGAAACTTTTATTCAAGTAATCCTTTATGCTCTCCAAAAACTCTACGTTGTTTCCAATCAGCAATATGTCATCCACATATAATATTAGAAACGCCACAGAGCTCCCACTCACTTTCTTGTAAATACAAGATTCTCCAACCACTTGTATAAACCCAAATGCTTTGATCACCTCATCAAAGCGTTTGTTCCAACTCCGAGATGCCTGCACCAGTCCATAAATGGATCACTGGAGCTTGCACACCTTGTTAGCATTCTTAGGATCGACAAAACCTTCGGGTTGCATCATATACAACTCTTCCTTAAGGAAACTGTTAAGGAACGCCGTTTTGACATCCATCTGCCAGATTTCATAATCGAAAAATGCAGCTATTGCTAACATGATTCTGACGGACTTAAGCATCGCTACGGGTGAGAATGTCTCATCGTAGTCAACTCCTTGAACTTGTGAAAAACCCTTTGCCACAAGTCGAGCTTTATAAACGGTCACATTGCCGTCAGCGTCCGTCTTCCTCTTAACGATCCATTTGTTCTGAATAGCCTTACGGCCCTCAGGTAGTACTTCCAAAGTCCACACTTTGTTCTCATACATGGATCCTATCTCGGACTTCATGGCTTCTAGCCATTTATTAGAATCTAGGCCCACCATTGCTTCTTCATAATTTGCAGGTTCATTGTTGTCTAACAACATGATTCACAAGACGGGATTACCGTACCACTCTCGAGCAGTACGTGGTCTCGTCGACCTGCGTGGTTCGACAGAAACTTGAACCGGAGTTTCATGATCATCATCATTAACTTCCTCCTCAACCGGCGTCGCAACGACAGAGGTTTCCCCTTGCCCTGCGCCACCATCCAGAGGGATCAGAGGTTCGACAACCTCATCAAGTTCTATCTTCCTCCCACTCAATTCTCTCGAGAGAAACTCCTTCTCGAGAAAAGCTCCGCTTTTAGCAACAAACACTTTGCCCTCGGATTTGAGATAGAAGGTGTACCCAACTGTCTCTTTTGGGTAACCTATGAAGATGCACCTTTCTGCTTTGGGTTCCAGCTTTTCAGGCTGAAGCTTTTTGACATAAGCATCACATCCCCAAACTTTAAGAAACGACAACTTTGGCCTTTTGCCATACCACAGTTCGTATGGTGTCGTCTCAACGGATTTCGATGGTGCCCTATTTAAAGTGAATGCAGCTGTTTCTAATGCATAACCCCAAAACGATAACGGCAAATCGGTAAGAGACATCATAGATCGCACCATCTCTAATAAAGTACGATTACGACGTTCGGACACACCATTACGCTGTGGTGTTCCAGGCGGTGTCAACTGTGAAACAATTCCACATTGTCTTAAGTGAGCACCAAACTCGAAACTGAGATATTCACCCCCACGATCAGACCGTAGGAACTTGATCTTCTTGTTACGATGATTTTCAACTTCACTCTGAAATTGCTTGAACTTTTCAAATGTTTCAGACTTGTGCTTCATTAAGTAGACATAACCATATCTACTCAAATCGTTAGTGAAGGTGAGAAAATAACGATATCCGCCGCGTGCCTCTACGCTCACCGGACCACACACATCGGTATGTATGATTTCCAACAAGTCAGTTGCACGCTCCATTGTTCCGGAGAACGGAGTTTTAGTCATCTTGCCCATGAGGCATGGTTCGCACGTGTCAAGTGAATCAAAGTCAAGTGACTCCAAAAGTCCATCGGCATGGAGTTTCTTCATGCGCTTTACACCAATATGACCTAAGCGGCAGTGCCACAAAAATATGGCGCTATCATTGTTAACTCTAACTCTTTTGGTCTCAATGTTATGTATGTGTGTATTGCTATCAAGATTCAATATGAACAATCCTCTCACATTGGGTGCATGACCATAAAAGATGTTACTCATAAAAATAGAACAACCATTATTCTCTGACTTAAAAGAGTAACCGTGTCGCAATAAACAAGATCCAGATATAATGTTCATGCTCAACGTAGGCACTAAATAACAATGATTCAAGTTCATAACTAATCCTGATGGTAACTGAAGTGAAACTGTGCCGACGGCGATTGCATCAACCTTGGAACCATTTCCTACGCGCATCGTCACTTCATCTTTCGCCAGCCTTCGTCTATTCCGCAGTTCCTGTTTCGAGTTGCAAATATGAGCAACAGAACCGGTATCGAATACCCAGGCACTACTACGAGAGCCGGTTAAGTACACATCAATAACATGTATATCAAATATACCTGATTTTTCTTTGGCCGCCTTCTTATCAGCCAGATACTTGGGGCAATTGCGCTTCCAGTGACCCATACCCTTGCAATAGTAACACTCTGTTTCAGGCTTAGGTCCAGCTTTGGGTTTCTTCGTCGGATTGGCAACAGGCTTGCCGCTCTTCTTTGATTTACCCTTCTTGCCTTTGCCGTTTCTCTTGAAACTTGTGGTCTTATTCACCCTCAACACTTGATGTTCTTTACGGAGTTCAGACTCTGCGACTTTCAGCATTGCAAACAACTCGCTGGGTGACTTGTTCATCCCTTGCATGTTGTAGTTCAACACAAAGCCTTTATAGCTTGGCAGCAGTGATTGAAGGATTCTGTCAGTGATAGTGTAATGCCCCAAGTGTAGGTCTTTCTCTTTTTGTAACCTTCCATGTGGGGCCACCTTATCAGAGATCTTGATGATATCATTTTTGTGCCATAATTTCATGTGTGTTCCTTAGTGCTTACTTCCCTTGCATGCTTGCATAGCATATCATGCCTTGCCATACCTTATGATTGCATGCCATGGTCATGTTGCATTTGAAGTTACTAGGAGTAGTGTTGTGGTGTTGAGAGTGCATGTGATCTTGCTAGGGTTAAGTGGTGGTTTTGCACTACCTTGTGATGCATGTGATAATGGTGTGGGTGATGTAGGAGTGGGTGCTAGTCTTTTAAGCTCTTGCCTTTTAAACTCCTTTTCCCTCCTATTTTTATTCTTGTCAAAATTCCTTCTTCCCAGAGATGATTCTAAAATGTCTAGTGGTTAGATAAAATGTGCTTATGAGGGGGTGCAGTTTTTCTGATTTGATTCTTTGATTTTAGTGGTGCAAATAAATTCAAAAAACAGTAGCTTAATTACTGTTTTGCATTTATTTCAAACATCTCCAAATATTGCACTCCTATTTTTCCCTATTGGGCCAAAATTCCTTAAGTCCAGCAGAATTTTCCTTTTGATTTTTGTCACAATAGCTAATGTGGGTTAATTTCTTGAGTGTGATTAAAACTAAATAGGAATCCCCTCCCCAATATTTCTTTTCCTTCTTCCTGGACAGCATGGGCCTCTTTCCTCTCTCCTGGCCCAGCTGCTCCCTCCAGAGAGAGCCCACGCGAAGCCTGTTGGAATTATGCCCTAGAGGCAATAATAAATGTATAGTTATTATTATAATTCCTGTATCAAGATAATAGTTTATTATCCATGCTATAATTGTATTGAATGAAGACTCATTTACATGTGTGGATACATAGACAAAACACCGTCCCTAGCATGCCTCTAGTTGGCTAGCCAGTTGATCGATGATAGTCAGTGTCTTCTGATTATGAACAAGGTGTTGTTGCTTGATAACTGGATCACGTCATTGGGAGAATCACGTGATGGACTAGACCCAAACTAATAGACGTAGCATGTTGATCGTGTCATTTTGTTGATACTGTTTTCTGCGTGTCAAGTATTTATTCCTATGACCATGAGATCATATAACTCACTGACACCGGAGGAATGCCTTGTGTGTATCAAACGTCGCAACGTAACTGGGTGACTATAAAGATGCTCTACAGGTATCTCCGAAGGTGTTAGTTGAGTTAGTATGGATCAAGACTGGGATTTGTCACTCCGTATGACGGAGAGGTATCTCAGGGCCCACTCGGTAATACAACATCACACACAAGCCTTGCAAGCAATGTAACTTAGTGTAAGTTGCGGGATCTTGTATTACGGAACGATTAAAGAGACTTGCCGGTAAACGAGATTGAAATAGGTATGCGGATACCGACGATCGAATCTCGGGCAAGTAACATACCGAAGGACAAAGGGAATGACATACGGGATTATACGAATCCTTGGCACTGAGGTTCAAACGATAAGATCTTCGTAGAATATGTAGGATCCAATATGGGCATCCAGGTCCCGCTATTGGATATTGACCGAGGAGTCTCTCGGGTCATGTCTACATAGTTCTCGAACCCGCAGGGTCTGCACACTTAAGGTTCGACGTTGTTTTATGCGTATTTGAGTTATATGGTTGGTTACCGAATGTTGTTCGGAGTCCCGGATGAGATCACGGACGTCACGAGGGTTTCCGGAATGGTCCGGAAACGAAGATTGATATATAGGATGACCTCATTTGATTACCGGAAGGTTTTCGGAGTTACCGGGAATGTACCGGGAATGACGAATGGGTTTCGGGAGTTCACCGGGGGGGGGGCAACCCACCCCGGGGAAGACCATAGGCTTTGGGGGGACACACCAGCCCTTAGTGGGCTGGTGGGACAGCCCCAAAGGGGCCTATGCGCCAAGAGAAGAAAATCAAAGGAAAGAAAAAAAAAGAGGGAAGAAGTGGGAAGGGAGGGGGACTCCTCCCACCAAACCAAGTCCAACTCGGTTTGGGGGGGGAGTCCTCCCCCCCTTTGCTCGGCCGACCCCTTGGGAGTCCCTTGGACCCCAAGGCAAGGTCCCCCTCCCTCCTCCTATATATATGGGGCTTTTAGGGCAGATTTGAGACGACTTTCTCACGGCTGCCCGACCACATACCTCCATAGTTTTTCCTCTAGATCGCGTTTCTGCGGAGCTCGGGCGGAGCCCTGCTGAGACGAGATCATCACCAACCTCCGGAGCACCGTCACGCTGCCGAAGAACTATTCTACCTCTCCGTCTCTCTTGCTGGATCAAGAAGGCCGAGATCATCGTCGAGCTGTACGTGTGCTCAACGCGGAGGTGCCGTCCGTTCGGTACTAGATCGTGGGACTGATCGCGGGATTGTTCGCGGGGCGGATCGAGGGACGTGAGGACATTCCACTACATCAACCGCGTTCACTAACGCTTCTGCTGTACGATCTACAAGGGTACGTAGATCACTCATCCCCTCTCGTAGATGGACATCACCATGATAGGTCTTCGTGCGCGTAGGAAATTTTTTGTTTCCCATGCGACGTTCCCCAACAGTGGCATCATGAGCTAGGTTCATGCGTAGATGTCTTCTCGAGTAGAACACAAAAGGTTTTGTGGGCGGTGATGTGCGTTTTTCTGCCCTCCTTAGTCTTTTCTTGATTCCGCGGTATTGTTGGATTGAAGCGGCTTGGACCGACATTACTCGTACGCTTACGAGAGACTGGTTTCATCGTTACGAGTAACCCCCTTTGCTCAAAGATGACTGGCAAGTGTCGGTTTCTCCAACTTTAGTTGAATCGGATTTGACCGAGGAGGTCCTTGGATGAGGTTAAATAGCAACTCATATATCTCCGTTGTGGTGCTTGCGTAAGTAAGATGCGATCCTACTAGATACCCTTGGTCACCACGTAAAACATGCAACAACAAAATTAGAGGACGTCTAACTTGTTTTTGCAGGGTATGATTGTGATGTGATATGGCCAACGATGTGATGTGATATATTGGATGGATGGATGATCATGGTGTGGCGCCGGTGACAAGAAAATCGTGCCGGTGCTTTGGTGATGGAGATCAAGAAGCACGTGATGATGGCCATATCATGTCACTTATGAATTGCATGTGATGTTAATCCTTTTTTGCACCTTATTTTGCTTAGAACGACGGTAGCATTATGAGGTGATCTCTCACTAAAATTTCAAGACGAAATTGTGTTCTCCCCGACTGTGCACCGTTGCTACAGTTCGTTGTTTCGAGACACCACGTGATGATCGGGTGTGATAGACTCAACGTTCACATACAACGGGTGCAAAACAGTTGCGCACGCGGAACACTCGGGTTAAGCTTGACGAGCCTAGCATGTGCAGACATGGCCTCGGAACACATGAGACCGAAAGGTCGATCATGAATCATATAGTTGATATGATTAGCATAGGGATGCTTACCACTGAAACTATTCTCAACTCACGTGATGATCGGACTTGGGATAGTGTAAGTGGATCATGAACCACTCAAATGACTAGAGAGATGTAATTTTTGAGTGGGAGTTTAGCATATAATTTGATTAAGTTGAACTCTAATTATCTTGAACATAGTCTAAGTCCACTTTGAATATATTTGTGTTGTAGATCATAGCTCACGCAAGTGTCATCCTGAATTTTAATACGTTCCTAGAGAAAGCTAAGCTGAAAGATGATGGAAGCAACTTTGTAGACTGGGCTCGTAATCTTAAGCTAATCTTACAAGCTGGAAAGAAGGATTATGTCCTTAATGCTGCGCTAGGAGATGAACCACCCGCTACGGCTGATCAGGATGTTAAGAACGCTTGGTTAGCGCGTAAGGAGGACTACTCAATAGTTCAATGTGCAGTCTTGTATGGCTTAGAACCGGGACTTCAACGTCGCTTTGAGCGTCATGGAGCATTTGAGATGTTCCAGGAGTTGAAGTTTATCTTTCAGAAGAACGCCCGGATCGAGAGGTATGAGACCTCCGATAAATTCTATGCTTGCAAGATGGAGGAAAACTCGTCTGTCAGTGAACATGTGCTCAAAATGTCTGGGTACTCAAACCGTCTAGCTGAACTGGGGATTGAACTCCCGCAAGAAGCTATCACTGACAGAATCCTTCAATCACTGCCGCCAAGCTACAAAGGCTTTGTGTTGAACTACAACATGCAAGGGATGAACAAGTGTCCCGGCGAGTTGTTTGCGATGCTGAAAGTCGCAGAGTCTGAACTCCGTAAAGAGCATCAAGTGTTGATGGTGAGCAAGACCACTAGTTTCAAGAGAAACGGCAAAGGCAAGAAGGGCAATTCAAAGAAGAGCGGCAAGCCTGTTGCCAATCCGCCGAAGAAACCCAAGGCTGGACCTAAGCCTGAAACAGAGTGCTTCTATTGCAAGGGTATGGGTCACTGGAAGCGCAATTGCCCCAAGTATCTGGCAGATAAGAAGGCGGGCAAAGAAAAATCAGGTATATTTGATATACATGTTATTGATGTGTACTTAACCGGCTCTCGTAGTAGTGCCTGGGTATTTGATACCGGTTCTGTTGCTCACATTTGCAACTCGAAGCAGGAACTGCGGAATAGACGAAGGCTGGCGAAAGACGAAGTGACGATGCGCGTAGGAAACGGTTCCAAGGTTGATGCAATCGCCGTCGGCACAGTGTCACTTCAACTACCATCGGGATTAGTGATGAACTTAAATCATTGTTATTTAGTACCTGCGTTGAGCATGAACATTATATCTGGATCTTGTTTATTGCGAGACGGTTACTCTTTTAAGTCTGAGAATAATGGTTGTTCTATTTCTATGAGTAACATCTTTTATGGTCATGCACCGAATGTGAGAGGATTGTTCATATTGAATCTCGATAGCGATACGCATATACATAACATTGAGACCAAAAGAGTTAGAGTAAACAATGATAGCACCATATTTTTGTGGCACTGCCGCTTGGGTCATATTGGTGTAAAGCGCATGAAGAAACTCCATGCTGATGGACTTTTCGAGTCACTTGACTTTGATTCACTTGACACGTGCGAACCATGCCTCATGGGCAAGATGACTAAGACTCCGTTCTCCGGAACAATGGAGCGTGCAAGTGACTTGTTGGAAATCATACATACCGATGTGTGTGGTCCAATGAGCGTGGAGGCACGCGGCGGATATCGTTATTTTCTCACCTTCACTGACGATTTAAGTAGATATGGTTATGTCTACTTAATGAAGCACAAGTCTGAAACATTTGAAAAGTTCAAGCAATTTCAGAGTGAAGTGGAAAATCATCGTAACAAGAAGATCAAGTTCCTACGGTCTGATCGTGGGGGTGAATATCTGAGTTTCGAGTTTGGTACTCACTTAAGACAATGTGGAATTGTTTCACAGTTAACACCGCCTGGAACACCACAGCGTAATGGTGTGTCCGAACGTCGTAATCGTACTTTGTTAGAGATGGTGCGATCTATGATGTCTCTTACTGATTTGCCGTTATCTTTTTGGGGTTATGCATTAGAAACAGCTGCATTCACTTTAAATAGGGCACCATCGAAATCCGTTGAGACGACACCATACGAACTGTGGTATGGCAAAAGGCCAAAGTTGTCGTTTCTTAAAGTTTGGGGATGTGATGCTTATGTCAAAAAGCTTCAGCCTGAAAAGCTGGAACCCAAAGCGGAAAAGTGCGTCTTCATAGGTTACCCAAAAGAGACGTTTGGGTACACCTTCTATCTCAAATCCGAGGGCAAAGTGTTTGTTGCTAAGAACGGAACTTTTCTCGAGAAGGAGTTTCTCTCGAGAGAATTGAGTGGGAGGCAGATAGAACTTGACGAGGTTGTCGAACCTCTCATCCCTCTGGATGGTGGCGCAGGGCAAGGGGAGACCTCTGTCGTTACGACGCCGGTTGAGGAGGAAGTTAATGATGATGATCATGAAACTCCAGTTCAAGTTTCTGTTGAACCACGCAGGTCGACGAGATCACGTGCTGCTCCAGAGTGGTACGGTAATCCCGTCTTATCGATCATGTTGTTAGACAACAATGAACCTGCGAATTATGAAGAGGCAATGGTGGGCCCAGATTCCAACAAATGGCTAGAAGCCATGAAATCCAAGATAGGATCCATGTATGAGAACAAAGTGTGGACTTTGGAGATACTACCTGAGGGCCGCAAGGCTATTCAGAACAAATGGATCTTTAAGAAGAAGACGGGCGCTGACGGTAATGTGACCGTTTATAAAGCTCGACTTGTGGCAAAGGGTTTTTCACAAGTTCCAGGAGTTGACTACGATGAGACCTTCTCACCCGTAGCGATGCTTAAGTCCGTCAGAATCATGTTAGCAATAGCTGCATTTTTCGATTATGAAATCTGGCAGATGGATGTCAAAACGGCGTTCCTTAACGGTTTCCTTAAGGAAGAGTTGGATATGATGCAACCCGAAGGTTTTGTCGATCCTAAGAATGCTGACAAGGTGTGCGAGCTCCAGCGATCCATTTATGGACTGGTGCAAGCATCACGGAGTTGGAACAAACGCTTTGATGAGGTGATCAAAGCATTTGGGTTTATACAAGTGGTTGGAGAATCTTGTATTTACAAGAAAGTGAGTGGGAGCTCTGTGGCGTTTCTAATATTATATGTGGATGACATATTACTGATTGGAAACAACGTAGAGCTTTTGGAGAGCATAAAAGGTTACTTGAATAAAAGTTTCTCTATGAAGGACCTAGGAGAAGCTGCTTACATACTAGGCATTAAGATCTATAGGGATAGATCAAAACGCCTGATAGGACTTTCACAAAGCACATACCTTGATAAAATTTTGAAGAGGTTCAAAATGGAACAGTCCAAGAAAGGGTTCTTGCCAGTGTTACAAGGTACGAGATTGAGTAAGACTCAGTGCCCAGCAACTGATGAAGATAGAGAGCATATGCGCTCCGTCCCCTATGCTTCAGCCATAGGCTCTATCATGTTTGCAATGCTGTGCACTAGACCGGATGTTAGCCTGGCCATAAGTATGGCAGGTAGGTTCCAGAGTAATCCAGGAGTGGATCACTGGACGGCGGTCAAGAATATCCTGAAGTACCTGAAAAGGACTAAGGAAATGTTTCTCGTGTATGGAGGTGACGAAGAGCTCGCCGTAAAAGGTTACGTCGATGCAAGCTTTGACACAGATCCGGACGACTCTAAGTCGCAAACCGGATACGTATTTATTCTTAATGGGGGTGCAGTAAGCTGGTGCAGTTCCAAGCAAAGCGTCGTAGCAGATTCTACATGTGAAGCAGAGTACATGGCTGCCTCGGAGGCGGCTAAGGAGGGTGTCTGGATGAAGCAGTTCATGACGGATCTTGGAGTGGTGCCAAGTGCACTGGATCCAATAACCTTGTTCTGTGACAACACTGGTGCCATTGCTTTAGCAAAGGAACCAAGGTTTCACAAGAAGACCAGACACATCAAACGACGCTTCAAGCTCATCCGCGACTACGTCGAGGAGGAGGACGTAAATATATGCAAAGTGCACACGGATCTGAATGTAGCAGACCCGCTGACTAAACCTCTTCCACGGCCAAAACATGATCGACACCAGAACTGTATGGGTGTTAGATTTATTACAATGTAAATCACATAGAGATGTGAGGGCTAGATTATTGACTCTAGTGCAAGTGGGAGACTGTTGGAATTATGCCCTAGAGGCAATAATAAATGTATAGTTATTATTTTAATTCCTGTATCAAGATAATAGTTTATTATCCATGCTATAATTGTATTGAATGAAGACTCATTTACATGTGTGGATACATAGACAAAACACCATCCCTAGCATGCCTCTAGTTGGCTAGACAGTTGATCGATGATAGTCAGTGTCTTCTGATTATGAACAAGGTGTTGTTGCTTGATAACTGGATCACGTCATTGGGAGAATCACGTGATGGACTAGACCCAAACTAATAGACGTAGCATGTTGATCGTGTCATTTTGTTGCTACTGTTTTCTGCGTGTCAAGTATTTATTCCTATGACCATGAGATCATATAACTCACTGACACCGGAGGAATGCCTTGTGTGTATCAAACGTCGCAACGTAACTGGGTGACTATAAAGATGCTCTACAAGTATCTCCGAAGGTGTTAGTTGAGTTGGTATGGATCAAGACTGGGATTTGTCACTCCGTATGACGGAGAGGTATCTCGGGGCCCACTCGGTAATACAACATCACACACAAGCCTTGCAAGCAATGTAACTTAGTGTAAGTTGCGGGATCTTGTATTACGGAACGATTAAAGAGACTTGCCGGTAAACGAGATTGAAATAGGTATGCGGATACCGACGATCGAATCTCGGGCAAGTAACATACCGACAAAGGGAATGACATACGGGATTATACGAATCCTTGGCACTGAGGTTCAAACGATAAGATCTTCGTAGAATATGTAGGATCCAATATGGGCATCCAGGTCCCGCTATTGGATATTGACCGAGGAGTCTCTCGGGTCATGTCTACATAGTTCTCGAACCCGCAGGGTCTGCACACTTAAGGTTCGACGTTGTTTTATGCGTATTTGAGTTATATGGTTGGTTACCGAATGTTGTTCGGAGTCCCGGATGAGATCACGGACGTCACGAGGGTTTCCGGAATGGTCCGGAAACGAAGATTGATATATAGGATGACCTCATTTGATTACCGGAAGGTTTTCGGAGTTACCGGGAATGTACCGGGAATGACGAATGGGTTCCGGGAGTTCACCGGGGGGGCAACCCACCCCGGGGAAGACCATAGGATTTGGGGAGACACACCAGCCCTTAGTGGGCTGGTGGGACAGCCCCAAAGGGGCCTATGCGCCAAGAGAAGAAAATCAAAGGAAAGAAAAAAAAGAGGGAAGAAGTGGGAAGGGAGGGGGACTCCTCCCACCAAACCAAGTCCAACTCGGTTTGGGGGGGGAGTCCTCCCCCCCCTTGGCTCGGCCGACCCCTTGGGAGTCCCTTGGACCCCAAGGCAAGGTCCCCCTCCCTCCTCCTATATATATGGGGCTTTTAGGGCAGATTTGAGACGACTTTCTCACGGCTGCCCGACCACATACCTCCATAGTTTTTCCTCTAGATCGCGTTTCTGCGGAGCTCGGGCGGAGCCCTGCTGAGACGAGATCATCACCAACCTCCGGAGCGCCGTCACACTGCCGGAGAACTCTTCTACCTCTCCGTCTCTCTTGCTGGATCAAGAAGGCCGAGATCATCGTCGAGCTGTACGTGTGCTGAACGCGGAGGTGCCGTCCGTTCGGTACTAGATCGTGGGACTGATCGCGGGATTGTTCGCGGGGCGGATCGAGGGACGTGAGGACGTTCCACTACATCAACCGCGTTCTCTAACGCTTCTGCTGTACGATCTACAAGGGTACGTAGATCACTCATCCCCTCTCGCAGATGGACATCACCATGATAGGTCTTCGTGCGCGTAGGAAAATTTTTGTTTCCCATGCGACGTTCCCCAACAAAGCCCCCTCCCTCCTTCCTGACGGCGCTTCCTCCTTTCCTCGCTGTCCTCTTTCCGTCAGCACGCGTGTGAGAGAGAGAGCTGACGGCGCCGTGAGCAGCACGTCGAGGGCCCCCTATAAGTTGCGTTGGCGTCCGTGCCCGAAGCCTAGGGTTCCTCTTCTCCCCTCAGCCGCCGCCGCCACCTCTCCCAAACCCATCTCGTTCCCTTCTCTCTTCCTTCTTCTCTGTCAGGTAAGATAGCAGAGAGAAGCAGGACAGAGAGCAGTAGACGTCGCCGGTGGCGTCGCGCCCCGCCTCCGTTCGCCGCCGTCGTCATGTCCGGGGGCTCGGGGTGGCTCCCCGCGTCCCATTCCCGGCGTTAGGAGCCCCGGGGAGCGACCCTCCCGTCGAGCTCGTCCTCGTCAACGGGGCAAACCGGGCGAACTACGTCCTCTTCTTCGGTCTTCGGCGGAACGACTTCGTCGGCCCGTCTTCTTCCTCTCCGGCGCTCCTCCTCCCCGTTCGGCGCCCCATCTTTCCCCAAGGTGAGGCCGCGTCCTCCTCCTTCCTTCCTCCTCCGCGGTCCGGCTCGTTCCCGGCATGATGTGCGCTTCTCTGTCCCATAGCAGTGTGTTGGGGGTGCAGAAGTTGCGGATGGTGCTGAGTAGTGTACGGTTATGGGGGTGCCGCGCAGAGGAGGGCTTCCTCCCCCCTCTCTGCAGCAGCGCCATGGCCAGAGGAACCCTCCTCGCCGCCGGTAGCTGGGGTTCCTGTCACCTCGGTCGCGGTAGACGTAGATCGTCAGTGTAGTGCTTGCGGTTTGCAGCAGAGGCTCCTCCCCGCGTAGATGGGTACCTAGCAGGTGCGGGTTCTTCTCCTCGCCGACTCGCTTCGTTGTATGCACGAGCTCAGCGCCGGCAGTGCAGCCTCGCAACGCTGTATAGGTTAGCCGTCAGGTTCCCTGTCTGTCATTCCCAGTATTCAGTCAGGGCGCGATTTCGGGTGCTATACCTGTTTGGGTCTCTTCTCTCTGTCAGTAGTCGTGTTATAGCTGAGTGGTAGCCAGCGTGGTGCGCCTGTAGGAGGGCATGGGTTCGAGTCCCCCCCTCGGCGCCCTTTTGATCTTCTGCTTTGATTTATGTTGCGGGTAGCTTACCTTGCCTTTACTCTTCTCTTGTCCACAACTGGTGCAGCAACGCAGTGGTGGGATAGTGGTGCTGGACACGAGGGGCCTGAGTTCGAATCCCAGCAGCCCCTGACCTTTTTTTTTGCTTTCTTTTCTTTTCCTGCCTTTTAATTTCTGTTTCCCTAACTCCATACAAAGTGGTTTGTTAGTCTTTGTGATTTCTTGTGATTTCTAACTCTCTTACACAGTGGGGATGATTTTGTTCCTGCACAAAAATAGAGAGGGAAGATTTAGTAATGTGTGTGTCTTGCACACTAAGAGGTGATGTGTGATCTTGCTATACTTGTGATGGTTTTGGTGGGTGCACCTTGGTGAAGTGGAGCTAACCTTGTTAAGTGGATGATGTTAGATGCCTTGACATTTGTGTGTGTTGTGCTTTGAGGTGATAAGAGGCACTAGCTACTCTTGTATAGCCCCAAACTTTTGAACTTTGGTGTGGGCTAAGGGATCTTGTAGTTTTATTTGCTTGCATTGATTTAGTGGGGTGTGGGTGCCTCCCCCTCATCACATGTTTTGGTGTGAAGTGATGTTCTAGATAGCTATCTATGTTAGCATGTGAGGGTGTGGATTGTTGTGGTGGTTTGCATTTTGATGATGACATGAATACTAGGAAGATCCTAGTGATGCTTGTGAGAGTGTGCACCATCACATGCCCATATGTGGGGGGTGTGCATACTCTCTTGTTAGTTTAAAGATTTCTTATGTGTGAGCTTGATGCTAGTGCTTGAGAGGAATTATGTGGGTTGGTGTTGTTGATGTGCATGACACAAACATGGGGTTCAAACCCCCATGTCACTTGTCATTGTGCACATAAGATTCACCTATGTATTAGTCATCTTAGAGACAAACCTTGTGGAATTGCATTTGCACTTTGTTGAAAGTTTGGGCCTTGTTCCCATGGTATAGATGGAGCCCAAGGGCATGAATTATTGTGTGTTGGTGGTAGGGGTTTGTGCTCAACACCATAGTGGTGTCAATCACCTCTTGGTGACATGTGTGTGCAAACTATGCCTAGACAAAGTGGGCATGTGGCTGGAAAATTCCAGATTAGTGAACTCTGAAAATTTCACAAAGTCTGGGATTCTGGAAACATTTTCTTCCCCTGTAGATGAGGATGTGCTGGTCATTCTGTTGAGAACTAGCCCTAGTTCATTGCTAAGATTTTGAACCTGATATGTTTGTGAAGCTTCCTGTCAATTTTCAAGTCATTTGGAGTCCAGTAGCTTGTGTTTTGATTGCTGTCAAAAAGCTTCAGAGCAGAAAGAGAAACTCAGGTGCAGGAATTTTCACTAAGTCCCTGAGATCTGATGGTTTTGGGAAAGTTTGTGGCCTTGTATCTTCTAGTGTTTAATCTCTTTTGCTGTGATTCTTGCTGGTGCTTGTAGTATTCTTGGTTGGAAACAGCCACATATATTATTTGTCATATTTGAAGACCTGTAGCTGTGTTGCATGTGGCTCACAAACAGCTAAGATGCAGAAACTGGCAGATTGCGTAGTTTTGACTTTTTGTTCAAAGTTTGTGTTTAATTGTTGTTGGGGTGTTCTACCTTGCTCCATTTCATTCATGTTGGGTTAATATATGTCTTGGCAACCTGGGAACACCAGATTTGTGCCAATTGTGTGAGTGGTGATGAATCTTTCACGTAGGGCTTCATATCGTGTTTCGTTGATTCCCGTTGATCCGTAGCTCCGTTTGCAAAGTTCTTTATATGGTTTTGCACCGTTTTTACGAGATGCATCTGTTCATCTCATTCCCATGCATGTCCAAATAGTTTAGTGCAAAGTTATGTCCAGGAACTTGTTGTAGTTATTCTTGCTTGTGCTAGTGTTAGAAATAGTGGTGCATGCTCAACTTTCATCTCATGCATCATATGATTGTTGCATTTTGTGGTGCTGCTGTTCATTGGCTGTTATTCTTGTGTTGGGTAGCACCGGGAGCGGAGACCGATTACGTGGAGTCAGGAGAGTACGTGCAAGACGATCCAGAACCATTCCAAGCTGAGGATATCACAGGCAAGATGACATGACCTTGATCCCATATCTAGACTTGTTATGTTAGTTTCGATTCCACGTCATATTGCTCGCTGCCTACCACTGAAAATATATTGCCTCTTCATATGCCATGAGCCTAAACACCTTACTCTTTCCTAGCAAACTTGCATGGCTAGGTAGGCTTGCTCAGCTACTAATGTTAGCATTGTTAGTTGCAGGTGTTTATAACTCATGAGTTGCCATGAGCTTGATATCATTATATTAATTTATGTTATTTAATTAATGTATCTATATATGTGGTAAATGACGGGAGGCCTAGCCTTTTGCCGGGTGTCTTGTTCCGTTATTGCCGCCTTAGTTACCGGTTACCGGTGTTTGATTCCATAATGATCGCTCCTAACACGTTCGGGGTTGTTATGGGGACCCCCTTGATAAATCGCGTAGTGTTAAGGCTTGTCCGGCAGGACCCAACATTGGTACTATTTGCTAATCACTTAATAATAAACTACATAGGGAATAGCTACCCCGAGGTTTCTTAATCAACAACCCGAGCCAGTGCTCCTCATGAGTGTTGGTCCAAACTGGGCAGACTACGGGGCCACCACAGGGCAACCTGAGGTTTGGTATACCTGTAGTGTGACTCATCCGGCGTGTCCTGAGACTGAGATACGCGGCTCTTATCAGGGTCGTCGACACGTCGGGAGGTCCTGCTAGTCTTGTCTTGCCTTAGCGGTATATCTTGCGTATAGGAATTCCGGTGAAGCTTTGGTTTCACCCAGAGTTGAGGTTTTCCTCTAAGGAATCCGACGAGATCACGAGATTCGTGATAGAGGATGACTTTGCGGCCTGTGTTCGTTTGTGATGGACTAGTTGGAGCACCCCTGCAGGGTTTAATCTTTCGGAAAGCCGTGCCCGCGGTTATGTGGCTACTTGGAATATTTTGCTAACATCCGGTATTAGAAAACTTAAACATAAACTAATAAAATATGCCGACTGTGTGTGTAACCATGACTGTCCCTTCGAAGTCCTCTCTTCGATCGGAACACGGTGGGGTTATGAATGTCGTAGGTAGGTGTTCAGGATCACTTACTGATCAAGTATTCTCGATCGTTAGCGTAGACCACTTTCACTTCCTTCTCGCGTAAGATAGCCACTTATTCAAACATAGGGTGCCGTAGCCTGAAACACTCCACCCCTTCCTTACCCAATAACATAACTAGTTCTGGCACCAAGGTCTTAGATTGCTGAGTCCCCGTGGCTCACGGATTCCTCCGAAACTTCCAGCAGGTACAGGTACCCCAGAGACCGATGATCCCGATGGCACCCAGCTGGCGTGGCAGTACGACGAGGAGACAGACCGCCTTTACGTGAACTATCCAGAGGACTGAGCCGTGGTCGTGATCGTGGGCCTGCAGCGGGTAGCATCGCATTTCCCTTGTTTTGTAGTCCGTACCGGAACTACCTTGTTTGTATCTGCGTTGTACTCTGTATTATTAATAAGAAGACAGTCGAATCCCAGATTGTCTACTATATTTATTATTATGCACTATGTTTACTTGCTTGCAAAACACTTAGATGCGCTTCTTTCCTATTCGGGGGCCTCGACCCCTAGATCGGAAAGGACCGCATCTTGGTCGTTACAGATAGCCTCTTGCGGGAGTTCAATCCCCAGCTCAGCTAGACGGTTTGAGTACCCAGACATTTTGAGCACATGTTCACTAACAGACGAGTTCTCCTCCATCTTGCAAGCATAGAATTTATCGGAGGTCTCATACCTCTCGATCCGGGCGTTCTTCTGAAAGATAAACTTCAACTCTTGGAACATCTCAAATGCTCCATGACGCTCAAAGCGACGTTGAAGTCCCGGTTCTAAGCCATACAAGACTGCACATTGAACTACTGAGTAGTCCTCCTTACGTGCTAACCAAGCGTTCTTAACATCCTGATCAGCCGTAGCGGGTGGTTCATCTCCTAGCGCAGCATTAAGGACATAATCCTTCTTCCCAGCTTGTAAGATTAGCTTAAGATTACGAGCCCAGTCTACAAAGTTGCTTCCATCATCTTTCAACTTAGCTTTCTCTAGGAACGTATTAAAATTCAGGGTGACTATCGCGTGAGCCATGATCTACAACACAAATATATTTCAAAGTGGACTTAGACTATGTTCAAGATAATTAGAGTTTAACTTAATCAAGTTATTCGCTAAACTCCCACTCAAAAAGTACATCTCTCTAGTCATTTGAGTGGTTCATGATCCACTTACACTAGCTCAAGTCCGATCATCACGTGAGTTGAGTATAGTTTCAGTGGTAAGCATCCCTATGCTAATCATATCATCTATATGATTCATGATCGATCTTTCGGTCTCATGTGTTCCGAGGCCATGTCTGCACATGCTAGGCTCGTCAAGCTTAACCCGAGTGTTCCGCGTGCGCAACTGTTTTGCACCCGTTGTATGTGAACGTTGAGTCTATCACATCCGATCATCACGTGGTGTCTCGAAACGACGAACTGTAGCAACGGTGCACAGTCGGGGAGAACACAATTTCGTCTTGAAATTTTAGTGAGAGATCACCTCATAATGCTACTGTCGTTCTAAGCAAAATAAGGTGCATAAAAGGATTAACATCACATGCAATTCATAAGTGACATGATATGGCCATCATCACGTGCTCCTTGATCTCCATCACCAAGCACCGGCACGATCTTCTTGTCACCGGCGCCACACCATGATCTCCATCAACGTGTCGCCATCGGGGTTGTCGTGCTACTCATGCTATTACTACTAAAGCTACATCCTAGCAAAATAGTAAACGCATCTGCAAGCACAAACTTTAGTATAAAGACAACCCTATGGCTCCTGCCGGTTGCCGTACCATCGACGTGCAAGTCGATATTATCTATTACAACATGATCATCTTATACATCCAATATATCACATCACATCGTTGGCCATATCACATCACAAGCATACCCTGCAAAAACAAGTTAGACGTCCTCTAATTTTGTTGTTGCATGTTTTACGTGGTGACCATGGGTATCTAGTAGGATCGCATCTTACTTACGCAAACACCACAACGGAGATATATGAGTTGCTATTTAACCTCATCCAAGGACCTCCTCGGTCAAATCCGATTCAACTAAAGTTGGAGAAACTGACACCCGCCAGTCATCTTTGAGCAACGGAGTTACTCGTAGCGATGAAACCAGTCTCTCGTAAGCATACGAGTAATGTCGGTCCGAGCCGCTTCGATCCAACAATACCGCGGAATCAAGAAAAGACTAAGGAGGGCAGCAAAATGTACATCACCGCCCACAAAAACTTTTGTGTTCTATTCGAGAAGACATCTACACATGAACCTAGCTCTGATACCATTGTTGGGGAACGTCGCATGGAAACAAAAAAATTCCTACGCGCACGAAGACCTATCATGGTGATGTCCATCTACGAGAGGGGATGTGTGATCTACGTACCCTTGTAGACCGTACAACAGAAGCGTTAGTGAACGCGGTTGATGTAGTGGAACATCCTCACGTCCCTCGATCCGCCCCGCGAACCGTCCCGCGATCAGTCCCACGATCTAGTGCCGAACGGACGGCACCTCCGCGTTCAGCACACGTACAGCTCGACGATGATCTCGGGCTTCTTGATCCAGCAAGAGAGACGGAGAGGTAGAAGAGTTCTCCGGCAGCGTGACGGCGCTCCGGAGGTTGGTGGTGATCTTATCTCAGCAGGGCTCCGCCCGAGCTCCGCAGAAACGCGATCTAGAGGAAAAACCGTGGAGGTATGTGGTCGGGCTGGCGTGGAAAAGTCGTCTCAAATCAGCCCTAAAACCTCCGTATATATAGGGGGAAGAGGGGGAGCCTTGCCTTGGGGTCCAAGGACCCCTAAGGGCTTCGGCTGAGCCAAGGGGGGCAGCCCTCCCCTCCAAACCGAGTCCAACTAGGTTTGGAAGGAGGAGTCCTTCCCCCTTTCCCCACCTCCTCTTTTTTTTCTCTTTGATTTTCTTCCTACGGCGCATAGGGCCTTCTTGGGCTGTCAACCAGCCCACTAAGGTCTGGTGTGCCACCCCCAAGGCCTATGGGCTTCCCCGAGATGGGTTGCCCCCCCCCCCCCCCCCGGTGAACTCCCGGAATCCATTCGTCATTCCCGGTACATTCCCGGTAACTCCGAAAACCTTCCGGTAATCAAATGAGGTCATCCTATATATTAATCTTCGTTTCCGGACCATTCCGGAAACCCTCGTGACGTCCGTGATCTCATCCGGGACTCCGAACAACATTCGGTAACCAACCATATAACTCAAATACGCATAAAACAACGTCGAACCTTAAGTGTGCAGACCCTGCGGGTTCGAGAACTATGTAGACATGACCCGAGAGACTCCTCGGTCAATATCCAATAGCGGGACCTGGATGCCCATATTGGATCCTACATATTCTACGAAGATCTTATCGTTTGAACCTCAGTGCCAAGGATTCATATAATCCCGTATGTCATTCCCTTTGTCCTTCGGTATGTTACTTGCCCGAGATTCGATCGTCAGTATCCGTATACCTATTTCAATCTCGTTTACCGGCAAGTCTCTTTACTCGTTCCGTAATACAAGATCCCGCAACTTACACTAAGTCACATCGCTTGCAAGGCTTGTGTGTGATGTTGTATTACCGAGTGGGCCCCGAGATACCTCTCCGTCACACGGAGTGACAAATCCCAGTCTCGATCCATACTAACTCAACGAACACCTTCGGAGATACCTGTAGAGCATCTTTATAGTCACCCAGTTACGTTGCGACGTTTGATACACACAAAGTATTCCTCCGGTGTCAGTGAGTTATATGATCTCATGGTCATAGGAACAAATACTTGACACGCAGAAAACAGTAGCAACAAAATGACACGATCAACATGCTACGTCTATTAGTTTGGGTCTAGTCCATCACGTGATTCTCCTAATGACGTGATCCAGTTATCAAGCAACAACACCTTGTTCATAATTAGAAGACACTGACTATCTTTGATCAACTGGCTAGCCAACTAGAGGCTTGCTAGGGACAGTGTTTTGTCTATGTATCCACACATGTATATAAGTCTTCATTCAATACAATTATAGCATGGATAATAAACGATTATCTTGATACAGGAATTATAGTAATGACTATATTTATTATTGCCTCTAGGGCACAATTCCAACACTTGGAACCGATCACTCTGTCCGGACAGAGGGAAACAACTACCGCCAAATTGTGTTCCGTTCCAGAAGTCGCGGACGTTAACTCCAAAAACATACAAAGGATTGGCCAGGTGAGCCTCTCGATGTTAAATGAGATGCTCGACCAGATCCAGTCGCTTCGAATCTCGCTTAACCAAAGTCCGAAATTCTCTCCGGATCCAGATGCGAGCCGTGCGGCAACGTGACATCGGCCTCCAAACGGACAGAATCCGACGTAAACGGACGTCGGTTGTGGTCGCGCGCTGGAGTCGGCCTTATGTCCGTTTTGACTTACACCTTTGGGGACCGCAAGTGCAGCCTCTCGATGTTAAATGAGATGCTCGAACAAATCGAGTCGCTTCGAATCTCGCTTAACCGAAGTTTGAAATTCTCTCTGGATCTAGATGCGAGCCGTGCGGCAACGTGACATCCGCCTCCAAATGGACAGAATCCGACCTAAACGGACGTCGGATGGGGTCGCGCGCTGGAGTCGGCCTTTATGTCCGTTTTGACTTACTAGCACAAATGCCCGTGCGTTGCAATGGGAAAGTAAAATTATTTAAAACTCGTATGCGCAAAACACATTCGTATGATCGACAAGACACTCCATATTTTATTATTGATTTTGAACAAACAATTTAAAATTAATTAGTAAACCATTCAATTAAAGCTCTCCTTTGTCTTCGTGAGGCTGTAACTCCCGCCTGTCACATTGCCCCGGTTGTGCCCATTGCATGTGTTAGTCTCGATGAGTGAACAGTGCACCGAAATCACCTAAAAAGGTAGCCACAAATCCATACATATGGAAACATAGTTCTTGTCCGAAACCGGGAGAGCGAGGCGATATCATGCAAAGAACGACACGTGACGTTTTTCAATAAAAATTAATGACAAACTAAGAATATCTATTTTAATATATTAGCCATTTTATGTGTGACTCCCTTGTTGAACATATTCTTGATGAATGGATTGTCATTGGTGCTATTCCATAATGTTGTTCAATGTTGTTTTCAGGAAGCAATCAACAACCAGATGATATGATTGAGAATATACCGTGGCGTGTCATGCTGGCAGGAATCCGTTGTGCAGCCTCCGTGCACCTTTGTATGCCCACAGATGATAGGGTTAAATACATGCACACTTGTAATCCACAAGTTTCTTTATAGCTGCCCTGAAGGACGTACCATCGAAACATGCACGCTCCAGAGCACCTGCCCGCAGCCCCGGATCAGTGTGTTGAATGAGTAAAGGTCTGGGACAATGTTGTACCACGACGCCCTACCCTTCGTCCCCGCCGAGTCTGAGGAGGATAACTTCCAACGCCTCATTGCCGTCGGGTCATATTAGGAGGATAACTTCCAACGCCTCATTGTCGTCGGGTCAAAATATGCCGAGTCTGAGGAGGATACCTTCGAATGGCAAGTGTTCCCAGCTATTCTAGGCTACTCGCGAACCTATATAAATTGGTAGGATTTGATTTGATGTAAAAACGCGAGGTGGGACTATCTATAATATCAAGACGAACGGAACTATCTCGCGTAGGGTAGCTAGCACGGCTGGCGTTGTCCCTCTTTCCCTTAGTTCTATCCCTCGTGCAGCCATTTTTTTATTATTGTAAAAAGCCTAGCCCAGATGGAAGGTGGACCGAAAAGCCCATTTTTTTATTATTGTAAAAAGCCTAGCCCAGATGGGAGGTGGACCGAAAAGCCCATTTTTTATTATTGTAAAAAGCCTAGCCCAGATGGAAGGTGGACCGAAAAGCCCGGTGACGCTGAACATACATGCCCATGTGGAAGGCGAAGAACGGACCAAAATTCGGACCGATGATGGTGGGTTATTGTTGATAGCAAAAAAGGCATGTGGGTTGCAACGGGTGAACAACAAAAGATTAAAATTTACAGCCCAAAATAGAACAATTAAATTTAGTGAAATTGCACCAATCTGTCATTAATATTACAAATTAATAATTTATTAAGAAAACTCATGCAAGAAAGCCAAGAAGAATAGAGATCCAATTTTTTACCCCCAAGGAAAAACAAATAGATCGGCCAACAAAATGGATCAAGGATTTTTATTGATGTATGTATGCATTCCATACCCCAGTCTCATAATATGGTTTAATTTACGGGAAAAATTGGTCCATCAGAAATGCTACAAAAATAAGCCACATAATTTTTACGACACTACAGTTCAGAAACTATTACCATCAAAATTTATGTTGCTATTTGTAAGCACAAACACTCTGCATCAACTACTGCATGGTACACCAAAAACAGGGAATCACCTCTTGGTTCAACCAAGTGCTTCAAAGTTTACTTTCCCTCTTAATTCCATTGACTGCGCTGGCGTCGTTCCCTTCCTTGTCGGGTCTATTCCTCTGCTGCCAGCGGAGCATAAACAACATTCAGAGATTTGCTAGCACTTTTTCTTAAACTATAAGTGAAAAAACAGTGGTGCCTGCTGCCTACCTCGGATAGATTTGTAGAAGGTGTCCCCGACGTCTTGCCGAAATTCATGCAGGTAGGATGCCTGGCTAACGAAGGGGTACTGCAACAGGCTGAAAAATGAAGAAAATTAAAACGAGTCTTCGCTCTGAACCAATGTGCTACAAATGAATATGAATGTTGTTAAAAACTGATAGTGGCCGACGAACCTGAATGGCACTGATGTTGAAATGGCCAAGGTCAACAAACATGGCCTCTGTGCCTGCCTGTACGTACGTAGCAGATCGTGAATTTGATCACGAGTACAAAGAAATATAGGCATCTCACAGACTGAAGTTGAACAACATACGTGTGGTGCAAAGCATGACGCCCCAGAGAGAGCCATGCCTGTACTTGGGGTTGAGGGCCCTGAGAAGTGAGAACGCTAGCGTCATGGGGGCGATGTTGTACACCCTGATGCTGGCGATGAGGTGAAACAAACCATTTGCAGAATTTTTTTATTTCATTTTCAGAACTACAAAGCCCAAAACCAACATGAGACATCTGCTCATGCTCTTAGATTTGAAGCCTATGAGCTACCTAAACCTTCACTACCTACAGCAACCTCACAAAGTAGTGTTTCCCTGCCAACTACTGACCTTGTTTCAGTTCCAGAACCAAGTCACTATAGGGAAGACCATCATCAGACAAGGTCCCAGCCATCAGGCAACGCAGTTTCTGATAAATTCTCATCCACGTCCATAATCACGACGCCCACCGGCGCTCCATCACGGACGCACGACGGAGAGCCAACGATGTGCGGCGATCGGGCTCGCCTATAATCAGGACACCCACCGGCGCTCCATCCCGGACACACGACGGAGGGCCGGCGAAGTTAGAGAAACATACTGTCGCATGTAACGAACGATTGGTTGACTAATGATGAGGACCGCGGGTTGAATAACTGAAAACGAAGGGACTTTTTCGCAAATTATTAGGGAGAGAAACATACACGCGCGCGGACGAAGCAGCGTCGGCGCGTTGGAGACCGCAAGTGCAGCGCGCACCGGCGTCGGTGGAGAAGGCAGGCGCGTCACGGTGCCCGACCATTGGTGGGGCTCGAAACAGGGCGCGTCCGGTGCCGAGGTTCGCCGCGGCGGCGGAAACCTCGCCACCGGCCGCCGGGCGCGAGGGGAGGAGTTGGTGGGCAAGCTCGCTCGCCGGCTGCCTCCTTGTCGTCGCCGCCGCCGCCACGCACCAACCGAGCCGGTCACGCCCCGTCCCGGGTCACAGGCAGACAGGCGACGTGGACGTCCGGTGGAAAAAGCGCCGACGGGGTGCGACGTGAGTTTCGACAAGGCGCGACGGACAGACGGAGACAGACAGCGACGTCCGTCCCGCACCGCGTACGTGGGTCTAGGCCTCTAGAGGGTGGGGCGGGGCGGCGGTTATGGAAACGTGGGGGTTGCCTTGCCCCCCGCGCTCGTGCGCCGCCCAACGCCCATGCGCAAACTCCAGCCGGAGCACAGAGAAAAGCGTCCGTCCATTGGTGTTTTTTCCCAGTCTCAAATTCGTTGGTTCTACAACAAGTACGTACGTCGTAGTAACATTTTCTTACCTAGATAAATGGATTACAAACAACTGACTACCCTTTGGCTCGACAATTCCTGATAGATTCGCCCTTACCGCCACAACTTTACAACCTTCAACCATGTGCCTACATGTCGGTCACACATTACCATCATACATAGACCACAATAGAAACACCGTTCAAGTCTAGCAAGGCTGCGTATACAGCTCTAAAAAAAAAAGCAGTTTATTCTTTGCTGCTCGTGTTTTATTTGACTTAGCGTGTTAATTACCTTGTTTGTATCTAACCCAATCCCTAGTTTTATTTCATGTCCAGTTTGACTCATTGTCGTTAGATGGTGGAGCATAAGAAGAGTGTGAGTGGTGCAAGCAAGAACCTGTTATAATTATGTCACGGGAAAGCTATTTTGAGTCCTTTTGATTTGCGTCTTCAAACGCGACATGCTCTAGACTTGTCAAATTATGGAGGAAGGTGTGCACATCATTTCGCCGAGTCCAAACTAAAGGAAAGAATTGCATGCGTGACACCATGTTCGCCATGCGATAAATGGCTTATGTTAATACCGAGTAGGAGTACCAATGTCAGAGTTGCTCATAGTCATATTTTAAAAGGAGTAACAAGCTTAACTCGAAGCTCCGCAAACCAAACCATAAAACCCTACAACTTTTGATGTTTAAGGCGCAAATATGTGCCTTTTGACAGAGGAAACTTGTATAACTTTTGATGTAGCTATTTCTAACCTTTTTCGTCTAATGAAGGTACAAAATATCGTTTGTCAACTGCCTATCAACATTTATGACACATAAAACCCTACAACTAGAATAGCACATGGGACCATGCCAAACTACGTTCATTACATTTCTGAATGTATTTTGTTAGGGGGTGCCTAAACATCAACAAACTTATTTTTTTCCAGTTTCAGCTGATTATATCTGAATTGTTAGATGTCGGTCCAACAGCTCTAGCGCCAAGTATTGTTCCATCTTCTTCCCCGCGAACCGTAACCATAGTCCCCCTCTGACGCCTACTAGACTGCCATCCACCGCCCCCTGGGCGACGAGCACTGCTATGGGCAGCCTCATCGCCCCACCTCGTGTGAGCCGCCGCCTCCACCCATCCCGGGTCATCCCTTTATACTTGTCACAATCTCTACCATCAACGACCTTCCTGCACCCGAAACATTCAGTTTTCGACTCATCTCCACCTGCGATATCGCAGTCGGCCACAACACCCTTGTCTCAGCCTCGTGTTACGCTGCTACCCTCCATCATAATCGACCGACGAGCTAAATTATCGGTCAATCGAAAAGTAGCCAAAGAGATATTGCTAAACCAAATGGTTGTCACCTGTGCGCACTCACACTAGCACAACCAAATTTTCCGTTTGATGCACGTCCATAGGAAATAAAGAGAGAGGGAAGAGGGGGAAGAGACGGTGTGTCATCGTGAGAACTTTAATACCCACACCCCCAATTCCTTTCTGTGTCCTCAACTTCTCCCTTTTTTACTGCCCCTCTATCCCTCCCTCTTCCCCGAACACAACTAATGCCTCCGCTCCTTCTTATCCCCATAAATTCCCGAAAAAAAGAGGGATAAATAGATCAAACCAAATGTCTACCCGAAACAATGCAATGATCAGACGCTTTCACCAGAGGCCGCCCTACCACGACCCCTAGCTCTTTCCAAAGTCCTATTTGAAAATGAGTAATAAGCTTAAGTCGTAGCTACACAAACCAAATCATAAATAACCCAATTGTATGCTACCTGTTTTAAGACATGATGCGATTTTTTTTGGCAGAATACATGCCTAACTTTAACTATAGCTACTTCTAGTCTTCTAAGCCCAATGAAGAAGCGAAATATCTTTCGTGAACCGCCTACCAACATTTATGAAATAGAAAAAATCCGACACCTAAAAGAGCACATGGAATGATCATGATTTTCTTTCGTACCATAACGAACTTTGTTCATGACATATCTATATGTATTATTATGGGTCCGCCTAAATCAATCGATTGACATTTTTTCAATCACACCCAATTCTATCGAAACCATTAGATGCCAACCCAGCAAACCTCACTGTTCATCTTCTTCCTCGCGGCCCCCAACCATATGTCCACCTCCAATACCGGTGAACCGCACCCGCAGCCAACGAGCGGTGCCGCCCACAACCCCGTCCTAGATGAGCCGCCGCGTTCGGCCACCCCGGACCATCTCCCTATACCCGCCATGCCCTCCGTCGCCAGTGACCGTCCCACACGCCCAAACCGTCAAGTTCTCCACCTCCGATAGCCGCGGCGCCTCGGCCTCACCGACCGAGGCGCGCAGATTTCTCAAGCAACCGAGAAATAGCACAGAATTCTCAAGCAACCGAGAAATAGCAAACAACATTTTTGGTAAACCAAACAACCACTCCATGAGGGAGTATTATCTATGCACAGTGACACCATCACAACCAAATCATCCGTGTTGATGCACGCCCACACTCCACACGAGTGGGTTGGAAGTTGGAACTTGGAAGAGGCCGTGTGTGTGCTTCGCCACAAGAACTCCGATAGCCAGCCACACCCCCCCACTCCCTCTACTCCACTTTCCCCTTTTTTACTGCCCCCCTCTCTCTCTCTCCCATCCCCGCACACGCCCCATGCTTCCGCTTCTTCTTCCCCCCATCAATCGCGAACCGGATAGGGGATAGCAGATAGATCGGCCCGAATCTTTGCCCGGGACACCGCGGCGGCCGGCCGCTTCCATTCCACCCCTCGCCGCTTCCCAGATTTGGGCCTCCGTGGAGATTTCCGGGATCTTTGCGCCGGCGACGCCGTCGACCATGGCGTGCTGACATGGTCTGCCGCGCCGCAAGCTGCCGCGCACAGGTTAGGCTCCGCACCCCCCTCTCCCCGCTCCGATCTGCCGGCCGGGCGGCTGCCTCGGCCGTGCGCCCGAGCTTGACGAGCTCTCCTGATCTGGCCAAAGATTTGGTTTTTCTCTCCCCAAAGATCTCTCCGTGGATTCGGTCGCCGTGCTTCCATTTTTGTAGCCTCGGTTTCTCCTCCCTTTCCTGTCGTGTTTCGCGTCCGATTCGGCAGGTTTCCGGTCCATCTCGCTGCGCTATTTCGGACTTGCTTGACTGTGGTTTCTTGACTGATGTTTTTTTTTGGGGGTCCAGTTGCTTCGATCCGACGAGCCAAGGAGATGAACGGCGCGCCGATCTCCGCGCCCCCTGCGGCGGCCAGCGTCGCGGCCGCCGCGGCGCCCAAGAAGAATGCGGTCGCCGAGATGGCCAAGCACCTCACCGTCGACACGGACGACGCCTTCGCCGGCCTCCTCGAGCTCGCCGCTGACGACGACGCCGACGGCCTGCGCCGCGCGCTGGAGCGCGCGCCCCCCTCCACCGCGGACGAGGCCGGCCTCTGGTACGGCCGCCGGAAGGCCCTCGAGCAGCGCACCCCGCTTATGGTCGCCGCCACCTACGGCAGCCTCGCCGCGCTCCGCCTGCTCCTGTCCGTCCCCTCTGTCGACGTCAACCGCCGCTGCGGCCCCGACGGCACCACCGCCCTTCACTGCGCCGCGTCTGGTGGCTCGTCCTCGGCCGTCGAGGCCGTCAGGCTGCTCCTGGTGGCCGGGGCTGACGCCGATGCCACAGATGCGACCGGGTGCCGTCCGGCTGATGTGATCTCCGTGCCGCCAAAGATGATTGATGCAAAGATCGCCCTTCAAGATCTGCTTGGGCTCCCAAAGTCTGGGCATGGCGTGCTCCGTGTGGTGACAAGGGCCACAAACTTGACCTCGTCGCCGGTGTCATCACCCACCGCCGAAGATGCTCGGTCACCATCGGCTGCTGTGCTGATGATGTCAAAGTTCCCGGACCTGCCGAGGGTTGCCACTTCAGAGAAGAAGGAATACCCAGTGGATCCATCCCTGCCGGATATCAAGAACAGCATCTATGCCTCTGATGAGTTCCGCATGTACTCCTTCAAGATCAGGCCGTGCTCCCGGGCGTACTCGCATGACTGGACCGAGTGCCCCTTTGTGCACCCTGGGGAGAACGCTCGGCGCCGCGATCCACGGAAGTATCACTACAGCTGTGTTCCGTGCCCTGACTTCAGGAAAGGTGTGTGCCGGCGTGGAGACATGTGTGAGTATGCTCATGGGGTGTTTGAGTGCTGGCTGCACCCAGCGCAATACCGTACTCGCCTCTGCAAGGATGGCACCGGCTGCAACCGCCGTGTCTGTTTCTTCGCGCACACCACCGATGAGCTCCGCCCGCTGTATGTCTCCACTGGGTCTGCAGTGCCATCCCCTAGGGCCTCGGCGACAGCTGCAATGGAGATGGCAGCAGCAATGGGCTTGATGCCTGGTTCTCCGTCGTCAGTTTCGGCGGTCATGTCTCCGTTTACCCCACCAAGGTCTCCTTCTGGCAATGGGATGCCCCCTTCTCTGGGCTGGCAGCAACCAAATGTTCCGACGCTACACCTTCCGGGCAGCAGCCTTCAGTCGAGCAGGCTCCGAAGCTCACTTAATGCAAGGGATATGCCTATCGATGACTACTCCCTGCTGCATGATATTGATTCCCAGCTTATAAATGATCTGTGCTACTCGCGCGGCCTTGGTTCATCAGCAGGAGGGAACCACAGTTCTCGGACCAAGAGTCTGAACCCGTCAAACCTGGATGATCTCTTCTCTGCTGAGATGGTCTCGTCCCCGAGGTACAACAATGCCGATCAAGGTGCCATGTTTTCACCTTCCCAGAAGGCTGCTATCCTTAATCAGTTCCAGCAACAGCAGCAACTTCTTTCACCGATCAACACAGGGTTCTCACCAAAGGCTGTGGACAACCAGCAGATGCATTCACGCTCATCCCTACTGCAAGCATCACTTGGGATATCCTCCCCTGGCCGTATGTCCCCCCGATGCGTCGAATCTGGGTCGCCAATGAACTCCCACCTAGCTGCCGCCCTTGCCCAGCGTGAGAAACAACAGCAGCAGCAGCAGCACCAACAGCACCAGCAGACAATGAGGAGCCTCAGTTCTCGCGATCTCGGGCCCAGTGCTGCAAGAGCATCGGCTGCTGTTGGCTCTCCTCTGAGCTCATCATGGTCCAAGTGGGGGTCTCCTTCAGGGGCACCGGACTGGGGCGTCAACGGTGAAGAACTGGGTAAGCTTCGCCGGTCATCTTCCTTTGAGCTGAGATCAGGTGGTGACGATCCCGATCTCTCCTGGGTGCACACACTGGTTAAGGAGTCTCCACCAGAGAAGCAAGTGACAACAGCTGAATCCATCAACTCTGTAAGGCCTTCGCCTCTAATGCATCCAACTGTAAGTAATGGTGAAGGGTCTAGTGTGCACAAACAGCAGCTGGACCGACATGACCAAGCCGCGGTTATCGGGGCGCTGCTTGAGCAGATGCAGCTTGACGAGCAGATCGGTAGTCTAGCAGCAACGTAGACGAACAACCAAACGAGGCTGGGAGGTGCAAGAAGAAGTTACTGTTGTTTAGCTAAAGAAGAAGAATTGCAAGTATTCTTTTTGATTTTCTGTTCATTGAGGTGGTCAGTCAACAAGCAAGCAAAAAAAAAAGGATGGATGAATAGCTGAAGGTGGTGATTCAGGGATTGGTTTTCGTTAAATTTTTGGGAGGTAAATCAATACACAACTATTGAGTTTCCATTTCCAGTAGGTTAAATTAAAGAGTGGAGTACCTCGGTCGGGGCCGAAACGGAGGTAGAGAGAGAGAGAATCGCACCCCGGCAGCTTCAGTTCATCAGCCAAAAGATTTAGTTTCTTGTCTATTTTGTTAATTAACCCTTGTTATATTAAATTAAAAGAAGAAGAAGGCTCATGTGCCATTCCAGAATTCTTTCCTTTTTACCTTATTAGTGGCTTTTTTTTTTGGATTGTGACATGGATACTTGATGTACTGATGGGGTATAAATGGTTACCCGGGCATGCTATAGTTCCAAGTCCCCAAATATATCCTTTTTTTTTCTTCTTCCGGCATCATTTGTCAAGAGGATCACACCATGGCCTGATGTTGTTGAGGCCCCTGTGGTTCATGGATGATAATTTGTAATGATAATAATGTGAAAATATCTATTTTTTCCGCCGTCAGAGTCTTGCACTTGTGATGCTGTCATGATTTTCTACGGCTGGCGAATCATTCGGCCGATGGATTTCATTTCAGGGGTTAGTGGGTGCACGTGGTGTGGTGGAGTCAGTTGTGGGTACATTTTTATTGCCCAAGTGTGTGAGATAGTGCGCCGACCAGCCAGTGTGAGATCGTGGAATCTTATCCCCGTTTCCCCCCTGGATCTTGATTCGAATTCTTACCGCTATTCGGCGGACGCGTATCAGCGATATGATTCTTGTTATCGCACCGGTTTTGACGGTAATAAAGAGGCTCTAGAAGTAGAATATTGTGTTTGGACAGCGAACGGGACGCCGGCCATCCGATCATATCCACTAAAAATGTCCGCCCCTTGTCCAATGAAGAGAGAATAGAATTTCAAGGCTGAATCGGCGTGTCCAGACTCCTTCAAACCTTCCCTAAATTTGGAGGCGGAGCGGTGGATTCGAGGCTGAGTTGTCGTGTCCAGACTCCCCAATCCCCTCCTAAGTTTGGAGGCAGTTTGTAGGATTTTAAATGCCCAGATCACCTCCTAAGTTTGGAGGAAGTTTGTAGGATTTTGAATGCCCAGTTCACAGACATTTTTAGACAATTTGATACTCCCGTTTGAAGTTGCCCTTGCAATCCCCTTGCCATCAACCCCTTTCCCCAAAACCCAAGTAGTACTGTCTCGATTTCCACTATCTTCCTAGTCGGCAGCCTCCTGGATTGGAGCACTGATTCGACACTGGCACTCCAGGGTCCCCATCATTACATCAAAACTATCACTAGACCACTTTCGCACACATGACGTGCACAAGGAAGCAGGGTACAGGGTGATGACACGGTGAGCACAAACAAATGGCTACCTGTTTCACCGTTCGTTTTCAAGTCTCAGCATCTTCAATGAAAAAAGTTCAATGAAAAATAAAATTGCGCTACGACAATCAGAAGGAGCACAAAGATCAAACGTAATACACAAAGCCTTCAGGCACTAGTTCACAAATAGCATTGACCAACGATAAAAGAATCAACCGTTTACCACGAACATGAATCTACCACCGCTCCAGCAGTAAGTTAAAACTAATACAATTCAACCCCATTTCAAGTCAAATCCAAAGAATAAAATATCAAGTCCTATAAGTTGGCAAAAGACAAACTGCTGCGGATCAAAAGTACGGGACGAACACTCCAGCTAATCTCTGGTTGAAATCAAGTATGGTACAAAACAGGGCGTTAGTTAAAAAGTTACCAAAATCAATTGAGACATCACTGACGACGACATTCATTTGTAGTCCGTAATCACTTGGAAGCCCATTTACAAAAAATGCCACCGCTTGTTTTTTTTCGCGCGCTTGGTGGGCATTAGATTTTCTGGTCCTGGAGAACACCGCTGATCGACAGACAACTTACTCCCTCTTTCTGGATTTCTGAATCTTGACGTAGGGCAACAATCCAAATAGGTGGATGATGCGCGGCTCCCACCCACGCTGCTGAGCTCGGCAGAACATCAAGAATGTGTTTGCAAAGTAAGAGTTGAAGCCCATGAGCATATGCCACCATGCATGTCCCTGCGGGTTGATGTACCAGAGCGAAAGCTTCTTGCAGAAGACGCGATCAACTAGCCAGCAAACTGTCGCCAGGAATATGGTAAGAACCCACAGCTTCGCGAGTCTCTTGGCAGCCTGGTCTTTCGTCTGTATGTAGTACTTGTACATACGAGGGATGCAGAGAAGGCAGAGGCCAATGTAATGCAACTTGAATACTACTTGGAATCGCACGAAAAAGTGAACTACAGCAAATGCAGCACCGTATAGGACAAGGAAAGTAGGCATGGTGCTCCTGTAATGCCAGTCTGGTGAATAAAGGACATACAGATATAGGAGGATTTCCCACACCATTGGAGTCTCATCACTCTGCTGTAAGCTGGAAAACAAAACATGGCCACCCCAAATCAATATATTGCATACAGAAAAGCAAAACTGAAATAAGTAACATGAAGATTTTTGCTAAATTAGACATGCTGAAACTGAGAAGCACACCAAGAAATGCCAGTGATGATCCATGAGGCCTCAAATGTACAGCCTTTACTCAACAGATTAAGAGAGAGAACGATTTTTAACTTGCACAGCATGGTCTTAATTAGAGGAATGCATCCAATCTACACAGGACGTGAACTATCAGTGACAGTAACAGAACAAGTTACCGATAGTTTGATGCAATGGATATGGTATTTATAATTCAAAGTACATGCATGCAGCACAGACAGTTGTTAAGGAGGTAAGAGGTAACTAATGATGTGCATTCAAGTTGCTTTATTTGAGAGACTTCTAATTTACTAATTTGCCAACCAAAAAGGCAGCTAGATTACCCCGTGCATTTTCCAAGGAGCAACAGGAGTGGCAAATAGTGAGCACCTGTAACAATAACAGGGCGCAATATATCATAGTACTAATACAAACTTAACACAAAATCATGTTAATAAACTATCTTCTGCAAATGATTCAAATGGCAGTTAATCAAGGTGCATTTATTTTCTGTTAACATAAACTCTCAATCCAATGCAAGTGCGCGTCACCAAATGTAAGAAGTGTGTCCAGGGTAGTTCTGAGAGATACCTAACAGACTCTGATCTACAAAATCTTGATATGTTCTCTGTATTTCAAAAATTCATAGTTGCCAATACTACATCATGTTCACTTACTAAGCTGTAATCATCGTAGACAGAAAATCAGCCAAAAAGGTAATGAAAATAGTCACGGTGAAGCAAGAAACCACCTCTGAGCAAATTAACAACTGGCGTTGTAGAGAGCTTTTTTTTCCATCAAAATGGTAGGAAACATGAAATTCAGCTTTGATGTTTTGAAGCAAAGCCATAAAAAAGAAAAGAGGAAATTACCCTAGTTTCTACGACATGAGATAAAGCGCTGTAACCAAAACCCAAATACATCTCACCGTCCAATAATTATGAGCACAACTGCAAGATGCACGTAATAGGAAAGAACAACAGTCTACGAGCGAACGGGCTAGTCCCAAAATTGCATGATTACAAGTAGCATTTAATACCAGCCGAGAATACTAGTAGAGTTAACTAAAAACTTACACATGTTGCAAGGTTGCATGGAAGATGATACTCCCAATGGAAAGTATCATATTGGATATGTGCAGGACGCTGAAGCGCTTCTCGAAACGCTGGCGGAGAGCATTCACGAGTCCAATAAGCGCCAAAAGAATGCAGGGTGCATTAGAGAGAGTATTGTAGAACTCCGCGATATATGACGAGCGCGCATAGTTCTCCTCGCACAGCTCAGTTGTTGACGTAACAGGCCCCCAGAAGCTCGCCACCATCGAATCCGCCATGGAATCGGCCATGATTGTCTCTTGGTTGGGTGCGTTACCAAGAGGCTATTTCGCAGCGCGGTGTTGGAGGGCACCAAACCAAAGACCTGCAGCAATGAAATGCAAATCGGTTAGACCCATGCAGTCCAGGTGGTAGATAATCGTACTGCTGCGTGTACAGGATGTCAAAAAAGCCGGCGTGCCGAGCGTACAACGGGTAGAAAGTCGTTAAAAGATGATTGACGTTTCCATCATACTAGTATATCCTATTCATCATCCATAAAAGGCAAGGGTGATTTTCCCAGTAATGCAGCTCTTGGCACGAATGATCCAAGTCAACATCATCAAACGGCTCGCAGCAAAGCACAAGTACAGTTTACTCAGCTCTTAGCCGGCGAGGGTCTACAAGGGAAGCTAACCTAGCAATTAAACGCAACTGCAAGTCTGCAACCACCTTAAGGTGGGGGCGCCCTTGCAATAGAATCCAGCAGCACCCACACGCAGATCCCGTCAGGGGTGCAGATTCGGCGCAGCGAAATCCGGCATCGACGATTCCGAATCCCTGGGCCAACCCCCCGCCGCACAGGCAGAACCTCGATCGTGCTGGCCTCTAGCGCACAGATCTAACTGCGGCGGAGGCGGGATCAGCAGGGAAACGCGGGCCGGACCCCGCAGGCGGCGATTCGCGGGCCGCCGGTCCCGACACCCGCGCTCCCTCTCTCGCTCGCTCGCTCGTCGGAGACCCGCCCGTCCGGAAATTCAGATCGCCGGAGCGAGGCGAGGCGAGGCGGGGCGGGGCCAGACCGAACGGCCTGGCCGGTGGCGGAGGGCGGGGCTAGGGTTTTGATCGGAGGGGATCGATCGAGGGAGGGGGCGGACGGTTACCTCGGGCGGGGCGGGGCGGGCGCGGCGGTCCTGCGGGTGGGGTGGGCTGTGCCGTGCAGTGCGCGCTAGGGCATGGAGGACGGCGAGGTCCGTGGGGGGGGCGCTCGCTCCGCTTTTGTTCGCTTCGCCCGCTCGCTCGATCGATCCGTCGCTGTCTTCCTGCTTTTTTTTCCCCCTTTTCCCTTTTCTCTCCACGCGTCTTTTCTCGGTGCGCGCTGGCTTTTTTTTTTTGTGTGTGTGCCGTGCGTGGCCCGTCCGTCGGCGAGGTGTGCGGGCCTGGCGCGTGGGGCCGGGAGAGCGATGCGAAGGCCGGCGGCCGTGCGCCGTGGGCCGACGGGCGTACGGCGGTACACGCGTCCGGCCGTGTATGCCCCCCTAGCGGTCTGTGTTTTTTGTGTAGAGGAGGAATATATATGCATACAGATACAAGGACCATTTCCCCCGGTGATCCCGTCGTCTAGCTATTACGATTATACTACCGACAGTGTGTGCGCCGCATTATTGAATCAGAATATCCTTTGGAGTAACACGGTATTTCCTTCGTTCTTAAACATAGATTATTTTAAAGATTTCTCTACAAACTACGTACGGATGTATATGGACATTTATTTTCCTTCATATGTAATTCGTAGTGACATCTTTAGGAAGACTTATTTTTAGATTTGGAGAGAGTATATGTCTAATTGCACTTGAGTGTATCCATGCGAACAGGGGTGGAGTCAGGGGGGCCGAACAATCGATAAAACATGAAGTATATAGTATATATTTGACTGATATGAGCTACTACATATGTATTTGACACCCCCCCCTATCAGCAGCCATATCCAAATCCTGGCTCCGCCGCTGCATTTTCGTGTGGTCATGGATGGTACATGTTCTGACGTTTGCACCAAAATTATGCAGCATGTTTTATATTATTATTATTATTATTATTATTATTATTATTATTATTATTGTTGTTGTTGTTGTTAAAGGTGGTGTCATGTTAAATCCGATTTAAATGTTTTCTCCTTTTATACCTGCAAAAAAAGAAGTTTTTTGCTTTTTAGACATTGTGTTGCCACATGCTTGTTTGTGGGTTTATTGGTTCTAAATCAACATATGCACGGGGTCCAGTCACGGGGCAGGGCGGACCAGAAACCCTAGCCGCCGGCGCCAAGAGAACCAATCTTTCGTATCGTTTTTCGACCTTTATCGATGATTTCTTGGTCGTCGATCATGATGGGGGGTCGTCGGATCTCACGTGTGCGAATCGTTTGTTGCTTTAGGTTTAGGGCCCTCGTAGTTTAAGGTTTGAATTATATCTTTTGACTAAAATCGTCCGACATCTTGGCTTCGGCAACGGCGAGCTGATGCTATATAAAGAAGCTCCAAATCCTTCTCTGACTCTCTATGGTCGGTGATGGATTTGGAAATCAGTTTGTTAAAGTGGGGATATCGTGGAGGTGACGGCATCCTTGTGGTGGACTTGTGTCCTCGAGCTCCGCTGTTGCGACGACGTCTGCTCCAGCGTCGACGCGGAACTTGGGAGGTAGTTTAAGAGCGGATGCAGATTGTGGTCTGTATCAACGACATTTGGAAGGCATAACGTGTGATGTGTTCGTGGTTGATGGATGACAGGTATGGTTTTCTCCTTCGACATCTTAGTATTGGTGGGGTGTCAGATGAGGAATTCGATGACGTGTCCGGTGTGTTGTCCTAGTTTGATTCGTTCAACGACAATGGCTTTATCTTTAGTGAGCCACATTGGAGGTCGCAAAGCTGCATATTACCGATGGGGCCGGGTCGAGCTCGAGTTAGAAGGTGATCCGTCAAATTTTTTTTTCTTTCATGGTTGTTGTGGTGATGCCGAAGGCAGGTGACGGTCGTTGGTGTCAAGCTCAGCAATGTTCTGCTATATTTTTAATTTTGTCATACAGGTTCTTACATGACTTGTAATTTGATCTATATGATATGAATGAGATACGTATCATCATGCAAAAAATAATAATTTATTTATTCTGAATATAAAAACCGTCAACGTTTACATATGTTGTTTATTAGATTTTTATGTCTCCAAACACCGACTTATACATTATTAGCGGCAGCTCACTCGGCATCGTCTAGTTCCGCAAACAAGCGGGGTCAAGATGTTTGATCTTGTATCGAAAACAATGTAAAGGTGTGGTTCATATGCGTGCGAGGCACCTGTCATGTGGAAAACCCAATCTTGCAGGCATCGCGTCGCTGACATGTGATTATTGTTGTTGATCACGACTCGCGAGAGGTGTCGGCCCATTTCTGTGGTTTAACATTATCACAGATTTGTATTCGGCTCAGGCGGTTGTGGACCATTTCTCCAGTGACATGTCAGCCTCACCATGTCACATTATTTATTTGGATTATATCGGAGTATTTTCCCAAAAAGACAAGTGAGGCTACATCATATATCTTGCATATCAAAAACACTGTAAACATGTGGTCCATAGGCAAGACGCTTTTCAACAAAAAGAGACTAATTTAATTTAGCTGGCCTCACCGACATATAATTTCCCTTTTTGATAATGACTCTTTTCTTTCTTGACAACGACTTATTAGAGGGGTTGATTCATTTGGTGGGCTTCACATTCTATTATGTAATATACTTCTTCTCGAAAACACCTCATAAGAGTAATTGTGATCTTCAACGAATTTTTACGTCCTCTACTCTTCGTGATGAATTTAGTAAATTTCAAGTTGTATATATATGCGCCATTTGTAATTTAAAGGATTGCCATTTAGCTCTCGCAACACAAAGATGTGTTAGTTTGTTGACTTCTCTTCCAATATATTTCGTCAAAATAAAAGTTTTCTCTTCCAACACTGACCATTTGGAATCTATCAAAACCCTTACTCGTGTCATCAACTTCATGTAGGATGCCAACAAAAAAAATCTTCCTCCTCCCTTTTCGAAAATTGTCAACTTCTTGGGATAGGCTGATTTTTAACATCAGAATATTTCCCAAACAAGTGAGGTTAAAATACTGGATCTTGTGTCAAGAACACTGTAGATGTGTGGTTCATATGGGATACACGTGTCACCCGAAAAACTAATTTTGCAGGCATTGTCGACATGTTATTCTCTTTCTTGATAATGACTTGCTCGAGGTGTCTGATTGTTTTGTGGGCTTAACATTATAGCAAACTGTATTTGATGTCGGCGGACGCGAACCATTTTCCCAGTGATATGTCAGTCTCAACATGTCATATTACCATCCAAGTTATGTCGGGATAGCAAACCAAGCTATGTTGGATGGTTACGAGGGCCGTGGTATTCTCAGCCTACTGGAGTTTAAGTCTTGGACTTGACACCGGTGTTTGCATTTTCTTAGATTTATTACAGGTCTTTCGACGATGTGCGTTCGGTGGCATGAGATGTCCCCGTTAACTAGAAAGGCATCTCTGGTGATTTCGTGAATCTCAAGATAAGAACTAGTCTCTCAAAGGTGCTCATATAGACATGATGTACTGATACTCGTAATTTGCGTTGGGTTTTCCGTAAAGAGGAACGTGTAATCGCAACACAAAGTGGATAAGTATTTCCCTCAGTTGTAAAACCAAGGTTTATCAAACCAATAGGAATATCAATCCACAACCGTTTTCAGCGGCTCAAACAAAAGAACAAACAACTTGCAACCAACGCGGACAAGAGGGTTGTCAATCCCCTTGGTCTCGTTATTTGCAAGCGAATAAGGTGTGTAGATAATTATAGATAATTGCAGAATGCACAATAAAATTAAATTAAATAAATGGTAGCAAGGTGTTGAAGGTTTTAGCAATATGTTGTGAATAGACCCGGGGGCCATAGCTTTCCCGAGTGGCATCTCTCATGAAAATAAACAAATTACTATTAGACAATTGATAGAAGAGCGGATAGTTATGCAATTTTCACGATAATGATTATGTAAATATAGACATCACGTCCATAAACAAATAGGCCGACTCATGCCTGCACCCTATTACTATTACTTCACTTTAATAGCGCTTCTATGCTTGCCTCTCTACGTATTAAGTTCATGACAAATGAAGTAATGCTTGGAATAAGATGACATAATGTAGACAAAGTAAACTCAACCAATATAAATAAACCCCATCGTTTTATCCTTAGCAGCAGCAACACAAAAATGCAACTTCTCCCCTTCTACCGCTCAGATATAAAAACTCGCCAGATTGAACCTACTACAACGCACCTCTCTCATCGAAGAAATATCAAACTAGTTGGCCAAACTATTTCAATAATCGGAGAGAATAACGAAGCTAATATAATCATGTACATAAGAATCATATTATATATCAGGGGAGACTCAAATACTTATCATGAATAATCCAAATATAAACCCACAATTCATAGGATCCCAACAAACGCACCACACAAAAGAGTTACATCATATGGATCAAAGCGAAGATGCGATGATCATTGTATTGAAGATCAAAGAGAGAGAGATGCCATCTAGCTGCTGCTATGGACGCGTAGGTGTGTGGTGAACTACTCACACATCATCATGAGGGCAGAAAGGTTGATGAAGAAGCCCTCCGTGATTGAACCCCCCTTCGGCAGAGTGCCGTAACGGAGCTCTAGATGGCCTCCTGTCGGAACACAGGTTTGCGGTAGCGTAAAAAGTGTTTCGGGACCTCCCCTGGTGTATTTACGGTAAATGGGAATTTATAGGCCACAGAACGGGGTCGGTAGAGCCACGAGGGGGCTACAAGCTATCAGCCTCCCCCCGGTCGCGACTTGATGGCTTATGGGAGCCCCGTGTGCCTCCCGACCTTCTTCTGATGCTCCACGGTGTTCTTTTGGTCCAGAAAAAATTCACAAAAAGTTTCAGGTCCATTGGGCTTCGTTTGGTACTGGAACCTAAAAAGTAGTAAAACATGCAGAAAACAGCAACTGGCACTGGGCATTGGGTCAATAGGTTAGTGCTCAAAAATAATGTAAATTGGTAAATAAGTGCCTAAAAGGTGTCCTAAAATGATAACATAATAGCATGGAACAATAAAAAATTATAGATACGTTGGAGACGTATCAAGCATCCCCAAGCTTAATTCCTGCTCGTCCTCAAGAAGGTAAATGATAAAAAAGAGATTTTTTACGTGACATGCTATCCATGAGGTATTCTTTTGCATGCATGCTCATCGAGAAATGATGAATTAACAAGTATTAACATGGCAATATTTATAAGTATAAGCAGCAAAACAATTAATCTTTCAAAGTGTATGATCCTCAAAGATTGTTTCAACCCTTTTCATCTTTATTGTATTAGCAAGGCATGGTTCCATCTTCATCACAAAACTACAAATGTTAAGCACAACAATGCCCAAGTAAGGCAATTGGATCTTACTTCTTAAATATGAATTAAATTTTTATTTCTTCACGCAATACATCAGCGTGAACCATTGGACATAGCATATAGGTGGAATGGAGTAATGTGATAGGTTTCAAAGGGGTTGAAAAATGAAGAAGATAGTCTCATATCAACTAGGCATACCAACAGGTTATTGAGATACCCATTGATAGATATTGATACAAGGAGTATGGATTGTCATGCAAATGATGCACTAGAGTTACAAGCGTATGAAAGATCCACTAAAGCTAAATGGGGTGTGCATCTAACTTGCCTCTCATGAAGACCTCGGGCATTTGAGGACGCCCGTCATCGAATATACAAGCCAAGTTTATATTTTTTTATTCCCACTAGCATATGAACGATATAACATGAGACTTTCTATATGATGTACATAGTGTCACTTTGAGGCACGAGTGTGGTAAAGGATAGTAGCAAAGTCCCTTATCTCTTTTTCTCTTATTTTTTTAATATATGGTGGGCTCATTCGGCCTCCCCCATCTTTATTTCCTCACAGGGACAATGCTCTAACAATGATGATTATCACACTTTTATTTACTTACAACTCATCGATAACTCGATATGATGAATGGAGCAACATGACTCCAATATGAATGCCTCTACCAGTGTATCGGGATGTGCATATGAACTTTGGTGGCTTTGCCACAAATGCTATTATGAATGGTGACTTTGCCACAAATACTATGTGAGCTCTATGTGATCATGCAAAGAAATATGATGATGAATGAACTAGTCATGTGAAGTGACGATGAAATTTGCATGGCAATATTTCTTGGAATGGCTATAGAAATGCCATAATAGGTAGGTATGGTGGCTGTTTTGAGGAGGATATAATATGGCTTATGTGCAACATAGCGTATCGTTTCGCACGGTTTGGATGCACCAGTGAAAGTCGCACCAATTCTCGAGGTGAGAATGGGCTATGCGCGGTACTAGAGAGTCTATCAAATATAAGGAGTTGAGATTGCGTATGTCCATGGTGTCACATTAGTCATAAAAAATCATATACTTATTGCAATGTTTTATTAGTCTTATCACAAATCAAAGTACTACTCGCATGCCCCAAGGTAGAGGGTTGGTAGGAGTTAACCGTCGCGCGAGTCCGACTCAAAACAACACTAGGTTTTCAACGAGGAATAGAAATGCTCCGACATCATTACCATGCCTTTTTGATTTTTGAGATGTTCGATAAGTTTTAACACCTCTTAATATCAGCATATATATGGATTAATAGTTATGCACTCACACCTTTTTCATATCACCACATCAATATCCATTAACCACAATCTCTCTATATGTGCTACATGATGGTTTTAATTATCAATTATTGAACACTCATTATTTTTGATTTAGTCTTATGAGACATGCAAATTACCGTCACTATTTGTCCAGCTATCAAACAAATATAAGTGAAGGACGAGAGCATATTATGTCTATAAAATCTACACGCTACCATGCTCAGAAAAATATAAGTGAAGTACTAGAGCAACAACTAAGCTCAAAAGATATAAGTGAAGCACATAGAGTATTCTAACAAATCATGATGATGGTGTGTCTCTCTAAAATAGGTGTGTCCATCAAACAATGATGGTGTGTCTCTCTCAAATAGGTGTATGTCTCTCAAATATATATATGATTAGGGTTTAGACCACAACAACCGATCTCGAGATAGACCAACTATATACTATGTACTACCTCATCAATACACCAAGAGCAGGGCGTAGGGTTGTACCTCCATCAAGAAGGCCCGAACCTGGGTAAAACATTGTCTCCTCCACTTCCTGTTACGCATCGATCCAAGATCCACAGTTCAGACCCCCCCACTCGAGATCAGCCGGTTTTGACACCGACAATAGTCTTTGAAGTTCTTTGTGTTGGAGTGAATATGATGAATCTGAAATTGTTTGATACATGTCGAATAATCATCTCACGAATACTTAAGGTGACATTGGAGTATCCAGATGACATTAGAGTTGATTATTGTGTATCATAGCTGTTATTTTAGTACGAACTCTTGGGTTGTTTGTGACACTTATAAGGATGGCTCAATAGATTGATCAGAAATTATAACTTTGAGGTGGTTCTACTACCTACAACAATTTCATCTTGTGTTCTCGGCTAGATAGGAACTTTGGAGTGGCTCTTTGTCGCACATTGAGGGATGATTATATGATTCAAGTATGTTAGCATCATTGAGAGATTGCACTAGTGAAGGTATGAACCGGCTTTATTTCCAAGTGTTCATATACCATTTTGCCCGTAGTTTACTATATGTTACCTTGCTGTTTTTCTATTTATTCAGATTATAAAAATCTATATCTACTATCCATACTACACTTGTATCACCATCTCGTCTCTGAACTAGTGAACCTATACAATTGGCCATTGTATTGGATGTGTTTGGGACACAAGAGATTTCTTGTATTTGATTGCAGGGTTGTTTGAGAGAGACCATCTTCATCCTACACCTCCCATGAATTAATAAACCTTAGGTCATCCACTTGAGAGGGAAAATTGCTACTCTCCTACAAAACTCTGCGTTTGGAGGCCCAACAGAGTTTACAAGAATAAAGTTGCATAGTAGACATCACACGTTCTTCAGTTGCACGATCCTTCCCGAAGTAAACTTCAGATTGACCGTGGCAGCACTAAGAACAGAAGCACTCGCACAATTCCCCACCAGTACGTACTCGTGACATGTGTCCTGGTAAGAAGAAAACAATGAAATGTCAGCACACACATGAATAATTACACCTGTGTCCACCCACCAATTGGTGGACTGACAAACTAAAAATACAGTAAATAAATAAACGTACTTGGATACACCTCTCTCATTGTTTCCCACAACCATATTGACAGACTTCGAGTCATGTCCTTTCTTCTTGAACTTGTTCGGGCACTAGTTGGCCCAATGTTCTTCTGAACCACAAGTGAAGCATCCACCTTTCGTATTGTCCTTCTTGAAGGTCTTCTTGCCCTTCTTCTTAAAGTCGTTATTATGTTAAATACCGTTATTTCCCTTGAACTTGTCGGAGTTGGAACCCCTCTGTACTATATTGGCAATAGAAGTTCCCTCGGTCCCTTTTTCATGCGAGTGTGTTGGTCTCGAAATCTGCTCAACACTCAGATGACCAAACACATCCTCAACTAAGAATTCTGATCTCTGATGTTTCAGAGTTGTAGCGAGGTTCCTCCATGAATTTGGGAGTTATGATGCAACCTGTGACAAATTTGCCCGGTAAAACGCAGTTAAGAAGCTCAACCTCCATAACTATGCATTGGATCTCATGAGCTTGTTCTAGTACAAAACGGTTCTCGACTATTTTGTAATCGTGGAACTACTTGATAGCATACATCTCGTTACCACCAACGGTTGCGCCAAATTTAGATTCAAGTGCCTCCAACAGATACTTAGCAACCTGCATATGTAGATGTGAGTCGACCAACTTATCTTCGTTCACACTAAGAACTGCTCCAAGGAAGATGGTGGTAGCCTCCCTGAACGCCTTCTCCTTATCAGGAGCAATCGTTCCCCTCGGAGTAACACCGACGACCCAGAGCACGTTCATAGTTGCGAGCCATAAGGTGGTTTTGGTCTGTCAATGCTTAAAATATATAGTGATAAACTTATCCGACTTTAGTGCAACAACAAAGCCATGGGCCAAAAATTGCCACATATTAGGTTTTTGGAATGTTGAGTAAATAGGCAATTTTTTGATTAAATTAATCCACGAATAAATCATGAGCATAAGGTAAACAGTACTAAGGACATACTGACATTGGATCATATTAGTGTGTACTAGACATATAGTAAAAACATCTACGTAGATCACTATGATTGTGGGAAAAGCCACAATAGTCTTCTTCGGCACAAGCGGCACAAGCAGCAGCCTCCTCGGTCGCCTTCTGATCAGCAATAGTCTTCTCGGCGGTTGCACATTCGGCATCGGTGGACATGGTGACGATAGAGACAATGTAGTTGAAGTGGACGAGGACGAATAGCGGCGAGTAGTCGCGTAGGATCGCTCCCCAAAAACCTAATCGCCCCTCTCCCGTACAGGATCCGGAGGTGATGGGTTTCAGAGGCATGCTCTCCCATCAACAATGGACGCGATGAATGTGATGGAGTCACCGACGACATCAACAACAAAAGGAATGACAGGGCCGGTGCGCGTGGAGAAGATGCGATCCGTTCTCGTGGAGTCTAAGGTTAGCTGACGCCTCACATATATATCTGCGTCCTGGTGAAGAGATGTGGGCTGAACCCACGTCCGAGTCGGCAAAAGACCACGATCCAACGTCTCAGATTATTACGTGTGTGTTATGGACTCTGTGCCCCTCACCGGCAAAACTAAGCGCATAGGTATGAGCTCGGCTCAATCCCACAACATGCGGCGTGTCGTGATGAGGCGTGACATGGCGTCGTGTGGCGAGGCGGGTAGAGGAGGAGGACCACAGAAGGGCTAGTTGACTTCTCAAGCTCCAATAATATGTGGAAAAGAATCATTTGTAAGGAGGTCCAACTCCTCTCCAACTTTCCGGGTGGTACTAGACTTACCTCTACCCTTAGTGTCATATAAACCACATAGACCCTTGTAGATTTCTGAAATTGTTAGATGACCCCTAGGTCCACCTCATACTCCAACAGTAAAAAACTGGTTTTACTCCTTTAACCGGAAACTAGCCGAACCCCAATATACGGTAGAGGAGGATAATTTACCCTCAACTGCTTATCTCCACCCTATATTTACTCCACCGCTCGACGATGGAGTAAAAAATCTTCAGTCCCCTCTCCCGCTCCTTTGCTTATCTTCCTTCCTCATTCTCATCACCGACACCCCCCTTCCGCCATTCCTCGATGGCCCCCTCCTCCCACTGGCCAGACCCCGTAGCCGGTGCTCTGCACCCCCGATCCGTGGCGTGGATCCACGCAAGCTACGGGAATTGAAGCGGAGCCTCCTCAATCTTCCACCACCACGTCAATGCGGCCCTCTCTTGTCGCATCTCCAACTTCCCCGACCTTCCTTCACTGTGGCAGGCGCAGAGGAAGTGCCTCGACGTCCGCTAGCGGCCATGGGATACGTGGGTGACGGAGATAACCGACCGCGAGACCCACACAAAGAAAGTGGCTCGGGTCCTTCAACATGGCGGAGCTGTCGCCCTCAAATACAACATGTGGCAGGTCAAGTTCCTCAACACAGCGGTGCGCCTCAACTTCCCATGCCCGACGACGCCCTTTGAGCTCACCTCGTCGCCATGGTGGCGAGAGCGGTGATGGCTCGGGAGGACCAGGAGGCAAGGGAGCGCATCGCGACACAGGCTGCCGGCGAGGCATACATGGCGGACCTTCATCGCTAGTACACCAAGCTTTAGAGGCAGAGTAGGCGATCTTCTCAGAGTGCACGATCAACGGGAAGGACGGCGACTCCAACAAAGGCAAAGACGAGGAGTTCGTCGTTGAAGAATGGCGACATGTCTTCCCTGATCCCAACGACGACGACACATGCCCGGACCCCATAGCGGTGCAATGTGAAGGCAAGATTGGCTCGACCTCTACAAGGGAGATGACAAAGGCTAGATTAAGTTTATGTTTAGGTTTAAAAACTTATGTCCGATGTGATGTGTCTAGTTTTGATAGTTTAAATCGAATTAGGTTGAATTTATGCAGATTTAGAAGTTAGCTAGATTCGCCCTAAATTTAGGAGTAGAAATCTTTCATTAAGCTTGCTCAGCCGCTATTTTATAGGGGTCGGTTATAGTTGGCCTTATGACCATTCCGTCAGAAGGCGCGTGCTAGGACATGTACAATGGTTTCATCTTAGAAGTGTCACGTACGATAAATGTTGAGGTAAAAAAGTAAAAAATCATAAAGAAAAAAGGGCTTGTCTTCTTTTATTTAAGAGACGAGCTCTTAACACTGAAGAGAAAATAATTATTTAAGTGAATGGGATGATTTCATTGATAGTGACTGCATGTATTTATATGTCCTGAACAGTCGTGAGTACATCTCGATTATAATAGTCGCGTCGTTTAGAAAAGGCACGACAACGGTTTGAGAGACACAATGTATGGACAAAGCCAATATTCTAACTGCTAAATAGAATATTTTAAGGAATATGCTAAGTGCCTAATTAGCCTAAATCTAAAGATATTTTATTGCTAACACTCCTCCTTGGACAAACTGTTAGTAATCTTCATTGTCTTGAGTGCTGAAAAATCTTGCATTTTCTTGATTATCTTGATCTTGTAGCTTCGAGAATCCTTGATCTTATATTGTCTATGTTTTCCAAAAAGATCCTGTGAAAAATATAAGTAAAACAAATAGAATTCGATATATATTGTTAGGATAATTAATCATCTCATTCAAGACTACATGAGAAATCCGTTGGAAAGCTCATAAGTTTATTTCTAAGAAATTTCTCCCCCTGAATTTTGCAAATTCCGTAGTCGTCTCATACCAATGCCATGAATATACTTTTGAAATGTTGCTGCTGGTAAAGACTTAGTGAAAAAATCTGCAAGATTGTCACAAGATTTTATTTGCAAAATATTAACTTTTCCATCTTTCTGTAATTTATGAGGAAAAAATAGTTTGGGGAGATATGTTTTGTGATATTACTTTTAATATATCCCATATGCATTTGGGCAACAAATGCGTCATTATCTTCATAGATAATGGTAGGTCATTCTAATGAACCGATTCCACATGACATCTGAATATGGTTTATCATTCTGTGAAGCCATACATTCTTGTGAGGCTTCAAATAATGCAATTATTTCAGAATGATTAGTGAAGGTTACTATCAAAGTCTGTTTTGTTGACTTCCATGAAATAACAGTTCCACCATATAAAAATACAAACCCCGTCTGTAACCTGGCATTATGGGATCATAAAGATATCCAACGTTAGTATAACCAATGAGGGTCATGTCTTGATTTTTCCGATAGAATAAACCAAGATCTTTAGTACCTTGTAAATATCTGAAGATATTCTTTACTCCTTTGTTGGAGCTGCACTATGTCGAGCCAGTAATTTTACTGCAAATGCAATATCTGGTCTAATACAATTTGCAAGGTACATTAGTGCTCCTATGGCACTCGGATATGGGAACTCGGGTCCCAATACCTCCTCGTTATTATCCCTAGGTCTAAAAGGATCCTTATTCATATCAAGGGATCGGACGACCATAGGTGTTTTGGACGGATATGATTTATCCATGTTGAATTTTTCCAAAATTTTCTGAATATAAGCGCGTTGATCAACGAATATTCCTGAGGGAAAGTGCGCAAGTTGTAAACCTAAGCAGAATTTGATTTATTCCAATTCTTTCATATCAGACTCTGTCATTGAATGATTGCGCACTACAGTTATATCTATTGCGTTGCCGATGATGTTTAGATCATCAACATATATCGAGATGATGCAAAGTCCCTTTGAGGATTTCTTTATAAATACACGTGGGCAATCATTGTTATTAGAGTATCATTTACTCAGAAGGAATTCACTGAGTCGGTTATACCATATTTTTCCCGACTGCTTCAAGCCATAGAGTGACTTTTGTAGTTTTACACAATACATGTTACGATTTATATTTGGATTCGGAATTTTAAGTCTATCACGGGCTTTCATATAAATTTCCGCATCAAGTGACCCATATAGATGAGCGGTCATCACATCCATTAACTGCATTGATAGGTTCATTTGTACTGTCAACGATATTAAGTATCATAATGTAATTTCACTCATTACATGAGAATATGACCGTCATAGTCGATACCGGGTCTTTGCGTAAACCCTTGAGCTACTAGTCTCGCTTTATATCTCACCACCTCATTGTTTTCGTTCATTTTTCGAACAAAAACCCATTTAGGTCCCACAGAAAAGACTTTATGAGGAGTAGGCATTATTTTATAAAATACCATTCTTTTGTTAAGCTAGTGTAATTCTGCCTCAATTGCTTCCTTCCATTTAGTCCAATCTGAGCACTTGAGGCACTCTTTTATAGATTTTGGCTCTGGATCTAGTTGAAGGGTTTCAGCAATTTTTGAGGAGAAATTTGTATCGACAAATGTAATGCTTCTATTGTATGTTTCTCCTGAATCAATATATTTATGGATATTTCATTAATTTCTTCACGCACCCTGTGATTTCCCATAACAACACCGTCTGATTGTTTCGATATCCCAACATTGTAATTCATGTGCACATTTATGTTGGGTTCTAAATGTTGAACATCTATTTGGTGTCCATCAACTTGAGGCTGATTTGCATTTAGTGTCATACATTTTAATATTCTTTGTTTTTCCGCGGAGGCTTTAGAGAATCATTTTCCCTTGTGACAAGATTTCTCCCCCCTTTATTTGTAATTGGGAGTTGAGTAGTTTTATTTGGTACCTCTACTCGTTCTGGTGCATTAAATACGGGGATATAAGATTTAGTGACACATTTGCGATCAGTAAATGCGTCTGGTAGGTTATTTGCAAAGTGTTGCAAATCTATAATTTTCTGAACTTCAGATTCAGATTCTTTAGTACATGGATCTAATGACTGAATGCGTGTAACATTCCAATCTATTTCTTCGCATTCTTTGTGGTTTGATTCTCCCCCTAATGTAGGGAAATGGCCCTCATCAAAAATTGAGTCAGCGTACCGGGCTGTGAATAGGTCCCCTGTTAGGGGTTCTAAATATTTTATAATTGACGGAGAATTATATCCCACATAGATTCCTAATTTTCTATGGGGACCCATAGAGGCATGCTGCGGTGGTGATATCGGTGTTGGAAATATGCCCTAGAGGCAATAATAAATTAGTTATTATTGTTGGAATTATGCCCTAGAGGAAATAATAAATGTATAGTTATTATTATAATTCCTGTATCAAGATAATAGTTTATTATCCATGCTATAATTGTATTGAATGAAGACTCATTTACATGTGTGGATACATAGACAAAACAGTGGTTGACATATTGTGGATCAGAAGTACTGTAGAATTTCTGTAAAGCATACAAGGTTGTTTGAAAGAAGTTTTCAAAGGAGTACCTGGATTACGCTACTTGAACGTTGAGCATCAAAGATCTATGGAGATAGATCGAAAGCGCTTAATAGAAGTTTCAACAAGATGCATGCCTTGACAAGTTTTTAAAAGAGTTCAAAATAGACCAGCAAAGAAGGAGTTCTTGGTTGCGTTGTGAGGTGTGAATTTGAGTAAGACTCAAAACCCGACCACGGCAGAATAAAGAGAATAGACGAAGGTCGTCTTCTATGCCTTAGCCGTAGAATCTAAAGTATGCCATGCTGTGTACCGCACCTGAAGTGTGCCTTGACTCAAAGTATGTTGAGAGGTACAGAGAGTGATCCATGATTGAATCAGTAGCAGCGGTCAAAATTTATCCTTAGTAACTAATGGACTAAGGAATTTTTCTCGATTATGGAGGTGGTTAAAGAGTTTGTCGTAAAGGGTTACGTCAATGCAAGCTTTGACACTAATCCGGATAACTATGAGTAGTGAAACGGATTCGTATAGTAGAGTAGATATTTGGAGCATTTCCGAATAGCACGTAGTAGCAGCATCTATAAGATGACATAAAGATTTGTAGAGAACGCACGAATCTGAAAGTTTCAGAACTGTTGACTAAAACCTCTCTCACGAGCAAGACGTGATCAGACCCCATAACTATATGGGTGTTGGATTCGTTGGAATCACATGGTGATGTGAACTAGATTATTGACTCTAGTGCAAGTGGGAGACTGTTGGAAATATGCCCTAGAGGCAATAATAAATTAGTTATTATTATATTTCTTAGTTCATGATAATCGTTTATTATCCATGCTATAATTGTATTGATTGGAAACACAATACTTGTGTGGATACATAGACAAAACACTGTCCCTAGTAAGCCTCTAGTTGACTAGCTCGTTGATCAAAGATGGTCAAGGTTTCCTGGCCATAGGCAAGTGTTGTCACTTGATAACGGGATCACATCATTAGGAGAATCATGTGATGGACTAGACCCAAACTAATAGACGTAGCATGTTGATCGTGTCATTTTGTTGCTACTGTTTTCTGCGTGTCAAGTATTTGTTCCTATGACCATGAGATCATATAATTCACGGACACCGGAGGAATGCTTTGTGTGTATCAAACGTCGCAACGTAACTGGGTGACTATAAAGATGCTCTACAGGTATCTCCGAAGGTGTTCGTTGAGTTAGTATAGATCGAGACTGGGATTTGTCACTCCGTGTGACGGAGAGGTATCTCGGGGCCCACTCGGTAATACAACATCACACACAAGCCTTGCAAGCAATGTAACTTAGTGTAAGTTGCGGGATTTTGTATTACGGAACGAGTAAAGAGACTTGCCAGTAAACGAGATTGAAATAGGTATGCGGATACTGACGATCGAATCTCGGGCAAGTAACATACCGAAGGACAAAGGGAATGACATACGGGATTATACGAATCCTTGGCACTGAGGTTCAAACGATAAGATCTTCGTAGAATATGTAGGATCCAATATGGGCATCCAGGTCCCGCTATTGGATATTGACCGAGGAGTCTCTCGGGTCATGTCTACATAGTTCTCGAACCCGCAGGGTGTGCACACTTAAGGTTCGACGTTGTTTTATGCGTATTTGAGTTATTTGGTTGGTTACCGAATGTTGTTCGGAGTCCCGGATGAGATCACGGACGTCACGAGGGTTTCCGGAATGGTCCGGAAACGAAGATTGATATATAGGATGACCTCATTTGATTACCGGAAGGTTTTCGGAGTTACCGGGAATGTACCGGGAATGACGAATGGGTTCCGGGAGTTCACCGGGAGGGGGCAACCCACCCCGGGGAAGCCCATAGGCATTGGGGGAGCCACACCAGCCCTTAGTGGGCTGGTGGGACAGCCCACAAGTGCCCTATGCGCCAAGGATAAAAATCAAAGGAGAAAAGAAAAAAAAAGGGAGGAAGTGGGAAAGGGGAAGGACTCCCTCCCACCAAACCTAGTCCAACTCGGTTTGGGGGGGGAGAGTCCTCCCCCCTGGCTCGGCCGACCCCTTGGGGATCCCTTGGACCCCAAGGCAAGGTCCCCCTCCCTCCTCCTATATATATGGGGCTTTTAGGGCAGATTTGAGACGATTTTCTCACGGCTGCCCGACCACATACCTCCATAGTTTTTCCTCTAGATCGCGTTTCCGCGGAGCTCGGGCGGAGCCCTGCTGAGACAAGATCATCACCAACCTCCGGAGCGCCGTCACGCTGCCGGAGAACTCTTCTACCTCTCCGTCTCTCTTGCTGGATCAAGAAGGCCGAGATCATCGTCGAGCTGTACGTGTGCTGAACGCGGAGGTGCCGTCCGTTCGGTACTAGATCGTGGGACTGATCGCGGGATTGTTCGCGGGGCGGATCGAGGGACGTGAGGACGTTCCACTACATCAACCGCGTTCTCTAAACGCTTCTGTTGTACGATCTACAAGGGTACGTAGATCACTCATCCCCTCTCGTAGATGGACATTACCATGATAGGTCTTCGTGCGCATAGGAAAATTTTTGTTTCCCATGCGACGTTCCCCAACAATCGGTACGTTTACAACGCAACCGAATTTTCACACATGAGAAATACTTGGCTGATTGCCATGTACTATTTGAAATGGGGAAGTTTCATGATATGCACTTGGTCTAAATTGCATGAGATATGAGGCGTGTAAAACCGCATGTCCCCAACAAGAGGATGGTAAATTGCAGTTCTGTAATAGTGGTCTAGCAATTAATTTTACTCTTTTAATTAATGATTCAACCATTCCATTTTGAGTATAAACATAGGGTACTGAATGTTCTAGATGGATCCCTAAAGCCATACAATAATCATTAAATGCGTGTGAACTAAATTCAACAGCATTATCCATTCTTATTGTTTTTATCATGTGTTCAGGATGATTCGTTCTCAATTTGATAATTTAAGCAATTAATTTGGCAAAGGCATGGTTACGTGTTAATAATAAATACACATGTGACCATCTAGTAGATGCATCGATTAGCACCATGAAGTACCTAAATGGTTCGGATAATGGTTGTATTGGACCACATATATCTCCATGAATTCTTTTAAGAAAATTAAGTGACTCATTTTAACTTTTAGATAAGATGGCTTAATAATTAATTTCTCCATAGCAAAGGCGATGCATACAAAATTTGATGATTTAGGAAATCTTTTAATTGGTAAATTATGACTAACAGAATTACTTATAATTTTCCTCATCATACCTATTCCAGGATGACCAAGGCGATCAAGCCAAGTCTTGAATTTATCAAGATTTTGAAAAAATATTTTGTACGCAACATAAGGTACGGGTTTTACATATGTAAAATATAATCCATGTGAAAATGAAGGGAATGTTTGAAGAGTTTGTTCCTCATATATGTTGCTTTTTGTTAAAAGCAAATATTCTTTGTTATCCACCTCTATTGTTTTTAGATGGAAATTGTTAGATCAAATATCTTTGAAACTTACAAAGGTATGTGTAGATTCAGGATACAAGAGTGCATTTTGAATTACGATAGTAGTAGTCATAGGAAGTGTGAATGTGGCTCTTCCTGAACCAATTATTGCTTTGTTACTTCCTATTATGGTCATAACATTTTCCTTTCTCTTAGTAAGAGTTTGGAAATATTTTGCTTCCCTTAGAATCGTGTTAGTGGTAGCACTATCCACTAAACATAACTATTCTTCCATCGGATTGTTCCAGTTAAAATTCTATAGATAGAAAGAGAATATTTTAGAATAAATTTACTTCTTATTCATATATTCATCAAATTACATACATAATATTTATATTACAATCTTAAATATAAATTCATTACAATATTATGTCTGATTCACATAATGCAATATACATAGTCTGAAAGACTTTATTCTACTTATTGTTATATAATATATAACGTCTTGTAGTATTTAAATAGCTAAGTGGCATCAACTTGTTTATGGAGATTAAATGAGGTCTCCAAAAACATCTCAGGTGTAATCCACAAGCATGTCTTTATCGAGGATGATATCGTCCTTTGGCTTGTATACTTGAATAGCACTTTGAGAAGGACGAGCTTGAGGGTTATCTTGAATAGCGTTGAAGTGAGCTTCAGCTTTATTTCCATGAACTTGTTAGCCTTTTCCGCCATACTTCATGTATAGATCCACAAGGTGCTTGGGAATTCGGCATTGATTAGTACGATGATTCATGCATCCACACCTTTGACAAGTTTGAGAGTTCTCATTTTGATCATTTTTCTTGAAATGACCTTTCCCCTTAGTTTGACCGTTGGTCTTCTGATCATTGTTGTTTTTCTATTTTCCCTTGAATTTCTGGAAGTTCCTTTTACGGTTTCCAAATTTACTAGTAAAATGAGCATTAGCATGTGCTTCAGGGATAGGCATGGCACCCGTTGGGCGAGCATTGTGATTCTTCATGAGAAGTTCATCACGCTTCTCGGCCTGAAGTAATGTGTATATGTGCTCGGAATACTTTGTGTATTTTTGTTGATGATATTGTTGTTGCAATATCCTCATCGAGGGATGGAAAGTGCATAAAGTTTCCTCTATTAAGTCTGCATATGAAACTTGTTGATTGCAAAATCTTAGTTTGGAGTTAATTTTATGCACGACAAAATTATATACAGCAACGGACTTAAAGTCCTGAAACCTTATAAGAGACCATTCTCTTTGGGCTTCTCGTAACAATACTGCTCTTTGTTGGTCATATCTCTCCTTGAGTGAGTCCCATAAAGCTAATGGATCCTCCTCCATCAAATATTCAGTTTTTTCAATCAGGATGGAGGTGGTACCTTATATAGTGCAATGTTGCATACTTTACCATTTGAGGTATTTCTGAAGCATTTTCGGGGGGTGCGGCAATGCAAGGGCAAGGTTACGTCCACTTAAGAATATCTTCATGTCCATGGCCCATGGTAGATAGTTACTTCCATCTATTTGCAGTTCTTGGAATTCTTTCTTATTGATGTAGCCATATTTCTTGCATGTATGATCATGCGTTTTATTACTTTTACTTGATAGTAGAATTTATTTTGGTAAACACTAAATATGTTCTAGAGGAACACTTATAATTTTTTAAGCCATATATGTGAAGATCATGAATTTTGATATATTTGGAAGAGCACTATGGAGGTATAAAAATGCCTCCGGGCAAACTGTAATATACAGTAGATGCTATTACCTTGTGATTGCACAAATATAATTCAAAAATAATCACATATTTTATTTGGCCTTTTTATCTCGTATGAATAAGAGAACTTTGCAAGAAAGATTATATTTCAAATGCAAAAACAAAATTGTTGTACCACACAACATGTTATAATATACTAAAAGCAAATTTATCAACATGTCATTTTACAAATTTGAAATTCTAATAGACATAAGGTCTAAAACATGTATTCACAATACCATACATGGTTAAAGGACAACTGAAGGTCCAAAATATAAATATAGCACACTTGATAATATACTATACTATAAATGGGCAGGTTTGCATGTACGCCTAGGTGATTAGTACTCCCTCCGTGCCTAAATATAAGTCTTTTTAGAGATTTCACTAGGCGACTACATACAGAACAAAATGAGTGAATCTACACTTTAAAGTATGTCTATATACATCCGTATGTAGTCCCCTAATGAAACACTTGTATTTAGGAACATAGGGAGTACACCACAAATAGATCAGGCGTGGTCTGTTTAATCTCTTTTTGGCCCATGGCATGTGTCGGCATCGCTGTAGCGTTGGACCAGTTGGCCAAAGGGGATCGTGGTGAGGGCGGATGTGTACGACCCCAAATCCAACGCCTCTTCTCCCGAAACACTAGTGCCACTGGCCCTACTTCACGTCGGCGCCCATGGCCCGCTTCTTCAACAGCAGAGTGGCACCTCCATAAAGGTGGAGGGGAGGGCGGCCACATGGAGGCGGAGATCCGCGACATGGCCGGTGAGGCCGAGTGCCTCGGGCGACCAGGTGCCGACGCGGATTCCAGCGGGGCGAGCAGACATGGCGGATGCAAGGCGGCGGAGTAGCACACGGGCTTCCGGTAAGGACGTCGGGAGTGCAGATGGTGGTGCTGCTACCTGGTGCTCCTTCTCCTCCACATCTGGTACTGGGAGGTTGAGGCTGGGGAGCATCGGACAGCAAGCGTCAGTGCGGCGGCCTCGATCTCCCCTGTCTTCTCCTTCGATAGGAGGTTGATGATGAGCCGGGGCTTGGGCGCGTCCAGAGAGACTACATCCGACGGCGAGGAGAATTCCGATAGTGGATCATAGCCTGGCGGGTTGAAGTCCTCCGGGTCTTCCTCGGATGGCATCGGGGACGGGAGGCTCGACCCATACCCGTAGCCTTGACAAGAGTACATCAGCGGAGGCAGAGGCGGTGTCACGACTTCCTCGTCGTAGAAGTGGCGATCTGGGTCATCGACGAGTCATCCCGCTCTTGGTTCGGCAAGCATCAATTCCATAGGTGCGTACATAGTCGGAGGAGGAGTGTCGTCGTTTACTCACGACGGTTGCCATGGGTAGGATAATCGAGAGTGGTGGGAACCAAAGGACACCGACGGGCTGCGGGAATGGGATTGATACAAGCGAGATAGACGCACGATGTATCCAGGTTAGGGGCCCTCCGTGGGAGATAATACCCCTAGTCCTGCCGGATTGGTTGATGAACAAGAGTGATTACAATGCGCTCCTTGAGTTGTTCGACGGAGGAGGAAGAAGGAGCTTCCGACTCGCGTCTACCTCTCCTGTGTGAGTGGATGAGTGTGTGCGTGAAGTTGACTGACCCTCTGCATGGCGGGGGATCGGGGGTTTTATAGTCGAACCCACCGACCTACAATATGGATAAAAATACATAAGAGGGGCCCGCCTGGCATCCTCGCTGGTTGGCCAAGGGGCCCGCCGTGGTCTAGTCTTGTCGTTGGAGGGCCCCGCCGTGGTCTAGTCTTGTCGTTGGAGGGGCCCGCCGGCTGCGAGGTCCCATCTAGCCATGGGACCCGTCGGCCAGCCAATGGGGCTCTCGCGTGAGGCCCACGCAAGACACGTGTGGTACGTCCGGCGTCGTCTTGCGAGATTCGTCATGGGTCGCTGGTACGACCATCTCCACTGTGGCCACGCCGATCTTGGTGATGGAGTGGGCGCTGGCGGGCTGGTACTGTGCTGGGTTGACGGATCGGAGTCGGCATAGGTCAGCGGCATGGCCGCTGACATTGTATCTGCAGTGCGCCTCAACCTTGTACCCGTGTTGACGCGTCTTCACCTTTAATCATAGAGTCCTATCATAGCCTAGGATCGTATGTGATAGGAACTCTCTAGCCGGCTAGCCGGCCTTGGAGTTTCCGTATCGCCCCTAGCCGTCAGGCGCTTCCTAGCCAGCCAGGAGGAGTGGCTGTCTCGCCCCTAGCCGACAGGTGCTTCCTAGCCGGTCAAAAGGAGTTGGCCGTTTCGAGGAAGCTGAAGATTCCCCTTGTACTTGGGCGCAAAGGAATAGGCTGGATGAGCCTACCCCGGGGTTATCTCCTCGTCAAGCAGGTAGTTCCGCGACATCTGTGGTTATATTTGAGGCAGAGGCCTTATCGATGCTAACTTCTGCAGCAACTTTCGGCACACGACAACGACCACTATTGGTGCAGCCATAACTCCTTGAGGTATGACCGCAAGCCTCTTCCCTTGGCTCGACTACCACCCCGCAATGGACATGGTGGAAGTTTTGGCGATAGACATGGCGGCAACGGAGGCCACCACGAGGGCCATATCGACAACGAGGAACACGATATGGTGCCTCGCAGTGACGGAGATCGTCGTTCCTGGGCTACGCTAATGGCGGTGACCGAAGTTCCAGCGGCGGCCAGACCAAAGGTCCGCCGAAGAAGAAGGAAAACATAACGCTCCCTAGCCACAAACCTAGCAAAAGCAAAAGCAAGGTCCGTGAAAGAATCCATCTCTTCTCACCTTTCTTCTTTCCTGTATCCATCTCTTCTCACCTTTCTTCTTTGTTGTAGTCTATTCTCTCTCTGTACTAGCTCTCTGTACTAGAACGATGCGTGCATGATATCGTAAAAAGAAAAAAAAATTAAAATGAATAAAGTGATTTCATCGATAGTGACTGTAGGTATTTATATATCGTGAACAGTTATGAGTACATGTAATAGTCGCGTGAGACGGTTTGGGAGATGGGTGCCACGGTTTGAGGCACACAACATATGGACAAAGCCAATATTCTAACTGCTAAATAGAATATTCTAAGGAATGTGCTAATTGCCTAATTAACTCAAATCTAAAGATATTTTAACTGCTAAATAGAATATTCTAAGGGATGTGCTAATTAACTCAAATCTAAAGATATTTTATTCCTAACAAGCACAATAACTCTCGCCATGTTTTTAGGAATAGATACATGCAAAACTTAAGCATCACCCTTATAACTTGTGAAGGGCGACGACCGACGCTCTGCAAGCTGCAAATGAGGGCCGGTAGAGCAGCAAACAGAGCCGGATAGGTGCTGCATGTGACGGTGACCGGCGAGCACCCGGTAGAGCTGCGAGGCCGCGACTTGCTGGACAGGTGCTACCTGCAACGGCAACGTTTGCTACGACGGCGAGCACCTGCTTCCACCCTCTGATTCTATCGTAGCACGTCGTGGGTGAAAACGAAAATCTCGAGGATGGCATCGAGCACAGAAGCAAATGCATGAACAAACTGAAGCTGCCCCGGCCTTTTCTTATTCACAAACTCGGTGCTAAACCGATCGATCCATCCAAACATGAGCAGTAGTACAACTCTAAGCAGGCAGGCAGGCAGGCAGGCAAGTAGAGAAACATCACACACTCTCTGACACGCACGAACACACACACACGTGACACGTTGACGCGCCCTCGCTCGGGGAGACGGACGCCCTAGACACGTACGTACTAGGAAGGCACTGGCACATGGCAGGCGGCGCGGCCGACCGACTGACATCCATCGGTCTGCTACCTCCAGCTTACGACGACGCCCTGGTGCCGGCGCCGGCGCCGGCGCCGGCGGTGTGGCCGGCGCGCGTCTCCTCGGCGCGGCTCTGGATGGCGTGGCCGGCCTGCTGCGTCTTGTGCCCAGCGGCCGCGGCGGCGTCGGCCATGCGCTGGCGCGCCTCCTCCACGTAGTCCGGCGTGCGCTGGAACGCCTGGCGCGCCGTGTTGGCGAGGACGGTTAGCGAGGAGAGGCCGCCGAGCCCGAGCGCGCCGGAGGCGAGGAACCCGGTGACGGCCATGCCGATGGTGAGCGCGGCCGGGACCAGCACGGGGCTGAAGAGCAGGAACACCGGCGTGGCCACGGCCAGCCCCACCACGGTGCCCGCCAGCGCCAGCCCCGACAGCACCAGCAGCAGCCCGCCCAGCGGGAACAGCGTCGCCACCGTCAGCGCCTGCGACGCCGACGGGGCCTTCTCCTGCAGCATGCCCTTCATCTGCTCGCCCATCTGCCCGTGCCCGTGCTGCTGCTGCCCTGCGCCGTACTGCCCGCCGTGCTGCACCTGCACGTAGCTCCCGCGCTCCGCCATTGCTCCTTCCTCCTCGCTTCGCTGCGCCGGCCGCCGGTGAAGTGGACCAAGATCTGTCAAGCTCCGTGAACTGAAGTGAAGTGAGTTGAGGTGGAGAGGGGATCGAGGCCACGGGAGCGATATATAGGAGGAAGAAGCGGTGACACGTAGGGAGGAGGCGGGGTACGTGGTGGGGGTGGAGGCTTGCATGGGCTACACCAGGCGCCTGAGGCAGCAGCCGTGTCGGGAGGATGCGGTGCGCGTGCATGCGTGCTCGACAGCTGAGACACGCCGTGACACTGCAAGTTTGTGACAGCGTGCCAGACGGAGAGCCTTTGTTGGCTTCCCGGAGGGCGTTCGTCGGCTCGTCGGCCGGCGAGCTCGTGTTTAATTACCGGAGTTTGCATGGTGGGGATCGGTGAAAAAAATTGTAGTGGGTGTGACATTTCGCGTGGTGCATGGATCATCCAGCTAGCCCGTTACTCTCAGCTTTTTACATGGCGCGTTCTTCCTTTTTATTTTTTTATTTTTTATTAGGAATACTTAAAACTCATCTAGGTGAGGTATAAGATATAATTTGTTTCATTTCTCTAGAAAATAGAAAACGGATATAAAATAGTAGGGTGTGTCTAGGGCTCATCTAGATGAGACTTGACCAAGTCACATCAAACTCATATATATGCTACTTGATTTTTATGAAGATTCAGGTTTTTATTTTTCATATTTTGTTTGATTACTTAAATGTTGTGAGGGAGTCAGATGAGACTTTGTTAATGCTCATCTAGATAAGAATTAGTAGCAAACCCGAAAATAGTAATAATCACAACCCACGTCAGCACACGTACATCTTAAAATATCACATTCAATAATTATAAAGGTGAATGAGGCATAACTAAATTCATTTAGATGAGTTCTATCAAAATCGTTATTTATTTGCAAACAAACAATCTTTGTACATCCGAAGATGCTTCCAAACCTTTTGTTAAAAGTATTTGGAGCATCTACAAACACAGATAGCTAATATGGGTTGTTAAACACGAGTGAACACGGCCGGGGATGACCGTGAAAGTTGACTAGTCACACTAATTGCATCTTTGATAATCATACTTGTAGTTTTTATTTCTTGCATAGTATTTTCATACAAAACCATGCAACGGCAAGATCCACATATTATCAAACTACCAATTACAATGCACGTCCTCTTCATCAGAGATGTTGATGAAGTTCGTGTTGGAACCATCGGCCTCGTCGTCATTGGTGGTCGGGTGCACCACAGGTTCCTCATCGTCCTCCGTGTCGGCGTAGATCGTCGATCCGTGACCTCCTATCAAATGAAGTGGAGATTGGCCTCCACCTCCGCGCTTCGATTGGATGGATTCGAGGATGGCTTGATGCTTCATCGCCTCTTCTTCCTACGCCATCTCGTACTCCGCCAACACCTCGGGGATGCCAAAGAGCCATGACGCCAAATTTGCCTCCTTTGTCGCCTCCTTCTCCTTCATGTCCGCTCCCTCGTCCCCTGGCTCTGGCTCATCATCGTCCTTCGCCTCCTCCTCCTTGATGGCCACTGCCTTCTTCTCCGGCTCTGGCTCCTCACCATCCTCCTCCTTCTTCGTTCGTGGCAAATTCGGAGGCAGACCAGTTGTGATACGAGCCGGTGCTCCAGAGTGAGCATGGCGTAGGTGGTGATCTGGCGCCTCGACATGGATAACGGCGAATGCATTGGAAGTCACGGCAACGAAGGGAGAAAGGGAAAGAAATGGGTGGGCTAGAGTTGGGTTGTAGCCATTCGGCTTAAATAGCCGGACTTGGTTCCTTGGGCGGCATGCCGGAACAACACCACGTGGCACCATGAATGCGTCCTCACCAATAAACACATGAGCCCTCCGTCGGAACTTTGGTTTACGTGGTTGACCGTGTCGACCTAGCGGTAGAGTCCTATGTGGCGGGCGCATCTGAGCATCCCATATCCGCCCCATATGGGCTTGGCATTGGGTTTGACCGTTAGTCTCGGCGTTGGGGTCATATTTTTCATGCCCGGACACTGACCGAACAGCCCGCCCAGCCGTTTGGGGCAGATTGGGGGGCTTCGGTTGTCGAGGCTCTTACAAATGGACCACCGCTCCCCACAAACATCATGCGGATAGACCGGACACCATCTGAACCAAAAAGGTAGCCTAACCAGGATCCTAAACGCAACCCATACGTTTGGGTTGTCCGGCATCCCCTCATACCATCCCATGTGTGGGCAAATATATATGGAGACATCGGGGCGCGTGTGTCACACTCGTAGGACCCTCATGGAAACCCCTCGGTCTGCCGGAGAAGGTCGTCAGTTTGATGACTACATTCATCGGTTCGAGGAACTCTGGTCGTACACATATTCCTTCTTTCCCTCCCTTTCGTGTCACCATCGGGTCCCATGTCACCTTCCCTTCCGCTCCGACCTTCATGACCGCCATGGTAACCTACTACAAAATGCTAATGCCCGAGTGTCACGTGAAGATCGTGCGGGAGATGAGTGTTGCTGAGGAACATCACGTAGTCGCTCGCCTTACGGATGATGGTGAGGCAGAGGTCTCAAAACAGAAGGAGGAGAAGGTGGAAGAGGAAGCGAAGTAGGAGGTGACGAGCATGAAGGTTGATCCCGACGGATTTAGGATGAAGGAGGCGGAGGAGCAGTTCCACCTTGCCCAAACCGAGAAGGCGGAGGCGTGGTTGGAGTAGCGAGCGGGTGATACCACATTCATGTTGAGTTAGCATTAAATGGTAGCCCAATGCACATAGCTCTCACTTGCGCGGGGTCCGGAAAATAGTCCGACCATTTTCTTTTTTACCCAGATTTTTCCAGCATTTCTACAACACACTATTTTCAGGACTTGAACTTGTGACCTCGTGGTCATAAGACAACAGTTTTACCGTTGTGTCAAGGCTCTCCTTCAAGTTGACGTGACATTCACAATAAAAAAATATTTATTTTATCATCTACCTACTCAAGGACAAGTAGGGATTAAGCTTGAGCATGTTAATACTATCAAGTTTATATACAATCTTGGTTATGTTCATACTACTTTTATATCATTATTACATAGTTTTGACGCTACAACTTTATTGAACTAATATATTAATCTAGTGCCCATTGCAAGCTACCCTTTCTTGCTTCTTTTTTTACTTTGCAAAACAATACTATTTCGGAGACCAAAAAATAAAAAATAAAATATGTCATGAAGATTTAAGTTGGGAGTACACACGAGAGGGAAAGGAGCCACCTCGGGGGCATAGTTTAAAAAAACGAACCAAAAATCAAACCGGAAAGGTTGTCGGTTCAGGTTTTTACCGGTCGGACCACCGGTTCACCGGTTCGATTGTCGGGTTTTTAAAAAAAATAATAATAAATGCTGAGTAATATATGTGCTAATATAGTATGAAACAATTGTCAAAAAAAATATTTGCATGTATCGGACAATAAAGTAGCATAGCCAAATTGGTTAGAGGGTCGTGGGCAGGCCTCGCGTATTGCTCACATGTACTCGGATCGAATCCCACTTCTCTTAATTTTTATTAAAATATTTTTCTGGTTTTTCCGGGTTTAATGACCCGGTTTTTCATTGGTTTTTCCAGAAAAACCGGCCGGTTCGACCATTTTTTCCCGTGTGATTGCAGAACGGTCTTGTTAGCTTTAAAACCCGATGAGGCTGCCGGTTTCATTTTTTCAGGACCGACTGCCGATCCGGTCCGGTTTTTTAAACTAGGGGAACCCTATGGGACATATATGGTGGATCGGCACAATGTGGGCCTGGACCACGCTGAGGGGACGTGTCACCCCCTAGGCCAGGCCCCTCGGCCCCTATGCCTTTACCTACCCAGAAAGATTTATTGAGAAATTTTCCTGTCGTCGCTACCACGTGTTTCAAGGCAATTCAATATGAAGGCATTTTCCAATACCCTATCGGAGGGGGAATTCGTCGACGGAGCTATCTTGATCAACCTCAGTGCCCTAATAACCACGAGTGAGTAGTACTTCTTGGATTATGGGTCCATGACATTAGCTATGTGGCATCATCTCAACCTTGTTCTTCAATAGAAACATCACATCAACTCTCCTACATGATTGTGATCTACGTGATGTAAGAGCATCTCCAGCCATTCAGCCCCTCAGGGGCATGAAATAGGCGTCGGCTTGGGGCGCGTCGGCGAAAAAATCAACGTCGGGGGGGGGGGGGGGGTCACCGTCAAAAAAAAGGTCGTCCGATTTGTTAAAAGAAAGTCGGCCCAAATTCGGCCAAAACCTAATCAAATTCAAAGGAAATTCATATTGTTAATAGATCAGATATCTTTTTTCGAAGCAAAAAATATGAGCTATAAAAACATTTTTTCAATGTTTTTCCATATTGTTAATAGATCAGAGATCCTTTTCCAAAGAAAAAATATGAGCTATAAAAATGGATAAAATATTTGTTTCTTCTTTTATATTTTAAAAAATCAGTTGCATCTTTTTTTATGAAGACATGTTTTCTTTGTTCTTTACAAAAACCAAGTATTTTTTTAATCATGTGTTAAATTATGTGCAAATAAAATATACACACATGTAGAATACATCTGCATAGCCACGTGGGACATTTTTTCCGAAGAAAAAAATGAAAATTCGAAAATGTATTTTGATTATTTTTTTCCCAAAAAAGCGGGAGCTGTGAAGATTAAATAGGAGACATAGGACGACAATAGAGTTTCTCATGAAACTGCAAAATTATGTTTAAACTCTAGTCTGATGGGTTATTAGTTGTGAGTGTCCCGTCCCACTTGACAAATTATGTTTAAACTCTAGTCTGATGGGTTATTAGATGTTTCTTAAATAAATCTAGTTGCATTGTGGAGCATGACCTACTCTTATGTTAGGAGAAGCAACGAGAAAAGCATCTTGATCAGCGGCTTGGATCAAAGAGAAGCCCGCATAAAGAATACCCTTTTTTTGACGAGATAAGTGTCAAAGGTAAAGACACCTCAAAGCTCGCTTTCTCTCGGCATTGTTCTAGCCTTTTAAGACCCCTCAGATTCATCCCAAAACTTCGAGCTTGCAGGGCTCTATGGAATGTCTCTTCCCCTAAACGATATTCAAAGTGAGAGAATGATTGTATAAACACGAGCATGATGCATCAAACCAGTTACCAAGGTGTGGTGCGCATCGGGGGCTCACGATCCCCGACCTCGTACCTGTCATCGTAAACCCTCAATGTATCCCTCGGTTCCCTTCTTCTAATCGTGGTTCAAAATTCAAAATCACTATGCTAAATCTTGTTGCAATGCCGGCCTCACAGAAAATTTGTGTTTACCAATGAACGTATTTTGATCCCTTTAGGGCGCAGCTTATTTCTTGCTGGTATACTTTCTTCTTTATTCAGATAGGATTGTGTTGTATTTTTTTTCAGACTTCCGTCGTAATTAGGAGTGTGTCTTTAAACAGCAGTGTATATGACATGCTCTTGCTAAAGGAATATGGCTAGAGGTTTCTTGCAAGTATGGTTTCTAAACAAAATATGTTTTAGTACCAATGAAGTATGAAATTTTAGTTGTTAGGTGGTAGTAGTACAAGGGATGTTTGATGTGACATGGGCATTTGACTGAAAGCAAGAACAAATTGTGTACACTGAAAATGTAGTGACTGGAGGCGCGTCATTGGGCTAGGTCAGAGCTTGAACAGGCATGGAAAGATGCATAACCAAATCAGGCCAATGTTCAAACAATATGATTGTGACCCGTTAGAAAGCATGGGCATTAAGCTAGTGGCTAGTAGCACTTTAGCAGTCAATTTCTCCCTCTATTTTTTTTTAGTTTTTGTAGCAGGAGCTGTTGATGGCAAGGGCATATGTCAAAGTGCCCATACAGTTTCAACTATTGACCATACGTCCAGACCCATATTTTCTTTTGCAAGCTCCATAGGAATTGAAAGATTGCAAGCTTCATGCATTTAATTCAACCAAGCAAACACAGTTCTTAATAATTCCAGCCATGCCAAAATACTCTCCATTATTGACCATGGCCCATGGGATCATTTTATAAGCTGACCAGCATTGGTCAGCCTAAAGGCAAACAAGATATGCTATTGCTACGCACAACACAGAACTCACGGCAGGCGTTGGCCAGGAACAACCACGAATCCAAATTCTTTCTCTCATGTTCCAAGAAATAATTGTCAGCATCATAAGGTTTTGCTAGATCAATCTTTATTTACTAACAATGCACTAGGGAAATCTCACAGAGATCTCTTGAACTGTGTTAGACTAATAACAAGATTTCCTCATGTCACAACCTAACGAGCTCAATGAGGAAATAATACAAAGTGAAAAGACAGATGGTTTTAACAATATATAGCATATACAACGGCACTTCATCAGACCAATCATCAACATATGACCACATCAACAAGACAGGGATTTTCCAAAAGTTGTAGGTCTCATCCCCTCTGAACAAGCTTGGCCTGCACAGGAGAAAAATGAGAGCTGAGTTAGCATGCCCAACTGTCAATTATCAGCAGATTAAGTTCTTCCAGGAAAACAAGATTCTCACCATAAGTTAAGAAAGCTCCTCAGGGCAGCTCAGAAGAATCCATGATACTGTCTATTTGTCAGAAAGATTTGACTTCAAGATGTGCTACTGCCAAAGTAGTCCCGGATAGTCTTCCTTTTCAGCGAAGGCGGTGGGTTCAGGACCGAGGAGGGGCTGCTCATTTGAGCTCCTGGGCTGTTCCTAGTATCCAGGGCCTCCTCCTGGAATAATGAAAAGGCTCTCTTTTTCACAGACTCAGGCGTGCCAAACTCCAGTACTCTGGGCCGGAGAGGGGAGTGTGAACCTGGCAATTCACTGCCAGCACTGGTGCAGGCTGCTACATCTCTTGAAGCAGTCGTTCGCTCATGGCTAGCCGATCTTGGGCAGTCAATGATTGGCGCAGTTACCCTCTTACGGATGACTGTCGGGGAGCTTATGTTGGTGCAGTCTATTTTCTTGGTGTTCCATACACGAACCTGATGCACAGAACAAAGTGTCAGGCTGTCAGCAGCAGTTTAAAGTTTCTGACTAAACTCATGTTCTTTCTATTTGTACATTGTAGTAGATGCAAAATATTGTAGATGCCCCTAATCATAGTGAGATGAGTGGGTCCATTTTGTTGTAGTGTTTGACAAGGCAAAATTAAGATGAAACTTGCAAGCTTTTAAGGAGACTCACCGTGGCATCATCAGATGATGATGCTACCTTTCCAACCTCCAAAGCACACCTGAAATTGTGGAATTCACATTGCAACATGAGCATTGTAGTGACAGTAGGACTATAAGAAGTAAGTATTCTTGATAGATCATACCAGTCAACTGAAGTGACTTCACCCCCATGGCCTTTCAGAACTATAGGGCCACTTTCAGGTTGATCCACCTACATTAGTGAAAAGGAATCAGCATGAATACAGTGTATGTGATAGAAGAAAAGGGTAATCTGAACACAACAACTACCTGCCACAAGTAAACATTGCCATCGCTTGAACCACCTAAAATATGAGTCCCATCAGGACTAATAGCAGACTGCATTCAAGCACCAAAGCAGGTGTTAAATAAAGAACATGAAAGAAACTAAGAACATGCAGATGGAAGAGAAGGCTAAACCAGTTAGCCACTCACCTTGACAAAGAAAGACTCAATTTTGCTTCCCGTGTAAGTCTTTATTGGACCCTTGTCCATGTGGAGAGTACTATACAGATAGATCCTAGAAGTGGAAAGCTTATTAAGTCAGAAGCAATCCCCTCCAGTGACATCATTTTTTTTTACAGTTCCGTATGGTGGTCAAATGTTATGCTGACCTGTGATCCATGCATGACGCGGCAATATAAGCACCATATGAGTCTTGAGACAAGGACGAGATCCCATGTGTCACCCCCTCCTTCTGTATGAAAGGATCAGTCAGCCTTGGAATTGAACTACAAAAATATTATGTTGCAATTGCAAGCTGCTTGCTTACAGAAGGTTGTGCTGTTGATTGAGAGGTTTTGTTGGAGACAGGCGCTTTAAGGTTCCGTGTATCCCAGAATTTCACAATGCTGGCAGATAATTATTGTAAGTACAAGATGCATACATTTCAAGAGTTGGATAAAATCAAACTACAGAAGAGGTGCAAGTGTTAAAAGTGGTGCGTTCATAATTGAAACATACCACTGGCTTGCATAATTTGACATATAAACTATATGAACTTTGGTAGTAAGTGCAGAATAAACTGGATGCTACCAATGCCTTACTTGTCTGCGGCACCAGAAGTAGCAATGGAGATATCATCTTTCAGATAAAGAACTGATGTGATGCTCGTCGAAGCTCCCTAAAGATGACCATTATCAGAAAATGAACCAAGGGGAATGTACAGTCACCAGCAAAAGGATTCTATGTAGACTCAATACCTTTGCTCGAGACCTTGTCCGATTCCTTCGGGTGGGACTGTGTGCTTCTTTGACAACAGCAGAAGATCTAACATGTAAAACAGCTGAATTCAGTGAAAGATGCTATATTGCTACGGAAATTTAATAGTTGCAGTTAAAAAGGAGAATTTAGATTGCAGTAGCCATTAGATAACATACATGAGGCATGCTTCACCATGACCATTTGGGGTTTTGGGGTCACATCTTAGATCCCAAAGTGCAAAAGAACCATCTCTAGAACCGGAAACAATCAGATCTGCATAGACAAAACCCAGCTTGAATTCGAGTTCACAAACTTATGCAGACATGTCCCAAGCTAAGTTAAACAGGTTCAGATATACAACTGACCAGGATTTGAAGAATGGCATGACAGTGACTTGACACTTCCAGTGTGCCCTGACAGAACGCCAAGGCATTTCTTATTCTCCACGCTCCATATCTTTACCTGATGCAGTACAACCAGTCCCAGTGAGATCATGCAACAATCAGACCAAGGATGGTTGGTGCCATGAGAAATTAGATGAATTGACTGATCGTTAGTGGTGTACTCACAGTCTGGTCGCCTGATGCTGTCAGTAATTGGGATCCCTCCTGAATAAAAGGCATATAAACACAGCTGTTAACTTTGCCAGAGACGAACAAAAATTACTGCTGGGAAACAGAAAGCAGATGCAGCATACTGCAGGTAAATGTGGTTACCTTGATCCAGCACACGTCAAAGATGGCATTGTTGTGGGCAACCCAATCGGACAGCCTCGTTTCAGCTACAAAAGAGCGAGATTTCAGATTGGAACTAGCCAATTTTAGCGCGGAATACCCAAAATGTCAGTCAGGGGCAGCTGACACGGTACTGCTAGATCAGACGTGGGCACAGGAGCTAACCTGACTTCTCGGTGGACGAGGATCTGGACGGGAGGCGGCGGCGGGTGTCGTAAAGGGCGACATAGCCGTCCTCGTCGGCGACCGCCAGAAGGCGAGAGATCTGCGGGGCCTGGACGAAGGAGGGGAGGGATCAGCTCGCCGAACCAAACCAAAGCCTTCGACGGCGCGAAAGCAGCGGGAAATCGGAAGGGGGGGTACCTTGCAGAAGGAGACGGCGAAGGGGATGGCGACGACGCCGGAGTGCTCGACGGAGATGACGCCGCAGCCGCGGCCGCCGGGGTCGGAGGAGAGGTCGGAGAGGTAGGGGAGCCGCGCCGCGGAGGCGCGCGCGGGGGCCCTGCCGCCGCTGAGCTCCCGCGCCCGGAGGCCGCCGAAGAAGGACGGCGGCCGCCGCATCGCCATCGGGGGGAGACGTACGGGGGGCGGAGGGGGCGAGGAGAGGAGGCGTCGGGCGCGAGTTGAGGCGGGGGCGAGGAGGGTTGGCGGGCGAGCGGGGCGCCGAGGTTTATGGGAGGAGTTTTGCTCCGCGCGGGGGAACGGGGAGGGGGGCGCCGGCGGGAAGAGCGTTTTCGTAGTGGCGCCGCGGGAAAAAGGACGAGGCCGCGAAACATGGCGGCGGTGGTGAAATCCGCGGCTTGCTTGGCGCGTTGGGGTTTGCGTCTCGCTGACAGGCGGGGCCACCCGAAGCCTCCCGCGCACGGTCCAGCTTCCATCGAACCGGCGCTAAAAAATGTCACTAGTCAAGGTGGGCCGACGCTGGGCCTGGAGCCTCGGGCCGACTGCAAAGTGCAAAGGTGTATTACTTTTACTCCACAAAAAAAAAAAAAAAAAGGTGTATCACTTTGTCAAAAAGTTCGTCCAAAAATGCTGGCATGGGTGTTTTTAGGTCTCGTCTTGAACTCAAATTTAGCTCCTTTTTTCCCTAGTTATAAATGCTTGAGTGTTCTCACGGAATGGTGAACAAGTAGATATTTGAGGTTTATTGAGAAGCGGGCGATAATTTGGATGCGACTAGCCTAGGTATGCACTAGCTTCCTTGTGTGGTTTGACGCCGGGTTGCATAAGAAACTCATCAGGGGGTGGCTTGGCGATAGGATGGAGTTGGAGGTGATCGCATCGAACATGACGGTGGACGGAGTCCTTGGCCGTATGCCAGGACGGGCTAGCTGTTTTTGGGAAATCTAAGTACTTTTTAAAAAAAAATCATGCATGTATTAATGCTTTAATAGTTACTAGATTGATACCTCACACATTGTTCGATATTTGGTTGACATATGTTTCAATGATATTTGGTCGTATGGAACATGGATTCTTGGATTAACATAATAAGTTGAAATGCATGTGCTTTATTGTGTTTGGTTGTTGTATATTTGTTCCGTGATGAACTGTCGGCACCAGTCCTACATTTTTCCTCTGTGGACCGAGGAGAAAGGGGGCTCAGCAGGATTGTACCATGAGAGAAGCACGGAGGTCAACCCGCTTCAAATATGGAACATGGATTCTGGCAATGCAACGTTTCATTTTTGGTGGATTTGATCGTATGAAAATTGTACTATTAAGAGGGGGTTTGCATCGAAAAGATTTGGATGGAATCAATACATACACATTCTTTCGCACCTATGTTCATTCCCCGCATCTCTCGAGCTCCAGCTGTGTCTTTATTCTGGTCCGTAAAGAACCAAGCGGAACTACCTCTTATCTGCGATAGTACCGCTCTAAGGAGCGATAGTACCGCTTATGGGCGGTAGTGCCCTTGCCTAGTGCTGCCGCCTTTGGGGTCTCGACATTTTCGTGTCGTACTCGGCGGTTTCTGACCGTAAGTTTAGCGCAATAGTACCGCTCCCCAACAGTAGTATCGTATGTTACTACCGCGCCACTTCCGCCCTTCTTTTTGGGTCTGGAATCCTCAGCGGAATCGGAGCGGCAGTAGGAAGAGGTACTACCTCTTATCGATGGTAGTACCTGTAACGACCAAGATGCGGTCCTTTCCGATCTGGGGGTCGAGGCCCCCGAATAGGAAAGAAGCGCATCTAAGCGTTTCGCAAGCAAGTAACATAGCACAAATAATAATAAAAGTAGACAATTCGGGATTCAACTTTCTTCTTATTAATAACTCAGAGTACAACACAGATACAATCAAGGTAGTTCCGTTACGGACTACAAAACATGGAAATGCTATGCTACCCTGCCTGCAGGCCCACGATCACGACCACGCCTCACTCCTCTGGATAGTTCACGTAGAGGCGGTCTGTCTCCTCGTCGTACTGCCACGCCAGCTGGGTGCCGTCGGGGTCATCTGTCTCTGGGGTACCTGTACCTGCTGGGAGTTTCGGAGGAATCCGTGAGCCACGGGGACTCAGCAATCTAAGACCTTGGTGTCAGAACTAGTCATGTTATTAGGTAGGGTAAGGGTGAAGTGTATCAGGCTGCAGCACCCTAAGCTTGATTAGGTGGCTAACTTACGCAAAGTAGAAATGAAGGTGGTCTACACTAGCGGTCGGGACTACTTGATCACTAAGTGATCCTGAACACCTACCTACGGCATTCATAACCCCACCGTGTTCCCGATCGAAGAGAGATCTTCGAAGGGACAGTCACGGTTACGCACATAGTTGGCAATTTTATTAGTTTAAGTTTAAGTTCTCTAATACCGGATGTTAACAAAATATTCCAAGTTGCCACATAACCGCGGGCATGGCTTTCCGAAAGATTAAACCCTGCACGGGTGCTCCAACTAGTCCATCACAAACGAACATAGGCCGCAAAGGCATCCTCTATCACGAATCTCGTGATCTCGTCGGATTCCTTAGAGGAAAACCTCAACTCTGGGGGAAACCAAATCTTCACGGGGATTCCTATACGCAAGATATACCGCTAAGGTAAGACAAGACTAGCAGGACCTCCCGACGTGTCGACGACCCTGATAAGAGCCGCATATCTCAGTCTCAGGACACGCCGGATAAGCGAAGCGTACGGTGGCCAGAGAAATCTCCCGAGTTGCCCCGAGATGGCCCCACACGGTACTCTAGTTTGAACCAACGCTCATGAGGAGCACTGGCCCGGGTTGTTGATTAAAATCCTCGGGGTAGCTATTCCCTATGCATTTTAATATTAAGTGATTAGCAAGTTAACACCAATGTTGGGTCCTGCCGGACAAGCCTTAGCACTACGCGATTTATCGAGGGGGTCCCCATAACAACCCTGAACGTGTTAGGAGCGATCATTGTGGAATCAAACACCGGTAACCGGTAACTAAGGCGGCAATAACGGAACAAAGCACCTGGCAAAAGGCTAGGCCTCCCGTCATTTACCAAGTATATAGGTGCATTAATTTAATAACAGAATTTAAGATAATGATATCAAAGCTCATGTTATCACATGAGTCAAAGTACTTGCATCTAGCAACGCTAACATTAGTAGCTGAGCAAGCCTACTTAGCCACACAAGTTTGCTAGGAAGGAGAATGGTGTATGGGCTCATGGCATATGAGGAGGCAATTTAATTTCAGTGGTAGGCAGCGAGCAATATGACATGGAAACGAAAACTAGCATAACAAGTCTAGAGATGGAATCAAGGTCATATCATCTTGCCTGTGATATCCTCAGCTTGGAATGGTTCTGGATCGTCCTACACGTACTCTCCTGACTCCACGTATTCGTTCTCCGAACCCGGTGCTACCCAACATGAGAATAACAACCAATGAACAGCAGCACCACCAGATGCAACAATCACATGATGCATGAGATGAAAAATGGGCATGCATCACTAATTCTATCACTAGCACAAGCAAAATAAACTACTGCAAGTCTCTGGACAGAACTGTACACTAAGCTATTTTGACATGCATGAGAATGACATGAACAGATGCGGCTCGTGAAAACGATGCAAAACCATATAAAGAACATTGCCAACGGAGCTACGGAGCTACGGGAATCAACGAAACAAGATATGAAGCTCTACGTGGAAGATTCAACACCACACACTCAAATGGCACAAATCTGGTATTTCCAGGTTGCCAAGACATATAACAACCCAACATGAATGGATTGGAGCAGGGAAGAACACCACAACATCAACTAAGCACACACATTGTTAAAAATGACTATACTACATAATCTGCCACAATCTGCATCTTACCTCTTTGGGAGCTACATGCAACATAGCTACAGGCCTCCAAACATGACAAATAACATATGTGGCTGTTGCCAACCAAGAACACTACAAGCACCAGCAAGAATCACAACAAAAGGAATTAAACTCTAGAAGATACAAGGCCACAAACTTTCCCAAAACCATCAGATCTCATGGACTTAGTGAAAATCCCTGCACCTGAGTTTCTGTCTTTGTTCTGAAGCTTTTTGACAGCAACCAAAACACAACCTACTGGACTCCAAATGATTTGAAATTTGACAGGGAGCTTCACAAACATATCAGGTTAAAAATCCTAGCACTGAACTAGAGCTAGTTCTCAACAGAATGACCAGCACATCCTCATCTATAAGAGAAGAAAATGTTTCCAGAATCTCAGACTTAGTGAAATTCCAGATCTCACTAAGCTGGACTTTTTCAGCCACATGCCCACTTTGTCTAGGCATAGTTTGCACACACATAACACCAAGTGATAAATGACACCACTATAGTGTATAGCAAAACCCCTACTACTATCACACAAAAACTCATGCCCTTGGGCTCCACCTATTCCATGGAATCAAAGATCAAACTTGCAACAAAACTGAATATGTCAACTCCATAAAGTTTCCTAATGGCAAAACAAACTTCACCACTAGATTCCTTGGGAGATTCTACCCCAAAATCATCTATAATATGTGGACACTTACTTGGAACAAGTGGCCACAAATTAAGGAAGAGGAACTACTCCAAATCATGCCTAGTAATTAGTGCATCATTTCATGTAGTTCCTACTAAGACAACAACTACAAAGGTTGTGTTCATGTGCACAATGACAAAGTGACATGGGGGTTTGAACCCCATGTTTGTGTCATGCACATCAACAACACAAATACTTCTCACAAGTCACCCCCACACACAACATGCTCTCTCTCATATTAAACATGAGGAGGTGCACAACTTGCAAAGGTGGGAAGGTACACACACACACATATGTCAAGCACAACATATAGCTAGTCCTACACATGCTAGTTAGAACATACACTAACTACACTCACATCATGATTCCAACACCTACACACCTAAGCTTGCTCATGTGCACATCAAGGCACATCATGCCTTGGCATGTGTGAGACACACACACATCAATCACACTAGCACCACATGGTGCAAGAGCCCAACACCAAGCACAAGAGAAACACACTCACATACATAACTATTCAAGTGCAAACCACAAGCTAATACACACACATCATGGTGTAGCTCAAACCTACACTCATGCTCGCATGGGTGTGTACGCATAAGTGTGTGGGGAGACACACACACATGCACAAAACTACAAACTCACAAAGCTTAAACTCAAAGGCTTGTGCAATTCCACAAGCATGTGTGTAGGGTCACACACACACTTGCACACACACTCACCCTCAAGCACTCACTCACACACACATAAACCTACACATCTACCATAACACACATGAACACTACATACATGCTCTCTCTCACTCCTCCATCAAACAACAGGAAAAAAATATATGAGGGCACTTGTAACCCATTGATCTAGGCACAAGTGTAGCAAACAAAGCAAGGGAGAACAAAAATTAGAAAGAAGGAAAAGAAAAAATGGGGTCTCTCTGGGATTCGAACCCCAGATCCCTTGGTGCAACACACCACACACAACCACTGCGCTACTTCTACTGCTTTTGACAAAGGGATGGAATAAGCAGGGTAAGGCTTCCTTGTAGATCACTGTGCCGAAAAACAAACAACCAAAAGACGGTGCCGAGGGGGGGACTCGAACCCACGCCCTTCTCATCAGGCACCCGCACCACTACCACTATGCTACGGCTCGACGACTGACATATGCGCGTGGTGAAAACAGAAGAAGAACCTCTCTCCTGCTACGAGGTATCCCGCCGGCGACCGAACCAGAGGAAGCTGGCGGCGTCTCTCATGACCACCTACGGCAGGAAGAAACCTCGGCGGGGGACGCGGGGAACCCAGGGGTTCCGTTTTCGTACAAAACGCGGGAAAAGGTGCCCGCTTGGCACCATGTTACTGCACCGGAGCTGCTGCTGCTACTGCCGCCGTGGTCTACCGTCTAACTCCGACAGGGCATCGGCCGCTCCTAGCCTACGCGCGCTAAGCAGAGAGGGGGAGCGGAAAGATGCGTTGCAGCTCACCTAGGCTCACCTACGGGATCGAACGGAGAGGAAGGAGGGTAGCGAGCCGAAGCAGAGGAGGTGGCCGGCCGGGGAAGAAGAGGATGTCGTGGACGTCGAGGATGTCGAGGAGGAAGCCGTCGGGTAGCTGCGGGAACACGACCTCCTCGGTCACCGCGTCCTCCTGGTACTGCTGAAGGGGCGAGAAGTCGATGCTGCTGCTGCTACGAGCTCATCGAGCTCCTCTCATGGCGTGGCCTTCGGGGTCCTGCCTTGACGGCGCGAGGGACGAGAGGAGGGGAAAACGGTGCCCTAGGGTTGCGGGGAGGAGGGCCGGTCGCTTAAGTATCCCCGGGAGGCACACTTGGAGCCACCAGATCGATGGGAAAGGGAGATCAGTGGTGGAGCGTTGGTCGTACACAGTGACGTCGCCAGGAGGAAGACGAGGGACGGCGTGTGGGCTTCTGGCGCGAAGAGGCTTGGGCCAGGGAGGAATTGGGCCACCACGCCAGGGAGAGAAGAGGGAAACCTAGCCCTTGCCAATTTTTAAAACGCCACCACAGCAAATAAATCCCCAAGAAAATCTAAGGCCTAAGAAAAATAGAAACAAATACTCCTGGGCACAAGGGAATTATGCCCCAAATTTCTAAAATACCAAGATGATATTTTGACAACTAAAAATAATTGCCAATCAGATTAAAATAATCTGAAAATAAAGGAAAACCCCAAACAAAATAAGTTTTAAAAACCCCTCTCCTTCATACCCACATTCCAACTAAAATGCTCTAAAGGTGTAACATTTTTAAAACAACATAGGAGCAAATAGGATTTGAACTTGGGAATAAAAGAATTAAAAGGTTTGAAACTACACAAGGGGGTTTGAAAATAATGCCAAGCACCACACCCTCATTACTTCACACCACATCATCACATATGCATCAACACATTAAATTACAAGATCACATAAATCACACCTAACAAGATCACATGCAATCATATCAAGACATAGAATTATAAGGTATGGCAAGGATGGTATGGCATGGATGCATGCATGCAAAAGAAGAATACAAGGTGACACATGAAATCATACATGCATAGATAGCTCTCATGACAATGTCAAGGTGGTCCCACATGGAAGGTTACAAAAAAAGGAAAGCTTTACACTTGGGGCACTACAGTACCGCTCCCGATAGCGGTATCACCGCTCGCAAGAGCGGTAGTATCGCTCTGGCGGAACTACCTCTGCTCCTCCTTCCTCTCTGTGCTCGTGGGCTTCTACACTAGAACCCCAGCGGTAGTACCAACCCATCACCGTCTAGCAAGCCTACGATGAGATTACTCACGAGCGATGAAGAGCATCATGGAATTGGCGATCAAGGATGGTTGGTGATGACGACGGCATCGATTTCCCCTCTCCGGAGCCCAAAACGGACTCCAGATCTGCCCTCCAGAGGAAGAACAGGTGGTGGCGGCGGCACCATATCGTGAAACATGATGAACTCTTCTCTCCTAATTTTTTCTGGGCGGAAGAGAACATATATAGCTGGAGTTGGAGGCTGCGGAGCCACGAGGGCCTCACAAGCGTGCCAAGCGCGGCTAGGGGGCCCGTGCCTCCTGGGCTTGTGGGCTCCTGGTGATTCTTGCGCCAGTATTTTTTATATATTCCACAAAAAACCCTCGTAAATTTCCAGGTCATTCCGAGAACTTTTATTTCTGCGCAAAAACAACACCATGGCAATTCTGCTGAAAACAACGTCAGTCCGGGTTAGTTCCATTCAAATCAAGCAAATTAGAGTCCAAAACAAGGGCAAAAGAGTTTGGAAAAGTAGATATGATGGAGACGTATCAACTCCCCCAAGCTTAAAGCCTTTCTTGTCCTCAAGCAATTCAGTTGACAAACTGAAAGAGACAAAAGAAAACTTTTACGAACTCTGTTTGATCTTGTTGTTGTAATTATGTCTAACTCATATTCAGATTTTTAGCAAGATCATAAGCTAACCACATAAGCAATAACATTTAGGTCTCATGAAGAACTCATATCAATGGCATAATCAACTAGCGAGCAATAATGATAAGTTTCAAACGTCAACACTTCAATCAAAACAAACATGAAAACAATATGAACAGATGGTATCTCGCTAGCCCTTTCTGAGACCGCAAAACATAAATCAGAGCACCTTCAAAGACGAAGGGCTGACTGAACATTGTAATTCATGGCAAAGAAGATCCAATCACAGTCATACTCAATATCAATTAGTAGCAAAGCATAAAAATGACGGAGGTGCTCTCTAACTGGTGCCTTTTATAAGAAGAGGATGACTCAATAGAAACGTAAATAGATAGGCCCTTCGCAGAGGGAAGCATTGATTTACAGACGTGCGAGAGCTCAAGCTTTTAAAGACAGAGATAAATACTTTTGGGTGGTATGCTTTCATTGTCAATGCGATGACCAAGAGTTTTCACCATCTTCCATGCTACACAAATTACAGGCGGTTCCCAAATAGAAAAGTAAAGTTTTGACTCCCCCACCAACGATCAATCACACTCCACGACTAGCCGAATCCTCGGGTGCCGTCCATACCAAGAACAATCCAGGGAGAGTTTTGTTTGCAATTATATTTTCGATTTGAGCATGGAACTGGGCATTCCGATTACCAACCCCTTTCTCGTGAGTGATAGTGAATAAACACATATCGAGGATAACACGTCTAGCATGGAAGATACTGACCGCCCCTTGTCACCACATGAGCGGTTCGGGCATGCAAAACAAATTAGTTCTTGAAGATTTAGAGAGTGACACATGCAAATTACTTGGAACGGCAGGTAGATACCGCATATAGGTAGGTATGGTGGACTCATATGGAACAACTTTGGGTTTATGGAAGTGGATGCACAAGCAGTATTCCCGCTTAGTACAAGTGAAGGCTAGCAAAAGACTGGGAGGCGACCAACTAGAGAGCGACAACAGTCATCAATATGCATTGAAATTAACCAACATTGAGTGCAAGCATGAGTAGGATATAAATCACCATAAACATGAATATCATAGAGGCTATGTTGATTTTGTTTCAACTACATGCGTGAACATGTGCCAAGTCAAGCCACTTGAATCATTCAAAGGGAGATACCATCCTATCATACTACATCATAATCATCTTGAAATTCATGTTGGCATCCAAGACAAACCATTAGAAGCTCCTAGCTAATTAAGCATGGCATCAGAAACTATGATCTCTAAGTTGTCATTGCAAACATGTTTCTCTCATAACAATGCTGAATTAGGAACGATGAGATAGTCATATTTACAAAAACAAAATATGTCGAGTTCATACCAGCTTTTACAGGCTCAGTCACTTCATCATATATCGTCATTATTGCCTTTCACTTGCACGACCGAATGATGTGGATAATAATGAGAGTGTTCGTGCATTGGACTAAGCTGGAATCTACAAGCAAGCTCAGAGGAGAATACAAAGTAATATGGCTCTTTGACGGATAAACAATAATGCATACGAGAGCCACTAAACATTGTAACCATGGTCTTCTACCTTGACCGAAAGACAAAGAAAACTATTTACACGGGAAAGCTCCCAACGAGCAAAAGAGGAACGAGAAATCTTTTTGGGTTTTGTTTTTAAAAACCACTAAGCAAGCTGGATAGTAAACTTACAACTGTTTCTTTTCTCAAATTTAAACAAACACGCAAGAAGAAAGCGAGAAAAAGAAATAAACTAGCATGGATGATACACTGGCAAAGTGTGAACACCGATTATCAAAGTGAAAGTGTGAGCATGAATATAAAGTCGGTGAGAAACACGTACTCCCCCAAGCTTAGGCTTTTGGCTTAAGTTGGTCTACTCCCAAGGAGGCAAGTAACCATCTCTGGGGTACTCCGGAGTGTACTGAGGGTGCCACTGCTGGGTGATCTCCTCTGGCTCCCACTGATAAACTGTCGTCTGGTACTCGACTGGTAGCTCGGGCACGGGCGCCTGTGGTGGCGCTATGCCCCAATATGCGTAGATGTCCGAGGGCATAATAATGTACGTGTCTAGATGAAGATTGAACAAAGAAGGAGCTGGCAAAGTAATAGTCTCATGAGCACCCTCGCTAAATACCAAGTTATAAATCATCCTCTTATTTATATCTTTATCAAGAAAGTCATGGCGAACCATGCTATCATAATCTTAATATCTCTCAGGAAGAAGCATCTCTTCTTCCTCGTACAGTCTAATAGGTATCTTAAAATGTTTAGCAAGACGGGTAACATAGATACCTCCATAAACAACGCCTTTAGTACGGTTCGTGTTCAAATTGAGCCACTGTAGCGCCCAAGCTATAAGTTTTATCATTATAAAGAGCTTCGTGTAAAACCGCAAGATCTGGGGAGCTAAGAGCCCCAGCTTTCCCACGGCCAATCAAACATTTTCCCACGAATAATGAGAGATACCGAAGCACGGGAAAATGTATGCTAGCAACTCTAGCGCGAGATACTCCTCTCTCCTCTCCTACAGCAACAGTATCAATGGAAGCCTCCAAGTCCCGTGAACGAGGTTCATGAATATCCCCAACATAAGGTAAATTGCAAACATTGCAGAAATCCTGAAGTGACATGCGCTGGGGGATATCATATAACTTGAACTCAACCGTAGGAGGACTCTTCCTTGGATAAAAATTAAAGCTTTGCACGAAAATATTAGTGAGGAGGAGGTATTGTGGACACTTATCTTCGACAAATGCGGTAAGGCGCGCATTCTCCACCAAGTAATAAAAATCCTCATAAAGACCGGCGGCACGTAAGAACACATCGCTTGGCCACTCGCACGCTCGAACTTGTGCAACTTGGAGGACCGGATACTTGGGTTTCTTCTTCTCATTTTCATCTTCCTTGGGGGCACGGCTTGAAGAGCCTCTTAGGAACCTCCTCATCTTTTCCTTTTTCTTTCTCTGCAAATTTTTGAAATTTGTAGTGACTCAAAAGAAAAGTGAACAAGGTTCAACAAAACTCATAGCAACTACTTCTACAAGTGCCTAGAGGTCATATCATGCATCAAAACTACTTGGGACCAACTAAAATTAACATGCAAAGCTCAAGAACATGGTCACCAAGACAACAAAAATACGCAACGAATAAATCACTAGAGCAAAAACTAATTGGACCAATGGAGAGTCACATACCAAGTAACAATCCCCCAAAACAGTTTGGTGAATGGGGCTTTGCACAAGGAGATCGAAAAACGCAGCAAGAAGAGCAAGAGCACGGGTTTGAGCCGTGGAATGATTTTTTCTGGAGGTAGGAGAAGGAGATGAGAGGTGGAATAAGTGGATGGGGCACGTGGGACCCACAAGCCTGCCAGGCGCGGCCAGGGGGGTGCCCGCGCCTCCTGGGCTTGTGGCCCACTGGTGCATCCCCGTGACGAGCTCCCTATCTCAAAAAATTTCAAATATTACAGCAAAAATCATACTTGAATCTCAGGGCATTTGGTGAACTTTTATTTTTGGGACACTTTTCTAAGGGACGGAAAAAGCAGAAAACAGGAGAAACTAAAGCTAAATTTATCATTTTTCTTCTAAACAACAGAAAGTAAAGGAATGGGAAGAGAAGGTTGTGACTCCTAGATTCATCCATCGCATGGTCATCAAAAGAAATTCGTCAATGAGGTTGATCAAGTCTCCTTGACAAACTTTTTTCGAATCACATAAAACCAGAGAACTTTCGAATAATCACTAGGGTACCTCAATGGGGATGTGCATATACCCAACAAGTAAATCATACTTCATCTTGACAGTAGGTATAGGGCATTCAAAGCTTCCAATAAGAATTGATGAAGTTTTTTCAATAACATTGATACAGTGAACTCGATATTGTTTCTTCGGAAAGTGCATCGTATGCTCATTACCATTAACATGGAAAGTGACATTGCCTTTGTTGCAATCAATAACAACCCCTGCAGTGTTTAAAAAGGGTCTTCCAAGGATGACCGCCATGGCACCATCCTCAGGAATATCCAAAATAACAAAGTCCGTTAAGATAGTAACGTTAGCAACCACAACAGGCACATCCTTGCAAATGTCGATAGGAAAAGCAATTGATTTGTCGGCCATTTGCAAAGACATTTCAGTAGGTGTCAACTTATCCAATTCAAGTCTACGATATAAAGAGAGAGGCATAACACTAACACCGGCTCCAAGATCGCATAAAGCAGTTGTAACATAATTTCCTTTAATGGAGCAATGTATAGTGGGCACTCCGGGATCACCTAGTTTCTTAGGAGTTCCACCCTTGAAGGTGTAATTAGCGAGCATGGTGGAAATCTCAACCTCAGGTATCCTCCTTTTATTAGTCACAATATCTTTCATGTACTTAGCATAAGGAGACATTTTGAGCATATCTGTCAAACACATTTGCAAAAATACAGGTCTAATCATTTCAACAAAGCGCTCAAAATCCTCATCATCCTTTTTCTTCGATGGTTTGGGAGGAAAGGGCATGGGTTTCTGAACCCATGGTTCTCTTTCTTTACCATGCTTCTAAGCAATAAAGTCGTTCTTATCATATCTCCTATTCTTAGGTTGTGGGTTATCAAGATCAACAGGTTCAATCTCCACATCCTTATCATTGCTAGGTTGAGCATCAACATGAACACCACTATCAATACTATCACTAGGCTCATGTTCATCACCAGATTGTGTTTCGGCATCAGAAACAGAGACATCGTTTGGATTCTCGGGTGTAACAACAACAGGTTTGCTAGCATGCAAGTTCCTATCATCTTTCTTTTTCTTCCTAATACCAGGATGACTAGGTGCATCAGTGTTAACTCCTTGAGAATCTTGTTCAATTCTCTTAGGATGACCTTAGGATACAAAGGTTCGTGGGTCATTCTACCACCTCTAGTGACAACTCTAACAGACTTGTCATTCAACTCATTGAGCAGGTCATTTTGAGCCTTAAGTACTTGTTCTACCCGAGCAGTGACAATAGAGGCATGTTTACTCAAAAGCTTAAGATCATTGACATTTCTATCCACACAAGCACTTATATGATCAATCATATGAGCATTTTGCCTCAATTGTCTGCTAACATAATCATTGAAACTTTGTTGTTTGGCAACGAAGTTATCAAATTCATCTAAGCATAAGCTAGCAGGTTTATCATAAGGAATATCACTCTCATTGAATCTATGAAGAGAATTTACCTCTACTACCTGTGTCGGGTTATCAAGACCATGTATTTCTTCGATAGGTGGTAGATTCTTAACATCTTCAGATTTAATGCCTTTCTCTTGCATAGATTTCTTGGCTTCTTGCATATCTTCAGGACTCAGGAATAGAATACCTCTTTTCTTCGGAGTTGGCTTCGAAGGTGGTTCGGGAATAGTCCAAGATTTATCATTGCTCAAGATATTATTCAATAGAATTTCAGCTTGTTCTACAGTTCGTTCCCTGAAAACACAACCAACACAACTGTCCAGGTGGTCCCTAGAAGCATCGGTTAGTCCATTATGAAAGGATCGATATGGTTGGCTAGAGGGGGGGTGAATAGACAACGACCACTTTTTAATTAATCTTAGCAAGTTAAGGTAAACACCCTACGGGTTCACAAAAAATACGACAATGAGGTGAACCCTATAGAAGCTAACAACGAGAGCTATTAAGACAAGTAAGATATAGTCACAAGCATAAGAAAATACAAAAGTAAAGGATAGAGATAACCACAAGTGGAACCGATGGAGACGAGGATGTGTTACCGAAGTTCCTTCCCTTTGACAGGAAGTACGTCTCCGTTGGAGCGGTGTGGAGGCACAATGATCCCCAAAAAGTCACTAGGGCCACCGTATTCTCCTCACGCCCTCGCACGATGCAAGGTACCGTGATTCCACTATAGGTGCCCTTGAAGGCGGCGACCGAACCTTTACAAACAAGGTTGGGGCAACTCCACACAAAGCTTGGAGGCTCCCAACTAAACCACGAAGCTTCACCACAATGGAATATGGCTTCGAGGTGACCTCAACCGTCTAGGATGCTCAAACACCCAAGAGTAACAAGATCCGCAAGGGATTGGTGGGGGAATCAACTTTTCTCTTGGTGGAAGTGTGGATCTAGGCCTTCTCAACCAATCCCTAAATAATCAACAAGTTTGATTGGTTAGGGAGAGAGATCGGGCACCTTTGAGCTTGGGGCGCAACAATGGAGCTTAGAGAGGTAAGAGATAAGGTTCCTCGGCTAGAAGAACCCTTTATATAGTGGGGGGGAAATCAGACCGTTTCCCCACTCTCTGCCCGAGCTCCAGCGGTACTACCGCTGCCTGCAGCGGTACTACCGCTGGCACTCCAGCGGTACTACCGCTGAACAGGGGTGGTACTACCGCCGCCTGGCGGTACTACCATTGGATGCAGCGGTACTACCGCTAGGACTCCAACGGTACTACCGCCGACACCAGCGGTACTACCGCTGGCCCCTTGGTAGTGCAAAGGCACTACTACCGCCAAGAAAGTCTTCGCAAAAAGGTCCGTCCACGAACTACCGCTAGGGAGGTGGAACAAAGCACCTGGAGCGGTACTACCGCTGGCCAGGGGCGGTACTACCGCCAGCTAGCGGTACTACCGCTGGCAGTCCAGCGGTACTACCGCTAGAACCAGCGGTACTACCGCTGGGGACCATTTTGCAAAGATGCGAGAAACAAAGTGGCGAGGGCCGCTCCAAAGATAAAGGAAAGGGAGAATGAAGTGTGCGTGTGCAAAGATAGATTCCACCCAAACCTTTCCACTTCGGATCCCCTCTTAATAGTACGGCTTTCCTATGACTCAAATAAAGAGAATCATAGAGAGCGTCGTGCTTCCGTTCCATGAGAGAGGAGACGTGTCGTCTTGTGCCGTTGACGTGTGTTATCTGAAACCTTAACACACACGGTTAGTCCTGTACGGTACTGTCATCAATCACCAAAATTACTTAGGCATAAACTATGCCCCAACAATCTCCCCCTTTTTGGTGGATTGATGACAATACCGGATTTGCACAGAGAATAATATGAGAACAAAAAGATAGAGATATATGACAATACGGGGCATATGACTCACAACATATGATGGAAATAAACCTCACATAAGTTATGTCTCACAAAAGATAGCAAACTAGAAGCAAACCAAGTTCGAAGCAAACCACACGAAATAAAGCAACGCAACGCAAAGTTCGAATATGAAAGCAAATCCTAGACTCTCTCCCCCTTTGGCACAAGACACCAAAAAGGGGCACACCTAATGCCACAGGTAGCTACCCCTCATCTTCAGCATCACCAGACTCATCTGTCCCCTCCTGATCGGTCTGCTCCTCCTCTTCCGCCTCATCGCCAGACCACTGGTATCCTTGAGCCTGCATCCAAGTAGCCTCAGGAGTGATGTCGTCCTCTGAGCCGCTGGAGATGTCCACATCCAGGGTCCTGAGAACACGCTTATGCCTCTGGCAGCTCTCCTTCTGAGCCACGTGCGTCTGGTACTGACCCTTGGCCTGCATACAGAAAAGGGTCTTCATCTTGTCCTGCAGTTTGATAGCCCAAGATGGCATGGCAGACGAGCGGGACTGAGAGGCGGTTCCTCTGTCAGCAGCAGTCTCTGTATCAGTATCCATGTGCTGAGAGGAAGTGGATGGGTTGGCCCATTTGTCCTTGACGCGAAGCTTGATCGGGTCGTGCACAATGTAGTCTGACTGAGCGTAGAGCACCTCCTCCGGAAAAGCCTCTTTCCACTTATGGCGAATATATGCGAACATATAGGGCCCATAGATGGGAACCTTACGCATGATGATGCAGTTCCATAGCTCCGTGAACATCACATCAGAAATATCCAGAGGGGCAGACTCCTGAGACATAGCCTCCTCACAAAGCAGAAGCATCTCAGCCAAGGAACCATGAACCTCGTCGAAGTTACCAATGCGAGGGGAGAGGGTGTTGCGAAGGATCCGGTGCATGATGTCCAGATGCTTGGGGAGCACACCCTTCCTCACATAGAGCTTCTGTAGTGTGTCCTTTGCGGGGGGCCTATCGGTGGGGTTGCAGCATGAGGACGTAGCCCAAGTGGAGTGTCAGCTCCCTGGAAGTCAATGTTGAGGAATTGCATGAACTCACGCCAGGTACCGGTCATCTTCTAAGTCCCAGTCATCCACACCATAGAGCGCTCTGCATCAGGAGAGAAGTGGACCGTGACATAGAACTGAGCAACCGCAGTGGGATCAAAATCTGTCTTGTATGTGATGATGTCCTTGATGCCCAGTTTGTCAATCAGAGAGAGGGCATCACCAAAATAGTCCAGGTTCCACTGAAGATGGGCTAGGTCAATCCACTGAACGGATACATAGTTTTTCTTGAAATGTGCAACAACATCCCGGTAGATCCGGCACTGATCCCTTGCCCAGACATGGTCAACATCCTTGATCACAGCCCTCTCGTTGAGATAGTGGTTCTGAGTGCGAAACTGCAGAAAGTCCTTGGGGGACATTGTACGGACATTGACCCTCTTCTCCTTGTGTGCGACCTTCTTGAAGGACTGCCTTTTGGGTTGCAGACCTGAGGTGGCAGACCCCTCGGGAGCCTCTGGGTTGTGATACTGCTTTGACTGCATGTCACGAGGGGGGTTCGAACGGCGAGTGCCACCTGTGACACAAAACACACGGCGAAAAGAGGCGACAAAAAGAGTCACGGCAACGAATCTTTGAAAACGCAGAAGAAATAAACACGCGTTGCTAGGCACATAAAAGGAATACACAGTGAATGCTCCTGGCGGTGGTACCGCCACCCCTGGCGGTAGTACCGCTGGGGGTCATAGCGGTAGTACCGCTACCCCGGGCAGTAGTACCGCTGGGGGTCATAGCGGTAGTACCGCTACCCCGGGCGGTAGTACCGCTTGGGGTCATAGCGGTAGTACTGCTACCCCTGGCGGTAGTACCGCTGGGGTCCTAGCGGTAGTACCGCCACCCCTGGCGGTAGTACCGCTGGGGTCCTAGCGGTAGTACCGCCACCCCTGGCGGTAGTACCGCTGGGGTTTGACTTTTCAGATCTGATAGATAAAAACCGTTACGAGGGCATGGGTTGTATATGAACATGAAGAACTCCACCCCAACCCTACTTTACATGAGTAACACTAGTAACACGAAAGTGAAAGACTAGATTGATTTATGCATAATGGGGGGAGGGAAAGTTCATTAAGAGAACAACACTCCCCCTATGTCCATGCCTACATCTAGGCCAAGATGGAATGCAAAGTGAGGTACAATATGCCTAGTTTCAATCCACATTACTTGAATCAATGATATTTAGCTCATGCCTTAACTCCCGGGACCTTGCTTCATCTAGAGGCTTAGTGAAAATATCTGCAAGTTGCTCTTCAGTGTTGATGAAGTGAACCTCAATATCACCTAGCTTGATATGTTCACGAATGAAGTGATGACGAATATCAATATGTTTGGTTTTGCTATGTTGCACTAGGTTGAGGGAAATCTTGATGGCGCTTTGATTATCACATAGAAGAGGCACTTTGTCACAAGTGACACCATAATCCTTTAAAGTCTGCCTCATCCATAGCAATTGTGCACAACAACTTGCAGCTGCCACATACTCAGCTTCGGTGGATGATAAGGAGACGCAATTCTGCTTCTTTGAAGACCAACTTACCAAAGAGCGACCAAGGAATTGGCATCCTCCAGACGTTGACTTCCTCTCCACACAATCTCCTGCCCAATCTGAGTCAGAATAGCCAACTAGATTGAAGTTTGCTCCTTTGGGATACCAGAGGCCAAAGTTTGGGGTATGAGCCAGATATCGAAAGATTCGCTTAACAGCCATGTAGTGACTTTCTTTTGGTGCAGATTGAAACCGTGCACATATCCCTACACTCAACATAATATCCGGTCTAGATGCACAAAGGTAAAGGAGGGATCCAATCATGGAGCGCTATACCTTTTGATCCACTGCTTTACCATTGGGATCACTGTCAAGCTTGCATCTTGTTGGCATGGGGAACTTGACCGGCTTGACATCTTCGAGCTCGAACCGTTTGAGCATGTCTTGTGTGTACTTGGCTTGTTTGATGAATGTCCTTTCTAGACCTTGTCTAATCTCGAACCCGAGGAAGAACTTCAACTCTCCCATCATGGACATCTCAAACTTCTCAGTCATTAGTGCAGCAAATTCTTCATTGAATGAAATGTTAGGAGAGCCAAAGATAATATCATCAACATATAGTTGGCATATGAACAAATCCCCTTTAACCCTCTTAGTAAAAAGAGTGGGATCTATCTTCCCAATTTCAAACCCACGATCTTGTAACAACTCAGTAAGATACTCATACCACGCGCGTGGGGCTTGTTTAAGGCCATAGAGTGCCTTATTAAGTTTGTACACGTGATTGGGGAGCTTGGGATGTTCGAATCCCGGGGGTTGTTTGACATAGACCAACTCATTCAAAGGACCATTAAGAAAAGCACTTTTCACATCCATTTGCTGTAATTTGAAGTTATGATGAGAAGCAAATGCAAGTAACATGCGAATAGATTCTAGACGAGCAACAGGGGCAAAGGTTTCACCGTAGTCGATACCCTCGACTTGGGAGTAGCCTTGAGCCACCAATCTTGCCTTGTTTCGAATCACAATTCCATTGGCATCTTGCTTGTTATTGAATATCCATTTGGTCCCGATGACATTATGTTCCTCCGTTGGCCGAGGCACTAAATTCCCAGACTTGGTTGCGCTCGAAGTTGTTAAGTTCTTCGTGCATGGCCATAAGCCAATCCTCATCATCGAGCGCTTCTTGTACCTGTTGAGGTTCACAATACGAGACAAACGCGTGATGCTCACAATAATTCCAAAGCTGTTGACGGGTGGATACTCCCCTTTTTAAACTGCCAAGTACATTCTTCATAAGATGTGACTTGACTCTCATCTTGTTCGCATTTTTGGCTGCTCGGCGCTCCAAGAGTTCTTCATTAGATAATGGGGGAGCATCGACTTGTTGCTTTTGCTTGCCCTTGCGTCTTGAGCCGGTTGTTGGAGCTCCAGACGGGAATTGTGAGACAGTCTCCTGATCATCTTGTCCTTCGACTTGAGCAGGTTCACTAATTTGTTCTTGTATTAGTGGTTGCTCTTGATCTTGATCTTGTGCTTCTACTTGGTCTGAATCTCGGGGTTGCACTTGATCTTGATCATGAACCGGTTCGGAGTCTTGGGGTAGTGCTTCAATATCATGGGACACATCACCATTGTTGGGCAATTGATCTTGACCTTGAGCTTGTTCAATTTGTTGAGAGTCTTCTCTTTGTTCATCGTAAGCGTGTGGGGCTTGTGGGGGTGATGGCTCCACTTGAGTGGAGCATTGTCCTTCTCCTTCGGCCACAAGGGGTTCCTCAATGGAGAGTATTTGACTAATCCCCATTCTTCTTATGGCTTCGGGAGGAATTTCATCACCTACGTCACAAAGACCACTTTGCTCCACTTGGGAGCCATTATTTTCATCAAACTCTACGTTACACGTCTCCTCAATTAGTCCGATGGACTTGTTGAGGACACGGTAAGCATGAGAGTTTGTAGCATAACCAACAAAGATACCCTCATGTGCTCTAGAATCAAATTTAGCTAATCGTGCTCCTTTCTTGAGAATGAAACACTTACAACCGAATACCCGGAAGTACTTGAGATTGGGTTTGTTTCCAGTTAGAATCTCATAAGGAGTCTTGTTCAAGCCTTTGCGGATGTAGAGCCGATTGGATGCATGACATGCTGTGTTGATGGCCTCTGCCCAGAAGTTATATGGAGATTTGAATTCTGCCATCATTGTTCTTGCAGCGTCTATCAAGGTCCGGTTCTTCCTTTCTGCCACACCGTTTTGCTGAGGGGTATATGGTGCAGAATATTGGTGCTCTATTCCCTCATCACCTAGAAACTCATCTAAGGTGTAGTTCTTGAACTCGGTGCCGTTGTCACTCCTAATCATCAAGATCTTTGCTTCATGTTGACGTTGCGCTTCATTAGCAAAGTTGATGACCGTTTGTTGAGTTTCACTCTTCCTTTTAAAGAAATATACCCAGGTATATCTTGAGTAGTCGTCAACAATCACTAAGCAATATTTTCTGCCTCCAAGACTATCAAATGTTGGAGGACCAAAAAGATCCATATGGAGAAGTTCCAATGGCCTCTTGGTGTAGATAAGAGTCGTTGGACGATGAGCAGATTCATGAATCTTTCCTTCAATGCAAGCACTGCAGACACGATCTTTAGCAAAGCTCACATTTGTTAGTCCACGAACATGGTCCCCTGTCAGAAGACTTTGCAAAGATCTCATATTGACATGAGCTAAACGGCGATGCCAAAGCCAGCCCACGTCAACTTTAGCCATTAAACATGTCGCAGTCTTAGTGGGTCGCTTTGAGAAGTTCACCACATAAAGACCATTTTCGACATGTCCAACATAGGCTACTTTAAGAGTCTTGCTCCTCAGGAGGACCACAGTGTCAATATTAAAGAATGTGGAAAAACCCATAATTGCAAGTTGACGAACCGAAAGTAAATTGTAGGCAAGTGACTCAACAAGCATGACCTTCTCAATAGATAAATCTTGAGAGACGACCACCTTACCAAATCCCAATACCTTTGAAGAGGATGCATCGGCGAATTGGACATGGGTGGGCATAGATGGAGAAGGATGCACATCCACCACTAAGTCCTTGCTTCCGGTCATATGATTTGTTGCTCCACTATCTAGCAACCATGACACCCCATCGGAAGCAAACTCCTGCAATAGATCAAGGCTTGGTTTTAGGTACCCATTTTTTAATGGGTCCTTTCATGTTGGAGACAAGGGTCTTAGGAACCCAGATAGCCCATTCAATATCTTCATCGTAGGAACCAACAAATCTGGCATAAACATGCCCATCACTAGCACAACATAAAACATAAGAAGAATTGAGTTTGCCGGCTGTGTTAGTAGGAACGGTTTTGCCCTTCTTGGGGTTCCCATAGTCCACCTTGTTCCTGTTCACCTTCTGAGTCCCCTCACCCTCTTTGACGAAGATGTCCATGAGGGTGAGAGATCGTTTGTTCTCGTTCTTCCTTTTACCTTTTGACTTGGAGGTAAGTCCAAGTCCTTCCTTTCCTATAGCACCCTTTTGAGTGCTCAAGAGATCGTTCAGACTCTTCTCACCTTGTATGCATGCCACGAGGCCCTTCTCAAATTTCTCCTTTAACTTGGCATTTTCCTCCACAAGATGAACATGCTCACAACAGGGGTTAGTTGCACAAGTATTATCAATTAACACAAAGGGAGGACAAGTAGAGATCTCCTTGGTAAGCTTTGCTTGGAGTTGATCATGAGACTCTTTCAGAGAGAAATGAGCACCTTTCAAGGCTTTGTGGGCCTTGTCAAGTATGTCAAACTCCTCTTTGAGTCTGTCATGGCCAACCTCAAGAGCATACTTTTCAGATTTAAGCATGCGAGTAAGAACAACATCATGATCTAGTTTCTTTTGCATTTTAGCGCAGTCATCGTTACATGACTCCTCAAGAGCCAAACGAAGAGTGCGCTCTTCCTCTAGAGCATTAGATAATTCGGCAATTTCATCGGCATAGTCACGACTATGCCCCTGAAGCTTGGAGATGGTCTCCTCATGAGACTTAATGAGGTCAGTGGCCTCACCCAGTTGTTCCAAGAGAGCAACAAAGTGCTTCTTGGGTTCTCCCTTAATAGTGCACAGAAACTTATCAAGATCATGCTCATTAAGTTCCCCAACATCACTATCTTCAACACAATTTAACAATGAAGGAGCAAAAGCAATGTTGGTCTTAATGATGGGAGTTACCTGATTGATACCTTTTGCCATGAGGCACTTGGTGATGTGGTTCTCGTTGGGGGCGTTGAAGAGAGACACCTTCTGGGAAGAGGTAGTGGCAATAGCAACAGTTGTCGTTGCCACTGTATCATCATCACCATCATCGTCGGAAGGATACTCTTCCAGGGCCACCATCCCTTTTGGGTGAGGTTTCTTCACAAAGTTGTTCTTGATTGGAAATGATTTGGTTTTGTCTTTGCGAATGAGCTTGCCTCCGTTGTCTTCCCTTTTCTCATAGGGACATTCTGCCACGAAGTGACTCACGTTGCCACAGTTATAACATGTCCTTACTCGTGGCTTGGGTTTGAATCCACTCGAGTTGTTCTTGGTGAAGTTGGGCCTTGAGTTCCTTTTATTGCCCCAGAATTGCCTTGATGCAAGAGCCATGTGCTCATGATATATGCATACTTTGTGTCTTCAGGGCAGCTCTCCTCTTCCTCATCTTCTTCTTCTTCTTCAAGCATTGCTCTTGCTTCCAACGCAAGGTTGGGTGAAGTTGTCTTTGATCGAACACGAGCAAGAGCATTGTCGGCTGTTTCGTTCATGATTGACATTGCTATGAACTCATCCAACACTTCACTGGAAGACAAGGAGTGGAAGTCTGGCCGCTGACGAATGACGGATGACATGGCTTTGTTGAAAGGCATGATGGCTTTGAGAAACTTGCGCTTGACCCATGTATCATCCACATCCTTACTCCCATGATCCTTTAGTGCCACAGCAATAGCAGTCACCCTCCGATAGAGATCACGAGGGTCCTCGTCTTCCTTCATCACAAACTCATCGGCCTTATCAAGTAACACTTCATAGTTGGATCGTTGAATGCTTGAGCTTCCCTTGTACAACACCATAATATGCTCCCAACAATCCTTGGCCAATGTGAAGGGACGTAAGTGGGGAAGATCTTCAGGTGGAACAGCAGACTGGAGAATAAACAAAGCAGAGTGATTGTATTGATTGTGTGCATCTTCTCTCGGAGTGAGGTTGCTTGGATCATGGGGATAATATCCTTGCTCAATGATTCTCCACAAATGTGTTGAGCTGTGATTCAAATGAGACTTAATAGAAAATACCCAGTTAGCAAAGTCACCTTTCACAAGCTTAGGAGGAGGACCAACGGGATTAAGACGTGGTGCGGGAACGGATCCTCCATAGACCATGGGGGGTGGAACTGAGGCATATGTTCTAGTCCCATCCTTTTCATGAGATGAGAGAGGTTGCATACCTTTAGCCGCTTCCTTAGAGGAGTTGGCCTCCGAATCGGAAACGGTGGGTTTAACCACTATAGCCGGTTCGGGTGAACTTTTAAATCCCTCAATTAACTCTTTAAGCATGGTCTTGACCTCGTTCGTCAAGGACGTCTTGAGAGCGGCCATAGCCGTATTCAAGTCGTCCCTTGTGACCGAAGTCAAGTCCATGGCCTCGGGTTGCCCATGATTAATTCCCTCTTCGCCTTCCATACTCTTCGGGTGGTTAAACCCTTAATAAAGAGACGTGGCTCTGATACCAATTGAAAGGATCGATATGGTTGGCTAGAGGGGGGGGGTGAATAGACAACGACCACTTTTTAATTAATCTTAGCAAGTTAAGGTAAACACCCTACGGGTTCACAAAAATTACGACAATGAGGTGAACCCTATAGAAGCTAACAACGAGAGCTATTAAGACAAGTAAGATATAGTCACAAGCATAAGAAAATACAAAAGTAAAGGATAGAGATAACCACAAGTGGAACCGATGGAGACGAGGATGTGTTACTGAAGTTCCTTCCCTTTGACAGGAAGTACGTCTCCGTTGGAGCGGTGTGGAGGCACAACGCTCCCCAAAAAGCCACTAGGGCCACCGTATTCTCCTCACGCCCTCGCACGATGCAAGGTACCGTGATTCCACTATAGGTGCCCTTGAAGGCGGCGACCGAACCTTTACAAACAAGGTTGGGGCAACTCCACACAAAGCTTGGAGGCTCCCAACTAAACCACGAAGCTTCACTACAATGGAATATGGCTTCGAGGTGACCTCAACCGTCTAGGATGCTCAAACACCCAAGAGTAACAAGATCCGCAAGGGATTGGTGGGGGAATCAACTTTTCTCTTGGTGGAAGTGTGGATCTAGGCCTTCTCAACCAATCCCTAAAGAATCAACAAGTTTGATTGGTTAGGGAGAGAGATCGGGCACTTTTGAGCTTGAGGCGCAACAATGGAGCTTAGAGAGGTAAGAGATAAGGTTCCTCAGCTAGAAGAACCCTTTATATAGTGGGGGGGAATCAGACCATTTTCCCACTCTCTGCCCGAGCTCCAGCGGTACTACCGCTGGCACTCCAGCGGTACTACCGCTGAACAGGGGCGGTACTACCGCCGCTTGGCGGTACTACCGCTGGATGCAGCGGTACTACCGCTGGGACTCCAGCGGTACTACTGCTGGCCCCTTGGTAGTGCAAAGGCACCACTACCGCCAAGAAAGTCTTCGCAAAAAGGTCCGTCCACGAACTACCGCTAGGGAGGTGGAACAAAGCACCTGGAGCGGTACTACTGCTGGCTAGGGGCGGTACTACCGCCAGCTAGCGGTACTACCGCTGGCTGCAGCGGTACTATCGCTAGCAGTCCAGCGGTACTACTGCTAGAACCAGCGGTACTACCGCTGGAGACCATTTTGCAAAGATGCAAGAAACAAAGTGGCGAGGGCCGCTCCAAAGATAAAGGAAAGGGAGAATGAAGTGTGCGTGTGCAAAGATAGATTCCACCCAAACCTTTCCACTTCGGATCCCCTCTTAATAGTACGGCTTTCCTATGACTCAAATAAAGAGAATTGTAGAGAGCGTCATGCTTCCATTCCATGAGAGAGGAGACGTGTCGTCTTGTGCCGTTGACGTGTGTTATCTGAAACCTTAACACACACGGTTAGTCCTGTACGGTACTGTCATCAATCACCAAAATTACTTAGGCATAAACTATGCCCCAACACATTATAAAAGATATCAAGTATTTAATTTTTCTCAAGAGGGTGATCATGCAAAGCATTAAGTAGCTGGACAAGCCTCCCCCAAGCTCGTGGGAGACTCTCTTCTTCAACTTGCACAAAGTTATATATATCCTGCAAGGCAGCTTGTTTCTTATGGGCAGGAAAATATTTCTCAGAGAAGTAGTAAATCATATCCTCGGGACTATGCACACAACCAGGAGCAAGAGAAGTGAACCAAGTCTTAGCATCACCCTTTAGTGAGAAAGGAAACAATTTAAGGATATAGTAATGACAAATCTTTTCCTTATTCGTGAATAGGGTGGCTATATCGTGGAGTTTGGTAAGATGTGCTACAACCATTTCAGACTCATAACCATGAAAAGGATCAGATTCGACCAAAGTGATTAACTCAGGATCGACGGAGAATTCATAATCCTTATCAGTAAGAAAGATAGGCGAAGTAGCAAACTTATTATCGTATTTCATTCTAGCGCTCAGAGATTTTTCTTTCCACTTGCGCAATAAATTCTCAAGATCATAGCTATCCTTACAAGCAAGAAAGTCTTCAGCTACCTCTCCCTCCATAACATAACCCTTAGGTATATCAGGCAATTCATATCTAGGAGAGCTAGGTCTAACACGTGTAACAGCAGGTTCTACTTCAATAATTTCATCAGTTTCAGGAGTATCATAACATTCAGCAGTAACCCTAGCAATCTGTGCATTAAGAAATGCACCCAGTGGCAAATCATTATCAAGAAAAGCATCATCATAAGCATCATGGATAGCACAAGTAGCATCATCAAGCACATGCGACAAATCAGAATTACCATCAGGTGGTGGTGTCGCAAATTTACTCATAACTGAAGGTGAATCAAGTGCAGAGCTAGATGATAGTTACTTACCTCTCCTCATAGTTGAGGGCAAGACTTTAGTTTTTGTATCTCTCGGATTCCTCATAGTGATCAACAGACGTAAATCCCAAGTGACTCGGAGAATAGAGCTCTGCCTCCCCGGCAACGGCGCCAGAAAAAGGTCTTGACAACCCACAAGTATAGGGGATCGCAATAGTTTTCGAGGGTAGAGTATTCAACCCAAATTTGTTGATTCGACACAAGGGGAATCCAAAGAATATTCTCGAGTATTAGCAGTTGAGTTGTCAATTCAACCACACCTGAAAGATTTAGCATCTGCAGCAAAGTTTCAGTAGCAAAGTAGTGTGATAGTAACGGTAGCAGTAGTGACAACAACAACAGTGACAACAGTAGCGGTGAAGTAATTAGCAAGGACCAGTAGGAAAAGACTCGTAGGCATTGGATCGGTGATGGATAATTATGCCGGATGACATTTGTAACAGTTATAACATAGGGTGATATGTAACTAGCTCCAGTTCGTCAATGTAATGTAGGCATGTATTCCGTATTTAGTCATACGTGCTTATGGAAAAGAACTTGCATGACATCTATTGTCCATCCCTCCCGTGGCAGTGGGGTTCTAATGGAAACTAAGGGATATTAAGGTCTCCTTTTAATAGAGAACCGAAAAAAGCATTAGCACATAGTGAATACATGAACTCCTCATACTATGGTCATCTCCGCGAGTGGTTCCAGCTATTGTCACTCCGGGGTTGCCGGGTCATAACACATAGTAGGTGACTACAACTTTCAAGATAGGATCAAGAACACACATATATTGATGAAAACATAATAGGTTAAGATCTGGAATCATGACACTCGGGCCCTAGTGACAAGCATTAAGCATAGCAAAGTAGTAGCATCATCAATCTCAGAACATAGTGGATACTAGGGATCAAACCCCATCAAAACTAACTGATTACATGATAGATCTCATCCAACTCATCACCGTCCAGCAAGCCTACGATGAGATTACTCACGAACGATGAAGAGCATCATGGAATTGGCGATGAAGGATGGTTGGTGATGACGACGACGTCGATTTGCCCTCTCTGGAGCCCAAAACGGACTCCAGATCTGCCCTCGAGAGGAAGAATAGGTGGTGGCAGCATCTCCGTATTGTGAAATGCGATGAACTCTTCTCTCCTAATTTTTTTTGGGCGGAAGAGAATATATAGAGTTGGAGTTGGAGGCTGCGGAGCCACGAGGGCCTCACAAGCCTGCCACGCGCGACTAGGGGGCCGCGCCTCCTCGGCTTGTGGGCTCCTGGCTCCGCGTATCCAAGTGATTCTTGCGCCAATATTTTTATATATTCCACAAAAAATCCTCGTAAATTTCCAGGTCATTCCGAGAACTTTTATTTCTGCGCAAAAACAACACCATGGCAATTATGCTGAAAACAGCGTCAGTCCGGGTTAGTTCCATTCAAATCATGCAAATTAGAGTCCAAAACAAGGGCAAAAGAGTTTGGAAAAGTAGATACGATGGAGACGTATCAATCGACGACGACTCGATCTAGGTTGGAGCTCGGGGGGAGGGGGTGCGATGACGATGATGGAGCTCGGGGTGAGGGGGGTGCGAGGACGACGATGGAGCTCGGGGGCAGGACGAGGTGGAGCGCAAAGGCGACGGCGATGGCGGCATGACTGGATCGAACGCGAGGGCAGTGCCGGCAGTCACGGGTTAGGTTGGGGTCAATTTGGGTATTTTGCGGGGAAGGGGGATTTTGAGGAGGGGATACTTTGGGCGAACAACCAAAAATCACGTTACCGCGTCTAAATCGCGTGCAAGGCAGTCGCTTGACACGTGTCCATCTATACCGACACTTAATCTGAGTCTATACACCCTATATACACCGGCACATTTTAAATTGCTAAATGTATACCTACGCCGACTGAAAAACTGCCAATACCCATACATATGCCGACACATAACATGTTATTAAGTGATTATTAAAAAATACATAGTTGCTTAGTGGTTGACGACACATAATGTGTCTAGGATGATGTACCTTTGCCAACACATGTTCCAAAGACAAAACTCAAAAGCTATTGTGATAGTTATTTTGTGAAGATTAATGGACCTTTGCCCCACATAAGTGTGTCACGCAAACTCTACCGTGGTGTAGTGCCCCTTGCATTGACGCAAGGCAGCAAATCCTCAGCGCCACCTTCATCGATGGGCACGCCCGAACGCCAACGACCACCTCGGATGGCGGTAGGGAAGGGGATGGAGTGTGCCGACGGAGAGGGTGACGCGAGGAGAGGGGTCTAAAATGCCTTTCACACTTCAATTAAGATCAAAAGGAAAATAATCCATACCCACCATTTTTATCTTAAAAAAGAGATGGCATTTTGGTTCACGTGGCCAATAAACAGATGTTAAAAAAGGGACTACTACGCGTCCTCTGGCAGATGTGTAATAAACATTCGTCACCTTTATAGCCGTCGGATCTCCACGGCGCAGCCGTTCGATCTAACTCTTCGTACGCGGCTCGGTCGCCTCTCCAACATATTAATTCCTGAAACAACGCCAGTCGCAGAAACAACTGTCAATTGATCTCCTCACACACACCGCTTGTTCCCTCACGCACTCATTAATTTCTGAAACAATGACCGCATTGCAGAAACAACGGTCGCGTTGCAGAAACAACGATCGTGTTGAAGAAACAATTCGTGAAGCAACGATCATATTGCAGAAGTAATTTCTGCAACTCGTGAAACAACGACCGCGTTGCAGAAATTGAAGAAGGATAGATGACTGCAAGGTTAACGGAGAGGAAGAGGGGGGAGAGGGGAAGGAGCTTGGTGGGGCTGTGCCAAGCTCGGGCGCTCCACTGTAGCCAACAACCATGCGTCCACCAACACTACTGGAATCGGAGAATTTGCCATCTGCTGCTTCTTTGCTGTCTGCTGCCTGATGGCAAAGACACTGTTTGCCATCAGCTACCCAAAACCTGACGGCAAAGAGCAGGTTGATGGCAAAGAGTGTCTTTGCCATCTGCTGCCTCTTTGCCGTTTGCCAGCTGACGACAAAGCACATGCAGGCAGACGGCAAAGAACACACCCCACACCGCCCTCTAACCCATAACGGTCCACCTCTTTGCCGTCAGCTGGCAGACGGCAAAGCGCCCACTAGACCTAACGTCGTCAACCCCCACCCACCCCCTCTCTCTCCCCTCGTAACGGCTCACCGCAGCCCGTGACTCTCTCCCTGCACCGCCGCCGGAGCTCGTCCTCCCTCCTCCCTCCTCCCCGCGACCCGCCGCCGGAGCTCGCCCCTCCTCCTCCCTGCGACCCCCTCCTCCACCATCGTGCCCCTGCTCCACCACCGCCCCTCCTCCACCATCGTGCCCCTGCTCCACCACCGCCCCTCCTCCACCATCGTGCCCCTGCTCCACCATCGCCCCTCCTCCACCATTGTGCCCCTGCTCCACCACCGCCCCTCCTCCACCATCGTGCCCCTGCTCCACCACCGCCCCTCCTCCACCATCGTGCCCCTGCTCCACCACCGCCCCTCCTCTCCGTTCCCCTGCTCCACCACCGCCCCCGACTCTCTCCTGCACCGCCGCCGGAGCTCGTCCTCCCTCCTCCCTCCTCCCCGCGACCCGCCACCGGAGCTCGCCCCTCCTCCTCCCTGCGACCCCCTCCTCCACCATAGTGCCCCTGCTCCACCACCGCCCCCTCCTCTCTGTTCCCCTGCTCCACCAGCGCCCCCTCTTCCCTGCGACCCCCTGCTCCACCGCCGCCCCCTCCTCTCCGTGCCCCTGGTCCACCTTGCCGTCGGCATTTCCCCCAAGCTCCACCTCGTCGCTGACGTCTCCCCTAGCCACTTGTAAGTCCTCCGGCCCTCCTTTTCTCTCTTTGCCTCTTTGCTAAGGGTAATTTAGTTAAGTTTAGTGACTTAGGTTAATTTAGTTAGGTTATTGTTATTAGGTTCTTGTTGCTATTAGGTTCTTACTTTAAGTTGTTTAGGTTAATTTAGTTAAGTTACTTAGGTTAATTTTTATTAGGTTCTTATGTTAAGTTACTTAGGTTAACTCTTATAAGGTTGCAAATTTTTCTTCAAGTTTCATATAGGCTATTTAAAGAAAAAAACAGAATTGATTACCATTAGTTCCAAATATTGCGAAGAAAAAAGACTCTTGCATTTTGCTTCAAGTTCTATATTGTTCTTCCTATTATATGAGAATTTGAAGTGGACATGTCATATGTGGACATGTGATTTGGACACGTGATATTTCGAATTGGGACATGTCATGCCGAAATTTCCTGTGAAAGAAGAAGAAGAGGAGAGGAGGAGGAGGAGGAGAAGAGGAGAGGAGGAGGAGGAGGAGGAGAAGAAGAAGGAGAGGAGAGGAGGAGGAGGAGGAGAAAAGGAGAGGAGGAGGAGAAGAGGAGAGGAGGAGGAGAAAGAGGAGGAGGAGGAGGAGAAGGCCAAGGACCTTCTAGTCCTTCTCCTCCTCCTCCTTCTCCTCCTTCTCCTCCTTCTTCTTGATTTCTTCTTCTTCTCCTCCTCCTCCTCTTTCTTCTCCTCTTTAATATTATCCTTGCTTTAATTTCCCCAACACTAACATAATTAGCCCATTTAGCTCCAAAATACCATAATAAGCTCAAAATGGCATAAGAACCTTGGTTAGCTCATGAATATTATATACTTAGCTTGTATTCCTCTAAAATGGGATAATTAGCCCATTTAGCTCCAAAAGGACATAATTAGGTAATTTAGCTCCAAAATAGGAGAAGAGGAGAATAAATAGGCAAAAGAAAAGAAAGAAGAAGAAGAAGAATAAGAGAAGAAGGAGCAGGAGGAGGAGGAGGAGGAGAAGGCCAAGGACCTTCTAGTCCTTCTCCTCCCCCTCCTTCTCCTCCTTCTTCTTGATTTCTTCTTCTCCTCCTCCTCTTTCTTCTCCTCTTTCATATTATCCTTGCTTTAATTCACCCAACAATGACATAATTAGCCCATTTAGCTCCAAAATACCATAATAAGCTCAAAATGGCATAAGAACCTTGGTTAGCTCATGAATATTATATACTTACCTTGTTTTCCTCTAAAATGGGATAATTAGCCCATTTAGCTCCAAAAAGACATAATTAGGTAATTTAGCTCCAACAAGAGGAGAAGAGGAGAAGAAATAGGCAAAATGTAAAGAAAGAAGAAGAAGAAGATAAGAAGGAGAAGGAGGAGGAGGAGGAGAAGGCCAAGGACCTTCTAGTCCTACTCCTCCTTCTTCTTGATTTCTTTTTCTTCTCCTCCTCCTCTTTCTTCTCCTCTTTCATATTATCCTTGCTTTAATTCCCCCAACAATGACATAATTAGCCCATTTAGCTCCAAAATACCATAATAAGCTCAAAATGGCATCAGAACCTTGGTTAGCTTATGAATATTATATACTTAGCTTGTTTTCCTCTAAAATGAGATAATTAGGCCATTTAGCTCCAAAAAGACATAATTAGGTAATTTAGCTCCAACAAGAGGAGAAGAGGAGAAGAAATAGGCAAAATGAAAAGAAAGAAGAAGAAGAAGAAGAAGAAGAAGAAGAAGAGAAGAAGGAGAAGGAGGAGGAGGAGGAGGAGGAGAAGGAGAAGGAGAAGGCCAAGGACCTTCTAGTCCTTCTCCTTCTCCTCCTCCTTCTCCTCCTTCTTCTTGATTTCTTCTTCTTCTCCTCCTCCTCCTCTTTCTTCTCCTCTTTCATATTATCCTTGCTTTAATTAACCTAACAATGACATAATTAGCCCATTTAGCTCCAAAATGCCATAATAAGATCAAAATGGCATAAGAACCTTGGTTAGCTCATGAATATTATATTCTTAGCTTGTTTTCCTCTAAAATGGGATAATTAGCCCATATAGCTCCAAAAAGACATAATTAGATAATTTAGCTCCAACAAGAGGAGAAGAGGAGAATAAACAGGAAAAATGAAAAGAAAGAAAAAAGAAGAAGAAGAAGAGAAGAAGAGAAGAAAAATACCTTCTCCTCCTTCTCCTTCTTCTCCTCCTCCTCCTTCTCCTTCTTCTCCTCCTCCTCCTTCTCCTCCTTCTCCTCCTTTTTGATTTCTTCTTCTTCTCCTCCTCCTCATCTTTCTTCTCCTCTTTCATATTATCCTTGCTTTAATTTCCCCAACAATGACATAATTAGCCCATTTAGCTCCAAAATGTCATAATAACCTCAAAATGGCATAAGAACCTTGGTTAGCTCGTGAATATTATATACTTAGCTTGTTTTCCTCTAAAATGACATAATTGGAATATTTGTGTTGATCGGGTGTATTTACATGTGATAGTTGTCTCGTCGCTGTGAGGTGTGTTGTGCGAAGACCTGCCGTGCGTTGTATGAGCTCCGCCCCTGCATTCGTGGGTTAGTACAAATTTCATCTCCTCCCCGCCCCTTCATTTACTGTGGGTCGGTTTCCGGATGAAACTTTCTAGATTTAGGTAATTCAATTAATTTATCAGTATGCGTGACCAGTATGCGTCTCCCGTTCGAAAGGGCGACATCTATAAATATGCGTGTCTTTGCATATTTATAACCGCCATTCTTTCGAATTGTCCAACATTATCCATGGACAGCCCGAGTATGTGTAGATTGGGTTCGTTTTCCCGTATACTGTGCTCTGGATCCGATGCGGAATTTCGTCAGTGCCTCCCCCGTTGTTCTACGAATGCACATCCTCTGTGTTTATTGCGGAGACGTGTATCAGGAGAACAGCGGGGAGGTGCTGCCGAAATTTTGCGTTGGATCCGGAGCAGAGCATTGGAAAACGAACCCAATCTACACATACTCGGGTGGGATTAGGACCTATCTTTACCTATTAGCGTGTAGGTTGCCTGGACGTAATAAAAATGGCAAACCTGATTAACCGATGAATATAAATGCTAAATTATATATAAATATATTTCTTCTGTCTTTAGTAGCTACGCAAGATGAGTGATCGTGCGTGGATGTATACCGGTCACCCTAGTCAGAAAGAGATGACGAAAGAATGGTTTGTAAAAACAAAGGAATTTGTGAAAGCCGCATTCGCAAAATGGCCAGGAAAGAAACTATTGCCCCAGTCCTGGATGCGACAACTATAAAAAGACGATAGAGGCTGTAATGATTAAACACCTGCAGAGGAGGGGTTTTAAGCCTAATTATACGGTGTGGACATTTCATGGTGAGTCTATACAACGCACAAGAGCTGAGGTGGTCCGTCGTCGCACGGACGAGCATGGTACCGGGATCGAAGACATGGTGCAATACTTTGATGGTGCTCGGGATTCGGAAGATGAGATGGAGGAATCTGCAAAGGCCTTTTATGAAATGTTGGAGTCTTCAAAACGTCCTCTCCATGAGCACACTGAGCTCTGTCAGCTGGATGCAATTGCACAAGTAATGGCTCTGAAGGCTCAGTTCAACTTGGGAAGAGAATGCTACGACGCGATGATGACACTATTTTGACGTTTCCTACCCAAAGGCCATGTCATGCCTGCAAACCTGTACCAGTCGTACAAAATACTTCATGTACTTAAGACGCCCTATGAGAAGATAGATGCATGTGAGAAAGGATGTGTCTTATTCAGGAAGGAGTGTGCACACTTGGACTATTGTCCCAATTGCGAGTCTTGCAGGTATCTTGTGGTAGATAACAGTATGGGTGAGAAGAGGCAGACCAAAATCGCAGTTAGTGTTCTTCGGTATATGCCAATCGTACCAAGACTTCAACGTCTTTTCATGGTCGAAGAGACAGCCAGACAGATGACATGGCACAAATTGGGCAAAAGAACCGAACTAGATGCGGATGGGAATAAGATGATGGTACACACATCGGATGGGGAAGCGTGGAAACATTTCGATGGATTGCATCAGGATAAAGCGACAGATCCAAGGAATCCTCGAGTCTGCGCCGCCACGGATGGTTTTAATCCCTTCGGCATGACGGCAACCCAATACAGTTGTTGGCCTGTATTTGTCATTCCACTCAATCTCCCCCCGGGCAGATTATGCAAAGAAAGAACATATTTCTCACGTTGATAATTCCAGGGCCCAATTATCCGGGGAAGAATATGAATGTGTACCTGCAACCGCTTAAGGATGAATTGGAAGAAGCTTGGGAAAATGGGATCAAGACATACGATGCCGCTAGAAAAGAAAACTTCAAAATGCATGTGTGGTACATGTACTCTATGCATGACTTGCCAGCATATGCGCTATTCTCTGGATGGTGTGTGCATGGAAGGTTCCCGTGCCCCCAATGCAAGGCAGCTCTTCAGTTTCATTATTTGCAGAAGGGTCGGAAGTATTCTTGCTTTGACTTGCATAGATAGTTCCTGGATCCTGACCATCAGTTCAGAAAAGACAAGAAGAACTTTACCAAAGGTAAAGTTGTCAAAAACTTGGCACCACCTGCGTTCACAGGCCAACAGATCCTGGATCAGTTAAACGCCCTCGAGCCTGATCCAGAGCGTCCAGGGTATTTCAAGGGGTATAATTCAAAACACGCCTGGACTCACAAGCCATGCTTCTGGGATCTGCCTTACTTCAAAGACCTCCTTCTTCCACACAATATCGACATGATGCACACTGAAAAGAATATCGGAGAGGCTATTTTTGGTACATTGTTCGACATAGATGGGAAGACAAAGGATGATATTAAGGCTAGAGTCGATCAAGAGACACTATGTCATAGACCGTTACAAAACATGCGAGAAGGCAAAGGAAAGCAGAAGTGGTCGAAGCCAAAGGCCTGGTTCAATCTTGGAAGGCCAGCTATGAGGGAAATTATCTTGTGGGTCAAAATGCACTTGATGTTCCCCGATGGGTATGCAGCGAATCTAAAGAGGGGAGCGAGTCTTGAAAAATTAAAAATCTTTGGTCTCAAGAGTCATGATTGGCACATATGGCTAGAGCGGGTAATGCCGGTGATGTTACATGGCTTTATTCCTGAGGATGAATGGCTAGTACTAGCGGAGCTGAGCTATTTCTTCTGTGTTCTTTGTGCGAAAGAGTTGTCGCCTGGCGTGGTAGAAGACATGGAGGAGTTTGCACCGGAGCTGTTGTGCAAGTTAGAGAAGATCTTTCCACCGGGCTTCTTTAATCCAATGCAGCATTTGATTTTACATCTACCGACCGAGGCAAGATTGGGTGGGCCCGTGCAAGATCGTTGGTGCTATGCAACTGAGAGGATGCAGAAGACCCTTCGAGCTAAATGTAAAAATAAGCGTAGAATTGAAGCATCGATGGCTGAGGCATTCATTACTGAGGAGGTAGCAAACTTTGTGACAGCACACTACGAAGCCAAAAATCATCATTTGCATAATCCCAAGCCTCGGCACAATGATGCAGACCCTAAAAAAGGTGGGTCCAACCTCAGCCTATTCAAAGGGAAGCTCGCACTAGTCGGTGCTTCGAAACCAATAACGTTGGATGTCGAAGAATGGCGGAACATTTCGTTGTATATCTTCAACAACCTAACAGAAGTGCGGCCGTACATCGAGTGAGTTCTTGGCACATTTTCCCATAACTTCTAATTCATTTGAACTGCTCTTATTCCCGGATATTTCAAACAGCCGTTACGTCGTCAAATTCTCGTCTGGAGCGGTGATCGAAAATGATTCCGTCGAAGAGTATGAGCTTCTGTCAAAGACAGGAGGCGGCTATCCCGGTTTCATCTCTTGGTTCAAACAAACGGTAATTATCAATAATGGACCATTTCATTCTTGGTCTAACTTGCGGCTAATGCAACAACCGTTTCGTATTAAACTTGTAGGCTAATTCAGAGTCTATGGATGCCGAATTGAGACAAGTCGCTAATGGTTTTGACTATAAGGTCCGTTCATTTGAGAAATACAACATCAACGGGTATCTCTTTCGTACCTTTGGCAAAGAGCTATCTATGCCCGACCGGAAATCTACAAATTGTGGTGTCTCTGCTATCGGCGAAGGTGTTATCGAGTATTATGGAAGAGTTGAAGCAATTTATGAACTTCAATTCTATGGTGAAACCCCACCGAACGTCGTAGTCTTCAAATGTTATTGGTTCCAGCCAAAAAAGACTAGAAGGCCTCATGAACATATAGGACTAGTCGAAATCAATCCAAACACCCATTTAGATGTTCCCGATGTCTATATTACGGCTCAACAGGCGACCCAAGTTTTCTATCTACCGTGGGCATGCCAAACGGATAAGAATCTGGAAGGTTGGTATGTTGTTTATAAAGTGCCGCCACATGTCAGACCACCTCTCCCAAATGAATAGGATTATGAACCTCACATTAACCCAGACACATATGATGGAGAATTCTTCCAAGAAACACGTCTTTCCAAGAAACGTTTCAAGAACCGCCGTGCTTCACCCAAGAACATGGAAGTAGACAACGACAATGAATCCGACTCCAGCCCTGAGCCGGAACCAGAAGACCTGGAACTCGTAGAGGTTACTGATGCGGATGACCTGTCAATGCTTCAACGATTAAAGGAAGGCCTTTCACAACTTCACGCCGTTGAACCCGACGAGCACGTCATTCATGAAAACATGCGTGATAGTGATGATGATGATGCATTTATTGATGATGATTATTAGTTTGTAAGATTCACAACTTAAATTATATATTTTTTAATCTTTATTATTCATGTACATATTATTATTCATGTCAGTTATTCAAATTTTTTATGTTGTACTAATTTCTTTTAATCTTTATCATGGCAGGTCACCAGGTGTGGAAAGATGGTGGGCGCTGGTCCATTGCGCTCGACGGGTTCTTCCCACGCGCCCCGCACGAGGGGTGGTACTTCCCTTCCACCCCTATCTCTCCATAGAGCCTTAGCAGACAGTTTGTCGACACCACCCATGGGTTCTTCTTCGTCGGCGGCATTGCCCACTGGGAGAGGTGCTGGTCGGGTAGGGAAGAAGGGGAAGGGTACAGGGAGAGGTGGTGGCCGCGGAAGATCCAGGAGGACTGTTGAGCTGTCCTCGCCACCACCACCAGCTCATTCACCCGAGCATAGGACTAGTATGGTCGACCCGTTTGCGGAGGAGGCTACGGGGACTCCGGTCCAGGAGCCTGGTGTTGACGGGCATTCGTCCCATGAGACTCCGGTCCAGGAGCAGCCTCGGGTCGAGGTGCATTCGGCCCAGGAGCACCCGGAGGAGACTACGGTTCCGGAGGCTTCACCCGACGTGGAGAGGCCCGGATGGGAGACCTGGCCGGATCGTACCGAGTTGCCGGATTGGACCGAGGGTCCGGGTGGCTCAGGGGGCGGGGATGAGCTTACGGACGGTGAGGGCGATGTGCAGGTGGATGGGGCCACCGTGTACAAGCGTGGTAGTACACGTCTGCCGGTCGCCCCGGCTACCCGCGAGCAGAGGCCGGTGATTAAACCTGAAGGAGATAGGTAAGTACATTTACCTTTTTTTAGCTTTTGCCTTCAAGTTTGTTCAAATATCTAATGCGTTGACCTTATCATACTGCAGGGGATGGGTACACCCTCTTGGAGTCCGCAGGCCGAACTCCGTCCTTGGCGTGCTTTGCCGGACAAATTTCCTGGGGTTTGTCACGTTGCCTGGTGAGGGTCAGGTTCCTACACTAGGATTTACCTGGGAGCACTACCAAGTTGCGCAGGCCCCGCTGGAGGAGATTATAGATGGTGTCTTGTGCCACACGAGGGCCGAGATGGTGATCAAGAGCTTTGGGGTAAATTATCCTTTTACAGAATCTAAAATTAACAATGTAGCTAATTATTGTACTAATCGGTGTTTTCACGTTTGATTGCAGACCTTCTATAGGTGTGAGGATGGATATGAGAAGGAGGCGGCCAGGGTTCTCGACGCCGAGTGTAGGCGGTTACTACAGAACTTGCGCCACGAGGCTCGGCCGCGGGCTATTCGAGATTACTACGCCACGCGTGGTATTAAGAAGCAGAAGAAGGATTACCGCGGAAAGTTTCTGAAGAAGGAGCAATACATGAAGGTAATTACCTATTCTTAAGTCCTTCTACGTAGTTTTCTTGATTTCATTCATAGGCGTAGCGCTAAAAATTATTTCTAATAACTTACAGGTGCCCCCAAGATGGTGTGCGGATAAGATGGATTGTTGGGAGGCGTTGGTTGATGAGTGGTGCACAGGCAGCTGGCGAGCCGTCCACGAGAATGCGAAGGATCGGCGTAGCCAAATGGTTGGTGTGCCACACCATCAAGGCAGCGCCAACTTACTTCAGTTTGGACGAAACTGGGTATGTGATTTGCTCCATGATTTATGCAATTCATTCTTGATGCTAATATTTTGTTCCTCTCTTTTAGGCGCATCACAATAAGACTGAGATGCCACACTTGTACGACCTTTATGGCACGGCCCATACTGCCTCGTACAAGAAGGCGAAGGCATTCTCTGAGTCTGACCTGGATGATCCCAATAACTTCACCAACATATCATCCCACCAGAAGCTCATGGCATACAGGGACGCGGGGAAGGCTACGAAAGGGGATGACTTTAACCCTAGCCAGGAACCTTTGGATCCAGAGTTGGTGATGATATCTGGTGGCGGGAGGCCCCATGGCTCGATAGCCATTGGAGATGGGATAATACGTTGTCCACTCACTCTTCCGGAGATCAAGGCGCATCAGTCGAGCAGCTGTCCTGAGATAACGCGTCATCCACGGCTAGTCGAACTTGCCATCGAGGTTAGTTGTACGGACTAAGAACACTTCCATCCATTTCATTATGTGTGTCACCATAGATCATTACTCTGGTAACGAGGAATGGTGTTTCAGGCTGCTCTTCAGAAAGAGAGAGCGGCAAACCAGGCTGCTCTTGAGAAAGAGAGGTTGGCAAGCCAGGCTGCTCTTCAGGCTGCTCTTGATGAGAGGGACCACACCACGTCACGATTACTTGAGGAGGAGAGGGTCCGGAATGAGGCGGGTCAACGGGCCCTCTACGAGCTTTTTGTGGTATCTTTTTTTTCACATTAGCCAAATTATGTGTGTAATGTCTGTTTCATTACTAACTAATACGACCCACTCTTCAGGGTCTGTGCGAGAAGAGCGGTCAAGTCCCTCCGCCGATGCCCGTCTTCTCTTCGATCGACACGGTGAGTTTCATTATAAACTAGTATTAATAATTGAGTGTCATCATACTAACTGAGACATTGCAAAATATCTTTTCTGCAGAATAACTCCCGAGCGGCATTGCACGACCCTTCTCCAGGGCAACCGTCTCCAAACGAAGCCACCGCGAGCAACCGTGGTGTTTCTCCTCCTTGATGACCACTACGGTAAGTTTCTCCTCCAAACTTAGCTTGTTTCCTCTAAAATGAGATAACTAGCCCATTTAGCTCCAAGAAGACATAATTAGGTAATTTAGCTCCAACAAGAGGAGAAGAAATAGGAAAAATGAAAAGAAAGAAGAAGAAGAAGAAGAAGAAAAGAAGGAGAAGGAGGAGAAGGAGGAGGAGGAGGAGGAGGAGGAGAAGGAGGAGAAGGCCAAGGACCTTCTAGTCCTTCTCCTCCTCATCCTTCTCCTCCTTCTCCTCCTTCTTCTTGATTTCTTCTTCTCCTCCTCCTCCTCCTCTTTCTTCTCCTCTTTCATATTATCCTTGCTTTAATTTCCCCAACAATGACATAATTAGCCCATTTAGCTCCAAAATACCATAATAAGCTCAAAATGGCATAAGAACCTTGGTTAGCTCATGAATATTATATACTTAGCTTGTTTTCCTCTAAAATGGGATAATTAACCCATTTAGCTCCAAAAAGACATAATTAGGTAATTTAGCTCCAACAAGAGGAGAAGAGGAGAAGAAATAGGAAAAATGAAAAGAAAGAAGAAGAAGAAGAAGAGAAGAAGGAGAAGGAGAAGAAGAAGGAGGAGGAGGAGGAGGAGGAGGAGAAGGCCAAGGGCCTTCTAGTCCTTCTCCTCCTCCTCCTTCTCATTCTTCTTGATTTCTTCTTCTTCTCTTCCTCCTCCTCTTTCTTCTCCTATTTCATATTATCCTTGCTTTAATTAACCCAACAATGACATAATTAGCCCATTTAGCTCCAAAATACCATAATAAGCTCAAAATGGCATAAGAACCTTGGTTAGCTCATGAATATTATATACTTAGCTTGTTTTCCTCTAAAATGGGATAATTAGCCCATTTAGCTCCAAAAAGACATAATTAGGTAATTTAGCTCCAACAAGAGGAGAAGAGGAGAAGAAATAGGCAAAATGAAAAGAAAGAAGAAGAAGAAGAAGAAAAAGAGAAGAAGGAGAATGAGGAGGAGGAGGAGGGGGAGGAGGAGGAGAAGGCCAAGGACCTTCTAGTCCTTCTCCTCCTCCTCCTTCTCCTCCTTCTTCTTGATTTCTTCTTCTCCTCCTCCTCCTCCTCTTTCTTCTCCTCTTTCATATTATCCTTGCTTTAATTAACCCAACAATGACATAATTAGCCCATTTAGCTCCAAAATACCATAATAAGCTCAAAATGGCATAAGAGCCTTGGTTAGCTCATGAATATTATATACTTAGCTTGTTTTCCTCTAAAATGGGATAATTAGCCCATTTAGCTCGAAAAAGACATAATTAGGTAATTTAGCTCCAACAAGAGGAGAAGAAATAGGCAAAATGAAAAGAAAGAAGAAGAGAAGAAGGCGAAGGAGGAGAAGGAGGAGGAGGAAGATGAGGAGGAGGAGGAGAAGGACAAGGACCTTCTAGTCCTTCTCCTCCTCCTCCTTCTCCTCCTTCTCCTCCTTCTTGATTTCTTCTTCTTCTCCTCCTCCTCTTTCTTCTCCTCTTTCATATTATCCTTGCTTTAATTAACCCAACAATGACATAATTAGCCCATTTAGCTCCAAAATACCATAATAAGCTCAAAATGGCATAAGAACCTTGGTTAGCTCATGAATATTATATACTTAGCTTGTTTTCCTCTAAAATGGGATAATTAGCCCATTTAGCTCCAAAAGGACATAATTAGGTAATTTAGCTCCAACAAGAGGAGAAGAGGAGAAGAAATAGGCAAAATGAAAAGAAAGAAGAAGAAGAAGAAGAAGAAGAAGAGAAGAAGGAGAAGGAGGACGAGGAGGAGGAGGAGGAGGAGAAGGCCAAGGACCTTCTAGTCCTTCTCCTCCTCCTCCTTCTCCTCCTTCTCCTCCTCCTCCTTCTCCTCCTTCTTCTTGATTTCTTCTTCTTCTCCTCCTCCTCCTCTTTCTTCTCCTCTTTCATATTATTCTTGCTTTAATTAACCCAACAATGACATAATTAGCCCATTTAGCTCCAAAATACCATAATAAGCTCAAAATGGCATAAGAACCTTGGTTAGCTCATGAATATTATATACTTAGCTTGTTTTCCTCTAAAATGGGATAATTAGCCCATTTAGCTCCAAAAAGACATAATTAGGTAATTTAGCTCTAACAAGAGGAGAAGAAGAGAAGAAATAGGCAAAATGAAAGAAAGAAGAAGAAGAAGAGAAGAAGGAGAAGGAGGAGGAGGAGGAGGAGGAGAAGGCCAAGGACTTTCTAGTTCTTCTCCTCCTCCTCCTTCTCCTCCTTCTTGATTTCTTCTTCTTCTCCTCCTCCTCCTCTTTCTTCTCCTCTTTCATATTATCCTTGCTTTAATTAACCCAACAATGACATAATTAGCCCATTTAGCTCCAAAATACCATAATAAGCTCAAAATGACATAAGAACCTTGGTTAGCTCATGAATATTATATACTTAGCTTGTTTTCCTCTAAAATGGGATAATTAGCCCATTTAGCTCCAAAAAGACATAATTAGGTAATTTAGCTCCAACAAGAGGAGAAGAGGAGAAGAAATAGGCAAAATGAAAAGAAAGAAGAAGAAGAAGAAGATGATGAAGAGAAGAAGGAGAAGGAGGAGGAGGAGGAGGAGAAGGCCAAGGACCTTCTAGTCCTTCTCCTCCTCCTGCTTCTCCTCCTTCTTCTTGATTTCTTATTCTCCTCCTCCTCCTCACTACACCATGACACTACATTCCCTAGAGACGTATGTTGGGAAAAGTCACTTTCCCCGACCGATTGTTCGTTGATAAAATTTATATCAAACTGTTGGTCGGTATTACTCACATGTAACGACCAACTATCTATCGGGAATGCCAAAATAGATAGCATCAAACCATTGGTCGGTAATAATTGTACTACTATCACACAATCAATCGGTAAATATTCCCGACCCACCGTGGGTCGCCAACTGGGCCGCCAAAATTATCCGAGCGCGCGTCTACGAAACTTAGCGCGAAGCCCATTCGGAATTTTCATATAGCGCGCCCTCACAGCCCACCTCCACTAAAAAACACATCGATGTCTCTACGCCTCTCTCCCTTATCTCGTTCTCTTCTATCTGAGCGTCGGCGGCGCCGGCGCCGGCTATCGCATCCGGTGACGCTTGCATATCTCTGTCCATCTCTTCCTCCCACCAACCAATCAACATCACCACATCGCTGCTACTTTTCCATGTGGAGGCGGTCCTGTGGAACCCATACCCAGCTCCATTTTCCCCTCCCATGGTAACAGATCTGAGGGAGACAAGGTCCCTCCGATCCTCTTGGTTCATAACGAGGTGGGCGGCCTATGCTTATCTTCTGGTGACTAGGAGTTGTTGGCTGGTGCCCCACCTCTCCGAGCCATCCAAGGCGTTAGTGGCATCCGTAAGTGCTCTCTCTCTCCCTTTGTGTGTGTGTGTGTGTGCAGATTAAATCAAAGTGATGAACCTTCCAAAGCTCTAGTAGTCGGTGCCCCCATCTCTCTACAGATTGATCCTCATTAAAGAAATCAGTGCTGCCTAGATTCATGCAAATAAAGAAGTTTTTGGAGGAGTAAAGTTCAGACCTAGGCATCGATTAATATTAGGGTCTATTTACAGTGTGCAATTGTTAGTGGACTGAACTGGATAATGTTTTTTTGCAGGGTGAAACAAACTTTAATAGGTTCCATGGATGTTTGGGCAGTTACTCAACTACTAACAATAAGAGAAGGCCACTGGAACATGTCCACAGTCATATGCCTGCATCACATGAAGTGGATTTGGATAGGTAAATATTTTTAACACATCTTGAGTTTTTTTATACTATGTGTTTTTTTGCATTATTTTATCTTATTCTCACTTTCTAATTGAGATTATGTCATGAATGATATGCCAAATCTTATTTTTTGAGCATACAGGTGATGAAACCTAGATTTGACTATTGTTTTATCTTGATGTAGGTAAGTAGCTGTAATAAATTTTGCATAATTGATATTAGCCACTAAAGATAACCAGCTCCTTGATTTATAAGGAAGACTACTTACTTTGCTAAGTTTGAGGATTGGTAGTAAGTGTAATGAATATATCCATTTATCTGCAATAGCATTGCAGAATATTCGATACAGAACTGAGTAATCAAACCTACCTGCATGTTAACATGCGAGGGTGCTACTGAATAGTTGTACATTAAGCTGGAAAGAGGAAGAACTGCTGATTCTTTATGAAGCTGCTTCTATTCGTGCACAATGGCATCGTAGCTAGGTAAGAGGTACATGTGCCTTTGTGGTTGCTCGTCTATACATCATCCTTTCATTAGTCATTTGTGATTAGTGGATGAAAGCACAAGCACAATTGTACTTTTCTTAGAATGAAGAAAAGAAATATACTATCAGATTGGCGTACATTCATGCTACTACATTATGGTCCATTTCTATTGCAAATAACTTATCCCCTGATTTAGACAATAATTTTTCATTCTGAGAAGAAAATTTTATGCTCACAAAAATACATTTTTAGATAATAAGATAGTTACAATTGAATGTCGAACAGTTGGTTACACATTTTGCATCAGTCTTGATACCCCTTAGAAGTTACAACATGTATGTATCTCTTGAGTTATTCTGAAGTTTTAAGTATGTACCTAACCAATTGAATATTATAGATGCATTTGTTACTTCTACTTGACATTATTGACACTCTGTAGTTTGTTTGCAGGGTTCAATTGACATATAGTGTGTCAGCATTTGGCTATCTACCTCAAGGGCCTGCTAGGAGTGTTGCCAATATCAGTGTGCTTTGTGCTGTAGAAATGGATTTTTGGTAAACTATAGCACATGGTGTCGTGGGAATTCTTGGCTACGTACAGTTTACCTCGCCTATTTGAATATATGTCGACCTACTAGCTCATTATCAGGAGTTTTTTTATGCATCTATTAATCATATGAACTATACACACATGGTTATATAGGATAAATTTGGAGGAACTTTGATAGTTAAATAGACTTCCTTTAGATCATACATGGTGTGTATACAAGATAGCAAATATCACAATCTAATTATCACATCATACATGGCGTTGGAAGTGGGCATCCTGGGTTACAATTAGATCTATTAAGTTGCCTGCTGTTATTCTTGTAATTTTTCATGAATAGTATTTGTGAATCACCTTTCTGCTGTTTGTTTGAGAATATACTCTTCAACTTCGAACAAAGAATAATTAACCAACAAAATGATATGTTGTGTAGGATAAAAGAACTAGCACACGGATAAATTTTGTAGGTTTTTTTTTGAGGAAAATAATTTTTGTAGCTGTAGTTGTAGTATCTAGGAGACAGTAACTATTGTATGCCCGTATCTCAATTATTTTGCTAAAGCAGAGCATACCAGGCAATAGCATTCAGATTTAGCTAAGCATTCCAGTTTACCCTTCTAAAGAAACTGCATGTATCTATTATATTTTTGGACAAAATATCTCGAAGATTATGTATTTGTCCTTTGTAGTGCATACATTCACATTGTTACACTGTAGGTTAAAGTGGTTCCTTATCCTTGATTTTTTTTATTGTGCAAAGAGCTTATCCTTTTTTGGTTGGCTTCAACTAGAGGTCTGAGCTATAGAACTGATCGTGGTAAATAAAGTTTGAAGTTATAAATATTATAGTCAAGACTTGCCCTGTTTTTATAACACTAAAACCCCGATGCCATTGCTGCTTTATAGAATTATTATTTTCTCCATTATCTGTATGAATGCATGAGTTCACCGGTTACTTTTCATCCTTTGTAGGAAAGACATACAGAAGGAACCATGAAGATGGCAGTTTGCATTCCCTAGACATGTTGTGTAATGAAGCAAAAAACAATGTATTTTAGATATCATTTTGTGAACCTATATTATTAAAGGTATTATTGTCGCTTTGTCGATTTTTGTAGGCTCTTTTGGACGACAAAAAGGTAAGGTGTCTTACAGTTAAACAGTTGGAAGAAGTACAAATCGCACTCTTACAATATATTCTCCGAAGTATTATTTCATTACCAATTTTCCAAGCTTACTCCCAGCTTTCTTCTTTACCAGGGAATTTCTATCATGATCAAATAGGCGAAATTTAAATTCCCCAAAAGAACAAATAGTATAAATATGCAACTTTGTAGTTGAGGTCTTTTATTTTTCATCTCAAGCAATCTTCGAGTTATGGCCTAGATATATTTTATCCAACTTACATGTTTTCAATTTCATACTCATGGTTCCATATCTCTTAAAAGAAAGTGGCCCTAAGAAATTCTAGAGCAACACATGGAATTATTTGTTTTGTTAGAGTTTCAGTCTGATCTGATCGTCTCTTCATGCTTTCAGGGTTGGTTAAGTGTTCTGAGATGCCTAGGCATTAGCACGTCTGATCGATGCCTTGCTTCCCTCATTCATGGTGATTATCCGATTCTTTTTTGTTATTGCACGGGCTTTTATGTTTGGTCGTTTCCCCTGCAAATAATCATCTTACTTATGGTCTATGTTCAATTCATTTGTAAGATCACGTTTTCCTATGTTTGCGACTCTACTTAGGTCACCAACATGCAGAATGTAGATTTGGTATGCTTGTACGAATAAAATGTAGACTTTAGAAATGAACTAAAATCCGAGAGCAGGAAGTGATAGGCTTTTTTCGGTTAGAAAGATATGTATATTGTACCATAATATATTCAGGTAATCCTTTGTTTTTTTTTCTTGTCAGGTTCGTGTTCCATACAACATGTATACAAACACATAAACTAAAGTTTGTAGTGCCAGCAGTAAACAGGGGCATAACTAAGTAATATGGGCAGAAAAATAAGAGCTTATGAAAAGAATAGTATCTCTATTGCACATGTGTGAGAGCACTCCATTATCATGCAAATAGTACCAAGTTTAGATCCTTGATTATGGCGGCTATACACACAAAATAATCCATCTTATAATTTAAGTATACAAACCACATTTCGGTGGGAATCTGAACCGACTGATGTTGATGATGATACTCCTGCCACTGCACTTGCTAAGACAATGGAAACTGTACTTGCCGAACCACCCAGAATTAAAATGTAAGCCCTCTATCTACAACAAAGTAAAAAATATATTACCTATCTATCCAAACTGGAAATGCATACATGGGTCATTAAAAAAATTAGCGGTAGGAAACCCCCTGCAATGAATCTTCTGCTCCTCTAGCAATTAGAGATATGATTCCTCTATTTCCTTGCTTTACCTTGTTAGGTTTTTGTTTCTGTTCATATACAATATGAATATTTTTCTCTCATATACTCCTTTTGCTGGAAACTTGCCGATTTTAGGGGTGCTGCTACTACTGCAAAGATCGTTTTAGAAAAAAACAAGTAGTGGTTGATCGACACTTTGGGATGAGCGTGCATGTCTGGTACGTCTACTCCAGCGACCTACACTTCCTTCACAGATTTGTTCATGCCTTTCTTTTGGTTATTTTCTAACTAACATGAGACTTTTATATATGTATGTAGTACTATAACAAATATAGTTTTTTTGCTTCTACGTACTATATCCTACTAGCATATATATATGGACTACTCACATATGAAATGTTTGCAAAATAAAAACAAACAAAGAAAATGCGGTTTATGATATTGTATTATTATAATTGAGACTTGTTTAACTTTTGTAGGAAGGAAAGAAAAGGACAACGCTCAAACAAAAGGACAACACTCACAAGGAACCATGAAGCCAGCGATCGTGTCATCTGGATATTTAGCCTTCATTTTGTACAACTCATGTCTCATACTAGCATCTTTTAGCTGTCCTTTTTGTGAACGTGATGTATGGTGTCCTGGTGGTTATGCTTGGAACAGACTAAAGCCTGTGTATGTGACAATTAATTAGTGGAATAAAAAATGTTTGGTGCACCTAATGGAGGATGTCTTCATGATTATTATTAGAACACATGAACTATATATATGTAACAATCAGTACCATTGGTTAATTAAAACTGTGGTTGGCTAAAAAATGTTGATGATTTGTTGGTCGGCGAAAGAAAACAACATCACATTGTTGGTCGGCAATACAAATGCCATCTGAATGTTGGTCGGGGAAGGCTGACACAAAGCCCAACTGAATGTTGGTCAGGAAAGATCCATGGCTACCCCAACATATTGTTGGTCGGGAAAGGCCCATGGCACCCCCAACAAATTATTGGTCGGGAAAAACCCATGACTGACCCAACACACTGTTGGTCAGGAAAGATACTACATAGCCATCAAATAGTCGGTCGGGAAAGATATGTCGGTCGGGAAAGGGCTTTCCCGTCTGGACTTTTCCCAACAGACACTTTCAGTTGGCAATAATCTTTCCCGACCAACTGTTTGTCATCGAAAGTTGTATTTCCAACCAACCTAGTTGTTGGAAATGCAGTGTCGTGGTGTAGTGCCTCCTCTTTCTTCTCCTCTTTCATATTATCCTTGCTTTAGTTAACCCAACAATGACATAATTAGCTCATTTAGCTCCAAAATGCCATAATAAGCTCAAAATGGCATAAGAACCTTGGTTAGCTCATGAATATTATATACTTAGCTTGTTTTTCTCTAAAATGGGATAATTAACCCATTTAGCTCCAAAAAGACATAATTAGGTAATTTAGCTCCAACAAGAGGAGAAGAGGAGAAGAAATAGGCAAAATGAAAAGAAAGAAGAAGAAGAAGAAGAAGAAGAGAAGAAGGAGAGGGAGGAGGAGGAGGGGGAGAAGGCCAAGGACCTTCTAGTCCTTCTCCTCCTCCTCCTTCTCCTCCTTCTTCTTGATTTCTTCTTCTTCTCCTCCTCCTCCTCTTTCTTCTCCTCTTTCATATTATCCTTGCTTTAATTTACCCATTTAGCTCCAAAATGCCATAATAAGCTAAAAATGGCATAAGAACCTTGGTTAGCTCATGAATATTATATTCTTAGCTTGTTTTCCGCTAAAAATGACATAATTAGCTGAAAAACATCATATTTTGTTCTTCTTCTGACTTTCTTATTCACATTTTTGCATATTGGATATACTACGTGCATGGAAGTTGGCATTCATGGAGTTGAACAATGTCGATGGATGAACTTTATATGTATATCATCTAGTTTTCTTTTGAGTTGATGAACAATGTCGAACTGTATGTATATGTATATATGGATAAACAGTGCAATACTTTGTATGTTGGTTCTTTCGATATATGGGGATGTACATTGATTTATATGTATATCATATATGTGTGGTGAATTATATATATGTGTTGGCAAGTATATGTGCAGTGAACTATATATCATATATGTGTGGTGAATTATATAAATGTGATGTCAAATATATATATATATATGCTGTGAAATAATATAAAACAAAAAGATACTATATGGGCTCTTTGTCGTCTGCCAGCTGATGGCAAAGACGTGTGCCATCAGCTGGCAGGTGGCAAAGGTGCCACATGGCATCCAGGTGTGCATCCTCGGGTGTCTATATAGGCTCTTTACCGTCAGCCTCCAGGGTGGGCAGACGGCAAAGAAGAGGGCATAGAGGAGGGGGGAGGAGGAGGCAGATGACAAAGAGTGGAGGGGGGGGGGGAGAGAGGCAGACGACAAAGAGTGGAGGGGGGGGGGAGGGGAGGAGTAGGCAGACGACAAAGATGGAGGGGGAGACAGACGACAAAGATGAAGGGGGAGGGGAGGAGTAGGCAGACGGCAAAGATGAAGGGGTAGGCAGACGGCAAAGATGGAGGGGGAGGCAGACGGCAAAGATAAAGGGAGAGGCAGACGGCAAAGCCTCCGTTAACCCCTAACGGAGGCAACGGCTGTCGGCTGCCATCTCGAGCACTTTGCCGACTGCTCCTAAGGAAAGCTGACGGCAAAGAGCTTTGCCGTCCGCTTTGGGGGGGGCAGACGACAAAGAAGGTCCTATGCCGTCGTAGGCTGACGCATAAATTTTACCGTCCGTGAGAATCTTTGCCGTCTGCTGTTTTGTCTTTGCCGTCCGGGATTTTGTCTTTGCCGTCTGTGATGGCAGACGGCAAAGAAGCTGATTCCTGTAGTGCAACGGGCGTGGTGAAGGCGGGCGATGGCGTGGAGACTTAGAGAGATGGGACAGAAAAGCGGATCCATATCAGATAAGAAATGAGTGACACTGTTCAGATAAGGAAGAAAAGAATAATATGATGCACGGGCCGACACGATACACGCGTCATGCGTTCAAGGCGACGGATGAGTCAGTGTGAATCCGCCGGCCGATGAAGAACGTTTCCCTTAAAAAAGGGAAACGCTTCCACCCGGCGCGCCTCGCTGGCAGATGCTTGCAGCATTTTTTCGTCAAATTTGCTGCAACCGTGTATTTTTTTTTTATATAAACGTTTTTCATGCAACATTTTTTCTCGTGTAAATTTGTTACATTTGTTCAGTAAAAAGCTGCATATACGTTTGGTTGCAACTCCAGTTCGTTGAATTTTTCGTTACAATTGATGTTTTTTATTTTTGCTATAACCATGTTAATTTTTGCTACAATCGGTATTATTTTTTGCTGCAACCGTTCACTAAAAAAGTTGCATACACGTCCACGTAGATATTTGTTACAACCGGTGTTTGACTTTTGCTACCACGCACCATCAAATTAGTTTTTTTGCTACGATCACGTAGATAATTTTTTTGCTACAATTTTTGTTTTTTGTTGCAACCGTTAAAAAAATTGTTGCATCGCGACGAATTTTGCTGCATCGGAAGAAAAAATGTTGCATGGAGATCCGACGGTGCGGACGCGCGGGGTTGATGGATCGGACGGCCCGCGCGGCGGGTCAAAAGTTTTGACCGGCGCGCCGGCGCAGATCACTCCCCTTAAAAAATTTTGAAACCAATGGAAGTTTTATTTAAGAGAGCCAAGCCAAGCAAGTTGCGGACGAGAGAAAATATCTGCGTGGGAGCAGACACAACCGAACCGACCGCACTCCGCTCCAGCGGTCCAGCCATATAACCCTAAACCCTAAAACCCATCCCCCTCTCTCGTTTTCCTTCCACCCTTCCCCGAAGGGCGACCGCTCCCGCCGCCGCCGCCATGCCGAAGCACTACCGGCCCGCGGTAACCTCCCCGTCTCTCCTCCCCCTAGGCTCTTCTTCTCCGTGTCGCCCGCTCGCGGAGTCCTTTACCACCCGCCGCTTCTTCTGCTGTGCTCCAGGGCAAGAAGAAGGAGGGGAACGCCGCCAAGTACATCACCAGGACCAAGGCTGTCAAGTACCTGCAGATTAGCCTCGCCGTCTTCAGGTCCCCATTCTCGCTCCCCGTTACTGATACTCAGCGCCGATGCGACGACTGGGCCATTCATGGCCGGTTGTCGCGAGTAAATTTGCCAGTTTGGCCAAATCCTCGGTGCCGCGGATGTTTACGTTTAATCAGACGCGTGGGGATTGTCTGCTGAGAAATTTAGGATGGTAGATTCTGTATATGCGATGTTGACGGGGTTTTGGGCTAACTTTTTTCTTTTTCTTTCACAAATTGCTGCAGGAAACTATGCATTCTCAAGGGAGTGTTTCCCCGGGAGCCCAAGAAGAAGGTGGAGGGGAACCACAAGACCTACTACCACATGAAGGACATCGCCTTCCTTGCGCATGACCCTTTGATTGAGAAGTTCAGGTACTTACCACATGAAAGTCTGCCACATGGTTGATATGGCTGTAAAAGGGTTCTCTTGCTCTCCCTTTGTGGAAATCTACTGGTAGGGACTCTTGATTTGTTTGTATGTATTGAGGTGACCAGGGTGGAAGTATCTCAAAGCTTTCTGAATGAGTTATTTCTTAGTTGTGTGATTTATTTGCTCCTGATAACTGTCAGCTAGTTGTCGATTGGAGCATGTGGCAGAGGAAATAGTGACTTGAAGTGGGAAGCTCTAGTTTCACTAGAGTGCCAGCGTCCATCTGCAAAAAAAAAAAAACAATTCAAAACAAACTTAGTGTAGTCAATCAATGAACCATTACCTATTCAATTTGGACCCTCTGTATTTAGTACGTCGTTAATGACATTTTGATAACTGCAATACAGACTAGCAATCTGTGGTTACTTGATCGCTGCTCATGAAAATTCTGGCTTATCTTTTTTGTATGATTGGCAGTATTCTGTTTATTTTTGCCTGGAGTAAATACATCGTCAGTATATGACAATGGCGTTGCTGAGTTATATATTTTGTATGTTACGATGAGTAATTTCTCGTTGATAGTTTATGATTTTCCTAATCGGATTGCTATTTCATGTTACCAGAGAAATCAAGGTTCACAGAAAGAAAGTTAAAAAGGCTTATGCCAAGAAAAACAGGGATCTGGCAGACAGATTGTTGAATCGACCACCGACTTACAAACTTGATAGACTTATCATTGAAAGGTAATGAGCGAGTCCAAGTTGATTCTTTTTGTCTTTTATCCAGACTGGTCTCTCACATGTGTGTTTTTGTTTTTGTTGTTGTACAGATATCCATCTTTTGTTGATGCTCTCAGAGACTTGGATGATTGCCTAACGATGGTGCATTTATTTGCGGCTTTACCTGCCATTGAGGGTGAACGTGTGCAAGTACAACGAATCCATAACTGCCGCAGGTATGCTCTCTTCTGGATTAGTGAATCCTCTCTCAGAACCTCACACACATAACCCCCACAAGGTGTTTAGATTCCTGTTCCCAGATATTCTGTTATCATGGTTTGACCTTCCTCAACTTTCTAGCAACTACAATGCACTTCTGTGTCTGGCCTGTTTTGTTGTGACCTTAAGAATTTGAGGCTGTGAAAGTTGTAACAGTTTTTCCAGCAGCCATGAAATACCTGGATTTTGCCAAAAATCCATATTCTCACCTTGTTAGTTCGTGAACCACTTGTGTTGAATGTCAGAATATTGTCATGCAAATGCAAATTGGTGTTTGCCTCTTTCAGAGATTTCTTTTGCACTAACTAATATACGGTGATTCTCTTGCGCTATTCTATTCATTTGGAGGGATCCTTGTACATTGTAGGTTAAGCCATGAATGGCAAGCATATATTTCTCGAACTAATTCCCTGCGAAAGACATTCATATCTGTCAAGGGCATATACTACCAGGTAGGTTTTGTGCAGCTGTGTCTATCCACGTATCTTTGCGCACATTTAGTTATTTATAGTCGATGTTTATAATTTTACTACGTTTTGAAGGCTGAAGTTCAAGGGCAAAAGATCACTTGGCTTACTCCACATGCTCTCCAGCAAGTTTTAACTGATGACGTCGACTTCAATGTGATGCTTACCTTTTTGGAATTCTATGAGGTAGGCGAGATTGTGGATACTCTTCAGTTATCGTGCATTCCTGCTTACTCAGCAGTATCACATCCATCTAAATAAGTTAAGCGGATATACATAACTGCAAGCTTTACGAAATCCTGTGCTGCCTGCAGACTCTTCTAGGATTTGTGAACTTCAAGCTTTACCATTCAATAAATGTGAACTATCCGCCTATTCTGGATTCTCGTCTAGAAGCTTTGTCTGCTGGTAAGTACTGGTACTTGTTATAGTCATGCTAGCTAGCATGTTTGTTTCCTTTGTGTGCTCGTGCTCATACTAGTTACCATGTTTTGTGTTAGGATTCTTTTTTCTACATTTCTCTTGAATCTTCTTTGTTTGACATTCTCACTGATGTTCGTACCAGAGCTCTATGCGCTGTCCCGTTATATGTCTTCTGGAAGACTGCCTGGAAATCCAGAGTCTAATGGGTTTATTGAAGACAAAGAGACTGAAAATGATAAAGAGAGCTCCAAGACTGACGAGTCTGAGCTCAGATTGGCACAGCTTCAACATCAGCTACCTGCTAATGAACCTGGTGCGTTAATGCATCTTGTAGAAGAATCAACTGCTGATGATACAGAGGAGGAAAGCGTTAAAGAGTGCAGGACTTTATTCAAAGATCTGAAGTTCTACTTAAGTCGTGAGGTATTAAAGTGAATTTATTATTACTGCAAAGCTATTGTTTTTGAACTAATTTCCTTGGCTTCAATATCTTATATCCTTTTATTATCTTCCTCTTCATTGTCAGGTTCCTAGGGAGTCCCTCTTGTTTATAATTCCGGCATTTGGAGGAACTGTTTCCTGGGAAGGAGAAGGAGCTCCATTTGATGAAACAGATCAAGATATCACCCATCAGGTAGATTTTGCTTGCCCATGAGCTTTTACCAGGGGTATCAAGATTGGTCAAGATTTCCTGTACACAAGATACCATCCCACTTCATTCCAGTGCACACATGCCCTCTCATTGTATTTATCTGCTGACTATTAAGTATCGTCATGTTGTTTTGCAGATTGTTGACAGGCCAACCCAGAGCCATGTTTTCCTCTCCAGGCAGTATGTTCAACCACAATGGATTTTTGATTGTGTAAACATTCTCAGAGTAATTCCCACAGATGACTATATTGTTGGAAGGTATGTCTCCCAGGTTATGTATCATATGTATATGCTGATACACATGACATCACTTAAATATGCACATTCCTGTTCCTGAAGTTATGAATCAGGACTGTGTGTTATGTGCTTAAAGTCCCTCTCTAAACTAACTCAACTAATTGATGGTTTTGTGTGTAGCATCATTAAAATTGTGATGTGTGTAATGTAATATTGACACCGTTGTACTTGTTAGCTTAGCTGAATGCTTGTTCCACATTAAATTCATCAAATTGTGTTTAAACACTACTCCCTCTGTACCAGAATATATGTCGCTGGAGTAGCTAAAGTTTAGCTACTCCAGCGACATATATTTTGGTACAGAGGGAGTATTTAACAATGAGGATATTGTCTGCCTTCCTTATTTTTTTTCTTTACGCTTATAGTTGAACTGATAGCTTTTGTCTACTGCCTATTAAGTATGCTACTCAAAATATGTTTTCAAGTAGCTGAACTCATGCAGCTGTGATGATGTTGATTTTTCTAATCTTAGGGTGCCTCCACCACATTTATCTCCTTTTGTGGACAACGATCAAGAGGGTCATATGCCTGACTATGCCGTGACCTTGGAGAGATATAAATCTGCCGGTCAAAACCAAGTTATGCCTCTGCCAGGTGATGAAGATCTGGGCAATTCGATAGTAGAGGCAAAATCCGAGCATGATGAATTTGCTAAAAAGAAGAGGGAGGTGAGCTCCTTCCCGTTTCATTATACAAGTCTCTTGTACTTCTGTCTTTATTTATTTATTTGCACATTCATGCACTTTGTGTAATGTCGCCATCCCCCTTCTATTTCAAAGTTGGAGAAGCAAGAGAAGAAATACCACGACGAGCTGAAGATGGAAATTGAGGGAACCACTTTCTCTAATTTGTCGAATAAGAAGGCTGATAGTGCACCTGATGTTGCTGACGAAGATGAGACCCAGGCAGCTGTTGAACAAGCTGAAAAGGATGCTGATGACATTGCCAAGTCTGTCGTTTCCAGGAAGAAGAGAGGCCTTATGGAAGCAATGAAGGTACATCTCCTTGTACTATGGCACTATAGCTACTACTCTTTACTTGCAGTACTGTATTGTTTTGCTTGTTTACAGTTTAGTCTTTTCGAACGAGATCTCATTTGTTCCCTTTGTCAAACTTTATTCAAAATTTTAATGCCTGGTTCTGTGGATTTAAACGAGAAAAGTCTTCATACCGATACAGTGGATTATTAGGATTAGCCAATGGATTGAGGTTGATGGCTGATGAGACCACACCACTTACGTCGTTTGTACAGCATCTTTATCCGCCTCGTAAATTATTTTTACCCATAGGCTTGTCTTTGCTATTTCTCTACCCGTGCATTACTTGTCGGTTCATTGCTGGATAGTAAGTATATATAATACTTATTACCACCTAGTCATCTTATAGAGTGGCTCTTTTTACCATGGGCGTATGGTGACCCATCTTGCCACGGCTTAGCGAGTCCTTCTGCACATTTTTTCTTTGGTGATTCTTGGTCATGTTTGTAGTGCCACAAAATCAATCCTTGATGCATACAAATGCTCAGCTGGATCCTTAATTTTTCTGATACGAATGCTGCTTATGTTGCTAATACCTGCCAATTCCGGATGACATTTTTGAGATTTATAACTAACCCGGTACTGTTTGTGACCTTGCAGATTAGCAATGATAGGAAGAAGAGCAAAGTCGAGCTGCTCAAGCAAAGGAAGAAGGCGGCTGAGTCCAGCGCTTCTGCTAAACGTCGTTGATGTACCGAATTCATCAGGCGGCCGCATACTATGTTGTAGTATCCGTTTTGATGATACGCTTTTACTAGTCCTTGTGGTGGTATTTATGTTGTTTTTGCATTGACTGGATGTACTCAGATACTTGAATGGAAAATTTTGATCTGTTTTAATCGATCATCATTGTGCTCTGCTCACCCTGGTTGATTGTGACCAAATGCGGATTTGTTTCCTTGATCGAAGACTGGACTGAGAACGTTTCTTCATATCCTGATGTCCATAGGGTAACTGTTCCCCTGGCGTGAAAGCAATATGCTCTGTTATTCTGCTAGAGTAATACCAAGTTGTCAGTTATTGAGTAGAGAGGCATCTTGATTTGGATTTCAGATAGAACCTCTCTCTCATAGCTTCATATCTAAATTGCGCAATGTGTGCCAAAAACGTGTGTTTTGATTTGATGTGACCCAAACCTCGCGTCAAATGGAAGTAGTATATATAAGCAAGAGAAAATCAGATGAAAATATTGCATGGCCTTAGTTTTTCCATTTTCTAAATACGCGCATTGCTACAAATACAGTACAGTTTCCACGTTAGACGATCCAGAATCCTTTAAACTTGAGACAATTCAGTTCAGACAGTTTTTACGAAAAAACTTTAGACAAATCATTTCAAACATTTTTTTAATCAAAGTTTTTTGAAACCTGAGAGAATTCAGACTTTTTTTTTTTGAACCGTAGCCAATTCAGAGTCTGAGCCGAGGTGGAAGGGGATAGCTAGCGGGCGGTTCCACAGCCATCGCATTCAACCTGATCGTCTTTTCCCTCCGTCCGCGCCCACCCGCCATGTCCGTCTCCGCCTTCGTCTCCCTGGACCCCGCCGCCGCCCACCGCCAGCTCCTCCCCGCCGCGCGCCCCCGCCCGCCGGCGCCGCGCCTACGCCGGCTGGTGGTGCTCAGGGCCGCCTCCGTCTCTGCCGTCGCGGAGGAGTCCGCGGCCGCGCGGGGGCGGCTCGAGTGTCTCAGCCAGGTCGCCGGCGTGCTCGGCACGCAGTGGGGCGACGAGGGAAAGGGCAAGCTCGTCGACATCCTCGCCCAACGCTTCGACGTCGTCGCCCGCTGCCAGGTCTCCCACTCTCTGTCTCGCGCGCGCTCTCGCTGCTGCTTACTGCCTGCGTTTGTCTTGTCCGGATGGTGTTCGACCAATTTCTCCACACTTCTCCATTCAAACGCTATCAGAGATCGCTCAACGCCTTCGCTTGTCCGGCGAACTGTGCAAACGGTGCGATCAGAAATGGGACCACGCAACCTCGACTTTGTGAAAAAAATGTTGTAAATTCCAAAGTTCCGTTGCTAAGCACTGTGAATGTCGACTGAGTTCTGTTCTTTTACAGTGGTTTTGTTTCCGACATCGTAGCTCGTTGAGTTCACTTAACCGACTGTTCCTTCTGCACGATTGTAGCCAGTTAGCTTAATTTGACTGCATTGCCTGGACTTTGTGCAATAGGAGTTATTATACCCGTTTTACATTTCTAACGTGTTAGGGTGTTGTTTTCTGTTACTTTTTAGGGAGGAGCTAATGCTGGGCACACCATATATAATTCCGAGGGGAAGAAGTTCTCGCTGCACCTCGTTCCGTCGGGGATCCTCAATGAGAACACGCAGTGTGTGATTGGTAACGGGGCGGTGGTTCACCTCCCTGGGTTCTTCAAAGAAATCGACGGGCTGGAGTCCAATGGAGTCTCATGCAAGGGGAGAATTCTGGTATCAGACCGCGCCCATCTTCTGTTTGATTTTCATCAAGTCGTCGATGGACTTCGAGAGGTGGAGCTCGGGAATTCCTTCATAGGAACAACAAAGAGGGGGATCGGACCGTGCTACTCGAACAAAGTCATAAGGAACGGTCTCAGAGTCTCTGATCTGCGGCATATGGACACCTTTGGTGCCAAGCTTAACACCCTGCTCAAAGACGCAGCGATGCGCTTCAAAGGGTTTGAATATAGCAGCAAGACCCTCAAGGAGGAGGTCGAGAAGTACGAAAAGTTTGCGGAGCGTCTGGGACCTTACATTACCGACACCGTGCATTTCATGAACGAGTCGATCTTGCAGAAGAAGAAAATATTGGTTGAAGGTGGTCAGGCTACCATGTTAGACATTGACTTTGGTACATATCCATTTGTTACTTCCTCAAGTCCTTCAGCGGGAGGAATCTGTACTGGTCTCGGCATTGCTCCAAGAACCCTCGGCGATATCATTGGAGTGGTGGGCTCAGTTGCCTCTGAACCGGTTAACATTATCTTCATCCTTCCTTTCCAAAACCTAACATAACATATTTCTACGTGCAGGTAAAAGCTTACACAACCAGGGTTGGATCTGGCCCATTCCCAACGGAGCTGTTGGGCAAGACCGGCGATTTGCTCCGTGCATCTGGAATGGAGTTTGGGACCACAACAGGTCGGCCCAGGCGCTGTGGCTGGCTCGATATAGTCGCGCTCAGATACTGCTGCCAAATCAATGGCTTCTCATCCCTAAACCTGACAAAACTCGACGTGCTGACCGGGCTGAAGGAGATCAAGCTGGGCACTTCATATTGCACCGAAGATGGCAAAGCGATCGAATCGTTCCCGGCAGACCTCGACATCTTGGAGCAAACGAAGGTAACGAAGAAACGAAGAACATCTTGTGATGCTCTCGTGTGATTCGCTTGGCTTGACGGTGGTCTGTGCTGGTGTAGGTCAAATACGAGGCGCTGCCTGGGTGGGAGGAGGACATTTCCTCGGTGCGGGACTACGACGATCTCCCGGAGACCGCTCGTCTGTACGTGGAGAGGATAGAAGAGTTGGTTGGTATTCCTGTCCATTACATCGGTGTTGGACCTGGCCGGGATGCCCTTATATACAAATAGAGGATTTTTTCAGACATGTCTCTTATTATTTATAAAAGATCCGCATTTGGGCAATGGTTCGATTCAATTGCGTTCTTTACTGCTTTTGATGAAGACATTTGCTGGCTGGAGTTAGGATTCCGACATCCTCAATGAAGCTCAGCTCTAACGTTGTACTACAATGGAGACACACAACCCAGTGTTGTACATTGCGGCCACGAAGACTAAGGATTAATCTGGGTTGCTCAAACTGTGCTGTTAAAAACACATCACATTAGTGCAGAGTTTGAAAACCACGTTAAATCTCATCAGAAATGTGTAGTAGATAGAATCGCAACCACTCATTAAACGGCAGCAGAGACAATAGCTTGTTGAACCGTCGTAGAAGGATCGACGGGGACACAACTAGGCAAGAGAGGTGGTTAGAAATTAGCATAAGTTTAGCGTACAAAACAGGTCGGAATAGGTCAAAACTGCGAGTTTTGACGAGTTCCCCGTAACCGGACCCTGTGTGTTCCCGAAACGTTCGGATCGTATCGGGACCCAAAATCAATAAGTAATAGCATACAAAACTGGCAGGAAAAGGCAAAAACTGTGAGTTTTAACGAGTTACCTGTAACCGGACTCCGTGGTTCCCGAAACGTTCGGATCCCACCGGACCCAAAATCAGTGACTAATAGCGTACAAAATTGGACGAAATAGACCAAAAGTGCGAGTTTTGACGAGTTCCCTGTAACCGGACCCCGGGGTTCCCGAAACGTTCAGATCACACGATGACCCAAAATCAGTGAGTAATAACATACAAAACTGGACGAAATAGGCCAAAACCGTGAGTTTTGACGAGTTTCCATAACCGGACCCCGGGGTTCCCGAAACGTTCGGATCGCAGCACGACCCAAAATCTGTGACTAATAGCATACAAAACTGGCCGGAATATGCCAAAACTGTGAGTTTTGATGAGTTCCCCGTAACCGGACCCCGGGGTTCCCGAAACGTTCGAATCCCAGCACACCCCAAATCAATGACTAATAGCATACAAAACTGACCGAAATAGGCCAAAACTACGAGTTTTGACGAGTTTCCCGTAACCGGACCCTAGGATCCGCGAAACGTTCGGATCCCATCACAAACCCAAAATCAGTGAGCAATAGCATACAAAACTTACCGGAATAGGTCAAAACTGCGAGTTTTGACGAGTTCCCCGTAACCGGACCCCAGGGGTTCCCGAAACGTTCGGATCAATCAGGACCCAAAATGAGTCACAAATACCATACAAAATTGGTCGGAATATGCTAAAACTACGAGTTTTGACGAGTTCCCAGTAACCGGACCCCGAGGTTCCCGAAACGTTCGTATCGTAGTGCGACCCAAAATCAGTGAGTAATAGCATACAAAACCGGACGGAAAATGCCAAAACTGCGAGTTTTGAAGCGTTCCCCGTAACCGGACCCTGGGTTCCCGAATCGTTCGGATCCGAGCGGACCTATAATCAGTGACTAATAGCATACAAAACTGGCCGAAGTAGGCCAAAACTCCGAGTTTTGATGAGTTATCCGTAACCGGAACTCGAGGTCCCCGAAACGTTCGGATCGAAGCGGGACTCAAAATTAGAGAGTAATAGCATACAAACTGGCCGAAATAGGCCAAAACTATGAGTTTTGACGAGTTCCCGTAACCGGATCCCGGGGTTCCCAAAAAGTTTGGATCCGAGCACACCCAAAATCAATGACTAATGTCGTGGGTATAAGCCTGACAGTAGATGTGTAGGGTACGAAAAGGATGGGCAGAGCCTTAGCTACGGCGAGGTTGTATGAGTTCAGGCCCCTCTGCGGTGGAGGTAATAGCCCTACGTCTCAATGCTCAGGGAGCTTGTTGTCGAGTGGAAATATGGAATACAATGAGTTGCTAACCCCTGCACCAGAGGGGGAGGGTGGCTTATATAGAGTGCGCTGTCCTCCACAACGGTTCCGGTACAGGGGTGGAGTAGTGGCGATTGAATGCGTATGTTACCGGTAACGTACGTCCTAAATGCTAATAAATGCACAGGGAAACGTACGACCGTTTCCCTCCAGGGGGGTTACGATGTCCCGAGTGGCATCCAGTCGGTTAGTTGGATGTTCTCCGAATGCTAGTCTCCGACTGGATGGTCGAGGACCTGTTGCCGACTGGATGATGGGGACTCCTTAATTCAGTCGGAACTGACTAAGGGTCTTGTCCCTTATGAGGGGTAGTCCTTGGGTAGGACTTACAGGGCAGGCCTACGACCCTATCCTAGGACTATAACCCCATCATTAGTCCCCGAATGGATTGGGGTTGGAACGACGAAGCGGTGCTTGAAGTTTGGATCCGACTGGAACGGATGTGACTTTGGCGTTGTCTGCCTCGATCCATTTTATCTTCTCTGACCAACGATCCGAGTGGAAATCTTTGTGGAACAAACTGTCGGAAACCGAGTGCTCCCAGGGTATCTCTTGACGCGACCAGTCAACTGACAGCAGCGGATTTTCCGGGATCCTCAAATTTCGGTTTCCGCGCGCTCAGCGGGGATGATGCCAGCGCGCTCGAGTAGCGCGTGATGCCTCGATTCTCGCACCTTCAACTTCTCCACTGATATCGCCGCGGTCGGTCGGGGGATAAGATTTCGGGGCTACCTGCCAGCGGCCCAGTCGGAACCTTATTTAAATCCCAGCGGCGAGGGTTTTTCGTTACGCCCGTCGGATCTTTTGCCTTTGCTTCGTCCTCCTCGCCGTCTCCAGCGCACCTAATCTTGCCTCTGCTTCGTCCTCCTCGCCGCCTCCGGCGCACCCAACCTCTCCACTCCTCCTTCCCCTCTTCGGATTTGCAACTTCCGCCATGACCAAGGGTCAGACCAGCAAGATGGAGGCGAGGAAGAAGAAGGGGAAGGCGGCGCTCTTGCTCAGCGGCGGCAACGGCCGTTGCTGGCGGGGTGGATTCAAGGCGACTTCCTCCCCTCCACGGTGACGGAGGGGGATCTGCTGCAGCTGGTGGAAGACGGGATGATCGTACACAAGTTTTGGAGGCTGCCGGCGGAGAGTGAGGTCGAGCCGGCATCCCGGGAGGGGGAGCGCGTCCTGTTGCTTAGCCATGTCTATCGAGGTTTCTCTCTGCCCCCGCATCCTTTGTTCAAGGGCATTATGAACCACTTCGGGGCACAGCTTCACCACTTCCCTCCGAATGCTATTGCTCATCTTTCTGCTTTCATAGTTATGTGCGAGTGCTTCATCGGCTGCCCTCCCCAATGGGGGTTGTTCAAACATATATTCTCTGCTAGATCTCAAACTATCAAATGACTCAGTCAGTCGGATGATAAAACGCATCTTCTCCAACTCTGCGGAGGCTTAGGTTTCCAGAAAAAGAGTCGGAGTAGTTATCCTGCTCTTCAGCTGAGTGAGTCGGTTAGGAACTGGCAGTCGACGTGGTTCTACTGCCAAGACGTCGCCTGCCCGAATGCCTCGACACGGTTGCCTCCTTTCAGCTTAGATCGTCCCACTCCACCTAAGCAGCTCGCGCTCACGAAGGCGGAGAAGATCGACATCCAGCCCCTGGTTGACGCACTCGTTGACGTCGTCAGAAGGGGAGTCACCGGCATGGATTTCCTGGAGACTTTCCTTGGTCGGCGCATTCAACCACTGCAGGCTCGCGACCACGCCATGTGGCATTACGCGGGGCCCGAAGACTCCACTCAGACCAACGTCTTGAGCGTGACCGAGGAGAAGGTGGCGTCATGGGTGCTCCAGATCACAGGCGCCTGCGAGAACCCCAGAGGGTCTCGGCGAGTGAGGGCTTTCAGCGCGGACAATCCTCCTCCGAACCAGGTGAATACCATTTGTCGAGTGCACGTATCTGTTTTAGTTTTATCGCTTTCTTGAATCTCTGCCTGTCGTCTGATGTCGCCGACTGAATCTTATGCAGAAGTGGACCAACTGGTTTTCTCCCGTCTCGAACGGGAACCCGGCCGAGGAGGAGGAGGAAGGCAGCCAGGAAGGCAGCGTGGAGAGCGCTGAGTATGTCTCCGACAGCGGGGAATCAGAGGAAGAGACTAGCGAGGAAGAGGAGGAAGACGAAGAGCAGGATTCGCCGCCTCCGGAATTAGAGCATCGGACCAAGCGCCGACACGAGCCTGCCGTTCCCTCGGTCCCTCCAGCATCTTCGAGTGCTCCGCCCACTGCCCCGGTGGTCCCGAGTGCTCGGAGCACCAAGAGGGCCAGGGATGCTGCCGCTGAGCCTGCGGGTCAGTCTTCCAAGGCGGCCAAACCGAGTGGGCCCAAGCCTCGGAAGGCTCTGCCGCGGATGAGGGTTGCTGTCCCCGTCACCTCCACGTAAGTGTATCGATCTTCTAATTTCTTCTGATATCCGAGTGGACTCTTGTTTATTGGTCGAATGGATTTCACTCGACAGAGTCGCTACTTCTGCCACCTCTCCGGCGCGCCAGGAGGATGACCCCATGGACACGGAAAACGTCGTCTCGTCCCAGCCAGGTGCGTTGTAGTGACTCCGAGTGTTTTATACTATCGCGTCTCGAATTCTATCATAGGTCCTGCCTCTTTCTTTTTCTGAGATCTTGCGTCGTTCGGTCTATCTGGGGCGATTTGCGTGGACGAGGGTGATCAGGGGAGAGCTGAACAAGCTGCGGAGCCTGTTCTTGAGGCTGCTCCGCCTGTTGCTGCTCTCGCCGCTGACGTGCCGCCGACTGAGGCGCTGCTGGTGGTTGAAGAGCCGACTGGAGCGGACCTTGGGATGCCTTAGGAACTTCCGACGATGCCAGGCTCGTCGAATGTCGAGTTCAACATCCAACATCTCCCGGAGGAGCAGGTGGGAGCGGCCAAGGGAGCCATGGTGCAGGCGGAGCTGATGGCTGGAGAAGCCAAGAGGGCCTACGACTCCGTCGCATCCTTGTACCAGCGGAGCTTGGAGCTGCGGGATGATATCCGAGTAAGTGGGCTAGTAAGTATTTATTTTTCTCTTGTAACCCACTGGGTGTTTTTGGATAGCATCTGTTGTTTGCAATGGGTTCACTCTGAGTGAACCCAGTGGGTGTAGTCCCCAAGACTTCTGTCGAGTGCTTGCACCGGCAGTTGTCTTTATACATATTGTCTTTGCTTTGGTCAGGTCTGTAAATAATATGACCGACTGCGAGCAGTTGTGGCACTCGGAGTGCACTTACTGTAAGAGTCCCCGAGAGTAATTTGTACTCAGGTCGGGTAGTATTGGCCTCGTAGGCGTAGGTGGTAACATGCATCTCAATAGGGCGGGCCTGCTTGAGTTGCATGCCAGTGGGGTCACTCTTAGTGAACCCACTGGGTGTAGTCCCCAAGACCGCTGTCGACTGCTTGCGTCGGCAGGGGTCTGAAGAACTTAGACTTTTATTGTTGAATTTTCTGATTGTCCCTTGGTGTTGGCTGCCAGAAAACTTGTGAAATGGGGACATCATATGAGACTCTGAGGGCGGAGAAGATTCAGTTTGCTGGTGAGCGGGATGCGGCACTGCTTGCAATGGATGGTATGAAGGTGGTTCTGGCGGAGCGAGAGAAGTCGTTGGAGGAGGCTTGTGAAGCGAACAAAGTGCTGACTGAGGAAGTTGAGAAGATGGGGAAACAAAGGACTGCTCTGATGGGACAAATGGACGTGCTGAACAAACGGTGCAGAGCGCAGGAGAAATACGTCAGTGACTGGGCTCAACAGATGATGACGCGTCTGGCTGGTAAGTCCTGCTTTTTCCGAGTGGTTGTGGTATGTGAGTCACACTCAACGTTTATTGTTTGCTTGTCCTGCTGTTGCAGATTTTTGCATTGACGCTGAAGCCGAAGCAGCTGATGTGGAACGATCGATTCGCGAGAACGTTCCACTCGGCGAGGACGCCAATCGAGATCTGCTCCAAGCGCATATCCGCGTGGGCAAAGTTGGCCCTTTCATCGGTCGACTGAAGGAAGTCGTCGGCCGGATCGACAAGGAGCTTTGGCCTGAGGATGAGTCGCGGCAGGAGATGGAAAACTTGCTGAGTCGATTGGAGGAGGTCCCCGACCGAGTGCAGTCATGGAAGAAATCTGCGGCTCGTTGTGGTGCAGATGTTGCTCTGTCCTTGGTCCGAGTTCATTGCAAGGAGGTGCGCGAGGAGAAGCTGAAAACGTTGAAGGTCGCCAACACGAAGAAACTTCAATTTGAAGACTTCACGGAAACCTTCCTTGAAAGTGCCACTCGCATCGCCGACGGAATCGACCTGGACACCTTCGTGGAGCCATCCATTCTTGGCGCCGATCCAGACGACGCGTAAGAAAACTTTATCCTCGGTATGCCGAGTGTTGATTTGTAAGAAACTTTGGCCACTGCTGTTGGTCGTCACATTCTTGTTTCGATGTGGGTAAGCTTGATCAACACTCAGCCACTATCTTTGGTTGAACTTTGAATCGAATCTTTTGCTCTTGTGTTGCAATTTTGACTCGAGTTTTTTGTTTGGTGTTTCTTGGTGAAGCCAAAGGCAAACATTCGGAACATGTCGGTTGTCTTGACATCTGCATGAGCCTCATTGAGGGTCCAAGGAATTTCCGATTGGATCTGTATTGTCACGGAGTGGATCGGTAGGATCGCCGAGTGGGTCGGTAGGACGTACTCGGAGGTTGAAGAGTACATGGGCGATGCGGGATCACAGCTAGGTTGTCGAGTGCGACTATCAGGTCGCACTCGGGGTGAGTTGGTACTGATGTAGTTGTCAGTTGTTTTGACATCCACATGAGTCTCAATAAGGGTGTGCAACTCATGTAGTTGTCAGTTGTTTTGACATCCACATGAACCTCAATGAGGGTCTGCAACTCATGGAGATGTCAGTTGTTATGACCTCCACATGAGCCTCAATGAGGGTGTGACGCCCTCGATTTAATCGTACGCTAACCATACACGCAAATGCGTACGATCAAACCCAAGGACTCACGGGAAGATATCACAACACAACTCTAGACACAAATAAAATAACATCAGCTTCATATTACAAGCCAGGGGCCTCGAGGGCTAGAATACGAAAGCTCGATAAACACACGAGTCAGCGGAAGCAACAAATATCTGAGTACAGACATAAAACATGGGGTGCCTTAGAGAAGGCTAGCACAAAAGGTACAACGATCGAACGAGGCGAGGCCTCCTGCCTAGGAACCTCCTAACTACTCCTGATCATCAGCGGCCTCCACACAGTAGTAGGCACCGTCGGGGTAGCAGTCGTCGGTGGCGGGGACCTCCATCTCCTGGGCTCCATCATCTGGTCGCAGCAAACAGATCAAGGGGACAAGGGGGGAGAAAAGCAGCGGTGAGTACTCATCCAAAGTACTCGCAAGTCTTACATCAGAACTATTCTAATTATGCATCAGTATCAAAGAAGGGGGGGGGGGGTTATATGTGGACTGACTGCAGCAATGCGAGAATAGAGAGAGAAGGTCTAGTCCTATCGAAGACTAGCATCTTCAGGGTCTTGCAGCAATAGACGAGAGTAGAACAGGGGGGGGGGGGGGGTAAAACATTAATAGTCATATTGTTGCAGCAAAATTAAAGTGAGGTCACGCCTAAAGATCCTCCCTCGACTCCCTGCGAGGAAGCAATCCCGAGGCAAACTAATTCCAGTTAAGTAACAATTGTAGTTGTAAAAGATCGGGGCACAACTCCAAGTCGTCCTGTAACCGTGGACACGGCGATCCGAATAGTTAATTTTCATCCCTGCAGGGGTGCACCACATGTCCCGTCACGCTCGATAACACTCTGGCCGGACATACTTTTCTGGGTCCTGCCCGGCCTCGGAATATCGACACGTCGCAGCCCCACCTAAGACTAATCAGAGAGGCCAGCCCGCCGGTCTAACTCCTAAGCACAAAGGGTTCGTGGGCCCAGTTCCCCTTCACGCTCCTCACGTGGCGTGGGCGGCCGACGTCAGTCCTAGCATCCCTTAATCACAAGCGCGATGCATCTCGGGACCACTCGGGCGCGCGCCGCTACATTGCTGGCATCTGAAAAGCTTCGACTGATACCGCTACGCCGAGTACCCATAATTCTTCCCGCGTAGCCGGTTAGTGCGAAAAGGTCTTCGACCAACCCAGATCAAATACCCAAATCCATTAGCATTTTAATTAGGCCATCAACACGGTCTCACGGGAATCCACCCGTCTTACAACTAATCACCAAAGATCCCAGTAACATGGTCGAGTAACTGTGTGGTTGTAACATCGGGGGGAATCCGAGGTATCACCCTCGTTGGATTCCGAACGATGTACCCGTCAAGGTGGGCTTAGAGGAATCACCCTTCGGGTCCCACACTTGAGGGGTTGCACGACAATGGCGTCTTCGGGAATGGTGAAAGAGGAATCACCCTCGATAACCACGACCGACTAGCTATACTACAGAGATATCATCAGGAGTACTTAGCGAGGTGTCACCCTCGGTACCCGATAGTACCTCTGTAGCGTCGTACAACTAAGGGGGGTGTATGTGTTGTGTCAGGTCTGGCTCGTCGATCAGGGATCGAGATTTGAAAATATGCGGGGCAACTGAACTACGGGGTCAGAGGGGATGACTGCTCCACCTATACTAGGCATATTAAAGGTACATGACTGAAAGTAGCAGTTCATCAAAAGCAGGCTATGCATCAGATATAGGAGCTAACTACAACAGTAGCAAAATACTAATGGAAGCAGTAGGAAGAAAGACATAGGTGATATAGGAATGATCAAGGGGGGGGGGTTGCTTGCCTTGCTGCTCTGTGGCAAAGGACTGATCGGCAGGGTCATAGATGTACCCGGCAGCAGCGTCAGTCTCGGGGTCTACCGGTAAGAAGAGGGGGAAGAAACAATAAATAATAGCACCGATGCAACACAAAGTATGACATGGCAAGATGCAGACTAGACATGAGCTAACGCAACAACAACCGTCATAGACGGGTCGGAAGAATATCTGACGATATTTTCCGGGTCTCGGGCTACTACCGGTCAGACTGGAAACGATGAAAATGTTCTAAGTTTGCTATGCTAGGGACGCGTGACAGACGAATGGACCGTGTATCCTGGTTCGTCTCGTTTTGCTGATCAACTTTCATGTTGAAATTATTTTGATCTGACTTACGGATTGTTTAATATTAATTTTTAAAGTTTTATTTAGTAATTAGGAATTAAAAACAGATTTAATTATTTTAATAAAATCCTATTATGACATCATCGCGATGTCATGCTGACATCAGCAGTTGACTGGTCAACTGACCAGCGGGTCTCGAACGTCATAGGCACAAGTTTTAATTAAGATTAAATATTAATTAATCAGATTAATTTAGTGGGGGACCCACGTGACATACTCTAATTATTCTAATTAATTAATTTAACTAATATATCTACTTATTTATTTAATAAAAACATTATTTTTATTTTTATTTTAACTATCGCGTGGGGCCTCCCTTTCATAGACAGCGGGTGCGTTGTCCCCACCGGTAAGTGACCTTAGGCCAAAATACTCGATTTTACTCATAGATATAAACATGCAAATATCGTATTCCTCCAATACCTATATACGCAATACATACATCGCATCTCATACATACATACATTCATATACACGGAATACATCATTTGATTTTATTTTATTTAACTGTCAACACTCTCATCTCTCTCTGTCAACAGACAACAAAGAACACAACTCTATGCTCTAACTCAACATAGAAGAACACCTTCTTCAAATCCTCCTACCGGTCACTACCGTCGACGGATCGGAGTCCCATTTGCCGGAACGGAACCGGGACGGTGAGGGGAACGCGACGGTGGGAGGAGCCCGAGGAGGGGCTCACCAACGTTGATGAGACGGCCCGATGAAGTCGGAGTTCGCGGGAAGCGGAGGTGACGGCGAGGAGGAGGACGAGGCGGTGACGGTGACGGTGACGGCGCGGTTCCGATGGTGAAGGGGACGGTCGTTCCGGCAAGGAAGAGGTGTAGGGGAGGCCCGATGGGGGAGGGGCTCGTCGGCGGGGTGAAGGGGCCGAGGGGGCCTGTCTCCCTGCCCGGTCCCTCCTGGACCGAGCGGGAGGAAGGGGGGCGCGACGGGGGGAAGGCCCCTGGCTTGGGTCGGCCGACCAGGGAGGAACCCGGGAGGGCCTCGGCCGCCGGTGGGTGTTGGAGGTCCGGCCGACGGGGGGGGGGGGGGGGGGGTTCCTCGGTGGGGAGAGGCAGGGGGGCGCCGGCGGGAGGAGAGGAGGTGGAGAGGAGGGCTGGTGGGGGAGCTCGCCGGCGGGAGGAGGCAGGAGAGCTCGCCGGCCAGGGAGGGGGTGGATCTGAGGGGGGCGACGGGAGGAGAGAAGGGTCGTGGGGGAGAGGGAGTTACGAGAGAGAGAGAAGTCTCTCGTGGGGGTGGGGGGTACGAGAGATGGGGGGGGTGTCGGTGGGGGTGGGGCCCCCCACGAGGGGAAGGAGCCCCTGGCGGCGGCGGAAGAGGGGGGGGGGGGAGGGAGCGAGGCAGGGGAGGGTTGCCTCGTCCTAGGGTTTGAGGGGGGGGGGGCGCGGGGTGGGCTGGCCAGTTGGGCCTCTTGGCCGAGCTCGGCCAGGGGGGTGGGGGTTTTCTTCTCCTTTTTGTTGTTGTTTTGTATTGTTTTGTTTTATTTTGCTTTTTCCTTTTCTATTATTTCTTTCTTTCTAATTTCTTTTCTTTCTTTTGTCATTATTATTTTTAATACTTTCCTTTTTTTAAAAGTTAATATGACTTCATAAGTATTATCATCTTTTGTTTTAAATTCCTGAATCCAGATAGAAATTCAATGAGGGTCAACGATGGTAATTCTCGATGGTGTGGCATCATTTGCGGGTGATCACTGTAGCTTAATTACAATATTTACTGTAGTAAAAGTCGAGGATGTCACAGAGGGTCTGCAACTCATGTAGTTGTCAGTTGTTTTGACATCCACATGAGCCTCAATGAGGATCTGCAACTCATGTAGTTGTCAGTTGTTTTGACATCCACATGAGCCTCAATGATGGTGTGCAACTCATGTAGTTGTCAGTTGATTACCCGAGTGTACCTGTAGGATACAGTCGAAGGCATGTGGGTGCTTAGACGATTCTGCATCGCATCTAAGTCTCCGAGTGTGGCGATAAGTGCACACTCGAAGAAAGTTAAAACTTAGGCAATTCGTGATCGCAGCTAAGTCCCCGAGTGTGACGTTAAGTGCGCACTTGGAGAAAGTTCATACTTAGGCGATTCAGGATCGCAGCTAAGTTCCCGAGTGTTATGCTAAGTGCACACTCGGAGGAAGTTCATACTTAGACGATTCTGGATCGCAACTAAGTCTTCGAGTGTGGCGTGAAGTGCACACTCGAAGGAAGTGAAAACTTAGGTGATTCTGGATCGCAGCTAAGTCCTCGAGTGTGGCGCTAAGTGCACACTCGGAGGAAGTTCATACTTAGGCGATTCTGGATCGCAGCTAAGTCCCCGAGTGTGACGTTAAGTGCACACTCGGAGAAAGTTCATCCTTAGGCGATTCTGGATCGCAGCTAAGTCCCCGAGTGTGACGTTAAGTGCACACTCGGAGAAAGTTCATACTTAGGCGATTCTGGATCGCAGCTAAGTCCCCGAGTGTGACGTTAAGTGCACACTCGGAGAAAGTTCATACTTAGGCGATTCTGGATCGCAGCTAAGTCCCCGAGTGTGGCGTTAAGTGCACACTCGGAGAAAGTTCATACTTAGGCGATTCTGGATCGCAGCTAAGTCCCCGAGTGGGACGTTAAGTGCACACTCGGAGAAAGTTCATACTTAGGCGATTCTGGATCGCAGCTAAGTCCCCGAGTGTGGCGTGAAGTGCACACTCGGAGGAAGTGAAAACTTAGGCGATTCTGGATCGCAGCTAAGTCCCCGAGTGTGACGTTAAGTGCACACTCGGAGAAAGTTCATACTTAGGCGATTCTGGATCGCAGCTAAGTCCCCGAGTGGGACGTTAAGTGCACACTCGGAGAAAGTTCATACTTAGGCGATTCTGGATCGCAGCTAAGTCCCCGAGTGTGACGTTAAGTGCACACTCGGAGAAAGTTCATACTTAGTCGATTCTGGATCGCAGCTAAGTCCCCGAGTGGGACGTTAAGTGCACACTCGGAGAAAGTTCATACTTAGGCAATTCTGGATCGCAGCTAAGTCCCGGAGTGTGACTTTAAGTGCACACTCAGAGAAAGTTCATACTTAGGCGATTCTGGATCGCAGCTAAGTCCCCGAGTGTGACGTTAAGTGCACACTCGGAGAAAATTCATACTTAGGCGATTCTGGATCGCAACTAAGTCCCCGAGTGTGACGTTAAGTGCACACTTGGAGAAAGTTCATACTTAGGCGATTCTGGATCGCAGCTAAGTCCCCGAGTGGGACGTTAAGTGCACACTCGGAGAAAGTTCATACTTAGGCGATTCTGGATCGCAGCTAAGTCTCTGAGTGTGACATTAAGTGCACACTCGGAGAAAGGTCATACTTAGGCGATTCTGGATCGCAGCTAAGTCCCCGAGTGTGACGTTAAGTGCACACTCGGAGAAAATTCATACTTAGGCGATTCTGGATCGCAGCTAAGTCCCCGAGTGTGACGTTAAGTGCACACTCGGAGAAAGTTCATACTTAGGCGATTCTGGATCGCAGCTAAGTCCCCGAGTGTGACGTTAAGTGCACACTCGGAGAAAGTTCATACTTAGGCGATTCTGGATCGCAGCTAAGTCCCCGAGTGTGGCGTGAAGTGCACACTCGGAGGAAGTGAAAACTTAGGCGATTCTGGATCGCAGCTAAGTCCCCGAGTGTGACGTTAAGTGCACACTCGGAGAAAGTTCATACTTAGGCGATTCTGGATTGCAGCTAAGTCCCCGAGTGTGACGTTAAGTGCACACTCGGAGAAAGTTCATACTTAGGCGATTCTGGATCGCAGCTAAGTCCCCGAGTGTGACGTTAAGTGCACACTCGGAGAAAGTTCATACTTAGGCGATTCTGGATCGCAGTTAAGTTTTTTTTTTGAGACCGGAGTCTGCGACCGTGGAAGAACTTTGAACCTGCAAAAAACTCAATCTGCTTTATGTTATTTCACCAATACTTGTTCTTTACATTGCTTCAGTCGACGGTCACGTGTAGAAGCGCTTCAGGAGATCTCCGTTCCATGCTCGCGGCTCGTCTATCTCCCTGTTGACGTTGTGGTGTCTGTATGCTCCATTGTTCAGCACCTTTGAGATGATGAAGGGTCCTTCCCAGGCAGGAGCCAACTTGTGAGGTCTTTGCTGATCCACTCGGAGCACCAGGTCGCCTGCTTGGAACGTACGACTCCTGACTTGTCGCGCGTGAAAACGCCGCAGATCTTGTTGATAAATGGTTGAGCGAGTCAGTGCCATCTCGCGCTCCTCCTCTAGAAGGTCCACTCCGTCTTGCCTTGCTTGTTCTGCTTCAGCTTCGGAGAAGAGTTCGACTCGTGGAGTGTTGTGAAGTAAGTCACTCGGAAGGACTGCTTCTGCTCCGTAGACGAGGAAGAACGGTGATCGCCCTGTAGATCTGTTCGGGGTTGTGCGGAGACCCCAAAGTACTGAAGGTAACTCGGTGACCCATGCGCCAGCGGCGTGTCCCACCTCTCGCAGGAGTCGGGGCTTCAAACCTCGAAGAATAAGCCCATTCGCCCGCTCTGCTTGTCCATTGGATTGAGGATGTGCTACGGAAGCAAAATCCTCTCGGATACCTTGGCTTGCACAGAAACCTTTGAATCTGTCCGAGTCAAAGTTTGTCCCGTTGTCCGTGATTATGCTGTGAGGTACACCGAATCTGGAGATGATGTCCCTGATAAACTTGACGACTGTTGAGGCGTCGAGTTTCTTGATGGGCTTGGCTTCGATCCATGTCGTGAACTTGTCGACTGCCACCAACAGATGTGTGTATCCCCCTTGGCCTGTCTTGAATGGTCCGACTGTATCTAATCCCCAAACTGCAAACGGCCACACAAGAGGGATTGTCTTCAACACAGATGTCGGCTTGTGGGACTTGTTGGAGTAGAACTGACAGCCCTCACATCGGTCGACCATATCTTTAGCCATCTCGTTTCCCTGCAGCCAGAAAAATCCAGCCCTGAATGCCTTGGCGACGATTGCTCTCGAAGAGGCGTGATGACCGTAGGTCCCCGAGTGAATATCTTCCAGGATCAGCTGCCCCTCCTCTGGGGAGATGCATCATTGGAGAACGCCTGAAACGCTCTCCCTGTACAATTGGCCATCAATGACAGTGAATGACTTCGACCTACGGACTATTTGCCTGGCCTGGACTTCCTCTTCTGGTAGTTCCTGTCTCAGGATATATGCAATGATCGGCACAGTCCAATCGGGGATGACAGTAAGAATCTCCATGACCAGATCAACCACAGCAGGTACATCGACTTCAGTCGGATCTGTTGAACTCTTTGGTTGTACTGGTTCTTCTGTAAAAGGATCTTCTTTGACTGAAGGGAGGTGAAGGTGCTCGAGGCAGACGTCACTCGGGACCGGTCTCCGAGTGGATCCGAGTTTCGCCAATTCATCAGCTGCTTGGTTTTTCAGTCGCGGAACATGGTGGAGTTCCATACCTTCAAACTTTTTCTCGAGCTTCCTCACTGCATTGCAATATGTGGTCATGGTGGGGGTTCCTGACATCCCACTCTTTCATCACTTGATTGACCACCAAATCTGAATCGCTGTAGACCATCAGGCGACGGACGCCGAGTGAGATGGCCATGCGCAATCCGTAGAGGAGAGCTTCATACTCTGCCTCGTTGTTGGAGGAATAGAAGTGTATCTGCAGCATGTACTTGAGTTTGTCGCCCTTTGGCGATATGATCACAACGCCAGCGTTGGAGCCATTCAACATCTTGGACCCATCAAAGAACATTGTCCAATGGGCCGAGTAGATGTGGGTCGGTTGCTGTTGTTCTACCCATTCTGCTATGAAGTCAGCCATATCTTGAGACTTAATAGCTTTCTTGGCCTCGAACTTGATATCACAGTACAACATCTCCATTGCCCACTTCGCCACTCGGCCTGACGCGTCCCGATTGTGGAGAATTTCCGACAATGGAGCATCAGAAACGACAGACACCGAGTGGTCTTGGAAATAATGGGCCACCTTCTTCGCAGTCATGTAGATCCCGTAGATAAGCTTTTGATAGTGGGGATAACTCTGCTTGGAAGGAGTCAGGACTTTGGAGATGTAGTACACTGGCCGCTGAACTTTGTATGCTTTGCCTTCTTCTTCTCGTTCGACTATAAGAACAGTACTGACGACTTGATTTGTAGCCGCAATGTACAGAAGAAGGGGCTCTTTACTGAGCGGAGCAGTAAGAACCAGCTGGGTGGAAAGTAGGACTTTGAGGTCGTCGAATGCGACTTGGGCTTCGTGTGTCCACTCGAAAGTATCTGATTTCTTCATGAGTCGGTACAGAGGAAGTGCTTTCTCGCCGAGTCGACTGATGAACCTGCTCAAAGCCGCTAGGCAACCTGTGAGCCGTTGAACATCGTGTATTCTGACCGGCCTCTCCATTCGGACGATGGTCCCGATCTTTTCGGGGTTGACATTGATCCCTCGTTCGGAAACGAAGAAACCGAGTAACTTTCCGCTGGGAACGCCAAATGAACATTTGGCGGGGTTGAGCTTGATATCGTACCTACGAAGGTTGGCGAATGTTTCTGCCAAGTCAGTTAGCAGGTCGGAACCTTTGCGTGACTTGACTACGATATCATCCATATACGCCTCCACATTCCGACCGATCTGGTCGAGGAGACATTTTTGGATCATGCGCATAAAGGTAGCTCCTGCATTCTTCAAACCGAATGGCATAGTGATGTAGGAGAAGCACCCGAATGGGGTGATGAAGGCTGTTTTTAACTCATCGGGACCATACAGACGGATCTGATGATAGCCCGAATAGGCATCAAGAAATGACAGACGCTCGCAACCCGCAGTCGAATCGACAATTTGATCTATGCGGGGGAGCGGAAAATGGTCTTTCGGGCAGACCTTATTGAGATGCTTGAAGTCGATGCACATTCGGAGCGACTTATCCTTCTTGGGCACCATGGCAACATTGGCGAGCCACTCGGAGTGGTGAACCTCACGAATGAAGTTGGCCGTGAGCAGCTTGGCCACCTCTTCCCCGATTGCCTTCCTCTTGTGCGCGGCGGACCGGCGCAGGCGCTCTTGGATAGGCCGAGCAGTGGAATCCACGTGCAGTCGGTGCTCAGCCAACTCCCTGGGTACACCTGGCATGTCAGAGGGCTTCCATGCGAAGATGTCCCAGTTCTCACGGAGGAATTGGGTGAGCTCGGCTTCCTATTTAGGATCGAGGGTGGTGGAGATGTTCGTCGGGGCAGCAGTGGCGTCCGTCGGGTGAATGCCGACCTTCTTCGTCTCTCCCGCCGACTGGAATGCGGATTCAGAAGCTGGCTTCTTTGAGCGCATCAGGTCGGCGGGGTCGACTGTTTTCTTGTACTCGTCGAGCTCGAGGATGGCCATGTGCTGGTCGGCAATTCTTGATCCCTGCTGCAGGCACTCTTCGGCTCGCTGTCGATTGCCCGTGATGGTGATCACGCCTTTCGGGCCTGGCATCTTCAGCTTCAAGTATACATAACATGGACGGGCCATGAAACTCACATACGCTGGGCGGCCCAGAATTGCGTGGTAAGCGCTCTGGAAATCCACCACCTCAAACGTGAGCTTTTCCTTGCGAAAGTTCTTGTCGGAGCCGAAAACGACGTCCAACGCGATCTGGCCGAGTGACTTGGCCTTCCGTCCAGGGACGACTCCGTGGAACTGCATGCTGCTCTCGCTGAGTTTGGACATCGGGATGCCCATCCCCTTGAGAGTGTCGGCGTACATGATGTTCAAGCCACTTCCGCCGTCCATGAGGACTTTGCGCAGTCAAACTCCTTCCACCACCGGGTCGACGACGAGAGCCTGTCTTCTCGGGGTGGGTACATGTGCCGGATGATCCGACTGGTCGAAGGTGATCGCAGTCTGAGACCATTTGAGGAACTTGGGGTTGGTGGGGGTGGCCATGTTCACCTCTCTGTTCACCAGCTTCAGTCGACTCTTGCTCTCAACGTCAGCAAAAATCATGAGAGTTGCATGGACTTGGGGGAACGGATCCTCCTTGTCCTCCTCATCCTGTTTGTTGTCCTTTTCACTCGGTTGCCCTTCGCCGAACCCCTGGATTAGGAGGCGACACTGTCGAGTGGTATGCTTCGCATATATGGGGTTGCCCTCTTCATCCATCTTCGTATGAACCGGACATGGCTGGTCCAGGATGGGGTTATTGAACTGCTTCTTCTTGGGGGTGAACTGAGCCTTCCCTTTGCCCTTGAACTTGGCATTGGTTACGGCTGCGGCTTCTGCTTGCGGAGCAGTCGGAGCTTTCTGCTTCTGCTTCCGAGTGTTGCTTCCATCTCCGTCGCCGACTGTCTTGTGCTTGCCGCTTCGGATGCGGTCCTCTTCTTCGCCATTTGCGTAGCGAGCTGCTATCTCATCTTGCTACATCATCTTGCTCATGGAGATGTCACCTGTTCGGCCGAACTTTAGGTACATATCCCTGTACCGCACGCCTGCCTTGAAGGCGCAGACTGCTTGATGCTCGGTGACGTTCTCCACCGTGTGGTAGAGAGTTGTCCAACGCTGAATGAAGTCGCGCAGGGGCTCATTCTGCTTCTGGACGCAATGCTGGAGCTCCACGAGGCCTGCAGGGTGCTTGCACGTCCCTTCGAAGGTCTTGATGAACACTCGGACCAGATCTGCCCAACTGTAGATGCTCGAGGGGGCCAACTGATTCAGCCACGCTCGCGCCGAGCCGTCGAGCATCAGAGGGAGGTGCTTCATGGCGACATGGTCGTCCCCTCCTCCGATCTGGACCGCCACTCGGTAGTCATCTAGCCATGTTTCCGGCTTGGAGTCTCCTGTAAACTTGCTGATTCCCGTCGCCAATCGGAAGTTGGGCGGGATGTCAGCCGAGCGGATGGCTCGACTAAAACACTCGGGACCAGACACGATGGTCCTGCTTCCACTTGGACGGTCCATATCGTGACCATCGCGGTGGGCTCGGCCCCTGTCGACCCTTCGCTGGGCGATACGCCCTCTTGCGTCGGGCCTTGGGTCGTAAGTGTCACCGACTGAACGCCGATCATCATGATGTCGGGACCCATTGGGCCCACCCCGCGGAGGGGTGCGTGAACGACGGCGATCTTCGTGATTCATGGAACGGCTGCCTCTCCTGTGCCGCTGATGGGAACCAGGGCTGTGAACCGACCGATGCGTATTCGCATGAACAGAACTATTATGGATCCTGTTGTGCGACTCGGAGACCGCCGAATTCTGCTGCTGTGCCGTGTGCAACAGGGCTCGGATCTGCTCGATCCCTCTACCAGCCTCTGAATCAGTCGGCTGGAGGGAATCGCTATCTTGGCAGCCGCAACCAAGTTGAGGAGGGGTGTGCGGAACAACTCTACATTGCTCCGCCGAGTGTGCCGACTGGCAGAACGGCGAGGTGGACGACGCGCGCCGGACGTTTCGCCGACCTCTCGCTCGCTCCGGCCAGCTTGACGGGGATCTTCATGGGAGTTGGCCATGTGGACTTCTGCTGCGGGCCCGCGACCCGCACACTCGGAAGGAAACTCAGTCGGAACCGAGTCCGAGTGCTGGGACAACGGGGCAACCACAGCGGACTCTAGAACCGCCACTTGTGAAGACGCGTTCTGGCGCGCCTGGGCGTGTTGCACCCAACGCTGGAGCCGCGGACGGCGAGACCGCTTGCTGCGGCGCGTGACCGCGGTGCAGGTCGACACCGGAGCCGACTGTTGGAGAAGAAGAATGCCGCGGGCGCCGGCACGGAAGTGCGTAGCCCCACAACGGGGAAGCGCCTCGACGTCGAGAGGAGCATCCCGTAGCCACGCCGAATCGTCGATGATGAAGGAGAGAGCGCCAAAGAAGATCTGGTGACCCATGCTCGAACCTCCACCGGACGACATGACGAAAGGAAGTAGTCGCAAACTCACCGGAAGTCGCTTAGACGCCTGCCCCACGGTGGGCGCCAACTGTCGTGGGTATAAGCCTGATAGTAGATGTGTAGGGTACGAAAAGGATGGGCAGAGCCTTAGCTACGGCGAGGTTGTATGAGTTCAGGACCCTCTGCGGTGGAGGTAATAGCCCTACGTCTCAGTGCTCAGGGATCTTGTTGTCGAGTGGAAATATGGAATACAATGAGTTGCTAACCCCTGCACCAGCGGGGGAGGGTGGCTTATATAGAGTGCGCTGTCCTCCACAACGGTTCCGGTACAGGGGTGGAGTAGTGGCGATTGAATGCGTATGTTGCCGGTAACGTACGTCCTAAATGCTAATAAATGCACAGGGAAACGTACGACCGTTTCCCTCCAAGGGGGTTACGATGTCCCGAGTGGCATCCAGTCGGTTAGTTGGATGTTCTCCGAATGCTAGTCTCCGACTGGATGGTCGAGGACCTGTTGTCGACTGGATGATGGGGACTCCTTAATTCAGTCGGAACTGACTAAGGGTCTTGTCCCTTATGAGGGGTAGTCCTTGGGTAGGACTTATAGGGCAGGCCTATGACCCTACCCTAGGACTATAACCCCATCAACTAATAGCATACGAAACTCGCCGAAATAGGCCAAAACTGCGAGTTTTGACGAGTTCCCCGTAACCGGACCCCGGGGTTTCCGAAATATTCGGATCCCAGCGGACCCAAAATCAGTGACTAATAGCATAGAAAACTAGCGAAAATAGGCCAAAACTATGAGTTTTGACGAGTTTCCCGTAGCCGGACCCAAGGGTTCCCGAAACGTTCGGATCTCACGACCCATAATAAGTCACTAATACCATACAAAACTAGCCGGAATATACTAAAACTGCGAGTTTTGACGAGTTCCCAGTAACAGGACCCCGGGGTTCCTGAAACGTTCGGATCGTAGCGGGACCCAAAATCATTGAGTTGCATACAAAACTGGACGAAAAAGGCCAAAACTGGGAGTTTTGAAGAGTTCCCCATAACCGGACCCTGGGTTTCCTGAAACGTTCCAATCCCAGCGGACCCAAAATCACTAACTAATAGCATACAAAACTGGCCGAAATAGGCCAAAACTGCGAGTTTTGACGAGTTACCCGTAACCGGAACCCGGGGTTCCCAAAACGTTCAGATTGTAGCGGGACCCAAAATTAATGAGTAATAGCATACAAAACTCGACGAAATAGGCCAAAACTGCGAGTTTTGACAAGTTTCCTGTAACCGGACCCAAGGGTTCCCGAAACGTTCGGATCCGAGCGGACACAAAATGAGTGACTAATAGCGTATAAATCTGGCCGGAATAGGTCAAAACTGCGAGTTTTGTCGAGTTCCCCGTAACCGGACCCCGGGTGTTCCCGAAACGTTCAGATCGTAGCGGGACCCAAAATCAGTGAGTAATATTATACAAAACTAGCAGGAAAAGGCAAAAACTACGAGTTTTGACGAGTTACCTCTAACCGGACCCCGTAGTTTCCGAAACGTTTGGATCCCACCAGACACAAAATTAGTGACTAATAGCGTACAAAACTAGACGAAATAGACCAAAACTGCGAGTTTTGACGAGTTCCGTGTAACCGGACCCCGGGGTTCCCGAAACGTTCGGATCGCACGAGGACCCAAAATCAGTGAGTAATAGCATACAAAACTGGGAGAAATAGGCCAAAACTATGAGTTTTGACGAGTTTCCCATAAGCGGATCCCGGGGTTCTTGAAACTTTCGTATCGCAACACGACCCAAAATCTGTGAGTAATAGCATACAAAACTGGCCGGAATATGCCAAAACTGTGAGTTTTGATGAGTTCCCCCTAACCGGACCCCGGGATTCCCGAAACGTTCGGATCCCATCACACCCAAAATCAATGACTAATAGCGTACAAAACTAGCCGAAATAGGCCAAAACTGTGAGTTTTGACGAGGTCGCCGTAACCGGACCCTCGGGTTCCCGAAACGTTCGGTTTGCAGCGGGACCCAAAATCAGTGAGTACTAGCATACGAAACTGGAAGAAAAAGGCGAAAACTGCGAGTTTTGATGAGTCCCAATAACCGGACCCCGTGGTTCCCGAAACGTTCGCATCCGAGCGGACCCAAAATCAGTGACTAATAGCATACAAAACTAGCCGAAATAGGCAAAAAATGTTAGTTTTGACTTGTTACCTGTAACCGGACCCTGACATTCACGTAACGTTCGGATCCCATTAGGGACCCAAAATCAGTGATCAATAACATACAAAACTGACCGGCATAGGCCAACACTACGAGTTTTGACGAGTTCACGTAACCGGACCCCGGGATTCACGTAAACATTCAGATCCCATTAGGGACGCAAAGTCACTGAGCAATAGCATACAAAACTGACCGGAATAGGCCAAAACTGCGAGTTTTGACGAGTTCCCCGTAACCGTACCCCGGGGTTCCCGAAACGTTCGTATCACATTAGGATCCAAAATGAGTCAGAAATACCATACAATTTGGTAGGAATATGCTAAAACTGCGAGTTTTGACAAGTTCCCCGTAACCGGACCCCGAGGTTCCGGAAACGTTCGGATCGTAGCGCGACCCAAAACTGGATGGAAAATGCCAAAACTGCGAGTTTTGAAGCGTTCCCCGTAACCGGATCCCGTGGTTCCCGAAACGTTTGGATCCCACCGGACCTATAATTAGTGACTACTAGCATACAAAACTGGCCGAAATAGGCCAAAACTACGAGTTTCGAGGAGTTATTCGTAACCGAAACCCGAGGTTCCCGAAACATTCGGATCGAAGTGGGACTCAAAATCAGAGAGTAATAGCATACAAAACTTGCCGAAATAGGCCAAAACTATGAGTTTTGACGAGTTACAGGAACCGGATCCCGGGGTTCCCGAAACGTTCGGATCACATCGGTCCCAAAATCAATGACTAATAGCATAGAAAACTGGCCGAAATAGGCCAAAAGTACGAGTTTTGACGAGTTCCCCGTAATCGGACCCCGGGGTTCCCGAAACGTTTGGATCCGAGCGGACCCAAAATCAGTGACTAATAGCATACAAAACTGGCGGAAATAGGCCAAAACTATGAGTTTTGACGAGTTCCCCGTAACCGGACCCGAGGGTTCCCAAAACGTTCGGATCACATCAGGACCCAAAATTTGTCACTAATAACATACAAAACTGGTTGGAATATGCTAAAACTGCGAGTTTTGACGAGTTCCCCGTAACCGGACCCCAGGGTTCCTGAAACGTTCGGATCATAGCGGGACCCAAAATCAGTGAGTAAAAACATACAAAACTGGACGGAAAAGGCCAAAACTGCGAGTTTTGAAGAGTTCCCCGTAACCGGACCCTCGGGTTCCCGAAATGTTCGAATCCCAGCGGACCCATAATCAGTGACTAATAGCATACAAAAGTGGCCAAAATAGGACAAGACTGCGAGTTTTGACGATTTACCCGTAACCGGAACCCGGGTTTCCCAAAATGTTCGGATTGTAGCGAGACCCAAAATAAATGAGTAATAGCATACAAAACTGACAAAATAGGCAAAAACGGTTAGTTTTGACGAGTTACCCGTAAACGGACCCCAGGGTTCCCGAAACGTTCGGATCCCAGCGGACCCAAAATAAGTGACTAATAGCATAAAAAACTAGCCGAAATAGGCCGAAACTGTGAGTTTTGACGAGTTCCCTGTAACCGGACCCTGAGGTTCCCGAAACGTTCATATCGTAGCGGGACCCAAAATCGGTGAGTAATAGCAGACAAAACTGGACGGAAAAGGCCAAAACTGCAAGTTTTGAAGAGTTCCCCGTAACCGGACCCTGGGGTTCCCAAAACGTTTGGATACGAGTGGACCTATAATCAGTGACTAATAGCATACAAAACTGGCCGAAATAGGCCAAAACTGCGAGTTTTGACGAGTTACCCATAACCGAAACTCGGGGTTCACAAAACGTTCGGGTCGAAGCAGGACCCAAAATCAGAGAGTAATAGCATACAAAACTAGCCCGAATAGGTCAAAACTATGGGTTTTGACGAGTTCCCCGTAACTGGACCCCAGGTTTCCCGAAACGTTCGGATCCGAGCACACCCAAAATCAGTGACTAACAGCATACAAAACTGGACCCCATGGTTCTTGTCGTGGTTTTGTCATGGCAGATGTTAATCCGAACGTTTCAGGAAAAGCCCGAGGTCCGGTTACGGGGAACTCGAAAAAAATCGCAGTCTTGGCCTATTGTGGGCAGTTTTGTATGCTATTACTGATTGATTTTGGGTCCCGCTCTGATCCAAACGTTTCGGGAACCCCGGGGTCCGGTTACGTGGAACTAGTCAAAACACGCAGTCTTGGCCTATTGTGGCCAGTTTTGTATGCTATTACTCACTGATTTTGGGTCCCGCTGTGATCCGAACGTTTCGGGAACCCCGAGGTCCGGTTACGGGGAACTCGTCAAAAATCGCAGTTTTGGCCTATTGTGGCCAGTTTTTTATGCTATTACTCACTGATTTTGGGTCCGAGTGTGATCCGAACGTTTTGGGAACCCCGGGGTCCGATTACGTGGAATTCATGAAAACTCGTAGTTTTGGCCTATTCCCGCTAGTTTTGTATGCTATTAGTCACTGATTTTGGGTCCCGGTGTGATCCGAACATTTCGGGAACCCCGAAGTTCGCTTACGGGGAACTCATAAAAAATCGCAGTTTTGGCCTATTGTGGCCAGTTTTGTACGCTATTACTCATTGATTTTGGGTCCCGCTGCAATATGAATGTTTCAGGAACCTAGGGGTCCGGTTACGTGGAACTCGTCAAAACACACAATTTTGGCCTATTCTGGCGAGTTTAGTAAGCTATTACTCATTGATTTTGGTTCGCGTTGCGATCCAAACATTTTGGGAACCCGGGAGTCCTGTTACGGGGAACTCGTCAAAACTCGCAGTTTTGGTCTATTCTGGCCAGTTTTGTATGCTATTACTCACTGATTTTGGCTCCCTCCGCGATCCGAACGATTCGGAAACCCCAGGTTCCGGTTACGGGGAACACGTCAAAACTCACAGTTTTGGCCTATTTCGGCCAGTTTTGTATGCTATTACTCACTGATTTTGGTTCCCGCTGCGATCCGAACGTTTCGGGAATCAGGAATCCCGGGGTCCGGTTACGTGGAACTCGTCAAAAAACGTAGTTTTGGCCTATTCAGGCGAGTTTAGTAAGCTATTACTCTCTGATTTTGGTTCCTGCTTCGATCCGAACGTTTTAGGAACCCCGGGGTCCTGTTACGGGGAACACGTCAAAACTCGCACTTTTGGTCTATTCTTGTCAGTTTTGTATGCTATTACTCACTGATTTTGGGTCCCCGTGCGATTCGAATGTTTCGGAAACCACAGGTTCTGGTTACGGGGAACTCGTCAAAACTCGCAGTTTTGGCCTATTTCGGCCAGTTTTGTATACTATTACTCACTAATTTTGGTTCCCATTGCGATCCAAACGTTTCGGGAACCCCGGGGTCCGGTTACGGGGAACTAGTCAAAACTCGCAGTTTGGTCTATTTTGGCCAGTATTGTATGCCATTACTCACTGATTTTGGGTCCCGCTGTGATCCGAACGTTTTGAGAACCCCGGGGTCCGATTACGTGGAACTCATGAAAACTCGTAGTTTTGGTCTATTCCCGCCAGTTTTGTATGCTATTAGTCACTAATTTTGGGTCCCATTGTGATCCGAATATTTCGGGAACTCCGAGGTCCGGTTACGGGTAACTCGTCAAAAATCACAGTTTTGGCCTATTTTGGGCAGTTTTGTATGCTATTACTCACTTATTTTGGCTCCCGCTGTGATCCGAACATTTCGGGAACCCCGGGGTCCGATTACGTGGAACTCATGAAAACTCGTAGTTTTGGCCTATTCCCGCTAGTTTTGTATGCTATTAGTCACTGATTTTGGGTCCCGTTGTTATCCGAACGTTTCGGGAACCCCGAAGTTCGCTTACGGGGAACTCGTCAAAAATCGCAATTTTGGCCTATTGTGGCTAGTTTTGTGTGCTATTACTCATTGATTTTGGGTCCCGCTGCAATACAAATGTTTCAGTAACCCACGAGTCCGGTTACGTGGAACTCGTCAAAACACGCAGCCTATTCTGGCGAGGTTAGTAAGCTATTACTCACTGATTTTGGTTCCCGCCGCGATCCAAACATTTTGGGAACCCCGGAGTCCTGTTACGGGGAACTCGTCAAAACTCACAGTTTTGGTCTATTCTGGCCAGTTTTGTATGCAATAAACTCACTGATTTTGGCTCCCGCTGCGATCCGAACGTTTCGGAAACCCCTGGTTCCGGTTACGGGGAAGTCGTCAAAACTCACAGTTTTGGCCTATTTCGTCCAGTTTTGTATGCTATTACTCACTGATTTTGGTTCTCGTCGCGATCCAAATGTTTCGGGAACCCCGGGGTCCGGTTACGGGGAACTCGTCAAAACTCGCAGTTTTGGTCTATTTTGGCCAGTTTTATGCTATTACCCACTGATTTTGGGTCCCTTGTGATTCGAACGTTTCGAGAACCCCGGGGTCCGATTACGTGGAACTCATGAAAGCTCGCAGTTTTGGCCTATTTCGGCCAGTTTTGTATGCTATTACTCACTGATTTTGGTTCCCATTGCGATCCAAACATTTCAGGAACCCCGAGGTCCGGTTATGGGGACCTCGTCAAAACTCGCTTTTTTGGTCTATTTTGGCCAGTTTTTTTATGCTATTAGTCACTGATTTTGGGTCCCGCTGTCATCCGAACGTTTCGGGAACCCCGGGGTCCGGTTACGGGGAACTCATCAAAACTCCTAGTTTTGGTCTATTTTGGCTAGTTTTGTATGCTATTACTCACTAATTTTGGGTCCCGCTGTGATCCGAACGTTTTGAGAACCCCGGGGTCCGATTACGTGGAACTCATGAAAACTCGCTGTTTTGGCCTATTTGGGCTAGTTTTGTATGCTATTACTCACTAATTTTGGTTCCCATTGCGATCCAAACATTTCGGGAACCCCGGGGTCTGTTACGTGGAACTCATGAAAACTCATAGTTTTGGCCTATTTCCGCTAGTTTTGTATGCTATTAGTCACTGCTTTTGGGTCTCCCATTGTGATCCGAACGTTTCGGGGACCCCGAGGTCCGGTTACGGGGAACTCGTAAAAAATCGCAGTCTTGGCCTATTGTGGCCAGTTTTGTATGCTATTACTCACTCATTTTGGGTCCCGCTGTGATCCGAACGTTTTGGGAACCCCGGGGTCCGATTACGTGGAACTCATGAAAACTCGTTGTTTTGGCCTATTCCCGCTAGTTTTGTATGCTATTAGTCACTGATTTTGGGCCCCGTTGTGATCCGAACGTTTCGGGAAGCCCGAAGTTCGCTTACGGGGAACTCATCAAAAATCGCAGTTTTGGCCTATTGTGGCCAGTTTTGTATGCTATTACTCACTGATCTTGGGTCCCGCTGCAACACGAATGTTTCAGGAACCCAGGGGTCCGGTTACGTGGAACTCGTCAAAACACGCAGTTTTGGCCTATTCTGGCGAGTTTAGTAAGCTATTACTCATTGATTTTGGTTCCCGCTGCGATCCAAACATTTTGGGAACCCAGAGTCCTGTTACGGGGAACTCATCAAAACTCGCAGTTTTGGTCTATTATGGTCAGTTTTGTATGCTATTACTCACTGATTTTGGCTCCCGCCGCGATCCAAACGTTTCGGAAACCCCAGGTTCCGGTTACGGGGAACACGTCAAAACTCACAGTTTTGGCCTATTTCGGCCAGTTTTGTATGCTATTACTCACTGATTTTGGTTCCGGCTGCGATCCAAACGTGTCGGGAACACCGGGGTCCGGTTACGGGAACTCGTCAAAACTCGCAGTTTGGTCTATTTTGGCCAGCTTTGTATGCTATTAGTCACTGGTTTTGGGTCCCGTTGTGATCCGAACGTTTCGGGAACCCCGAGGTCCGGTTACGGGGAACTCGTCAAAAATCGCAGTTTTGGCCTATTGTGGCCAGTTTTGTATGCTATTACTCACTGATTTTGGGTCCCGCTGTGATCCGAACGTTTCGGGAACCCCAGGATCCGATTACGTGGAACTCATGAAAACTCACATTTTTGGCCTATTCGCGCTAGTTTTGTATGCTATTATTTACTCATTTTGGGTCCCCTTGTGATCCGAACGTTTCGGGAACCCCGAGGTCCGCATGTGGGGAACTCGTCAAAAATCGCAGTTTTGGCCTAATGTGGTTTGTTTTGTATGCTATTACTCACTGATTTTGGGTCCCGCTGTAATCCAAACGTTTCGGGAATCAGGAACCCCGGGGTTCGGTTACGTGGAACACGTCAAAAAACGTAGTTTTGGCCTATTCTGGCGAGTTTAGTAAGCTATTACTCTCTGATTTTGGTTCCTGCTTCGATCCGAACGTTTTGGGAACCCCGGGGTCCTGTTACGGGGAACACGTCAAAACACGCAGTTTTGGTCTATTCTCGTCAGTTTTGTATGCTATTACTCACTGATTTTGGGTCCCCGTGCGATTCGAATGTTTCAGAAACAACAGGTTCTGGTTACGGGGAACTCGTCAAAACTCGCAGTTTTGGCCTATTTCGGCCAGTTTTGTATGCTATTACTCAGTAATTTTGGTTCCCATTGCGATCCAAACGTTTTGGGAACCCCGGGGTCCGGTTACGGGGAACTGGTCAAAACTCGCAGTTTGGTCTATTTTGGCCAGTATTGTATGCCATTACTCACTGATTTTGGGTCCCGCTGTGATCCGAACGTTTTGAGAACCCCGGGGTCCGATTACGTGGAACTCATGAAAACTCGTAGTTTTGGTCTATTCCCGCCAGTTTTGTATGCTATTAGTCACTAATTTTGGGTCCCATTGTGATCCGAATGTTTCGGGAACTCCGAGGTCCGGTTACGGGTAACTCGTCAAAAATCACAGTTTTGGCCTATTTTGGACAGTTTTGTATGCTATTACTCACTTATTTTGGCTCCCGCTGTGATCCAAACATTTCGGGAACCCCGGGGTCCGATTACGTGGAACTCATGAAAACTCGTAGTTTTGGCCTATTCCCGCTAGTTTTGTATGCTATTAGTCACTGATTTTGGGTCCCGTTGTGATCCAAACGTTTCGGGAACCCCGAAGTTCGCTTACGGGGAACTCGTCAAAAATCGCAATTTTGGCCTATTGTGGCTAGTTTTGTATGCTATTACTCATTGATTTTGGGTCCCGCTGCAATACGAATGTTTCAGTAACCCATGGGTCCGGTTACGTGGAACTCGTCAAAACACGCAGCCTATTATGGCGAGTTTAGTAAGCTATTACTCACTGATTTTGGTTCCCGCTGCGATCCAAACATTTTGGGAACCCCGCAGTCCTGTTACGGGGAACTCGTCAAAACTCGCAGTTTTGGTCTATTCTGGCTAGTTTTGTATGCTATTACTCACTGATTTTGGCTCCCGCTGCGATCCGAACGTTTCGGAAACCCCTGGTTCCGGTTACGGGGAACTCGTCAAAACTCACAGTTTTGGCCTATTTCGTCCAGTTTTGTATGCTATTACTCACTGATTTTGGTTCCCGTTGCGATCCAAATGTTTCGGGAACCCCGGGGTCCGGTTACGGGGAACTCGTCAAAACTCGCAGTTTTGGTCTATTTTGGCCAGTTTTATGCTATTACCCACTGATTTTGGGTCCCTTGTGATTCGAACGTTTCGAGAACCCCGGGTCCGATTACGTGGAACTCATGAAAGCTCGCAGTTTTGGCCTATTTCGGCCAGTTTTGTATGCTATTACTCACTGATTTTGGTTCCCATTGCGATCCAAACATTTCAGGAACCCCGAGGTCCGGTTTTGGGGACCTCGTCAAAACTCGCATTTTTGGTCTATTTTGGCCAGTTTTTTATGCTATTAGTCACTGATTTTGGGTCCAGCTGTCATCCGAACGTTTCGGGAACCCCGGGGTCCGGTTACGGGGAACTCATCAAAACTCCTAGTTTTGGTCTATTTTGGCTAGTTTTGTATGCTATTACTCACTAATTTTGGGTCCCGCTGTGATCCGAACGTTTTGAGAACCCCGGGGTCCGATTACGTGGAACTCATGAAAACTCGCTGTTTTGGCCTATTTCGGCCAGTTTTGTATGCTATTACTCACTAATTTTGGTTTCCATTGCGATCCAAACGTTTTGGAAACCCGGGGTCTGTTACGGGGAACTCGTCAAAACTCGCAGTTTTGGTCTATTTTGGCCAGTTTTGTATGCTATTACTCACTCATTTTGGGTCTCCCATTGTGATCCGAACGTTTCGGGAACCCCGGGGTCCTGTTACGGGGAACTCGTCAAAACTCGCAGTTTTGGTCTATTTTGGCCAGTTTTGTATGCTATTATTCACTGATTTTGGGTCCCGCTGTGATCAGAACGTTTCGAGAACCCAGGGTCCGATTACGTGGAACTCATGAAAACTCGCAGTTTTGGCCTATTCCCGCTATTTTTGTATGCTATTAGTCACTGATTTTCGGTCCCATTGTGATCCGAACGTTTCGGGAACCCCGGGGTCCGGTTACGGGGAACTCGTCAAAACTCGCATTTTTGGTCTATTTTGACAGTTTTTATGCTATTACTCACTGATTTTGGGTCCCGCCGTGATCGGAACGTTTCGAGAACCCCGGGGTCCGATTACGTGGAACTCATGAAAACTCGCAGGTTTGGCCTATTCCAGCCAGTTTTGTATGCTATTAGTCATTGATTTTGGGTCCCATTGTGATCCGAATGTTTCGGGAACCACGAGGTCCAGTTACGGGGAACTCGTCAAAAATCGCAGTTTTGGCGTATTGCGGCCAGTTTTGTATGCTATTACTCACTCATTTTGGGTCCCACTGTGATCCGAACGTTTTGGGAACCCCGGGGTCCGATTACGTGGAACTCATGAAAACTCGTTGTTTTGGCCTATTCCCGCTAGTTTTGTATGCTATTAGTCACTGATTTTGGGTCTCCCATTGTGATCCGAACGTTTCGGGAACCCCGAGGTCCGGTTACGGGAACTCGTAAAAAATCACAGTCTTGGCCTATTGTGGCCGGTTTTGTATGCTATTACTCACTGATTTTTGGTCCCGCTGTGATCCGAACGTTTTGGGAACCCCGGGGTCCGATTACGTGGAACTCATGAAAAGTCGTTGTTTTGGGCTATTCCCGCTAGTTTTGTATGCTATTAGTCACTGATTTTGGGTCCCGTTGTGATCCGAACGTTTCGGGAACCCCGAAGTTCGCTTACGGGGAACTCATCAAAAATCACAGTTTTGGTCTATTGTGGCCAGTTTTGTATGCTATTACTCACCGATCTTGGGTCCCGCTGCAATACGAATGTTTCAGGAACCCAGGGGTCCGGTTACGTGGAACTCGTCAAAACACGCAGTTTTGGCCTATTCTGGAGAGTTTAGTAAGCTATTACTCATTGATTTTGGTTCCCACTGCGATCCAAACATTTTGGGAACCCCGGAGTCCTATTACGCGGAACTCGTCAAAACTCGCAGTTTTGGTCTATTCTGGCCAGTTTTGTATGCTATTACTCACTGATTTTGGCTCCCGCCGCGATCCGAACGTTTCGGAAACCCCAGCTTCCGGTTACGGGGAACACGCCAAAACTCACTGTTTCGGCCTATTTCGGCCAGTTTTGTATGCTATTACTCACTGATTTTGGTTCCCGCTGCGATCCAAATGTTTCGGGATCCCCGGGGTCCGGTTACGCGGAACTCGTCAAAACTCGCAGTTTGGTCTATTTTGGCCAGCTTTGTATGCTATTAGTCACTGATTTTGGGTCCCGTTGTGATCCGAACGTTTCGGGAACCCCGAGGTCCGGTTACGGGGAACTCGTCAAAAATCGCAGTTTTGGCCTATTGTGCCAGTTTTGTATGCTATTACTCACTGATTTTGGGTCCCGCTGTGATCCGAACGTTTCGGTAACCCCAGGATCCGATTACGTGGAACTCATGAAAACTCAGATTTTTGGCCTATTCGCGCTAGTTTTGTATGCTATTAGTGACTCATTTTGGGTCCCCTTGTGATCCGAACGTTTCGGGAACCCCGAGGTCCGCATGTGGGGAACTCGTCAAAAATCGCAGTTTTGGCCTAATGTGGTTTGTTTTGTATGCTATTACTCACTGATTTTGGGTCCCGCTGTAATCCGAATGTTTCGGGAATCACGAACCCCGGGGTCCGGTTACGTGGAACTCGTCAAAACACGTAGCTTTGGCCTATTCTGGCGAGTTTAGTAAGCTATTACTCTCTGATTTTGGTTCCCGCTTCGATCCGAACGTTTTGGGAACCCCGGGGTCCTGTTACGGGGAACACGTCAAAACTCGCAGTTTTGGTCTATTCTCGTCAGTTTTGTATGCTATTACTCACTGATTTCGGGTCCCCCTGCCATCCGAATGTTTCGGAAACCACAGGTTCTGGTTACGGGGAACTCGTCAAAACTCGCAGTTTTGGCCTATTTCGGCCAGTTTTGTATGCTATTACTCACTAATTTTGGTTCCCATTGCGATCCAAACGTTTCGGGAACCCCGGGGTCCGGTTACGGGGAACTGGTCAAAACTCGCAGTTTGGTCTATTTTGGCCAGTATTGTATGCCATTACTCACTGATTTTGGGACCCGCTGTGATCCGAACGTTTCGAGAACCCCGGGGTCCGATTACGTGGAACTCATGAAAACTCGTAGTTTTGGTCTATTCCCGCCAGTTTTGTATGCTATTAGTCACTAATTTTGGGTCCCATTGTGATCCGAACGTTTCGGGAACCCCGAGGTCCGGTTACGGGGAACTCGTCAAAAATCACAGTTTTGGCCTATTTTGGCTAGTTTTGTATGCTATTACACACTTATTTTGGGTCCCGCTGTGATCCGAACATTTCGGGAACCCCGGGGTCCGATTACGTGGAACTCATGAAAACTCGTAGTTTTGGCCTATTCCCGCTAGTTTTTTATGCTATTAGTCACTGATTTTGGGTCCCGTTGTGATCCGAACGTTTCGGGAACCCCGAAGTTCGCTTACGGGGAACTCGTCAAAAATCGCAATTTTGGCCTATTGTAGCTAGTTTTGTATGCTATTACTCACTGATTTTGGGTCCCGCAGCAATATGAATGTTTCAGTAACCCATGGGTCCGGTTACGTGCAACTCGTCAAAACACGCAGCCTATTCTCGCGAGTTTAGTAAGCTATTACTCTCTGATTTTGGTTCCTGCCGTGATCCAAACATTTTGGGAACCCCGGAGTCCTGTTATGGGGAACTCGTCAAAAAACGCAGTTTTTGTCTATTCTGGCCATTTTGGTATGCTATTACTCACTGATTTTGGCTCCCGCTGCGATCCGAACGTTTCGGAAACCCTTGGTTCCAGTTACGGGGTACTCGTCAAAACTCACAGTTTTGGCCTATTTCGGCCAGTTTTGTGTGCTATTACTCACTGATTTTGGTTCCCGCTGCGAGCCAGATGTTTCGGGAACCCCGGGGTCCGGTTATGGGGAACTCGTCAAAACTCGCAGTTTTGGTCTATTTTGGCTAGTTTTATGCTATTACTCACTGATTTTGGGTCCCCTATGATTCGAACGTTTCGAGAACCCCGGGGTCCGATTACATGGAACTCATGAAAACTCGCAGTTTTGGCCTATTTCGGCCAGTTTTGTATGCTATTACTCACTGATTTTGGTTCCCATTGCGATCCAAACATTTCAGGAACCCGGGGGTCCGGTTATGGGGACCTCATGAAAACTCGCATTTTTGGTCTATTTTGGCCAGTTTTTTATGCTATTAGTCACTGATTTTGGGTCCCGCTGTGATCCGAACGTTTTGAGAACCCCGGGGTCCGATTACGTGGAACTTCTGAAAACTCGAAGTTTTGGCCTATTCCCGCAGAGTTATGTATGCTATTAGTCACTGATTTTGGGTCCCATTGTGATCCAAACGTTTCGCGAACTCCGAGGTCCGGTTACGGGGACCTCGTCAAAAATAGCTGTTTTGGCCTATTATGGCCAGCTTTGTATGCTATTACTCACTGATATTGGGTCCCGCTGTGATCCCAACGTTTTGGGAACCCCGGGGTCCGATTACGTGGAACTCATGGAAACTCGTAGTTCTGGCCTATTCTCGCTAGTTTTGTATGCTATTAGTCACTGATTTTGGGTCCAGTTGTTATCTGAACATTTCGGGAACCCCGAAGTTCGCTTACGGGGAACTCGTCAAAATTCGCAGTTTTGGCCTATTGTGGTCAGTTTTGTATGCCACTACTCACTGATTTTGGGTCCCGCCGCGATACGAATGTTTCAGGAACCCAGGGGTCCAGTTACGTGGAACTCGTCAAAACACGCAGTTTTGGCCTATTCTGGCGAGTTTAGTAAGCTATTATTCATTGATTTTGGTTCTCGCTTCGATCCGAACATCTTGGGAACCCCGGGGTCCTGTTACGAGGACTCGTCAAAACTCGCAGTTTTGGTCTATTCTGGCTAGTTTGTATGCTATTACTCACCGATTTTAGCTCCCTCTGCGATCCGAATGTTTCGGAAACCCCAGGTCCGGTTACGAGGAACTCGTCAAAACTCACAGTTTTGGCCTATTTCGGCCAGTTTTGTATGCTATTACTCAATGATTTAGGTTCCCGCTGCGATCCAAACGTTTCGGGAACCCCGGGGTCCGGTTACGGCGAACTCGTCAAAACCCGCAGTTTTGGTCTATTTTGGCCAGTTTTGTATCCTATTACTCACTGAATTTGGGTCCCGCTGTGATCTGAACGTTTCGAGAACCCCGGGGTGCAATTACGTGGAACTCATGAAAACTCGCAGGTTTGGCCTATTCCCGCCAGTTTTGTATGCTATTAGTCACTCATTTTGGGTCCCGTTGTGATCCGAACGTTTCGGGAACCCCGAGGTCCGGTTACAGGGAACTCGTCAAAAAACACAGTTTTGGGCTATTGTGGCCAGTTTTGGATGCTATTACTCACTGATTTTGGGTCCCGCTGTGATCCGAACGTTTCCGGAACCCCAGGATCCGATTACGTGGAACTCATGAAAACTCACATTTTTGGCCTATTCGCGCTAGTTTTGTATGCTATTAGTCACTGATTTTGGGTCCCGTTGTGATCCGAATGTTTCGGGAACCCCGAGGTCCGGTGACGGGGAACTCGTCAAAAATCGCAGTTTTGGTTTGTTGCGGCCGATTTTGTATGCTCTTACTCACTGATTTTGGGTCCCACTGTGATCTGAACGTTTCGTGAACCCCGAGGTCCGCTTACGGGGAACTCGTCAAAAATCGCAGTTTTGGCCTATTGTGGTTAGTTTTGTATGCCACTACTCACTGATTTTGGGTCCCGCCGCGATACGAATGTTTCAGGAACCCAGGGGTCCAGTTACGTGGAACTCGTCAAAACACGCAGTTTTGGCCTATTCTGGCGAGTTTAGTAAGCTATTATTCATTGATTTTGGTTCTCGCTTCGATCCGAACATCTTGGGAACCCCGGGGTCCTGTTACGAGGACTCGTCAAAACTCGTAGTTTTGGTCTATTCTGGCTAGTTTGTATGCTATTACTCACCGATTTTAGCTCCCTCTGCGATCCGAATGTTTCGGAAACCCCAGGTCCGGTTACGAGGAACTCGTCAAAACTCACAGTTTTGGCCTATTTCGGCCAGTTTTGTATGCTATTACTCAATGATTTAGGTTCCCGCTGCGATCCAAACGTTTCGGGAACCCCGGGGTCCGGTTACGGCGAACTCGTCAAAACCCGCAGTTTTGGTCTATTTTGGCCAGTTTTGTATCCTATTACTCACTGAATTTGGGTCCCGCTGTGATCTGAACGTTTCGAGAACCCCGGGGTGCAATTATGTGGAACTCATGAAAACTCGCAGGTTTGGCCTATTCCCGCCAGTTTTGTATGCTATTAGTCACTCATTTTGGGTCCCGTTGTGATCCGAACGTTTCGGGAACCCCGAGGTCCGGTTACAGGGAACTCGTCAAAAAACACAGTTTTGGGCTATTGTGGCCAGTTTTGGATGCTATTACTCACTGATTTTGGGTCCCGCTGTGATCCGAACGTTTCCGGAACCCCAGGATCCGATTACGTGGAACTCATGAAAACTCACATTTTTGGCCTATTCGCGCTAGTTTTGTATGCTATTAGTCACTGATTTTGGGTCCCGTTGTGATCCGAATGTTTCGGGAACCCCGAGGTCCGGTGACGGGGAACTCGTCAAAAATCGCAGTTTTGGTCTGTTGCGGCCGATTTTGTATGCTCTTACTCACTGATTTTGGGTCCCACTGTGATCTGAACGTTTCGTGAACCCCGAGGTCCGCTTACGGGGAACTCGTCAAAAATCGCAGTTTTGGGCTACTTTGGCCAGTTTTGTATGCTATTACTCACTGATTTTCGATCCCGCTATAATCTGAACGTTTCGGGAATCAGGAACCCCGGGTCCGGTTACGTGGAACTCGTCAAAACAAGCAGTTTTGGCCCATTCTGGCAAGTTTAGTAAGCTATTACTCACTCATTTTGATTCCCGCTTCAATCCGAACGTTTTGGGAACCCCGGGGTCCTGTTACGGGGAACACGTCAAAACTCGCAGTTTTGGTCTATTCTCGGCAGTTTCTTATGCTATTATTCACTGATTTTGGCTCCCGCCGCGATCCGAACGTTTCGGAAACCCCAGGTTCCGGTTACGGGGAACTCATCAAAACTCCTAGTTTTGGTCTATTTTGGCCAGTTTTGTAAGCTATTACTCACTGATTTTGGGTCCCGCTGTGATACGAACATTTCGAGAACCCCGGGGTCCGATTACGTGGAACTCATGAAAACTCACAGTTTTGGCCTATTCCCGCGAGTTTTGTATGCTATTAGTCACTGATTTTGGATCCCATTGTGATCCGAACGTTTCGGGAACCCGAGGTCCGGTTACGGGGAGCTCGTAAAAAATAGCAGTTTTGCCCTATTTTGGCCAGTTTTGTACGCTATTACTCACCGATTTTGGGTCCCGGTGTGATCCGAACGTTTCGAGAACCCCGGGGTCCGATTACGTGGAACTCATGAAAACTCGTAGTTCTGGCCTATTCCCGCCAGTTTTGTATGCTATTAGTCACTGATTTTGGGTCCCGTTGTGATCCGAACGTTTCGGGAACTGTCGTGGTTTTGTCACGGCAGATGTCCTCGTGAAAGGACTTAGTACTGGAGCCATCGCACCTTGGTGGCGACTCAAAGGGGTTAAGCGGGAGAGACACGGCGATTTACCCAGGTTCGGCCCCTCGAGAAGAGGTAATAGCCTACGTCCTGCTTTTGTGTGTATTGATATGGATTCGATTACAAGGAAGGCGTAACTCGCCTAAACCTAGCACTCGATGATTTCTAACCTACCTCTCCCCCTCTAGACTCGCCTTTATATATAGGTCGAAGCCTTAGGGTTTACAAGAGTCCCTTCCTTTTTACAAATCGTGACCACCGCGGTCTCTAAGTCGCCGTCTTGCAAAACCAGAGTCCTTCCATAAATCATAACGATCCTGCGACTTTGAACCGCCCAGGCTGAGGCCCAACTAGCCCTAAAGGATGAATCGCCTTAACTGTAACCCGGCCCATATTCGGCGGGTCACTTAACAGGCAATATCCCCAACAGGAACCCCGAAGTTCGGTTACGGGTAACTCGTCAAAAATCGAAGTTTTGGCCTATTGTGGCTAGTTTTGTATTCTATTACTCACTGATTTTGTGTTCCGCTGCAATACAAATGTTTCAGTAACCCACGGGTCCGGTTACGTGGAACTCGTCAAAACACGCAGCCTATTTTGGCGAGTTTAGTAAGCTATTACTTACTGATTTTGGTTCCCGCTGCGATCCAAACATTTTGGGAACCCCGGGATCCTGTTACGGGGAAGTCGTCAAAACTCCCAGTTTTGGTCTATTCTGGCCAGTTTTGCATGCTATTACTCACTAATTTTGGCTCCCGCCGCGATCCGAACGTTTCGAGAACCCCGGGGTCGGATTACTTGGAACTCATGAAAACTCGCAGTTTTGGCCTATTTCGGCCAGTTTTGTATGCTATTACTCACTGATTTTGGTTCCCATTGCGATCCAAACATTTCAGGAACCCCGGGGTCCGGTTGTGATTTTGGCTATTACGTGGAACTATTACGTGGAACCCCGGGGCCCTATTACGTGGAACTCGTTAAAACACGCAGTTTTGGCCTATTCTGGCGAGTTTAGTAAGCTATTACTCATTGATTTTGGTTCCCGCTTCGATCCGAACGTTTTGGGAACCCTCGGGTCCTGTTACGGGGAACTCGTCAAAACTCGCATTTTTGGTCTATTGTGGCAAGTATTGTATGCTATTACTCACTGATTTTGGCTCCCACTGCGATCCGAACGTTTCGGAAACCCCAGGTTCCGGTTATGGGGAACTCGTCAAAAATCGCAGTTTTGGCCTATTGTGGCTAGTTTTGTATGCTATTACTCACCGATTTTGGGTCCCGCTGTGATCCAAACGTTTCGGGAACCCCGGGGTCCGATTACGTGGAACTCATGAAAACTCGTAGTTTTGGCCTATTCCCGCTAGTTTTGTATGCTATTAGTCACTGATTTTGGGTCCCGTTGTGATCCGAACGTTTCGGGAACCCCGAAGTTCGCTTACGGGGAACTCGTCAAAAATCGCAGTTTTGGCCTATTGTGGCTAGTTTTGTATGCTATTACTCACTGATTTTGGGTCTCGCGTCGATCCGAACGTTTTGGGAACACCGGGTCCTGTTACGGGGAACACGTCAAAACTCGCAGTTTTGGTCTATTCTCGCCAGTTTTGTATGCTATTACTCACTGATTTTAGACCCCCCTGCGATCCGAATGTTTTGGATACCCCAGGTTCCGGTTTCGGGGAAATCGTCAAAACTCGCAGTTTTGGCCTATTTCGGCCAGTTTTGTATGCTATTACTCACTGATTTTGGTTCCCATTCCGATCCAAACGTTTCAGGATCCCCGGGGTCCGGTTGCGGGGAACTCGTCAAAACTCGCAGTTTTGGTCTATTTTGGCCAGTTTTGTATGTTATTACTCACTGATTTTGGGTCCTGCTGTGATCCGAACGTTTCGGGAACCCCGGGGTCCGGTTACGGGGAACTCGTCAAAACTCCCAGTTTTGGTCTATTTTGGCCAATTTTGTATGCTATTACTCACTGATTTTGGGTCCCGCTGTGATCGGAACGTTTCGAGAACCCCATGGTCCGATTACGTGGAACTCATGAAAACTCGCAGTTTTGGCTTATTCCCGCTGGTTTTGTATGCTATTAGTCACTGATTTTGGGTCCCATTGTGATCCGAACATTTCGGGAACCCCGGGGTCCGGTTACGGGGAACTCGTCAAAATTCGTAGTTTTGGTCTATTTTGGCCAGTTTTCTATACTATTACTCACTGATTTTGGGTCCCGCCGTGATCGGAACGTTTCGAGAACCCCGGGGTCCGATTACGTGGAACTCATGAAAACTCGCAGGTTTGGCCTATTCCCTCCAGTTTTGTATGCTATTACTCACTGATTTTGGGTCCCATTGTGATCCGAATGTTTCGGGAACCCCGAGGTCCAGTTACGGGGAACTCGTAAAAAATCGCAGTTTTGGCCTATTGTGGCCAGTTTTGTATGCTATTACTCACTGATTTTGGGTCCCACAGTGATCCGCACGTTTCGGGAACCCCGGGGTCCGATTACGTGGAACTCATGAAAACTCATAGTTTTGGCCTATTTCCGCTAGTTTTGTATGCTATTAGTCACTGATTTTGGGTCCCATTGTGATCCGAACGTTTCGGGAACCCCGAGGTCCGGTTACGGGGAACTCGTAAAAAATCGCAGTCTTGGCCTATTGTGGCCAGGTTTTTATGCTATTACTCACTGATTTTGGGTCCCGCTATGATCCGAACGTTTCGGGAACCCCGGGGTCCGGTTACGTGGAACTCATGAAAACTCATAGTTTTGGCCTATTCCCGCTAGTTTTGTGTGCTATTAGTCACTCATTTTGGGTCCCGTTGTGATCCGAACATTTCGGGAACCCTGAAGTTCGCTTATGGGGAACTCATCAAAAATCGCAGTTTTGGCCTATTGTGGCCAGTTTTGTATGCTATTACTCACTGATTTCGGGTCCCGCTGCAATACGAATGTTTCAGGAACCCAGGGGTCCGGTTACGTGGAACTCGTCAAAACTCACAGTTTTGGTCTATTCTGGCCAGTTTTGTATGCTATTACTCACTGATTTTGGCTCCCGCCGCGATCCGAACGTTTCGGAAACCCCAGGTTCCGGTTACGGGGAACTCGTCAAAACTCACAGTTTTGGCCTATTTCGGCCAGTTTTGTATGCTATTACTCACTGATTTTGGTTCCCGCTGCGATCCAAACGTTTCCGGAACCCCGGGGTCCGGTTACGGGGAACTCGTCAAAACTCGCAGTTTGGCCTATTTCGGCCAGTTTTGTATGCTATTAGTCACTGATTTTGGGTCCCGTTGTGATCCGAACGTTTCGGGAACTCCGAGGTCCGGTTACGGGGAACTCATCAACAATCGCAGTTTTGGCCTATTCTTGCGAATTTAGTAAGCTATTACTCATTGATTTTGGTTCCCGCTGCGATCCAAACAATTTGGGAACCCCGAAGTCCTGTTACGGGGAACTCGTCAAAACTCGCAGTTTTGGTCTATTCTGGCCAGTTTTGTAAGCTATTACACACTGATTTTGGCTCCCGCCGCGATCCGAACGTTTCGGAAACACCAAGTTCCGGTTACGGGGAACTCGTCAAAACCCACAGTTTTGGCCTATTCTGGCGAGTTTAGTAAGCTATTACTCATTGATTTTGGTTCCCGCATCGATCCAAACATTTTGGGAACCCCGGAGTCCTGTTACGGGGAACTCGTCAAAAATCGCAGTTTTGACCTATTGTGGCCAGTTTTGTATAATATTACTCACTGATTTTGGGTCCCGTTGTGATCCGAACGTTTCGGGAACCCCAGGATCCGATTACGTGGAACTCATGAAAACTCACATTTTTGGCCTATTCGCGCTAGTTTCGTATGCTATTAGTCACTGATTTTGGGTCCCCTTGTGATCCGAACGTTTCGGGAACCCGAGGTCCGCATGCGGGGAACTCGTCAAAAATCGCAGTTTTGGCCTAATGTGGCTTGTTTTGTATGCTATTACTCACTGATTTTGGGTCCCGCTGTAATCCGAACGTTTCGGGAATCAGGAACCCCGGGGTCCGGTTACGTGGAACTCGTCAAAACACGTAGTTTTGGCCTATTCTGGCGAGTTTAGTAAGCTATTACTCTCTGATTTTGGTTCCCGCTTCGATCCGAACGTTTTGGGAACCCCGGGGTCCTGTTACGGGGAACACGTCAAAACTCGTAGTTTTGGTCTATTCTCGGCAGTTTCGTATGCTATTACTCACTGATTTTGGCTCCCGCCGCGATCCGAACGTTTCGGAAACCCCAGGTTCCGGTTACGGGGAACTCATCAAAACTCCTAGTTTTGGTCTATTTTGGCCAGTTTTGTAAGCTATTACTCACTGATTTTGGGTCCCGCTGTGATACGAACATTTCGAGAACCCCGGGGTCCGATTACGTGGAACTCATGAAAACTCACAGTTTTGGCCTATTCCCGCCAGTTTTGTATGCTATTAGTCACTGATTTTGGGTCCCATTGTGATCCGAACGTTTCGGGAACCCGAGGTCCGGTTACGGGGACCTCGTAAAAAATAGCAGTTTTGGCCTATTTTGGCCAGTTTTGTATGCTATTACTCACCGATTTTGGGTCCCGGTGTGATCCGAACGTTTCGAGAACCCCGGGGTCCGATTACGTGGAACTCATGAAAACTCGTAGTTCTGGCCTATTCCCGCCAGTTTTGTATGCTATTAGTCACTGATTTTGGGTCCCGTTGTGATCCGAACGTTTCGGGAACCCCGAAGTTCGGTTACGGGTAACTCGTCAAAAATCGCAGTTTTGGCCTATTGTGGCTAGTTTTGTATTCTATTACTCACTGATTTTGTTTTCCGCTGCAATACGAATGTTTCAGTAACCCACGGGTCCGGTTACGTGGAACTCGTCAAAACACGCAGCCTATTCTGGCGAGTTTAGTAAGCTATTACTTACTGATTTTGGTTCCCGCAGCGATCCAAACATTTCGGGAACCCCGGGATCCTGTTACGGGGAAGTCGTCAAAACTCCCAGTTTTGGTCTATTCTGGCCAGTTTTGCATGCTATTACTCACTAATTTTGGCTCCCGTTGCGATCCGAACGTTTCGAGAACCCCGGGGTCGGATTACGTGGAACTCATGAAAACTCGCAGTTTTGGCCTATTTCGGCCAGTTTTGTATGCTATTACTCACTGATTTTGGTTCCCATTGCGATCCAAACATTTCAGGAACCCCGGGGTCCGGTTGTGATTTTGGCTATTACGTGGAACTCGTCAAAACACGCAGTTTTGGCCTATTCTGGCGAGTTTAGTAAGCTATTACTCATTGATTTTGGTTCCCGCTTCGATCCGATCATTTTGGGAACCCTCGGGTCCTGTTACGGGGAACTCGTCAAAACTTGCAGTTTTGGTCTATTGTGGCAAGTATTGTATGCTATTACTCACTGATTTTGGCTCCCACTCTGATCCGAACGTTTCGAAAACCCCAGGTTCCGGTTACGGGGAACTCATCAAAAATCGCAGTTTTGGCCTATTGTGGCCAGTTTTGTATGCTATTACTCACCGATTTTGGGTCCCGCTGTGATCCAAACGTTTCGGGAACCCCGGGGTCCTATTACGTGGAACTCATGAAAACTCGTAGTTTTGGCCTATTCCCGCTAGTTTTGTATGCTATTAGTCACTAATTTTGGGTCCCGTTGTGATCCGAACGTTTCGGGAACCCCGAAGTTCGCTTACGGGGAACTCGTCAAAAATCGCAGTTTTGGCCTATTGTGGCCAGTTTTGTATGCTATTACTCACTGATTTTGGGTCTCGCTTCGATCCGAACGTTTTGGGAACACCGGGTCCTGTTACGGGGAACACGTCAAAACTCGCAGTTTTGGTCTATTCTCGCCAGTTTTGTATGCTATTACTCACTGATTTTAGCCCCCCCTGCGATCCGAATGTTTTGGAAACCCCAGGTTCCGGTTTCAGGGAAATCGTCAAAACTCGCAGTTTTGGCCTATTTCGGCCAGTTTTGTATGCTATTAAACTCGTCAAAATTCGTAGTTTTGGTCTATTTTGGCCAGTTTTGTATACTATTACTCACTGATTTTGGGTCCCGCCGTGATCGGAACGTTTCGAGAACCCTGGGCTCCGATTACGTGGAACTCATGAAAACTCGTAGTTTTGGCCTATTCCCTCCAGTTTTGTATGCTATTACTCACTGATTTTGGGTCCCATTGTGATCCGAATGTTTCGGGAACCCCGAGGTCCGGTTACGGGGAACTCGTCAAAAATCGCAGTTTTGGCCTATTGTGGCCAGTTTTGTATGCTATTACTCACTGATTTTGGGTCCCAAAGTGATCCGAACGTTTCGGGAACCCCGGGGTCCGGTTACGTGGAACTCATGAAAACTCATAGTTTTGGCCTATTCCCGCTAGTTTTGTGTGCTATTAGTCACTCATTTTGGGTCCCGTTGTGATCCGAACGTTTCGGGAACCCTGAAGTTCGCTTATGGGGAACTCATCAAAAATCGCAGTTTTGGCCTATTGTGGCCAGTTTTGTATGCTATTACTCACTGATTTCGGGTCCCGCTGCAATACGAATGTTTCAGGAACCCAGGGGTCCGGTTACGTGGAACTCGTCAAAACTCACAGTTTTGGTCTATTCTGGCCAGTTTTGTATGCTATTACTCACTGATTTTGGCTCCCGGCGCGATCCGAACGTTTCGGAAACCCCAGGTTCCGGTTACGGGGAACTCGTCAAAACTCACAGTTTTGGCCTATTTCGGCCAGTTTTGTATGCTATTACTCACTGATTTTGGTTCCCGCTGCGATCCAAACGTTTCCGGAACCCCGGGGTCCGGTTACGGGGAACTCGTCAAAACTCGCAGTTTGGCCTATTTCGGCCAGTTTTGTATGCTATTAGTCACTGATTTTGGGTCCCGTTGTGATCCGAACGTTTCGGGAACTCCGAGGTCCGGTTACGGGGAACTCATCAACAATCGCAGTTTTGGCCTATTCTGGCGAATTTAGTAAGCTATTACTCATTGATTTTGGTTCCCGCTGCGATCCAAACAATTTGGGAACCCCGAAGTCCTGTTACGGGGAACTCGTCAAAACTCGCAGTTTTGGTCTATTCTGGCCAGTTTTGTAAGCTATTACACACTGATTTTGGCTCCCGCCGCGATCCGAACGTTTCGGAAACACCAAGTTCCGGTTACGGGGAACTCGTCAAAACCCACAGTTTTGGCCTATTCTGGCGAGTTTAGTAAGCTATTACTCATTGATTTTGGTTCCCGCATCGATCCAAACATTTTGGGAACCCCGGAGTCCTGTTACGGGGAACACGTCAAAACTCGTAGTTTTGGTCTATTCTCGGCAGTTTCGTATGCTATTACTCACTGATTTTGGCTCCCGCCGCGATCCGAACGTTTCGGAAACCCCAGGTTCCGGTTACGGGGAACTCATCAAAACTCCTAGTTTTGGTCTATTTTGGCCAGTTTTGTAAGCTATTACTCACTGATTTTGGGTCCCGCTGTGATACGAACATTTCGAGAACCCCGAGGTCCGATTACGTGGAACTCATGAAAACTCACAGTTTTGGCCTATTCCCGCCAGTTTTGTATGCTATTAGTCACTGATTTTGGGTCCCATTGTGATCCGAACGTTTCGGGAACCCGAGGTCCGGTTACGGGGACCTCGTAAAAAATAGCAGTTTTGGCCTATTTTGGCCAGTTTTGTATGCTATTACTCACCGATTATGGGTCCCGGTGTGATCCGAACGTTTCGAGAACCCCGGGGTCCGATTACGTGGAACTCATGAAAACTCGTAGTTCTGGCCTATTCCCGCCAGTTTTGTATGCTATTAGTCACTGATTTTGGGTCCCGTTGTGATCCGAACGTTTCGGGAACCCCGAAGTTCGGTTACGGGTAACTCGTCAAAAATCGCAGTTTTGGCCTATTGTGGCTAGTTTTGTATTCTATTACTCACTGATTTTGTTTTCCGCTGCAATACGAATGTTTCAGTAACCCACGGGTCCGGTTACGTGGAACTCGTCAAAACACGCAGCCTATTCTGGCGAGTTTAGTAAGCTATTACTTACTGATTTTGGTTCCCGCAGCGATCCAAACATTTCGGGAACCCCGGGATCCTGTTACGGGGAAGTCGTCAAAACTCCCAGTTTTGGTCTATTCTGGCCAGTTTTGCATGCTATTACTCACTAATTTTGGCTCCCGTTGCGATCCGAACGTTTCGAGAACCCCGGGGTCGGATTACGTGGAACTCATGAAAACTCGCAGTTTTGGCCTATTTCGGCCAGTTTTGTATGCTATTACTCACTGATTTTGGTTCCCATTGCGATCCAAACTTTTCAGGAACCCCGGGGTCCGGTTGTGATTTTGGCTATTACGTGGAACTCGTCAAAACACGCAGTTTTGGCCTATTCTGGCGAGTTTAGTAAGCTATTACTCATTGATTTTGGTTCCCGCTTCGATCCGATCATTTTGGGAACCCTCGGGTCCTGTTACGGGGAACTCGTCAAAACTCGCAGTTTTGGTCTATTGTGGCAAGTATTGTATGCTATTACTCACTGATTTTGGCTCCCACTCCGATCCGAACGTTTCGAAAACCCCAGGTTCCGGTTACGGGGAACTCGTCAAAAATCGCAGTTTTGGCCTATTGTGGCCAGTTTTGTATGCTATTACTCACCGATTTTGGGTCCCGCTGTGATCCAAACGTTTCGGGAACCCCGGGGTCCTATTACGTGGAACTCATGAAAACTCGTAGTTTTGGCCTATTCCCGCTAGTTTTGTATGCTATTAGTCACTAATTTTGGGTCCCGTTGTGATCCGAACGTTTCGGGAACCCCGAAGTTCGCTTACGGGGAACTCGTCAAAAATCGCAGTTTCGGCCTATTGTGGCCAGTTTTGTATGCTATTACTCACTGATTTTGGGTCTCGCTTCGATCCGAACGTTTTGGGAACACCGGGTCCTGTTACGGGGAACACGTCAAAACTCGCAGTTTTGGTCTATTCTCGCCAGTTTTGTATGCTATTACTCACTGATTTTAGCCCCCCCTGCGATCCGAATGTTTTGGAAACCCCAGGTTCCGGTTTCAGGGAAATCGTCAAAACTCGCAGTTTTGGCCTATTTCGGCCAGTTTTGTATGCTATTAAACTCGTCAAAATTCGTAGTTTTGGTCTATTTTGGCCAGTTTTGTATACTATTACTCACTGATTTTGGGTCCCGCCGTGATCGGAACGTTTCGAGAACCCTGGGCTCCGATTACGTGGAACTCATGAAAACTCGTAGTTTTGGCCTATTCCCTCCAGTTTTGTATGCTATTACTCACTGATTTTGGGTCCCATTGTGATCCGAATGTTTCGGGAACCCCGAGGTCCGGTTACGGGGAACTCGTCAAAAATCGCAGTTTTGGCCTATTGTGGCCAGTTTTGTATGCTATTACTCACTGATTTTGGGTCCCAAAGTGATCCGAACGTTTCGGGAACCCCGGGGTCCGATTACGTGGAACTCATGAAAACTCATAGTTTTGGCCCATTTCCGTTAGTTTTGTGTGCTATTAGTCACTCATTTTGGGTCCCGTTGTGATCCGAACGTTTCGGGAACCCTGAAGTTCGCTTATGGGGAACTCATCAAAAATCGCAGTTTTGGACTATTGTGTCCAGTTTTGTATGCTATTACTCACTGATTTTGGGTCCCGCTGCAATACGAATGTTTCAGGAACCCAGGGGTCCGGTTACGTGGAACTCGTCAAAACTCGCAGTTTTGGTCTATTCTGGCTAGTTTTGTATGCTATTACTCACTGATTTTGGCTCCCGCCGCGATCCGAACGTTTCGGAAACCCCAGGTTCCGGTTACGGGGAACTCGTCAAAACTCACAGTTTTGGCCTATTTCGGCCAGTTTTGTATGCTATTACTCACTGATTTTGGTTCCCGCTGCGATCCAAACGTTTCAGGAACCCCGGGGTCCGGTTACGGGGAACTCGTCAAAACTCGCAGTTTGGCCTATTTCGGCCAGTTTTGTATGCTATTAGTCACTGATTTTGGGTCCCGTTGTGATCCGAACGTTTCGGGAACTCCGAGGTCCGGTTACGGGGAACTCATCAACAATCGCAGTTTTGGCCTATTCTGGCGAATTTAGTAAGCTATTACTCATTGATTTTGGTTCCCGCTGCGATCCAAACAATTTGGGAACCCCGAAGTCCTGTTACGGGGAACTCGTCGAAACTCGCAGTTTTGGTCTATTCTGGCCAGTTTTGTAAGCTATTACACACTGATTTTGGCTCCCGCCGCGATCCGAACGTTTCGGAAACACCAAGTTCCGGTTACGGGGAACTCGTCAAAACCCACAGTTTGGCCTATTTCGGCGAGTTTTGGCCTATTCTGGCGAGTTTAGTAAGCTATTACTCATTGATTTTGGTTCCCGCAGCGATCCAAACATTTTGGGAACCCCGGAGTCCTGTTACGGGGAACTCGTCAAAAATCGCAGTTTTGACCTATTGTGGCCAGTTTGTTATGCTATTACTCACTGATTTTGGGTCCCGTTGTGATCCGAACGTTTCGGGAACCCCAGGATCCGATTACGTGGAACTCATGAAAACTCACATTTTTGGCCTATTCGCGCTAGTTTCGTATGCTATTAGTCACTCATTTTGGGTCCCCTTGTGATCCGAACGTTTCGGGAACCCCGAGGTCCGCATGCGGGGAACTCGTCAAAAATCGCAGTTTTGGCCTAATGTGGCTTGTTTTGTATGCTATTACTCACTGATTTTGGGTCCCGCTGTAATCCGAACGTTTCGGGAATCAGGAATCCCGGGGTCCGGTTACGTGGAACTCGTCAAAACACGTAGTTTTGGCCTATTCTCGCGAGTTTAGTAAGCTATTACTCTCTGATTTTGGTTCCCGCTTCGATCCGAACGTTTTGGGAACCCCGGGGTCCTGTTACGGGGAACACGTCAAAACTCTCAGTTTTGGTCTATTCTCGTCAGTTTTGTATGCTATTACTCACTGATTTTGGGTGCCCGTGCGATCCGAATATTTCGGAAACCCCGAAGTTCGCTTACGGGGAACTCATCAAAAATCGCAATTTTTGCCTATTGTGGCCAGTTTTGTATGCTATTACTCACTGATTTTGGGTCCCACTGCAATACGAATGTTTAAGGAACCCAGGGGTCCGGTTACGTGAAACTCGTCAAAACACGTAGTTTTGGCCTATTCTGGCGAGTTTAGTAAGCTAGTACTCATTGATTTTGGTTCCCGCTGCGATCCAAACGTTTTGGGAACCCCGGGGTCTTGTTACGGGGAACTCGTCAAAACTCGCAGTTTTGGTCTATTCTTGCCAGTTTTGTATGCTATTACTCACTGATTTTGGTTCCCGCTGCGATCCAAACGTTTCGGGAACCCCGGGGTCCGGTTACGGGGAACTCGTCAAAACTCGCAGTTTGGTCTATTTTGGCCAGTTTTGTATGCTATTACTCACTGATTTTGGGTCCCGCTGTGATTTGAACGTTTCGAGAACCCCGGGGACCGATTACGTGGAACTCATGAAAATTCGTAGCTTTGGCCTATTCCCGCCAGTTTTGTATGCTATTAGTCACTGATTTTGGGTCCCATTGTGATCCGAACGTTTCGGGAACCCCGAGGTCCGGTTATGGGGAACTCGTCAAAAATCACAGTTTTGGCTTATTCTGGCGAGTTTTGTAAGTTATTACTTATTGATTTGGTTTCCCGCTGCGATCCAAACAATTTGGGAACCCCGGAGTCCTGTTACGGGGAACTCATGAAAACTCGTAGTTTTGGCCTATTCCCGCTAGTTTTGTATGCTATTAGTCACTCATTTTGGGTGCCGTTGTGATCCGAACGTTTCGGGAACCCCAAAGTTCGCTTATGTGGAACTCGTCAAAACTCGCAGTTTTCGTCTATTCTGGCCAGTTTTGTATGCTATTACTCACTGATTTTGGCTCCCGCTGCGATCCGAACGTTTCAGAAACCCGAGGTTCCGGTTACGGGGAACTCGTCAAAACTCACAGTTTTGGCCTATTTCGGCAAGTTTTGTATGCTATTACTCACTGATTTAGTTTCCCGCTTCGATCCAAACGTTTCGGAAACCCCAGGGTCCGGTTACGGGGAACTCGTCAAAACTCACAGTTTGTCTATTTTGGTTCCCGCTGCGATCCAAACAATTTGGGAACCCCGGAGTCCTGTTATGGGGAACTCGTCAAAACTCGCAGTTTTGGTTTATTCTGGCCAGTTTTGTATGCTATTACTCGCTGATTTTGGCTCCCGCCGCGATCCGAACGTTTCGGAAACACGAGGTTCCGGTTACGGGGAACTCGTCAAAACTCACAGTTTTGGCATATTTCGGCCAGTTTTGTATGCTATTCTGGCGAGTTTTGGCCTATTCTTGCGAGTTTAGTAAGCTATTACTCACACTTTTGGCCTATTTCGGCCAGTTATTTATGCTATTACTCACCGATTTTGGTTCCTGCTGCGATCCAAACGTTTCGGGAACCCCGGGGTCCGGTTACGGGGAACTCGCCAAAACTCGCAGTTTGGTCTATTTTGGCCAGTTTTGTATGCTATTAGTCACTCATTTTGGCTCCCGTTGTGATCCGGACGTTTCGAGAAACCCGAAGTCCGGTTACGGTGAATTCGTCAAAAATCACAGTTTTGGCCTATTGTGGCCAATTTTGTATGCTATTACTCACCTCATTTTGGGTCCCGCTGCGATACGAATGTTTCAGGAACCCAGGGTCCGGTTACGTGGAACTCGTAAAAACACGCAGTTTTGGCCTATTCCTAGCGAGTTTATTAAGCCATTACTCATTGATTTTGGTTCCGCTTCGTTCCGAACGTCTTGGGAACCCCGGGGTCCTGTTACGGGGAGTCGTCAAAACTCGCAGTTTTGGTCTATTCTGGGCCAGTTTTGTATGCGGGAACTCATGAAAACTCGTAGTTTTGGTCTATTCCCACCAGTTTTGTACGCTAGTAGTCCTGATTTTGGGTCCCATTGTGATCCGAATGTTTCGGGAACCCCGAGGTCCGGTTACGGGGAACTCGTGAAAAATCGCAGTTTTGACCTATTTTGGCCAGTTTTGTATGCTATACTCACTGATTTGGGTCCCGCTGTGATCCGAACATTTCGGGAACCCCGGGGTGCGATCACGTGGAACTCACGAAAACTCGTAGTTTTGGCCTATTCCGCTAGTTTTGTATGCTATTAGTCACTGATTTTGGGTCCCGTTGTGATCCGAAAGTTTCGGGATCCCCGAAGTTCGCTTACGGGGAACTCATAAAAAATTGCAGTTTTGGCCTATTGTGGCCAGTTTTGTATGCTATTACTCACTGATTTTGGGTCCCGCTGCCATACGAATGTTTCAGGAACCCGGGGGTCTGGTTACATGGAAATCTTCAAAACACGCAATTTTGGCCTATTCTGGCGAGTTTAGTAAGCAATTACTCATTGATTTTGGTTCCCGCAGCGATCCAAACGTTTTGGGAACCCCGGAGTCCTGTTACGGGGAACTCATCAAAACTCGCAGAGTTTTGGTCTATTCTGGCCAGTTTAGTATGCTATTACTCACTCATTTTGGCTCCCGCCGCGATCCGACATTTCGGAACACCCTAGGTTCCGGTTACGGGGAACTCGTCAAAACTCACAGTTTTGGCCTTTTTCGCGTAGTTTTGTATGCTATTACTCACTGATTTTGGTTCCCGCTGCGATCTAAACGTTTCGGGAACCCGGGGATCCGATTACGTGGAACTCATGAAAACTCACATTTTTGGCCTATTCGCGCTAGTTTTGTATGCTATTAGTCACTGATTTTGGGTCCCCTTGTGATCCGAACGTTTCGGGAACCCCGAGGTCCGCATGCGGGAACTCGTTAAAATCGCAGTTTTGGCCTACTATGGTTTTGTTTTGTATGCTATTACTCACTGATTTTGGGTCCCGTTGTAATTCGAACGCTTCGGGAATCAGGAACTCGTGGTCCGGTTACGTGGAACTCGTCAAAACACGTAGTTTTGGCCTATTCTGGCGAGTTTAGTAAGCTATTACACTCTGATTTTGGTTGCCGCTTCGATCCGAACGTTTTGGGAACCCCGGGATCCTGTTACGAGGAACACGTCAAAACTCGCAGTTTTGGTCTATCTCGTCAGTTTTGTATGGTATTAGTCACTGATTTGGGTCCCATTGTGATCCGAACGTTCGGGAACTCCGAGGTCCGGTTACGGGGAATCGTCAAAAATCGCAGTTTTGGCCTATTTAGGCCAGCTTTGTATGCTATTACTCACTGATTTTGGGTCCCGCTGTGATCCGAACGTTTCGGGAACCCCGGGGTCCGGTTACGTGGAAGTCATGACAACTCGCAGTTTGGTCTATTTTGGCCAGTTTTGTATGCTATTACTCACTGATTTTGGGTACCGCTGTGATCCGAACATTTTGAGAACCCACGGTCCGATTACGTGGAACTCATGAAAAACTCGTAGTTTTGGCCTATTCCCACCAGTTTTGTACGCTACTAGTCACTGATTTTGGGTCCCATTGTGATCCGAATGTTTCGGGAACCCCGAGGTCCGGTTACGGGGAACTCGTCAAAAAATCGCAGTTTTGGCCTATTTTGGCCAGTTTTTGTATGCTATTACTCACTGATTTTGGGTCCCGCTGTGGATCCGAACGTTTCGCGAACCCCGGGGTCCGATCACGTGGAACTCACGAAAACTCGTAGTTTTGGCCTATTCCCGCTAGTTTTGTATGCTATTAGTCACTGATTTTGGGTCCCGTTGTGATCCGAAAGTTTCGGGATCCCCGAATTCGCTTACGGGGAACTCATAAACAATTGCAGTTTTGGCCTATTGTGGCCAGTTTTGTATGCTATTACTCACTGATTTTGGGTCCCGCTGCCATACGAATGTTTCAGGAACCAGGGGGTCTGGTTACGTGGAAATCTTCAAAACACACAATTTTGGCCTATTCTGGCGAGTTTTAGTAAGCTATTACTCATTGATTTTGGTTCCCACAGCGATCCAAACGTTTTGGGAACCCCGGAGTCCTGTTACGGGGAACTCATCAAAACTCGCAGTTTTGGTCTATTCTGGCCAGTTTTGTATGCTATTACTCACTCATTTTGGCTCCCGCCGCGATCCGAACATTTCGGAAACCCTAGGTTCCGGTTACGGGGAACTCGTCAAAACTCACAGTTTTGGCCTATTTCGGCTAGTTTTGTATGCTATTACTCACTGATTTTGGTTCCCGCTGCGATCTAAACGTTTCGGGAACCCCGGGATCCGATTACGTGGAACTCATGAAAACTCACATTTTTGGCCTATTCGCGCTAGTTTTTTATGCTATTAGTCACTGATTTTGGGTCCCCTTGTGATCCGAACGTTTCGGGAACCCCGAGGTCCGCATGCGGGAACTCGTTAAAAATCGCAGTTTTTGGCCTACTATGGTTTGTTTTGTATGCTATTACTCACTGATTTTGGGTCCCGCTGTAATTGAACGTTTCGGGAATCAGGAACTCGGGGTCCGGTTACGTGGAACTCGTCAAAACCGTAGTTTTGTCCTATTCTGGCGAGTTTAGTAAGCTATTACTCTCTGATTTTGGTTGCCGCTTCGATCCGAACGTTTTGGGAACCCCGGGATCCTGTTACGGGGAACACAGTCAAAACTCGCAGTTTTGGTCTATTCTCGTCAGTTTGTATGGTATTAGTCACTGAGTTTGGGTCCCATTGTGATCCGAACGTTTCGGGAACTCCGAGGTCCGGTTACGGGGAACTCGTCAAAAATCGCAGTTTTGGCCTATTTTGGCCAGTTTTGTATGCTATTACTCACTGATTTTGGGTCCCGCTGTGATCCGAACGTTTCGGGAACCCCGGGGTCCGGTTACGTGGAAGTCATGACAACTCGCAGTTTTGGTCTATTTTGGCCAGTTTGTATGCTATTACTCACTGATTTTGGGTACCCGCTGTGATCCGAACATTTGAGAACCCCAGGGTCCGATTACGTGGAACTCATGAAAACTCGTAGTTTTGGCCTATTCCCACCAGTTTTGTACGCTACTAGTCACTGATTTTGGGACCCATTGTGATCCGAATGTTTCGGGAACCCCGAGGTCCGGTTACGGGGAACTCGTCAAAAATCGCAGTTTTGGCCTATTTTGGCCAGTTTTGGATGCTATTACTCACTGATTTTGGGTCCCGCTGTGAGCCGGACGTTTCGGGAACCCCGGGGTCCGATCACGTGGAACTCACGAAAACTCGTAGTTTTGGCCTATTCCCGCTAGTTTTGTATGCTATTAGTCACTGATTTTGGGTCCGTTGTGATCCGAACGTTTCGGGATCCCCGAAGTTCGCTTACGGGGAACTCATAAACAATTGCAGTTTTGGCCTATTGTGGCCAGTTTTGTATGCTATTACTCACTGATTTTTGGGTCCCGCTGCCATACGAATGTTTCAGGAACCCGGGGGGCTGGTTACGTGGAAATCTTCAAAACACGCAATTTTGGCCTATTCTAGCGAGTTTAGTAAGCTATTACTCATTGATTTTTGGTTCCCGCAGCGATCCAAATATTTTGGGAACCCCGGAGTCCTGTTACGGGGAACTCGTCAAAACTCACAGTTTTGGCCTATTTCGGCTAGTTTTTGTATGCTATTACTCACTAATTTTGGTTCCTGCTGCGATCTAAACGTTCGGGAACCCCGGGATCCGATTACGTGGAACTCATGAAAACTCACATTTTTGGCCTATTCGCGCTAGTTTTGTATGCTATTAGTCACTGATTTTGGGTCCCCTTGTGATCCGAACGTTTTGGGAACCCCGAGGTCCGCATGCGGGAACTCGTTAAAAATCGCAGTTTTGGCCTACTATGGTTTGTTTTGTATGCTATTACTCACTGATTTTGGGTCCCGTTGTAATCCGAACGTTTCGGGAATCAGGAACTCGGGGTCCGGTTACGTGGAACTCGTCAAAACACGTAGTTTTGGCCTATTCTGGCGAGTTTAGTAAGCTATTACACTCTAATTTTGGTTGCCGCTTCGATCCGACGTTTTGGGAACCCCGGGATCCTGTTACGGGGAACACGTCAAAACTCGCAGTTTTGGTCTATTCTCGTCAGTTTTGTATGGTATTAGTCACTGATTTTGGGTCCCATTGTGATCCGAACGTTTCGGAACTCCGAGGTCCGGTTACGGGGACTCGTCAAAAATCGCAGTTTTGGCCTATTTTGGCCAGTTTTGTATGCTATTACTCACTGATTTTGGCGTCCCGCTGTGATCCGAACGTTTCGGGAACCCCGGGGTCCGGTTACGTGGAAGTCATGACAACTCGCAGTTTGGTCTATTTGGCCAGTTTTGTATGCTTATTACTCACTGATTTTGGGTACCGCTGTGATCCGAACATTTTGAGAATCCCAGCGTCCGATTACGTGGAACTCATGAAAAACTCGTAGTTTTGGCCTATTCCCACCAGTTTTGTACGCTACTAGTCACTGATTTTGGGTCCCATTGTGATCCGAATGATTCGGGAACCCCGAGGTCCGGTTACGGGGAACTCGTCAAAAATCGCAGTTTTGGCCTATTGTGGCCAGTTTTGTATGCTATTTACTCACTGATTTTGGGTCCCGCTGCCATACGAATGTTTCAGGAACCCGGGGGTTTGGTTACGTGGAAATCTTCAAAACACGCAATTTTGGCCTATTCTAGCGAGTTTAGTGAGGCTATTACTCATTGA